>NW_027411644.1:210205830-210846733 GCF_047663935.1 Musca autumnalis
ATGCGATGTACCAATCACGCTATATACGTCCGATTTTAATGAAATTTGGAATGTTTGACTGAATTTGGTATAGAAATAAGTGTGCCAAATTATATAGAAATCGATTCAGATTTGGACATAGCTCCCATATATATTTTCGGCCGATTTCACGTATTTTCTGTACCAAACACGCTATATATTTCCGATTTCGATGAAATTTGGAATGTGTGACTGAATTCAGTCTAGAAATAAATGTGCCAAATTATATCGAAATCGGTTCAGATTTGGATATAGCGCCCATATATATTTTCGGCCGATTTCGCGTATTTCCTGCTCCAAACACGCTATATAAGTCGGATTTCAATGATATTTGGAATGTGTGACTGAATTCGGTCTGGAAATAAATGTGCCAAATTATATCAAAATCGGTTTAGATCTGGATATAGCTCCGATTTATATTTTACATATTCACAGTGGTGTAGGGTATCATATAGTCGGCCCCGCCCGACTTTGATCCTTTCCTTACTGGTTTTTTATTAAAAAAGTGATAAAACGTCAAAACATACCAAAAAAGATTTTTTTCAAATCGGACCAATATTAAAGAAGTTATGAGTATTTCTTTGCATATAGTTTTCACAGAATTCGGCTTTGGAGCCGTTAGTCGAAAAAAATCAGAAAATATACTGAAATATTTTGTTGATGATCAGCATCACCACAGCAAAAAATAAAGGAAATGAAAAGCCTCTTATTGCAAAAGTGTCGGATTTCACTCAGAAATCCCCATACGTACTTCTAATTTTTCTATTCTTATTTAAAAACATTATTTTGTCCAAGTTAGAACTCAAAAGTCTAGTACGTCTTTCGTTGTGAATATTTCCAGATGTGGAAAAAAACTCCCGCTCGTTGTTGAGCTGACGGATGAAGCCAAAAATTTCCTGGCTAATTGTCTTAAATATTTTAGATTAGACTGTTTCCAATAGTTTAAAACATCAGTCTGCCTAGATACGGTACTCGACAATATGTATAAATTGGAGGCTTTTTCATTTTTCGTCTTTTTTCCATTTTGATCCAAAAACTCTGAAAATTCGTGTAAATGTGGCATTGTAATTTCCTGCTCATCATTAGAAAACTCTATGTTCTTACTTTGTATATCAAGAAACATTGCTTTTACATTATACTCTGGCCTCTCCATAACAAAACGGCAATAAGTACCAGACTACAAAAAAATAATTTTAGGCATTTTTTGGTCGGTTTTATATTCTTGTTCGATTTTCGTGTTTAGTATGGTCTCTTGCACGACTTCTAGAGGGAGACCAAATATTTAGCACGATCGTGTCACATAGTGCAGGTCGTGTTTAGTCGTGCCGTGCACAATCGTGTCGAACCAAAAAACACGATCACGCACGGCCAAAAATTTATTCCGGCACGACACGCACAAACACGGCGTTTTTCGAGAAGGCACGAACACGCACTACTCACGGCTTGACACGCGCCCTCCTCTATTCGGAAGTCTCCAATGAGCACGGCAACAATACCAAGCTCTTGATTCATGCCGCGTCTGTGTCGGCCAATTTGACAAAAGAAAAATATTTAAACTATGTTGTCAAGGAAGTTGGGTATCAACCAATTAAAATGAGAAAACAATTAACTTCGACTGAGAAAATTTATGAACGATATATCCAAATCTGAACCGATTTAAATATGATGTCTCAATAATGTTTTCTAGACCAAATTCCGTCAGACACTTTAAATTTCATCACAATTGGACATATATAGCGTGATTGCTGCACGAAATACCTAAAATCGGGTGAAAATATATATGGGAGCTATATCCAAATCTGAGCCGATTTCGTTATAATTTGGCATACTTTTTTCTAGACCTAATTACGTCACACATTTTAAACTCCATCGAAATTGGACAGAATTTGCGTGTTTGTTGCGCCAAATACATCAAATCGGGCGAAATGGAGCTATATCCAAATCTGAACCGATTTCAATATAATTTGGCAAACATATTTCTAGACCGAATCCTGTCACACGTTTCAAATTTCATCGAAATTGGACAGAAATTGCGTGTTTGTTGCACCAAATACCTCAAATCGGGCGAAAATATAAATAGGGGACCTATATCCAAATCTGAACCGATTTCCAAATAACTTGGCAAAATTCTTTCCAGTCCGAATTCCACCACATATTCCAAATATCATCATAATTGGACATAATTTTCGTGTTTGGTCCATCAATTACTCGAAATCGGGCGAACATATATATGAGAGCTATATCTATATATGAACCGATATGAACCAAATTTGGTTCTAGGCCGATTATAAATATCTGCACAACATTTTGAAGGTCTATCTTGTCCATGTGATTTTTTGCCTAAAAACCTGTCATCGGCCAATCGTGCAATGTAAAGGAAATTTTATCTTCTTCCATCGACGGGCTTTCCTTTAGGAATATCCGCATATGAATAAAACGTTGAATGTCCTCCACATAAGTTTGTTGCCCATTCCGACCCATGAATATTACTTTTTCCCCTACGGGACTTTCCAATTAAAATTGCAACCTGTATCGTGATTTCAGAAAAATGGGAAAATTGGATGTATTACCGATTAATGCGATATCTCCGTTAGTTGGTCACCTACGCCAACCTACTTTGCATCATTGTAAGGATGGGATTTTCATAGCCAGGCTTTGCTTTTGCAAAGTCCCCAACCAAAGCTGTGATATCCGTGATTATAATTAAAATCGCAAAAATGAAATGTTGGGTTTTATTTGCGACTATTGTGATATTTTCGTTGTTTGACAACCTACGACAACCTACGTTACATCGTTGGAAAGGTGATATTTTCTACATTCATTGTCAGATTTGCTTTTGGTATACCCCTTATAGAAGCTGAGATATTAGATTTGGAAAAAAAGCGTTGATTTTTTTTCAAATAATTTTTTTGCCCATTCTGACCCCTCCGGGATCCCCATCAACACCCAAAATTTGTGGTGTTGAGCATAAAATTCCTATATCTTTATTAATAAAAGTCAAATGCTGTCATAACCCAATTTATGTTTTTATGGAAAGAACATTTTACCACTCCCACTTTGTTCAATTACACTGTGCAACAAGGTTTCTGTGCGGTGGAAAATTCCTTTTGGAGATGAAAGCCCTTAGTGAGTATATTAAGAACCCAAAAGGAAATTTTCCCCATAGGTCAAGTTTCTGAGATATCGCGCTATGATTTTTTTGAATTTTCGCCTATGATGCTTGAGAAAAAAGCTTTATATCTCTGTTTGCCGTTATTGCCGCTTCGTTTTGAGATTACATGTCTTCAGTCAAATCGAGTGGCGAATCTTTTTGTAGAACATTTCATTCTTCTAACTCAATTCCTTTCATGTCCTTTTCGTCCTTTCTTTCTTGAACCGTAGTAAAAGTACCACAAGATGAGATTTTACAGCATCCAAATATTCCACAAAAATATTGCTCAGAGAATTTTAGGTACGGTTCTCATTGACAAATAATCGATATTGTCACGTTTTTATTGTCCTTTTTGAAATTTACCCGGTTTTTGTTCAGAAAAAAACTATGTTTTGTTTTTCTGTATATCCGTTATTTGTTATGTATTGGTAGGTAGACATACCCATTGGATATCGCTTATATTGACATCTGGGATGTATCTGAAATATTTACCATATATAACTCCCGATATGCTGAATAGATCCGGTTATCTAATATTTTGAACCGGATATAGCGATATAAAACCCGGATTTTGTACCGATTTTAAGTAACCGATTAAGCTTATATGTATACTATTAGAAAGCTAATAAAATTGCCAATCAGGGAAAATAAATTATTGACAGCATCTTACCTGAGTTCGGTGCTAAAACAAAAAAACCCGTATTCTTGAACCGTTTTTAAGGAAAACCAGTAAGGAAAGGATCAAAGTCGGGCGGGGCCGACTATATGATACCCTACACCACTGTGAATATGTAAAATATAAATCGGAGCTATATCCAGATCTAAACCGATTTTGATATAATTTGGCACATTTATTTCCAGACCGAATTCAGTCACACATTCCAAATATCATTGAAATCCGACTTATATAGCGTGTTTGGAGCAGCAAATACGCGAAATCGGCCGAAAATATATATGGGTGCTATATCCAAATCTGAACCGATTTCGTTATAATTTGGCACACTTATTTCTATACCAAATTCAGTCAAACATTCCAAATTTCATTAAAATCGGACGTATATAGCGTGATTGGTACATCGCATACGTGAAATCGGGCGAACATATATATGGGAGCTATATCGAAATCTGAACCGATTTCGATATAATTTGGCACATTTATTTTTAGACCAAATTCAGTCACACATTCCAAATTTCATCGAAATCGGAAATATATAGCGTGTTTGGTACTGAAAATACGTGAAATCGGCCGAAAATATATATGGGAGCTATGTCCAAATCTGAACCGATTTCTATATAATTTGGCACACTTATTTCTATACCAAATTCAGTCAAACATTCCAAATTTCATTAAAATTGGACGTATATAGCGTGATTGGTACATCGCATACGTGAAATCGGGCGAACATATATATGGGAGCTATATCCAAATCTGAACCGATTTCGATATAATTTGGCACATTTATTTTTAGACCAAATTCAGTCACACATTCCAAATTTCATCGAAATCGGACATATATAGCGTGTGTGTTACAGAAAATACGTGAAATCGGCCGAAAATATATATGGGGGCTATACCAAAACTTGGACCGATATAGGCCATCTTCGAACTTGATCTTCCGACGGCTAAAAAAATGGTATTCCCCAATTTTCAGCGAAATCGGTCAACAAATGCGACCTGTATGTTGCGAACGGACGGACGGACGGACGGACGGACGGACGGACATGCATAAATCGACTCAGAAAGTGATTCTATGTATATCCCTAGAAGGAACTATGGGTCTATCTCGCTTCCTTTTGTATGTTACATACAAATGCACTAACACATAATACCCCTTACCACATAGTGGTGTAGGGTATAAATATCACTGCGCGTAAATATGAAGATCAAAGCTTGGTGGGTGAAATATTCTTTTTGCCGATGAAAGTGGATGAAGTTAATATTATGAACCCGGAAGGACAGATATGCCTGACTACGTCGGTGATGGTGGGGTTCAATGGTCCATCAGCTATAAAAAAAAACTAAAACATAAAGACAGGGGACATGGACGATAATAAATCGTAAACAGCATCAATGGACGAAAAATCGGACAAAGACCGTAAGATAAAATGAATGTTACAAACAAAATCTGTTGATAAATTTAAAATCCTCCTCTGTTTGGCAATGGACCGAATAGGTGAGGTAGAAAGTCCATAAAAAGTTGTCATTAAAACTCATTACGACGGGCCATCAACGCGGACCGGGGTCTGCTAGTATAATATAATAATATAATAATTGTTTCACAAACATCCCATACGGGACAAGAGATACTTCTCTCATATCAATGATTGCACCCCGATTCATATTAGCTCAATGATATGGTTCCTACTGTTTATTGCCCACCATAAATGGCTGAAATACTCAGAAAATGTCGTCAACACTGACTTGATTGGCCGGGGAATCGAACCCATGACCTTCAGCGTGCATACCATTGCACTACGGTGTTCACGGATAAAGCTTCTGGAATTCGTTGGGATCCTCTCCGACATCCAAAATGATACGAGTAGCGTTTCTATCGGAAAATATCACGGTTTGAATCTCCGTGAAGGCACGCTTGAGTCTTTTAGGGGCAGATGGTCCTTCGTAAAATTCGGTTGAAACAGTCAACATTTTTAATTTTGTTGACCAGTGTTATTACTTTAAATTTAAAACTTGCACTTTAACCTATACAATATCTTTCTGAAGTGTCAATACTGCAATGATGGATTTTAATTTTTTAACATATTTTAAACAAACCTCAAGTTTATATGCATGACCTAGATTCAAGATATATTTATTGAGACTTATATAATGTTTGAACAGTTACAATTAGCATGTGACAAGGATATCTTAAAACTATTTTGTATTATTTTAATTAATGTGTAATGGCATGAGCTACTTGCTTGTGTGATAAGTTATAACAATGATTGTGGTGTAAATTGAAATCCAATGTTTGCTCCCGACATTTTGACAATTTTGTTGTGGAAATCTCCATAAGTTAAACTTAAAACTAAAAACCTAATTACAGTTATGTCGTCAAATTTTGGGATGTTTAAAGTGCAATTGTTGAGGTGACAGTTGAGTTTGCCGCTAATCGCGTTTCGATTTTTGTCGCTTGTTGGGGCCAAATTGCTTTCTGGTTTAGCTTAAAAAAACGGTGAAAGTTCCTAGATACTTTTTAAAATAACAAATTGCGTTCAACGTCTGAATTATTTATTTTCTACTAAATTCTACATTTCCAGCCAATTTTAAATATATTAATTACCTTGTTTTTTTCTCACTTCTCTAATAAAAGTTATACCACTCATATATCCCAGTCCTTTAAGGGGAGTTTAAGCACTTTTTTGATTATCCTCATCTATTTTGGTCGCTTGGCAAATTAGCAAAATTAAAAATGTTGTAACAGTAATTGTGTTTATCCCTTAGGCTATTTTTGTGGAACAACTGTAAAATTGTCTCCATAATTTAACTGTCATAAGTTTTTGTTTGTTTCGTTATTTTTCAACTTCTTCTTCTTTTTCTCTAATAGCATTCCCAGTTGCCGTGTCCATCACAAATGCGGTGTCTAATTAGTCTCATAAGTGTTATTGTTGCTGTTGCTCTTTTTTCCTCCTCAGTAAGTCTTGTCCTCTTTCTCTTGTTGTCGTTGTATCTGTTGTCGTTGTTTTGTTATTGTTGGAGATGATGTCCAGTAGTTGTTTGTTTCTGGGTTGAAATTTTGGCTTCAATTCAAAAAAGCTTTTAAAAGTTATTGTTTTTGTTGTTGTGTTTTTATTTTTGTTCTAAATGACAGTTGCAAATTATTTTACTAATTATCTAAAATTTGTAATTATGAAACCGTATGACGACATCATCACAACTCAACTCTAACATTTTGTGTTGAAATGAAGTCCATGCAATTATATGCGACAATTGAGCTCATTTGGTTGGTTCCCTGTAGAGAAAACAGATCACACCCAATTTTATAATTGCAGTGTTTGAAGGAAATGTGTGTCAACCGGATGATGATGTCCTAATTTAAAAACTAAAATATGAATTTAAATATAAATTATTCCCAGGGTAGAAACTAAATAGTTGTTAGTAATAAATAATTAAAATTAAGAGAAAACTTTGTAAAACCACATGGAGCTATTTCAGTCATAAGGCAGAAATTTTTCATTCATTGCTTAATGATTAAGTTATTGTATTGGTTAAGTTATTGACGACCGAAATTTTAGGATAGATTTCCAAATATGTTGGTATTTTGAGCTACAACGTGATATCTTCCTTTATTGTGGACTTTTGATGAAATTATACAATTTCCTACAACTAAATTGAAAAACAAGTAAGCAAAGACTATAGTCGGACGGGGCCGACCATGTGATACCCTACACCACTACCCCTGCAAATTGGCTTTAAGCAAATCAAAATTCATTTATGGAACAAATAAACTTATTGTAGGAAATAACTTTGTGGATTCTGCCACCTTATCACATCAAGCTTAAATAATAATATAATAATTGTTCCACAAACATCCCATAAGGGACAAAGGAGACTTCTCTCATATCAATGAGTACACCCCGATTCATATTTCCTGATATGTGGACCTACAGTTTATCGCCGAGTCCGAACGGAGTGCCGTAAGCCGCCACTTGTAGAGAAGTTTTACATGACTGAAATACTCAGAAAATGTCGCCAACTTTACTGAGGGGTATTTTCCCATCGTTTGAAGTTACCTGGCCGGGAAATCAACGGTGGCAAAATACCTCTTAGTAATGTTGACGACATTTCTTGAGTAATTCAGCCATGATAAACTTCTCTACAAGTGGTGTCTTAAGGCACGCCGTTCGGACTTGGCGGTAAATTTTTGTATGTGGGTGCCTTCACCAAAATTAATATTTCAAAAAAACTTTAACGATAGCGACACCGAGCACATTTGAAAAAAAAAAACGTGGCGAAGCGACCACATGCTGCAATATATCGCACCTGTTCAACAAAGAGGTAATAACTCAATCTTTTCTATTTTTCAGTAGAGACAAAAGCTGTTGGTACATAAGTAGTAGTATGAAGAGTGAAATACCTGTATTTTTGACGAAAGAAAGACAAAGAAATGACAGATTTTTAAAGTTAAAATTTTTAGTTACTACCCTTCTGTTGAACAGGTGCGATATGTATAAAAAAATCCAATTGGACAATTAAAACGCCTGGGCTCTACGTAATTCGCAATAATGCACAAACTGGGAATTTCTCTGTCATGATAGAGACAATTATAGCATGGTAGGAAAATTTGGTTCTCTACAGAAAACTCAATTTATATTAGGCAGTAGCCCCGTTATCCACCAAACTCATTATTGCAATTTGTATCAGTGGAAAGATCAGTCGTTATATTTTCATATGTAGGCTACTTTGGCAGTATATGCCCTCCAGAAAGTAAAATATGGACCAAATATAAAATGTTTATATTTGTCATACAAGGTCAAAAGTTTATATTCCAAGTAAAGCTTACTTACCCGGAATATGTCTTCCAAGAATAAAGATATAAGCTGTATATTAAAAATGTTCACAATTTTCACAAAAAAGTTGTGGTCCATTTAACCCTCTAAATATTATCTGACCGCCATCTCAAATTGCAAGCTTCTTCTTCGTCATATACCCTTACCTTGTTTAAAATTTCGCGTTCATCGGACTATTATTGCGACCTACAGAGCCGCTACAAAATTAGATAAAAATTATGTTTTTGATCCATTTCGCCCGATAAATGTTTCACGATCATCACTAATAAAAATAGGGATCTATTCTGGTCTGAACCCGACCTCCATAAAAATTTCGTGACGATCGGTCCATAATTGCGGCCTGGAGTTTGATTACAATTTATAATGTACAGACGGACGGACGGACACACATCTCAAAATCGCTTTATCTCGCCGAGATATGAAGATTGGTATACCACATTGGGGGTCTCCTACGAATATTTCGCGGTGTTACATGAATTTTTACCAAAACAAACTTATAATACCCTTTCCACATAGTGGTGTAGGGTATAAAAATGTTACTCCAATTCCTTTTTTCTACAGGCTAAAAGTTTTAAAAAAATCAATACTCTAAGAGCTTCGAATTGTGCTTGAATTGTGGACCTATTCTGTAACTTTTTAACGACAGTCGATATTGTTATTTTTTTCGAGAAACTTATTATAACAACATAATAAACAACCTTGGTATTCAGTAAACAAATTTTAACAAATTTTGTTAAAAATAACTTTCTCATGATGGAATCTCTCAAATAAAACGCTTGCCGTTTAATTTTGTCACCATTTATAATTTAGATGCTAGCGTTTTATTTGAGAGATTCCATCATGAGAAAGAATATATTTATTGAGGCTAATGCGACAAATTATTACCTAGTTTTAAGTGCATTTCTAAATAAAACACTGAAACTTAATTTTTTTAAATTATATTTTATTTTTAACTTTTTAGTAAATACATTTGTTTGACCACTGAGAACAAAATTATAGTCAATTTAGGCCGAAAGGTTAGATATCATTTTATTGAAAAAAATAACATATGTTCATTATTTCTCAATCAACGAAACCAATTATTAACAAAGTATTGCCACATTAATACATTGTCACCGTGGTGCAATAGTATGCACACCCGCCTTGCAAGCTTAAGGTCGTGGGTTCGATTACCAGGCCAGGCAACATCAAATTTTCAACGGTGGCAAAATGCCCCTCAGTGATGTTGGCGACATTTCCTAAGTATTTCAGCCTTGTAAAACTTCTCTACAAGTGGTGTCTTAGGACACGCCGTTCAGACTCGACGATATCATTGAGCTAATATGAATCGGTGTGCACTCATTGATATAAGAGAAGTCTCCCTTGCCCAATCTGGGATGTTTGTGGAACAATTATTATTGCCACACGATTTTTCGCTCTAAATTTGTAAAAACTAAACAGTATAGCAATACGAATGATAAATTAAAGCAATTATAAAAGAAAACAAAAGAAGAACTCAAACAAGGTATTTTTCAGTGTTATGTTGACGTTTTGCACCTCAATTACAGGAACAATGGAAAATCCAATAAAAATTATCTTTCTTTTCACACAAAAAATCTTACTTTAAACACAATTCCCACTTATACAGTGTTTTCTAATCATATGTTTTTGTTTTGTTTCTTTTGATTTCTCTAATGTTGCCATATTTATACAAAATAATTTAATTTTAAATTTTTGCACTATCCGTTTTCGCCGTTCTATTAGATGGATTTTCACGATCAATGATTTGTATATGATCCGAATCATTAAAAGACTAAAATATCGCGAGGTCCCAGAACAATAAAGAGGATATTGTAAATACTGTGCCCAAAAAATAAGTTTCTTTTGAAAAAAATATCACACTTAATTTTGGCCTTTGGCAGTGGATTACTGTAATGCTGACTGGGCTACATAGTCATTATACATATAATTGTTTTGTTATTTTTCGATTTTGAATTATTTTCAATATCAATTATTTTTACCCTCATAGACAAATAATTTAGATATTAGAGCTTTGAACACTCTGGCTGTTACCACTATTGGTGATTGATATTCTATAAATTGTAGTATTTTGATGCTTGATCCTAGTTTAAGCTAGTTTCCATTAGCCCTTTATGTAAAGAGCACAAAAGAGACCAATATAATCAATGGTCATTTGACCATTCCCTTGGTTTGTATGGTCACTATTATTATTTTGAGCGCATCTGTCTGTGGGAGCTATATCCAAATCTGAACCGATTTCGATATAATTTGATACATTTATTTCTAGACCAAATTCCGCTGCACATTCCAAATTTTATTTATTTAGTTATTATTCTTCTTCTTATTAATTATAACTTAGTTACTGCTTTTTGCTTTAGTTTTTATACATTTAATTGCTTTAATATCTGATCTGATCTTATACAAAAATTTAAATTTAATAATCTATGTGTTCAGCGACATCATCTTGTTTGTTTGGTGGTTGCGTCGGCTTGGTTGGATGGCTCGATTGACTCGAAAATTTCGTTGGATGGCTTGATTGACTTGAACATTTCGTTGGGTCGGCATGGCTTGATTGGTCTTGAAAATTTCGTTGAGTTGATTTACTTGATTTGTTGGGAGTGTTGACTCACAACGACTTATCTTGTTTTTTCCCAAGGCTTGAATGGAGAAACAAATGGCTTGTGCAGATGTTTATTAGTTATAGATGTTCGTTCTGGCGGTTCATTTCTCACCATCTCATAGGTTGATCGGTTCTGATCGGAGAAAATGAGTTTTATGTAATCTTTCCATATTGCCATCTTTTCTAATATTTCAACAAGTAAGAACGGCTTTAAGTTCGGCCGGGCCGAACTTGTTATACCCTCCACCAGGAGTGGTATTAATGTAAAATAAAACAATTAGTTTCCTTTTGTTTATGAAAAAGACTTAATACCAAATTTCAGCAATTTCAGTAAAACAATATCGCTAACCTTCAAAATACGGAAATACGGGAGGTACTGTTCTATGTGGTCTATATCAAAACGTCGATATATACCGACAAATTTCTGGCGTAAAGGTTTTATACTCAAAGAAGACTAAATACACTGTGTGTAATCTTTTGAGTCATGGTTTATTAACCATATTCTGACACCGCAGCGGGATAGAAGACCAAAAATAAGAAGACACGTGTCGCGGCGTTTTTCCCTATCACTTCAACTTTCGCGGTTATGGGCCCCCAAAGACCTGAGGCCTTGCCGTCAAAAGGGATCATTTTGTCAAGCACATATTTTCTAAACCGCTCAGAATTTGGGTTTACTAGTAGAAGAAAAGTTGTAGCTCTTGTCTTAAAGAATACTAATTGTGAACACATGAAATCTATTATACATCACCTTCAAGGTTAAAATCGTCAAAGTCAAATTTCACTTTTAATTTGTTCTCGGTTTTTAGTCTACAGATATCAAACCGATCAAAATTGAAGCAAACAACCACCTTGAAAAATGTACCTTAGATCTTAGTTAACAACTTTCTAGAACATACGAACTCTGTAGAAACCGTTGTTAATGGTCAAAATAGCAAATCAAATACGACTTTTACCCTCATTTCTCGGTTCCTGCTCCATAGATACTAAACCGTTCAAAATTCAAGAAAATAATGGACCACAAAAATGTAGCAAAGATATCAGCAAACAACTTTCTGGAACATACGAAATGTCTATGACCTCTTCTTAAATGTGAAAATAGCCAAAAACTTTTGAAATTATTCCATTTTTATAATTTTTTTTCTCCGATTCCGGTCCACAGATACCGAACCGCCCAAAAATCAAGGATACAGTCAACTACAAAAATGTACCTAAGATTTCAATAAATAACTTTCTAGATCATAAAATGATTCTAGGAACTGTTCTTCAAGCCCAAAATTCGATTATTTTAGATCATTATGTCCTGTTCAGGTCCGTTAATAACAAACCTTTCAAATTTCCTTGAGTTTTGAACAATATGTTATTTTCAGACCTGAGCTGGGGGAAACGTTAAAAATAATTTAATTTTTTTTGTGAATTTCAGCTTGATGGACCGTTCCTGGAATCTTTTTATGTTCTAGAAAGTTGGTTATAGAAATTTTAGGTACATTTTTGTTGTTGACTGTATCCTTAATTTTTGGGCGGTTCGGTATCTATGGACCGGAATCGGAGAAAAAAATTATAAAAATCGAAATTTTCAAAAGTTGTTGTTTATTTTCACAGTTAAGAACCGGTCATAGACATTTCGTAAAAGTGAAATTTGACATTGACGATTTTGACCTTGAAGGTGAGGATGAATGGATTTTATGTCTTATTCTTTAAGACGAAAGCTAAAACTTTTCTTTTACGAGTAAACCAAAATTCTTAGCGGTTTAGAAGATATGTGCCTGACAAAATGATCCCTTTTGACATCAAGGCCTCAAGTCTTTGGGGGCCCATAACCGCGAAAGATCAAGTGATAGGGAAAACCGCCGGAACACGTGCCTTCTTATTTTTGGTCTTCTATCCCGCTGCTGTGTCATAATATGGTTCATAATGTTCGTGTTGCACAGTGATACCAAATTTACGATATTTCAGTAGGATAATGTGGTTAAAACCTAAAAAATACCGTAAATCACGAGGTACGCTTCTATGGGGGATATAGGAAGACGTGGACCTATACTGATAATTATATTCTGGAACATTTTATAACCCCATGAAAGACTAAATAACAAATTTGATTCATTTCGGTGGGATATTAACGTCACATCCTTCACAATTATGAAAATCGGAAGGTACCGTTCTATGGGGGCTATATAGAAACGTGGACCTATACCGACGAAATTCAGTCGGAAAGGGTTTTACTTCCAACGTAGAGTAAATACCAAATATCGGCCATTTATGTTTGTTTGGCAACAACCCTCAAAAAAGGAAAATAGGAAGGTACCGATCTCTGGGGGCTATATAAAGGGGTGGACCTATACCGACAAATTTCATATGGAAAGTTTTATAACTCAAATGAGGACTAAGTACCAAATTTCAACAATTTCGGAGAAATATTGAGGCTACAACCTTGAAAACACTGGAAATCGTGAGTACCGTTCTTTGGGGCTATATGAAGGCGTGGACCCATACCAACAAAAGTCTGGGGGAAAATTTTATATTCCCATCGAAGGCTACGTACCAAAATTTCAGCCATTTCGATGTGATTTCGATGTGAGCTAAAACCTTCAAAATACCGAAAATCGGGTGGTACCGTTCTATGGGGGCTGTATTAAGGCGTGGGCCTGTACCAACAAATTTCTGTGGGAAGGTTTAAGTACCTGAACGAAGACTAAAAATTTCAGCCAGATTGGATGAATATTGAGGTCACAAACTTCAAAATACCGAAAATCGGGAGGTACCGTTCTAAGGGGGCTATATGGAGGCGTAGAACTATACCGACAAATGTAGAGTGTAAAGCTGAATACGCCCACGAAGAATAAATACCAAATTTCAGCCATTTCGGAGTAATATTGAGACCACAACCTTCAATATATCGAAAATCGGGAGGTACCGTTCTTTGGGGGCTATATGAAGGCGTGGACCCATACCAACAAAATTCAGGGGGAAAGTTGTATACCACTAACGAACACTTAGTACTAAATTTCAGCCATTTTGGTGTGATAATGAAGCTAAAACCTTCAAAATACCGAAAATCGGGTGGTACCGTTCTATGGGGGCTATATCAAAACGTGGACCGATGTAGCCCATTTGCAATACCAAACATCCTAGGAGTAATAGAAACTTCAATAACAAAGCTCTATCTTAAAAATTGCGAGCTTTATCTTGATTTCAACAGACGGACGGACGGACAGACGGACATAGTTATATCGACTTAGAATTTTACCTTGATCAGGAATATATGGTAATATTCAAAAACGTTTTACAATCGCTGAAGTTGAGGTTCTCCATTTAATAAGTCGCGAACTGTCAATATATTTTATATAATATGAATATATTTATATTATTTGAAGTGTTTTAGCCGGGGTCTCATAATATAGACCATAATAAATAAATTACGTCGAAGCTGTGTTGGTGATAATATAAAACAAGTAAAAAAGTATCAGTCGGCTTTGCCGACAGAGATATACCCTCAGCCTGTGAAAATTGAAACACTTTTTTTCACAAAAAACTTATGTATTTAGGGGGTTTCAAAATTTTGGTCTCGTATGAACCGACAAAAATGTTGATTAGGATTAAAGTTCAAAGATTTTGCTGAAAATGTACTTAAAGGAATGGACCGACATAGACCATGGGGGTGCCATAGGGGGTTTTTACACCCTTCGGGCTGTTTTCTCAAGAAGTATGGACTTGCCCCTGAAGCAACTTTTACCATCGTAATTGAGGCAGCGAATGTAAGTTGCTTCAACAAAAATCAAAGTGATTCAATAGCAGGTCTTAAAGTGAACTTATCCAAAATTTTGTGTGGGAGGTACGGGATGGAGTGGACAAATATAGTCCATATTCGAACCTGATCTATATCTGGTAGATATTATGAGAATGCGTAAAGTATGGACCAAATCGGTCACTCCCATCAAGAGTTATCGTGCGCACAATTTTTCCGAATATTTTTGAACTTTTGTGGGGTAGGTACCTGAAGGAGTGAACCGATATGGCTTATCTACGAACTTAAACTAAGTTTGGAAACAATATTACGAAGGCCAAATTTTGGCCGGAACCGGCATTTCCGTTCGAGAATTATCTTGCGCTTCCACCCATAAACATGGTGTCATAGGGTTTGTTTTTCAACTTTCAGGCTATTTTTTCAGGAACTATAGACTTGCCCCTGAGGAAACTTGTACCTTCGTATAGGGGACAGTGAATACAAGATGGTACAAGAAAAACCAAGGCGATTCGAGAGCAGGTCCTAAACTGAACTTTTCCGAAAATTTGTGTGGGAGGTACTCGAAGGAGTTTACCGATTGAGTCCATATTGGAACCTCATCTAAGTCTGGTAGAAATTGCATAATGTGCAAAGTATGGACCAAATCGGTTACTCCCTTCAAGAGTTATCGTAGGCACAAATTTTCCGAACATTTTCGAACTTCTGTGGGGGAGGTACCGGAAGGAGTGGACCGATATAATCCATCTTTGAACTTGAACTAAGTTTGGACAAAATATTACGAAAGCCAAATTGTGGACCGTATCGGCAGATCCGTTCGAGAGTTATCTTGCGCTCCAACCACTACACACGGTGTCATAGGGTTTTTTGTAACTTTCAGGATATTTTCTCAGGAAGTATGGACTTACCCCTAATGAAACTTACAGCGTCGTATAGAGGACAGCGAATACAACTTGCGTAACCAAAAATCAAAGCGATTCGAGACCAGGTCCTAAACTGAACTTTTCCGAAATTTTGTGTGGGAGGTACCCGAAGGAGTCCATATTGGAACCTAATCTAAGCTTGGTAGAAATTACACGATGTGCAAAGTATGGACCAAATCGGTTATTCCCTACAAGAGTTATCGTGCGCACAAGTTTTGCGACAATTTTTGAAAATTTGTGGGGGAGGTACCTGAAGGAGTGGACCTATATGGCCCATCTTCGAACTTAAATCGAATCTGGACAAAATATTTCGATACCCAAAATTTGAACCGAATCGATTGATCCGTTTGAGAGTTATCGTGCGCACCAGCCAGCCAGACAGACAGACCGACAGACAGACAGACGGACGGACGGACATTGCTAGATCTACTCAAAATTGTCTGAAACGGATATCGTACAAACATACTTGGGGTCTAAAACCATTATTTCGATGAGGTACATTTTTGGTCGTATCAAAGTGTAAACAAACATACTTGGGGTCTAAAACCATTATTTCGATGAGGCACATTTTTGGTCGTATCAAAGTGCCTAAAGGCTGAGGGTATAAAAATGGGTAAAAATGTGTTGAAGTTAGCAAGTTTTTTGTGTTTTTTCTTGATTTCTGGTCAAACCAGGAAAAAATCAGACCCGAGCTCAAAGAAAGAATTGAAGAATACCCCTTGGGCAACATGGTTCTAATGTATGACTTCTCGATATATACAGTGTATCCCCCTTAAATCGATGCTGACATTTTGAAGTTTTGAAATCGGGGTTTTTTGAATTTTTATTATAATTGGAGGAAGCAACCAGATAATGACCTAAACTATTTATTGGATTGTAGAACTCATGATTCCACGTCGTTTGATGTATATCTCATGAGTACAGCTCCTTAGTAATAGGAGTCCAAAGTCGAGTTTTTGGTGCGTAAATTTTCTTTAAAAACCTATTTTTTGGCTTCAAAATTTAAAACTGTGACTCAGGTACCCTTGAACCCCGCGTGATTTAAGCTTTTTTCCGCGCCGGATTTAATGAGCCCTACCGAGATCGAATCCATCCACTAAAACCGCTGATATACATACCCTGAAAATAGGAAAATAAACAAAATTTTATTTTGACTAATCCGCATACTAAACCGCGATTTCCCTTAAAATTTTTTACATAAATGGAATCCTTTACACGCGATTATAATATTTGTCAAAAAGGTGTGTCATAAATTACAGAGATTCGGGAGTAGTATTCGTATTTAACCAAAAATAGAATCAGGTAGCACATCCGCAGTTCTTGACGAATCTGTATAAAATTTGTCTTATTGACGTATTTTTAACAGGGGGTCACTGAAATCGTATGCGCCTTATAATCATATGAACATCGCGTTATTTTTACCCACATGCAGCATTTTGGTGTAGTAAGATGCAACTGATGGCACACTTTGGTCGCTGAAAGAAACATGGAAAATGCAAACATATTGACAGAGATGAACTCGCTCTATGCGAAAAGCACATGCGCCCCAACTGATTTTAACTATTTCGCGCGTTATACGGTTTTTAACTTTTATGTTTTTTTCTTTGATTGTAATATCAATATCGCTCATTATTTCCTAATTCTATTGCTTATCACACTTAGCAAATATACTTTCACGATGATAAACTATTTTCCTTGAAGAGGTTTTAGCAAAATAATTCAGGTTTTGTTTGGAAATTTAGAGAAATAGTAGAATAACTCCCAAAAAATGTTCTCAAATTTTTCGTATTAAACCAAAAAATATATTCTTGAAATAATGTTCAACAATAAACTTTTGTCTTTTGTTGTAGCTGCAATATGTAATTTCAAATCCTAATCTATAAAATGTTGGTCTCACATCTTTCTGGACATTGTCTAGATTCTGTACGTATTTTTAATTTATTTTTTTAGAGATTTTTATGGACTCTAAGTTAGAATAAATAAAATTTACTGCAAGATTCCTTCATTATTTTTTGATTTTCCGCAAAAATGAAAATAAATTTAGCAAATATTTAGGCGTCTACGGATAGATATTAAATGTTGTTACCGATTTATATATACATTTAGGTATTACAACACAAAGGGAATTTTTAAATATTTTTTCTTTATAAGGGAATAAAACCCCACATAACTTTTGGGCGCAGCATCCAATTTTGTGAACGCGAACAGATTTGAAACCACGATTTTTTTCTTAACCCATGTACCAAAAATCGTGAATGTGCTTGTAAAAACATTTTTTAATTTTTTTTTTTCGATGTACAATTCCATTTGAAATTTGCCATATATACTTTATAGGGTCTCCGATGAATATTTCGATGTGTTACAAACGGAATGACAAATTTAATTATACCCAACACATTTGGTATCTCGAATGCACGATGCGATGGAAAATTAGCCAACGCGATTAATGAGATGAATAAACTGAAGTACATTTAGTTTGCGAAACATGGTGGCCCGACAATGGAGAATTTGTATCTCAAAATGTCAAAATATTTTACTCAGGAAACCTGTATAGAAATGATAGAAACGGTGTAGGTGTCATTCTAAAAACCATATAGGGCAATGCGTAACAGGATTTTTACCGTCTGTTGAAATCAAAATATAGCTCGAAATTTGTTAGATAGAGCTTTGTAATTTGGTATAGAAGTTTCTATTACTCCTAGGATGTTTGGTATTGCAAATGGGCTATATCGGTCCACGTTTTGATATAGCCCCAAATAGAACGGTACCACCCGATTTTTTGTATGTTGGAGCGTTTAGCCTTATTATTTCGCCGAAATGGCTGAAATTTGGTAATTAGTCTTCGCTGGGGGTACAAAACTTTCCCCCAAAAATTTGTCGGTATAGTCCACGCCTTCATATAGACCCCATAGAACGTACCTCCCGATTTTCGGTATTTATAAGGTTGTGGCCTCAATATTCCTCAGAGGTGGTTGAAATTTGGTATTAAGTCTTCGCTGGGGGTAAAAAAAACGTTCCCCCAGAAACTTGTCGGTATAGGCCCACGCCTTACTATAGTCCCCATTGAAAGGTACCTCCCTATATGCGGTATTTTAAAGGTTGTGGTATTTAGTCGTTGTTGGAGGTAAAAGCCTTCCTCACTGAAATTCGTTGGTATAGGTCCACGTTTTGATATAGCCCCCATAGAACGGTGCCTTCCGATTTTCGTAATTCTGACGGTTGAGACGTCAATATCCCACCGAAAGATTGAATTTTTTATTTAGTCTTCCATGTGGTTATAAAATATTCCAGAAGATAATTACCAGTATACGTACGCGGGTTCCTATATACCCCATAGAAGCGTACCTGCTGATTTTCTGTATTTTGAAGGTTGTGGCAACAGCAATCTAGGGAAAGGGCTGAAATTTGGTGTTTAGTCTTTGTTGGAGGTAAAAGCCTTTTTGACTGAAATTCGTTGATATAGATCGACGTTTTGATATAGCCGAAAAGAAACGGAGAGGTACTTTGGAATATTTATTTTAGAATAAAAGATTCTTTATATATATTATGATCACATTACACGTTTTGTCATTATACTTCATAACCCCTTAACATTTTGACAAAGTCCAATATACGTTATGGTGTTCTCTCCTTGTATTGTTATGCCCTACACCACACTGTGGTATAGGGTATTATGTCTTTGTACATTTCTATGTAACACGCATAAGGAGACGAGAGATATCAAACCGCCCGATTTGTAGTATTTTAAAAATTAGTATTTTTATGCTTTTAAATACTGTCCGATTGGATGGCTTTTTAAAACTTTATCCATTCTTGCCGATTATTATAATACTATATTTATATAAAATATTTGCTTTTTTGCTTTCGCTACATTTTGAAAACAATTCCCCCAATGACATTTTCACAAAAAGTCATTATTCAAAACAATTTCTCAGTTGTTTTTATTATTCTTTGTGAAGCAAATTTTCTTTTGTTATCTAATAATCATAATCCAAAGCTGACATTGAAATATTTGCCTCATCTTGCTATGCACGACAAAGACAAAAAAAGCTCATTGTGATCTTTGAAAAATTGCATAAAGTTGCACATAGTGTTTTGTTTTGAACACAACAAATTCTTTTTATTTCCTGTGACGTTCAATGTCAGCGTTGTTATTTTCAATACTCGTCATGGATATGATATCTTACCAAGTGAATGGTGTTATTGTGCTGAAGTGTTTTTACTTTTGTATTGTTCTGCCGAAACAGGAAATGTAGAGTAGGACATGTCGTTCTTCCATTTTCATATATTATATGTTGTGATTCTTCAGTTTTAAAGTGGCCAATAGAGGAGTGGTGAAAAAAAAACACAGATCCCCGACAGCAGAGTGTTGTGAGTATATACAGAGGATATACAGTTTATGCTGTTGTTACTTTTTTGTATACGTTTGAATGAAATGTGATTGATTGCAGCTTAAATGTTTACCAGTGATAAATTGTTGTCTGACAGCATAAATATAAATCACAGATTAGCTCGTTGCTGGCTTTTTATCGTAATCTCATACTCGTATTGGTTATTTTGTTTTCAACCAAAATACTTTTATATACAATGCTCAACTGGACATACTATAAGTAAATACTATAAATGTGGTAAGAGAAAAGTGTAAATTTCTGTGGCCAACAAAAAAATGCTAAAGAATTTTTTATTTGGCATTTTTGTTGAGATGATTAATATGCTTTAACTGTGTTCACATAAAAATTTCAATTTAACCTTATTAACACTTGCTTAATAATATTCAATTAATCAAATAGTTGCAGTGAAGCAGATTATACAGGGAATTTTAATGGAGGTTTAGTTGGGGATTTACATATTAAACAATTAAAAATATATCAGTCAGCATTGACGACAGAGATATACCCTTAACCAGGGACGAGCACAGGTTGTTTTTAACGAGAGTTGCCCCCCTCTCTGCACTAAATAAAAAATTTTTATTCAAATTTTGAATATTTTGCTTGAAAAAAGTCAAATATGGTCTAATGCAATTAAGAAAAGTGTTGAACTTTTGTGAGGGAGGTACCCAAGGGTGTTGTCCGATTTATACCTTCTTAAACCTCGATTATCGTGACCACCAGCCAATTTAAGTGATCGTCGCACAGTGCTTCAGTAATCGATTTTCCTGGTAAAAACCCCAATTTTTTGTCGCCTGCGATTGTTAGTTTCTATAGTTTTTGCAAATTTCTGGAGAAAGAAAGAAATAAATAAAATTTTAGTGAAATTCCAAATTAGTGGAATATAACTTTTAGGGAACAGCCAAGAACAAAGTTTCGTTTTCGCAGAATGACGCCTGACGTCCGGTTTACACTTTTTATACCCTCTACCATAATATGGAAGTTATAATTTAATTTGTCATTTCGTTTGTAACACATCGAAATATTCATTAGAGGCCCTATAAAGTATGTATTTTCTTGATCAGGGTAAAATCCTAAGTCGATATAACCATGTCCATCTCTCCGTCCGTCTGTTGAAATCAAGATACAGCTCGCAATTTTTTAATTTGATATAGAAGTTTCTATTACTCCTAGGATGTTGGTACTGCCAATGGGCTATATCGGACCACGTTTTTTATAGCCCCCATAGAACGGTACCACACGATTTTCATAGTTTGAAGGTCTTAGCTTCATTATCACACCGAAACGGCTGAAATTTGGTACTTAGTCTTCGTTGGGGGTATAAAACTTTCCCTCAGAATTTTGTCGGTATAGCTCCACGCCTTCATATAGCCCCCATAGAACGGTACTTCCCGGTTTTCGGTATTTTGAAGGTTGTGGCCACAATAATCCACCGAAATGGTTGACATTTGGTATTAAGTCTTCGTTTGGGGGTACAAAACTTTCCATATGAAATTTGTCGGTATAGGTCCGTTCTTTGAGGGCTATAGCCCTCAACGAACAATACCTCCCGATTTTCGGTATTTTGCAGGTTGTGGCCCCAATATTCACCCGAAATGGCTGAATTTTAGTATTTAGTCTTCGATGGGGTATAAAACTTTCCCCAAAATTTTTTCGGTACTGGTTCACGCCTTAATATAGCCCCCATAGACCGGTACCTCCCGATTTTCGGTATTTTGGAGGTTTGGACCTCAATAATCCATCCAAATGGCTGAAATTTGGTATTTAGTCTTTGTATTCAACTTTCCCCTCTAAATTTATCGGTATAGGTCCACGCTTTTATATAGCCCGATAGAACGGTACATCCCAATTTGCGATATTTTGAATGTTGTGGCCACAATAATCCACCGAAATGGCTGAAGTTTGGTATTCAGTCTTCGTTGGGGGTACAAAACTTTCCACCTGACATTTTTAGGTACAGTTCCAACCTTCATATTGCCCTTATAGAACGGTACATCGATTATCGTAATTCTGAGGGTTGTGGCGTCAATATCCCACCAAAATGACTGAAATGTGTAATTCATGGGTTATAAAATATTCCATAAGAGAATTATTAGTATAGGTCCACGTCTTCCTATATCCCCCATAGAAGCGAACCTCTTGATTTTCGGTATTTTGAAGATATTAGCCACATTATCTTACCGAAAGATCGGAAGTTTGGTATTTAGTCATCTTTGAGTCTAAAAACTTTCTGGCAGAAATTTGTGGGTATAGATCGAAGTTTTGATGTAGCCCCCATAGAATGGTATCTCCCGAATTTCGGTATATTGAAATTGCTGAAATTTGGTCTTTAGTCTTCTTCATAAACGAAAGGAAACTAATTGTTCCATTTTGCTTGAATACAATTCGTGATGGCGGTTATAACAAGTTCGGTCGAACTTAACGCTTTATTACTTGTTTAAATTTATTGAAATTACATTGGTAAAAATGTGTACTTTTCTTTCCGTTTTCCCATATGAATTATAGCTTTTTTACACAAATAGACATTTTTAAATATGTGCGTTATATGTGTTTTTAAAAACACAGCCTAGCAAAATACTCATTACAAATTGACCTACTTTCTAATTATTTTAACATGTCATAGGGAATCAGTAGTTACTTTTGTTACGACTTGAAGTAACCAGAGAGTACCTACTTATTTATCTACTTTTTAGTGCCCAAAAAAACTGAAAGTGGTATAGTCCCCATATAGCAGTACCACCCGATTTAAGGTATTTTAAGGATTTTACCTTTATTTTTACCCCGAATTGGCTGTAACTTGGCATTTTGAGTTCCTAATGGTACAGAAACTTCTCCACCAAAAAATTGGACTAAAAATTGGTCCAGGTTTTAACATATCCCCATATAACGGTACCACCCAATTTCAGGCATTTTAAAGTTTTTATTTACATTTTTGCCTTAAATTGGCTGTAATTTGGTTATGGGGTTCTCAGTGGTCACAAAAAAAAAAAAATATTTTCTAAAAAGTTAAAAATAAAAAAAAATTTAAAACAAGAGAGCCAAGGCTATAGTCGCGTCGGGGCCGACTATGTGATACCCTACACCACTACCTCTGTGCATAAGCTATTGACAGGTAAAAATATTATAACTGGGATAGAGCAATGGCGCTGCTCTGAATGTTTTCATTAATACAGGTAAATTTTTTTGAAACGCTTTTAAGTGCATCGTCAGTACAACTCAAATAAAAACAAGTGAGCCAAGACTATAGTCGGGTCGGAGCCGACTATGTGATACCCTACACCACTACCCCTGTGCATAAGCTTTTGACTAGTAAAATTTAAAACATTACCATTGGGATAGGTTAGCGCCTTTGCTCTGAATGTCTTCATTAATACAAATCAATTTTTTTGAAACGCATTTAAGAACACCTTCAGTACAACTTAAATAAAACAAGTAAGCCAAGGCTATAGTCGGACGGGGCCGACCATGCGATACCCTACACCTTTACCACTGGGAATTAGCTTTTCACAAATCAAAATTTCGTTTTGGAACAAATAAACTTATTGTAAGAAATAACTTTGTGGATTCTGGTACCGTATCACACCAAGCTTAAATAATTATATAATAATTGTTTTACAAACATCTCAGAAGGGACAAGGGATACTTCTGTCATATCAATGAGTGGGTGTACTCCGATTCATATTCGCTCAATGATATGGGACCCACAGCTTATTTCTTGGAAATTTTATATGGCTGAGATACTCAGAAAATGTCGCAAACCTTACATTATATATTAAGAAGTAGGCACGTTATCTAGCAGACACGTGATTTGCATCACGGGGAAGATCAGTAGTTCCATTTCCATAAGTAGCCTACTTTGCCGGCATATGCCCTCCAGGAAATAAAATATAGACCAAAAATATATTTTTTGTATTGTTCATACAAATGTAATGGTCCATGCGGCCTGGAGTTTGATTACAATTTATAATGGACAGACGGACACACGGACGGACGGACGGACACACATCTCAAAATCGCTTTATCTCGCCGAGGTAAGAAGATTGGTATACCACATTGGGGGTTTCCGACGCATATTTCGCGGTGTTACATGAATTTTTACCAAAACAAACTTATAATACCCTTTCCACATAGTGGTGTAGGGTATAAAAATGGAAAAGGGGGATGTACGCCAACCATCAATAGTCTTCTTTCTCTGTGAGACCCCCATCAACCCCCAAAATTTCGTGAGGGTCCGATCAAAATTTCGTCCTGTATTTTGATTGCACAAAAAATGGAAAAAGGGATGCATTACCAACTATTGCAATATCTCTGTTGTTTGTCCACCTATGACAACCTACTTCACATCGTTGTAAAGGTGATATTATCTACTTTCCTTGCTAGGTTTCGATATACCTCTTACAGAAGAGGGATATTCGCTTTAAAATAAAACGTTCGCCTTTTCTCCAAATAAGTTTTTTTTTTCAAATTCCGACCTCTGAATAATATTCGACCATTATCATAATCAATAGGTTTTTTCTCTGTGGGACCCCCATTAACACCCTAAATTTTGTGACGATCCGATCAAAATTGCGACCTGTAGCGTGATTACAAGGTTTAGATGGACAGACGGATGGACGGACACACATAGCCAGATCGACTCAGCTCGTCGAGACAATCATTATGGTATATATATATAAGTATCAGTCTACGACCATTATTTCGGCGCGTTACAAACTTTTTGGGCAAAACCAACTTACAATACCCTCCCCACATAGTAGTGTAGGGACCCCCATCAAAAATTTAGTGAGGATCCGATCAAAATTCCGACATGTAGTGTGATTGCACAAAAAATGGAAACAAGGATGCATTAACGACTATTGCGATATCTCTATTGTTTGACCACCTATGACAACCTACTTCACATCGTTGTAAAGGTGATATTTTTACTTTCATTAGCAGGTTTTACTTTTGATATAACCCTTATAGAAGCTTTGAAAAAAAAAACGTTGATTTTTTCTCCAAATAAGTTTTTTGCCCAATCCTACCCCTGAATATTATCCATCTATCACCAAAATCTATAGAACTCTTCCTCTGTAGAACCCCAATTAACCCCCAAAATTTCGTGACGATCTGATCAGAATTGCGACATGTAGCATGATTACAAAAAATGGAAAAATGGGATGTATTAAGGACTACTGCGATATCTCCGTTATTTGGCCACCTACGCCAACCTTATTTGCATCATTGTAAAGATGGGATTTTCTACTTTCATAGTCGGACTTTGTTTTTGGGGGGTTCCCAACCACAGCTATGATATTCGTCATTATTATTAAAATTGCAAAAACGAAAAGTTGAGTTCTATTAGCGGCTATTGCGATATCTGCCTTGTTTGACCAACTGCGACAACCTACGTTACATAGTTGCAAAGATGATATTTTCTACTTTCATCAGCTCTTGATATACCCCTTATAGAAATGGAGATATTCGCTTTGAAATAAAACGTTGACTTTTTATCTAAATAAGATTTTGCCCTTTCCGACCCCTGAATATTATCCGACCATCACCTAAATCAATAGGCTTCTTCCCCTCCGGGACCTTCATCCACACCCAAAATTTGGTGACGATCTTTTAATCCGATTGCGACCTGTAGCGTGGTTACAAGGTTCAGATAGACAGACGGACGGACGGACTGACGGACACACATAGCCAGATCGACTCAGCTCGTCGAGACATCATTCATTTTGGCATATATATGTATGGGTCTACGACCATTATTTCGATGCGTTACAAACTTTGGGTATAAAATAGGCCTGGGCGCACAACTACATACATATTTATACCCTACACCACTATGTGGAAAGGGTATTATAAGTTTGTTTTGGTAAAAATTCATGTAACACCGCCAAATATTCGTCGGAGACCCCCAATGTGGTATACCAATAGTCATATCTCGACGAGATAAAGCGATTTTGAGATGTGTGTCCGTCCGTCTGTCCATTATAAATCAAACTCCAGGCCGCAATTATGGACCAATCGTCACGAAATTTTATATGGAGGTCGGGTTCAGACCAGAATAGATCCCTATTTATATTGGTGATGATCGTAAAATATTTAGCGGGTGAAATGGACCAAAAACATAATTTTTATCAAATTTTGTACAGATGGTGATCAGATAATATTTAGAGGGACCAGATCTTTTGTGTGAATTGTGAAAATTTTTAATATACAGCTTATATCCTTATTCTTGGAAGACATATTCCGGGTAAGTAAGCTATACCTGGAAAATAAACTTTTGACCTTTCAATTGATGCCAATTGTGTTGGTGTACATGATAAGATGACAGAGATACAGCCTTATATATCCAATTATTTGTTTGTAGTGTAATAATAAACACTTTAGAGGTCGCAATTATATCTTAATAGTCACGAAATTTTGCACGAGGTAAGACTTTAGGTCGAAGAAGATACCTACAATGTTGGATGATGATCTGATATTATTTAGCGGGTGAAATAGGCAATGGCCATTACTTATGAAAAATATAAACATTTTATTTTTTATTTTTGCCTTATTAAGGCGAAGATCATTTATAGTGATATTTAATTAATTCTCTTTCGAGTTGAGCTTATTAGACCTATTATATACATTGAAAAATTAGGAGTCTACCGAAGTCCCACACATTCAACCATTACGCTACGTTTCACGGGTGGTTAAGCCGATCTTCAGGCAAAGCTTGGGAACTAGTATATATATCGCACTTCATTAGATAAATGCATATCTGAAATTATGTCGGTTAATTGAAACTCCAAACTTTTCCCATAGTCCTGCTTGGTAATCCCATTTTTCAATGTCCATGTTTCAATTTCTGGAGGGCATATACCGCCAAATTAGCCTACATATGAAAAAAGAACGACTGACCTTTCCATTGATACAAATTGCAATAATCAGTTAGGTAGATAACGGATCTACTGCCTTATATAACCACAGAACCACATTTTCCTCTCACGCTATAATTGTCTCTATCATGACAGAGAAATTCCCAGTTTGTGCATTATTGCGAATTATGTGGAGCCCAGGCGTATTAATTGTCCAAATTGGATTTTTTAAACATAACGCACCTGTTCAACAGAAGGATAGTAACTAAAAATTTTAAAATGAATTACCATACCCACTGTAAAAATCTGCCATTTCATTGCCTATTCTTCGTCAAAAAATACCGGTATTTCAATTTTCATACTACTACTTATGTACCAACAGTTTTTGTCTCTACTGAAAAATAGAAAAGTTTGAGTTACTACCTTTTTGTTGAACAGGTGCCATATATTATAGCATGGGGTCGCTTCGCCACGTTTTTTTCAAAATGTACTCGGTGTCGCTACCGTTAAAGTTTTTTTGAAATATTAATTTTGGTGTAGGTGAAGGCATCGACTGACCTCCTTCTGGCGTATAATTTTGGGATTTATACATACAACAATTTACCGCCAAGTCCGAACGGAACGCCCTAAGACACCACTTGTAGAGAAGTTTTTCATGGCTGAAATACTCAGGAAATATCGTCAACATTACTAAGAGGTATTTGGGAAACTACCCCTCAGTAATGTTGGCGACATTTTCTGAGTATTTCAGTCATGTAAAACTTCTCTACAAGTGGTGGCTTAGGGCACGCCGTTCGGACTCGGCGATAAACTGTAGGTCCCCAAATCAGGAAATATGAATCGGGGTGTACTCCTTGCTATGAGAGAAGTCTCATTTGTCCCTTATGGGATGTTTGTGGAAAATTATTATATTATTATGTAAGTTTGATCTGATAAGGTGGCAGAATCCACAAAGTTATTTCTTACAATAAGTTTATTTGTTCCATAAATGAATTTTGATTTGATTTGATTTGATTTAGTCTTTGCTTACTTGTTTGAGATTGTGTTTGTTTGAAAATACAAATATTTCCCATAGTATCCCAACATACCATTTTGTGTCATTTTATAAAATACCAAAACAAAAAATATTTATAAAAATGTTGTACTTCTTAAGGAGAAGCCTACAATAAGCGTACATATCTATATATATAAAAGAGCTTAGTGAGTGAGTGACTGACATATCATCGCCCAGACGAAACCGCTGAAGCTAGAAAGCTGAAATTTTGACTGTGGGTTGCTGTCGGTGTGTAGGGGTGAGATAAGGCTGGGTTTTTGGAAATTCGACCTAGAAGGGTACGAAAAGTACTAAAAGGTACTAAATATGGTACCCTTTGTATTAGGCAAACGGGAAGAGCTAGAAATTTGGAATGAGGGAATTTGGAATGAGGGAATTTGGAATGAGGGTAACTGATGGAGAGTTAGAAAGATGTACCAATGGGTTTTTGGAAATTCGACCTATAAGTGTACGAAAAGTTACTAAATTTGGTACCAATTGTATATTTTAAGCGGATATAACTACAATGTTCATATTTGGTATGGAAAACAAGGTTGGGAAGAGGTGTTGATATAAGGAAATGATTTTGGAAGTTCGTACTTATGTGTACGAGTAGTACTAAATGATACTAAATTTGGTACAATTTGGATTTGGGTGAACGTATAGAGCTGAAAACCTGAAATTTGGAATTTAGATTACCGTTGAAGTGTACGATTGAGATATGGGGGTAGTTTTGGAAATTCATACTTATGTCTACGAAAAGTACTAAATGGTACCAAATGTGGTACAATTTGGATTTAGATAGACATTGAGACCTGAAATTTGGAATTAAGATTACGGATCGAGTGAAGGATTGAGGTAGTTTTGGAAATTCTTACTTATGGGTACGAAAAGTTGAAAACGGTACTAAATTTGGTACAAATTGGATTTGGGTGAATGGATAGAGCTGGAATACTGAAATTTGGAATTTCATTACTTTTGGAGTGTAGGGTTGAGTTAGTCTTGGAAATTCGTACTTATGGGTATACGGAAAGTACTAAATGGTACTAAATTTGGTACAATTTAAATTTAGTTATAAAGATAAAGATAGATAAAGTCTTAATCCTGAATTTTCGAATTAAGGTTACTTATGGAGTGTAGGATTGAGGTAGTTTTGGAAATTCATACTTATGGGTACGGAAAGTACTAAATGGTACTAAATTTGATACAATTATATTTAGGTGGACTGATAGAGCTGTAATCATGAAATTTGGAATTAAGATTACCTATGGAGTGTAGGATTGAGGTAGTTTCGGAAATTCGTACTTATGGGCACGGAAAGTACTAAATGGTACTAAGTTTGGTACATTTTGGATTTGGGTGAACAGATAGAGCTGTAATCCTGAAATTTATAATAAAGATTACTTATGGAGCGTAGGATTGAGGTAGTTTTGGAAATTCGTACTTATGGCTACGGAAAGTACTAAATGGTACTAAATTTGGTACAATTTATATTTGGGTGAACGGATACAGCTGGAATCCTGAAATTTCGAGTTTAGGTTACTGTTGGAGTGTAGGATTGAGGAAGTTTTGGAAATTCGTACTTATGGGTACGATAAGTACTAAAATTGGTACAATTTGGATTTTGGGGAACGAATAGAGCTGGAATCCTGAAAATTGGAATTAAGATTACTGTTGGACTGTAGGATTGACTTAGTCTTGGAAATTGGTACTTATGGGTACGGAAAGTACTAAATGGTACTAAATATGGTACAATTTAAATTTAGGTGGACGGATAGAGCTGGAATCCTGAAATTTGGAATTAAGATTAAGTCTTGGAAATTCGTACTAATGTATACGAAAAATACTAAATCGCGGTTGGGATATAGTTTTGGATAAAAGGAAGTAATTTTTAAAACTTATACATACTATAAGTACTAAATTTTCTACCAGTTTGGTGTTGCATGATGGGAATTGTTGTATGAGGGATTGTGTTGGTGTTTAGATGCGGATTTTTTAAATGCATACAAATTGTAAAATTAGGCTGAGGGCTGGATGATTTATTGAGAAATAGGAAATGTACTAAATGGTATTAAATTTGACTTTGCGTGTAGCAATGAAGATGGAATTATATCATTAGTGCGTGAAAAGTACAAATTGCAATAAATTTGCTATTGGGCTAAGGAATAGAAGTGAAATTCTGATATATATTATTGATTTGTCAGGTTCATTGTTAGAGGTGGTCGTACAATAAGTGTGCTAGAAGTATTAAATAATACTAAATATTGAAGCACTGGTATTGGGTGAATCGATAAAATACTATTAACATTGGGTGAACAAGTAGAGCTAAAACTGTAACATTTGGATTTTAAAAATTTTACTGAATAATGTACTATTGTTTCTAGGTTAACACGAATTCGGTTTCCAAATAATGTACTGAAATCAGAAAGTCAAACGTACCTTTTCAACAAAATTGTTTTTATCTTTGTTGTCTATTCTAAACGTTATAGTAAGTTCATTTGAAGAGGTAGATCTATGCGGCTAATGTTTTACAAGAAGGTTTTTACATCCTGAGAAAAAAGGTCCCAAATGTCTCAAAAATTAACTGTTATATAGGGTAACATCTTCTGAATAATGGTTTTCTACATTTTGATATCACAAATTTCAAAATTCAGTTGGAAAATGTGGATAAAATTTTCAAAATACCCATACCGTTCTAATAAAACATGGACTGAAATTTAAAATGTAGGCCGCTGTTGAAGTTTAGAGGTCTTTTTTTGAGATTCGAACAAAACGTGTACGAACAGTACTTGAAAGAACTAAAATATCAAGTCAAATAGATATTAGTACATACCAATTTTCAGTGTTCGCAATATTAAATATTGTTTATTTGAATATTATTCATTTTCCGCATACAAAGTAGCGGGCATTTTGCTAGTATTATATAATCAGTAGATTCCAGATACCGACTTCTCGTCGACGCACATAGGAGTAATGTATGTTAAAAGTTGATTAAAACTCCTAAAAACCTCATTTATAATCCGATTGATATAATATTTTGCACAAATCATATCTTTGGTCCAAGGACTATTTTTGTAGAATATAATGAAAATCGGTCCAGATTTGGATATAGCTCCCATATATATTAGCATCGGATATGAGGTAAATAATGCACTAAAGGCGTAGTATAGGTCCGATCAAGCTGAAAATTGGTACAAACCTACCTACCTTATTTCTACAAGGCTATGTGGTGGTATTTTTGATATTTGCAAAAAAGTGCAAAAAGTTATAACCCTTGTGCGCACTTGTTGTCTTACCCATATTTTACTTCAGAAAAACCCGTGATTTTTAATACTTTTAACCTAAATTACATATTTAGGATAAGCCATTGGTTGCTTATATTGTATGTGAAAATACATTAGAGGTCTACGGCTATGGTCCAGTGAAGATATAGGTGTCATATGGGCTCTCACATGTACAATTTGGCGTGGTCCAAAAAACTACAATGATGGGACTCACTCCTACTTTGGTGGCATTTACGGAATTAACACTAGCATTTAACGTAAATAGCTGTATCATGAATGACCATAACGAACCCAGTTAGGATATATTAATTTATGTAATTGCTATAGTTAATTACGTAAATGCCACCAAAGTAGGAGTGAGTCCCATCATTGTAGTTTTTTGGACCACGCCAAATTGTACATGTGAGAGCCCATATGACACCTATATTTTCACTGGACCATAGCCGTAGACCTCTAATGTATTTTCACATACAATATAAGCAACCAATGGCTTAACCTAAATACGTAATTTAAGTTAAAAGTATTAAAAATACGCAATTTTGGCAGGTCCGATCTGGGTTTACTATATTTTTCGAATATATGTTCACCACAAATGTTTTTAAAGCTATTTAAATTGAACACACAACATCTTCTGTATGAATTTATAACGAAAAACCATCAATAAGTTATTTATATTTCTTAATCACAACGACAATCTGGTTAAAAATTGTAAAATACGGTCCTAAACCCTACACCAAAAACAAGGGCTGCTAAGAATGTTATAAGTTATGGTTAGAGATTTCTTTTATTCAGAGACTCACAATGAAATTTCTTTTGGAACATTTCTTTCTTTAACAATATTCCCAAAAATTAAAGGATTTTGCTACATTTTGATCCAGTATGGAATTATGTAAAATTAACAGTCCAAAATTAAAACATATAATTTCATCCTAATATATATAAATTTGTAATCTATTTTTTAAGGAAATAGTATACATAGACATATGGTTTATTTTGAAACTCATAGTGAAATTTTGTGTAGAATTTTTCATCTTTTGACACTTTTCACCTATAACCAAGTTTTATATTACTTCCATGTATCAACTCGAAAAAAGAAGGAAAATATTTTCATCAAAAAAATTGGGAAATATTTTCATGTTTTTTCAGCAAAATTGAAACTGATATTTTCGTGCTATAAAATGTAAATAGACATTTCATTTCTTTGGTGACCCATAGTGAAATTTGATGAAGAATATTTTTGTCTCTGACATCAACTCTCTAAAGTTATGTTTTGGTGGTCAATTTTTAATAAACTCAGATGAAGTCCGACTTTAACCCTAAAACGTGTTTTTCATTTTTAGATATTCCTGGCGATTAGACAAGAGTTGCAGATTTGGTGTATTCTGAGACCTATAGTAAAATTTTATGGCGAACAATTTTGTAGAATTTTTTTTTGTTTTGCCTTATTAAGGCGAAGGTCATTTTTTTTTTATAGAGTGATATTTGAATTAATTCTCTTTCGAGTTGAGCTATTTAGACCTAATAGGTACATTGAAAAATTAGGAATCCACCGAAGTCCCACACATTCAACCACTATGCTACGTTTCACGGGTGGTTAGACCGATCATCAGGCATATTGAATGGTGTTTTTTAGTGGGTGGACGAAGGCTAAGCTTGGAGACTAGCATTTATATCACAAATCATTCGAAATTTGTATATTCGAATTATTTATTTATTTTAATGTTAGTCATTTAATTCCAAACCTTTCCTATAGTCCGACTTGGCTGGTAACCCTATTTTTCAATGCTTTATTACAAATACTAAGGCAGCTTTTTTCCACCTTTTATTTTATTTGTTCTTCTTTATCAGAAGATTTTGATCATCAATATTTGTCATCGGAATCTTTGACAAGTTGATGGTGGCTTAGAACGCTAAGACGCCTGCAACCGTGTCACTTGGTTGTTGGGGTCCCAGGTTCGAATCCCAGCCTGGCTCATGCTGAAATCATTTTTTTGTTTTGCCTTATTAAGGCGAAGGTCATTTTTTTTATAGAGTGATATTTGAATTAATTCTCTTTCGAGTTGAGCTATTTAGACCTAATAGGTACATTGAAAAATTAGGAATCCACCGAAGTCCCACACATTCAACCACTATGCTACGTTTCACGGGTGGTTAGACCGATCATCAGGCATATTGAATGGTGTTTTTTAGTGGGTGGACGAAGGCTAAGCTTGGAGACTAGCATTTATATCACAAATCATTCGAAATTTGTATATTCGAATTATTTATTTATTTTAATGTTAGTCATTTAATTCCAAACCTTTCCTATAGTCCGACTTGGCTGGTAACCCTATTTTTCAATGCTTTATTACAAATACTAAGGCAGCTTTTTTCCACCTTTTATTTTATTTGTTCTTCTTTATCAGAAGATTTTGATCATCAATATTTGTCATCGGAATCTTTGACAAGTTGATGGTGGCTTAGAACGCTAAGACGCCTGCAACCGTGTCACTTGGTTGTTGGGGTCCCAGGTTCGAATCCCAGCCTGGCTCATGCTGAAATCATTTTTTTGTTTTGCCTTATTAAGGCGAAGGTCATTTTTTTTTTTTTATAGAGTGATATTTGAATTAATTCTCTTTCGAGTTGAGCTATTTAGACCTAATAGGTACATTGAAAAATAAGGAATCCACCGAAGTCCCACACATTCAACCACTATGCTACGTTTCACGGGTGGTTAGACCGATCATCAGGCATATTGAATGGTGTTTTTTAGTGGGTGGACGAAGGCTAAGCTTGGAGACTAGCATTTATATCACAAATCATTCGAAATTTGTATATTCGAATTATTTATTTATTTTAATGTTAGTCATTTAATTCCAAACCTTTCCTATAGTCCGACTTGGCTGGTAACCCTATTTTTCAATGCTTTATTACAAATACTAAGGCAGCTTTTTTCCACCTTTTATTTTATTTGTTCTTCTTTATCAGAAGATTTTGATCATCAATATTTGTCATCGGAATCTTTGACAAGTTAATGGTGGCTTAAAACGCTAAGACGCCTGCAACCGTGTCACTTGGTTGTTGGGGTCCCAGGTTCGAATCCCAGCCTGGCTCATGCTGAAATCATTTTTTTGTTTTGCCTTATTAAGGCGAAGGTCATTTTTTTTATAGAGTGATATTTGAATTAATTCTCTTTCGAGTTGAGCTATTTAGACCTAATAGGTACATTGAAAAATTAGGAATCCACCGAAGTCCCACACATTCAACCACTATGCTACGTTTCACGGGTGGTTAGACCGATCATCAGGCATATTGAATGGTGTTTTTTAGTGGGTGGACGAAGGCTAAGCTTGGAGACTAGCATTTATATCACAAATCATTCGAAATTTGTATATTCGAATTATTTATTTATTTTAATGTTAGTCATTTAATTCCAAACCTTTCCTATAGTCCGACTTGGCTGGTAACCCTATTTTTCAATGCTTTATTACAAATACTAAGGCAGCTTTTTTCCACCTTTTATTTTATTTGTTCTTCTTTATCAGAAGATTTTGATCATCAATATTTGTCATCGGAATCTTTGACAAGTTGATGGTGGCTTAGAACGCTAAGACGCCAGCAACCGTGTCACTTGGTTGTTGGGGTCCCAGGTTCGAATCCCAGCCTGGCTCATGCTGAAATCATTTTTTTTTGTTTTGCCTTATTAAGGCGAAGGTCATTTTTTTTTTTATAGAGTGATATTTGAATTAATTCTCTTTCGAGTTGAGCTATTTAGACCTAATAGGTACATTGAAAAATTAGGAATCCACCGAAGTCCCACACATTCAACCACTATGCTACGTTTCACGGGTGGTTAGACCGATCATCAGGCATATTGAATGGTGTTTTTTAGTGGGTGGACAAAGGCTAAGCTTGGAGACTAGCATTTATATCACAAATCATTCGAAATTTGTATATTCGAATTATTTATTTATTTTAATGTTAGTCATTTAATTCCAAACCTTTCCTATAGTCCGACTTGGCTGGTAACCCTATTTTTCAATGCTTTATTACAAAACGGAAAACGTAGCATAGTGGTTGAATGTGTGGGACTTCGGTGGATTCCTAATTTTTCAATGTACCTATTAGGTCTAAATAGCTCAACTCGAAAGAGAATTAATTCAAATTTTGTAGAATATTTGGAATTGATACGATCACATTTCTAAGGAGTTTTTGAAAGATTTTCAAAAAAAGGACAAAAAAGAACCCTTTGATGAACCGCATGAGGGTTAAAATTTTTATCAAAAATATTCCCCATACCCTTCTGAGTAAAGTTGCTGAAAACACTATATATCTGAAATGCAAGGATTCCACGATATCTTAATTCGAATATTTCGAAGAAATTAAAAATGGATAAAAGCTTTAAAATGCCTAAAATGTAGTATAAAGGCTATATCAAAACCTGGACTTATGTCCATAATTTTTGTTGGGGAAGTTTCTGTACCATTGGGGACTCCAAATGCCAAGTTAAAGCGAATTCTGGCTAAAAATGAAGACAAAGTCCTTAAAACACTTAAAACACTATCAAAACCTGGATCTATGTCATCCAAATCTGAAAAGTGTGCAAAGTTTTAGTCCGATTGGTCAACTGCAACTGTGTCAAAATTAAGTTACCAGATTTGAAATGCAATTTAAATTAAACACCGTTAAAACACTATAAAATGGACCAATATTGATTTTGATACCATATTCATGTATTGTCATCTAAATCTGAAAAGTGTGCAAAGTTTCAGTTCGATTGGTCAACTGCAACTGTGTTAAAAATGAGTTACCAGATTTGAACTAAACGGACCAAAGCAAGTTAAATAAAACACTGTAAAAACTCAAAAGTTTAACTGAGACCTGAATTCTTACTCGACCGAATTTGACCATTTTTAAATTTAGCAGAAAACTTTCCGATGCCTCAATAAAGATCAGATTTGGTCTAGTAGTTGCAGAGGAATTAAAGGCCAAAATTAAAATTTTGAACCAATGTTCCAATTTATTAAAAAATTGCAAACACCAATATACAAACCAAAATAAAAAAAACTAATTAAAAAAATCCAAAAAAAATGAAACATTTTGTAAAAAGGTTAAAATTAATGTACATAATTTCAATAAATTTAAAAAAAAGTAAAAGTAAAGTAAATGGAATAGAATAAAAATCATAACATTCAAAATTGTTCTGTAGTAGACCGCCAAATATGCAATTCATAAGTCATCCCAGCAAAAATCCTCATTACAAACCTCCTTTCCCACCCATTATTTTAACAAGGGCATGTCGCGCGAAATTTCTGGTTATTTTGTAACCACTGAAATAGGTAGATGGTAGCCACTGAAATAAGTAGATACTGAGAAGATTCTGACTACTTATTTCAGTGGTTACAAACTACCCAGATATTTCGCGCGACATGCCCTTGTAAAAATAATGGGTGGGAAAGGAGGTTTGTAATGAGGATTTTTGCTGGGATATAAAAAAGGCATTTATGTTTGTATATAAAGGTGAGTTTTTCAGCTTGTCTTGTGTTACAAACTATTGAACCAAAGCCTCCCCATATTGTTTCTATCTTTGTTGTTTTTAAATATGAAATTCTATACAATAACTACCCGATATGTTTTCAGCATATGTAGTAGTATTTTGCTTTACTCGTTATTATTTGATATGAATGTCAATTTATGGGAAAATCCGATTAAATTTCCACAACTCTTTTGTCATAAATAACATTGTTGTTAAAAGTTTGACATTAATTGACATAATTATGATTTGTTCACGTTGTAGTTGGAACAGACTTTTTCAAGTAATTGATTATTTATGTTGTGGCAGACTTAAACAACAAACCAACCATTGTGTGTTATTGACATTCAAGGTCAACTTGAACAATGCTTCAAAGAAATGCTGAACAACAATTTTTCTATTAAATTTAAAATAAACACAAAACAATTATATTCTTACAAGGAATATATACATAAATGCATAAGAACATAGATAGCTCATTAAGGATTTTCAATAATAAAAAATTTTAAGAAGATTTTCTAAGTCTGTGAGGTGTTTCCTACGAGCAGACGTAGATAATTGGTGATTTAATCTAAGCATCAAAGCGCAATGCATATGCTCGTTATTACATGTTATATTTTGTTAGTGGTTGCATTTTTTGAAAAGATTTCTAGAAGGTTGATTGTCGTTACGCTAGTTTTAAATCTGTAAAACCTATAATTTGACTGATTTTATCCATTACAATGTGATACCCCCTACACCGCTTCCCCTGTGCAGTAGTTTTCCACGAAATTTATTTATCATTTATATGAATGCGAAGTCTCCCTTGTCCCTTCGGGGATGTTGTGGGAATATAGGAATGTGTGTATGATTGCGACACGTTATATATTTTATTGGTAGTGGACATATGGACCACTTTGGCTACATATATGTACATACATATTTCATCAAAAAATTAAAAGTTTTTATTAAGAAAGAAAACATTTCAAACGCATGTAGAAATAGCTTTTGGTGACTTTATCCAATTCGATCAATGAAAGAGATAAATATTTCGAGATATTTCTAATCAAAGGTAGCTTAAAAAGTTTAAAACCCCGTACACAATAGTATTTTGTATCAATTAAAAAAAAATGTGTATTCCTCTATCATGATTTTAATACTTTTCTACTATAAAGGAAAACACATTTATATGTCACGGTGCGTCTGAACTGACTTTAAATGGAAGGTGCTTATACCTAGGAAGTTTTTGCGCATTCTAAAACTACAATGTCCGTAAATGAGAAAAATAAATAAAGCAAAAAATCGCAGGAGCGCTTTTTAATTAATCGCGGGGTTTTCTCGCTTTTGCTTGGAAACCGCAAGCCCTATCAAAATGGAACTAAAGAAAATGTTATAGCAGTGAAAATTCTCTACAAGATTGAGCTTTATAACTTTGTAGTAGGTTTTACCATTTTAGAGATATAGAAGTTGAAATGGGGACAATGAACTGACTATATCGCCTCCTTACAAAACATTGTCATGTACGCACGGTGCGCCTTGACTAACTCTGAATGGAAGTTGCTTACACCTGGGAAGTTTTCGCAGATTCTGAATCTGCAATGTTCATTGATGAGAAAAATCAAAAAACTCGACGAAGGGATTTTTAAATAAGTAGCGGTCAAAGGTCACATTTTAAGGTTTTTGGTTTTCAGGATTTTTCTTGGAATATTGTTGGATCAACCATATTTATACACCACTTTCATAGGTAACGAGGAAGATTTGAAAGTTGTCATCGTAAATTTTGTGAGGTAGGTATCATAAACATTGAACATATTTTTTCCACTAACACGCCTATTTTACACAGTATACATCGAATAAAATTATAGTATTGGACTATGGTTTCTATTAGGAAATTTTTGGCCAAAACTATTTTTTTAAAGTTTCAAAATTGTAATTTGTTTTTGCGCAGAATAATAAAAACACTTCAAATCAACCGAAAATAACTAGTTTTTGTAAATATTGTTAGTTGCCGTTAGTTGTATAAAAATACAAAAAAATTTTATTAGTTGTGTCGTTACACAAATATACAGAATTGAGACCAAAGTTATTATGGATCGGGAAGCTGACGGTGACTACTTTCATAAAATTTAAAAAATAACGAAGAATTTTTTTTAAAATTAGCATAGTAAAATCAATGTTTGTATGTATATTAAAATTATTTTTCATAAATATTTATACCCTATACCACAATGTGGAAAAGGCTATTATAAGTTTGTTTTGGTAAAAATTCATGTAACACCGCGAAATATTTCGGAGACCCCCAATGTGGTATACCAATCTTCATATCTCGGCGAGATAAAGCGATTTTGAGATGTGAGTCGGTCTGTCCATTATAAATTGTAATCAAACTCCAGACCGCAATTATGGACCGATCGTCACGAAATTTGGTATGGAGGTCGGTTTCACATCAGAATAGATCGCTATTTTAATTGGTGATGATCGTGAAATATTTAGCGGCTGAACGGGAGTACGAGTATGTGACAAAGAAGAAACTTGCAATTTGAGATGGCTATCAGATAACACTGTGCAACATTTTTAAGGTGATCTTGTGCAAACAATTCGAACTGAGGATTTTTTGAAAGTACAGACCCAAACAACAAAGCCCCTAGTTGGGTTTTGTTTTGTCAGATACAGGTCGGATTTTTTGGCCCCATCTAAATATGATTAAGTATTGCATTTGCTACGAAATTCGGGGCTATATCTCTGAAACCAATGCGAATCTTCTTCTGACCAAGGGTTTCGGAGTCGAGGTATTTTTGACTCGACTCCGACTTCGACTCCAGACGAGTTTTTTTCACTACTCCGCACAGTGGATCTACTTGTATGGAGAAAGTGGCCAAAAATATTTCCCGTGTAAATATCAAGCCAATGCGCTGGTTACAGCTTTGTGCTGCTGCGGAGAGTGTTTTAAGAAACCACTATCGTAACATTCTCCCCCCTTTCCCCTCGGGAGGGGGTATACGGTAAGAATTGTTTTACGCTGTTAATACAACTGACATGAACAAAGGTCCCGATTATCTTATGATGCAAAAATAGGCTTGGGGAAACAAAATAATCTCCAAAACAAAACAATCTCCAACTAATTTAGCGGATTAAAAAAATCAAAATTTTTGTCTGAAAATTCGTAAAATTTTTAATATAGATCTTATAGCGTTCTTCCTGGAAGGCACGTACCGCCAACGTAAGACAAATGTGGAAGAAGATTTCTTCATCTTGCCACTGATACAAATTATGTTAATGTAGGTGGTCAGATAACAGAGTTATACGCCAATATATCCATAGAAACCCTATTCTAGAGCAGTTTTAGTCAGCGATCCACCATTTATAGTCTGGCACTAGATGGCAGCTGATTTCAATACTGAATAATCTCAAACATATGAGCTACTTTGGGAAATTATTCCCGAGGTGGGCACTGGTGGGCATCATGACTAAAACCTTAGGTCAAATTTAAGTATATGATCGAATTGGCATTACAAAATACATTAACCTTTAACTTTGGAGGTGAAATTTTGGGACATACTTTCCGACGTGGTGGTAAATTTTACCCCTATATATTTTCTTAAATATTTGTATGATATTTATATAGTTTTTTATTATGTATTGCATTATTTGTTCGATATTGTGGCAGTATATAATAAAATTAAAACAAATTAAAACACATACTTCATTTATATAAAAAATCAGGCACTTTATTTCACAGACCTTATTTTTAACCAACAAAAAAACATTTTCCAAACATAGAAAAAAAAATAATTATAGCATTAATTAAAAACTTAAAATGACTTTTTTCGACAGTCATGTCTTCATATTAAATAAGAAAAAAGAGATCATAAAAAAATACACATTTTTAAAAAAACGGCAGGGTATCAAATATGAGTATGCTCATTCGTCGGTTTCAGTGATCGTACACTGTACACATATACGTTTGCTGCAGCCCATGCACATTGGTTTGTTGCATTGGAGACAGGTATGTGTTGTCTTTCTTTTAAGTCTACTAGGACATATATGACATATTTTTCGAGTCGCTGGGGTCGCCTCTATTGTTGGTGGGGCTATTGAGTCCTTCCCCAAGATCCTAGTAATTGTATCACGTAGTGATCTAGGCAGCCTTTGGTTATGTTGCCGCCGTTGTAAATGTGGCAAAACCAGTTCTCTTGCCAATATCTTTAAAAAATCTCCCCTCGTACTATTGTCATATTCCTTTGAGGATTGAAACAAAATGAAAGCGTTAGCCGCACTTAAATCCAAAATTCTGTAGAAAATGGCTAATGGCCATCGACGTGTGCGTCGGCCGCAGGAATATATGGAACATTTCTTATCAAGCTCATCCACTCCGCCTTTTGTGTTGTTGTAATCAGCTATCATAGCTGGTTTTCCGGTAAATTCATCGACTTCTTTTCTATGGTGCATAGATGATAATAATACAACAGCACGATTTTTACGAGGTACATATGATAGCATGGTTACATCTTTGGTGAATCCATATAAGCATGATTCTGGTAATTTACTTTTGCGAGGAAGGAATTCCGGAGGAATATCTCTTTTATTCTTTTTCAAGGTACCCAGGTAGGTTAGTTGCCTTTTTCTTAGTTCCTCCACTAACTGCATCGAAGAAAACCAATTATCGGCGGTAATATTTCTTTTACTTCCTTCAAGTCCTGTGCAGAGCCGAAGTACAGATTGTGTTGGAACAGAAAGTCGCTTCTGTTCAGTGGTCAAACCAATTCCATCAGAATTTTTACCGAAATAAATATAAGCATTCCAAAGGTAGTGCGTACGTGCATCGGTCAACGACATTATTTTGATGCCATATTTTGCTGGTTTCTTCGGCATGTATATCTTAAATTTGCACCTACCTCTGAATGGTACTAACATTTCATCGATGCAAGCATGAGTGCCAATTGAATAACTGTTCTGGCAATTACGTACAAATTTGTTGAATATTTCAGAAACTGCAGCTAATGGGTCAGATTTCAAGCGTTCACTTCTATCAGCTGATCTATCAAACCGTATGCAACTAAGAATAGAGAGGAATCGAGCCTCAGACATTACAGCTCTGAAAACTTCTCTACCGGTTCCATCAGTAGCAAAAATAAATTCTGTATTTTCGTGATTAGATTTGAACACAGACGTGTACATCAAAATGCCAAAAAACGCTCGTAATTCAACTATATCTAATGATTTTTCTTAAATTTTTCCTGTGAGATCATATTTATCTTTAAGTTTTTTATTTGTATATCTGAGAATCATTTTCTCCATATCGTTGTCAAAAATGCGGGACCAATATCCGCACATGTTATCTTCACGATATTGGGTTGAAGCTGCTGGCAGCCGAACGATGTTATGTGCTGGTGTTTTAATGCAACGCTGTGGTTCCTCGGATGACCGCTTGAAACCGTTTTTCCCATGATAATATTTTGCAGATGAAATGTCACTATTGGCCTGTGGTTCACGCTCTGTCTCTTCTTGGAAAACTATTTCATCGGCTTCAAATTCATCATCTCCACCACTTTCATCTTCAAAAGGTGATTCATCGCTGACTTCACTGTCTTCTATGACGAATTCAGGATCGACCAATTCTTCGTCAACGTCGCTGAACTCATCGTCCTCTTCCAGCAATTGCCTAATTTCATCATCACTGATTTTTTGTGAATGCGACATAATCTATAAGAATAGAAACCAAAAATTCAATTTTTTTCACTGCAGTTCATATGTAGAATTAGACGTGTGGTCAGTTTTTTTCCACAGAAAACTTACGTAAATTTGGACGTGGTGGTAAAATATTTTCTATGTCAAACTGACAAGAATTTGGACGTGGGGTAATTTTTACACTACCACCGCCGTATCTCCGCACGTGCTACACGTATAAATACCAAAACATAACTGAATACTTGTGAGAGTAAAAGCAGAAGATACAGAGAACATTAGACCGATTGATCAACGCACGTGAGAGTTGTTTACAAAATATGATTGAAGGGGTAAAATTTACCCCCACCTCCACAGTTAAAGGCTAAGAAAATATGCAGCTAACTAGAATTCCACAACACGCTAAAACACTTTTTTTTAATGAAAATTAAGCTATTACCTCCTCCTTCAAAATCCACTATAATATTTTGCTATACGTATTAGTTTCGCGATATTTTGAATACATTTACTTGCACTTAAAATATAGGTTGTACTCACAACAAAAGATATTAGTCAAATGTTCTGACTTTTGAAGCTATTTTTAAGAAGATCGCGTTCGAATGAAACAAAAATTAATATATGTTGAAAAAGGTCTATGTCATAGCTGTCAGAGTTGCCAGATGTTGTACCATAATTTTGACATTAATTTTTTTATTTTTGGCCAATGGGTGGATCCACTGTGCTCCGGCTCCGACTCCGACTCCGGGTCGACTCCGAGAGTGCGTTCCTTTACCACTAAAAATTAAATGTGCACAAAATTTTAACTTTTTCCTATAATTTGGCCTATATAGGCTGATGTGTTAGTTTTTTCCTTACATATTCATTAGAAAGGGCATTCGTTCGAATACATTCGAACATATCAATGTTGTTTCTGCCGAATTTTACATTGAAAAATAGCAAAGTTAGAAAGTTTTTGTCGGTTTTCCTTTTTTGCACGAGTATATTCTGGGCGGAATTCTTCCGCTTGAGAAAATCTTTAAGCTTTCAAAATATCTGAAATTATAAATTATAAGTACTACATGCAATAAGAATTATAAGCAATTCATGACCAAGTTTCAAACTGGATGTAAGGCAACATTTTAGTGTGCTTAGCCTTAAAAGGAGACCCCCAGTTGTAAAGTTCAATAAAAGCCATTTTTCATGATTGGCAGATTTTTTTTCTTCATCTGAAAGAGAAAAATATTACGAAGTTTTGAGACCGTCTACGAAATCCTGTTTTTATTACAGCATTTTGCGGTGCCAATTCTAGCTCGAAAACTAATAAACCATTTGTCATATATTTTTGTGGCCGATTTCGAGAAAAACACGGTTTATATGCTGCATAAAAAATAAAATAAATGTTTCCCATCCAACGCTCATACTAAGGCAATATTGTTCCGATCGACCTAAAAATTTGACCACTTATTCTACGCAATGAATACTTTTTACTTTTTATACCCTACACCACTATGTGTAGGGTCGCAATTTTGATCGGATCGGAGGGGAAGAAGCCTATTGATTTTGGTGATGGTCGGATAATATCTAGGGGTCGGAAAGGGCAAAAAACTTAGGTGGATAAAAAGACAACGCTTTTTTCAAAAGCGAATATCTCAGCTTTTATATGGGGTATACCAAAAGCAAAACCTGACAATGAAAGTAGAAAATATCAACTTTCTAATGATGTAAAGTAGGTGCTCGTAGGTAATCAAACAACGAAGATATCACAATAGTAGCAAATAAAACCCCAATTTTCATTTTTGCGATTTTAATTATAATGACGCTTTGGTTGGAAACTTTCCAAAAGCAAAGCCTGACTATGAAAGTAAAAGATCCCGTCTTTACAATGATGCAAACTAGGTCGGCGTAGGTAACCAAATAACGGAGACATCGCAATACTCGGTAATACATCCCATTTTTCTATTTTTTGGAAATCACGCTACAGGTCGCAATTTTGATCGGATCGTCACGAAATTTCGAGGGTTAGTGGGGGTTTCACAGGAGAAGAAGCCTATTGATTTTGGTCATGGTCGGATAATATTTAGGGGTTGGAATGAGCAAAAAAATTATTTGGAGAAAAAGTCAACATTTTATTCCAAAGCAAATATCTCAGAGTCTATATGGGGTATACAAAAAGCAAAACCTGGCGATGAAAGTAGAGAATATCACCTTTACATCGATGTAACAAAGGTTGTCGTAGGTGGTCAAACAACGAAGATATCGCATTAGTTGCTAATAGAACCCAACTTTTAATTTTTGCAATTTTAATAATAATGACGGATATCACACCTTTGGTTGGGGACCTTCTAAAAGCAAAGCCTGACTAAGAAAGTTGAAAATCGCATTAAAATTATGCAAAGTAGGTTGGTGTAGGTGGTCAAATAATAGAGATATAGCAATAGTCGGTAATACATCCCATTTTTCATTTTTTACGAAATCGCGCTGTAGGTCGCAATTTTGATTGGATCGTCACGAAATTTTGGGAGTTATTGGGGGTCTCACAGAGCAAGAAGCCTATTGATTTTGATGATGGTCGGATAATATTCGGGGGTCGGAATGGACAAAAACTTATTTGGGGAAAGGTCAATGTTTTATTTCAAAGTCAATAGCTTTGTTTCTTTAAGAGGTATATCAAAAGCAAAACCTGGCAAGGAAAGTAGAAAATGTCACCTTTACAACGATGTAAAGTTGGCTGTCGTAGGTGGTCAAACAAGAGAGATATCGATAATAGTCGGTAATGCATCCCATTTTCCGATTATTTTGTAATCACGCTACAGGTCGCAATTTTGATCGGATCGTCACGATTTTTTTGGGAGTTGATGCGGGTCCCACAGAGGAAGAAGCCTATTAAGCTTGGTGATGGTCGGGCAATATTCAGAAGTCGGAATAAGCAAAAAGCTCTTGTGGAGAAAAGTCAACGTTTTTGTTCTTATGCGAATATCTCCGCTTCTGGTAGCAGTATTTCAAAAGGAAAGCGCTCCAATGGAAGAAGAAAATATCTCGTGTATATTGATGCAAAATATGTTGGTGTAAGTGGGCAAAAAACCGAGATATTGCAAAGGTCAGTAATATATCCAATCTTTCCTTTTTTTGTAATCACGCTACAGGTTGGAATTTTGATTGGATAGTCACGAAATTTTGGGGGTTGATGGGGGCCACAGAAAAAGAAGCCTATTGATTTTGGTGATAGTGGGATAATATTTAAGGGTCGGAAAGGGAAAAAACTCATGTGGAGAGAAATTTAAAGTTTTATTCTTTGTGAATATATCGGTTTCTAGTATTTCAACGGCAAAGCCTGTCAATGGAAGAAGAAGATATTACCTGTACATTGGTGTAAAGTAGGTTGGCGAAGGTGGTCAAACAAGGGAGATACCACAATAGCTGGTAATGCATCTAATTCTTCCATTTTTTGCAATCACGCTACAGGTCGCAATTTTGTTCGGATGGTCACGAAATTTTGGTTGTTTATGGAGGTCCCAGAGAGAAAGAGGCATATTATGTTGGGTGGTAGTCGGATTATATTCCCTAAAAGAAATGTTTACCAGTGAACAGCTTATGCACAGGGGTAGTGGTGTAGGGTATCACATGGTCGGACCGTCCCGACTATAGCCTTTGCTCACTTGTTTTCTAAAATTTATAAGTGCTGTTGCTAGGAAAATTGTATGTAGGGTCGGTCCACTAGGACAATAAATCAATATTGTCATGTTTTCATTGTCCTTTATCACTTTTATTCGATCCTTTCTCACGAAAATTCTATGATTATGTATTTCATTGAATTTCGTATATGCTATTAATTGTGTAGAAAACTCGGATACACATGAACTACATCTGTTCCTGGCGGACAGATCCGATTATTTGAATGTCTACATCTAAAGCCCTCATTGAGTATATAATGAATCCTAGAAGAAAGATTCGCCGTTTGTCAGACTTCTAAGTTATGGCGGGATGAATCTGTCGTTGACCAATAACGAATTTGTAACGCCCTAATTCAGAATTCCGAAAAGGAATTTTTCCACCCCCAGATTTCCCATAGAGACCACAATGTCTTTAATAGAAGACAAGGATGACTTCTCATAAAAAACAAGATGATAATACCAATAGACCTTTGTAAGAAGACCAGTAAGACTTCTGACGAAAGAGGTTAAAGGTCCAATCTTAATTCGATTGTGATAGGCAAATGCAAAGAATTAATTGGATCAACAAAATAGGGATGAATAGACTACACTTCAGAGGATAGTAAGTATCTTGTGAATTGTCCTTTAACTTAGTATAATATACCGTTTGCATATATGTTTTCTTATACCTTTCTTTTAATATAAATAATGATTTAAAAAAAATCTTGTTCCAAATTTAATGTTATATTTCTATAACGTGGAAAAAATTTTGCCCGGAGTCGGAGTCGAGTTATTTTTTTCGACTCAGACTCCGACTCCGACTCCAGCAAAATTGCTCGACTCCGACTCGTAGACTTCGACTCCGACTCTGACCTCTGACTCTGTTCTGACCTTTGAACCAAATTTGTAGATAAAGACAAGAATAAAATATTTGGAGAAATAATGGACTCGAAAGACTACATTTATTGTCTCAAATTTCAAAATATTATTAAATTTTTTCTTAATGTTTTTTTTTAATGTTCTCTAGAATGTGATACACAACTCTTCAGAACATGCCATTGTTGTAATATGCCTCTATCACGTTAGAGTTTTAGGATGTTCCGAAGAATTGGTGAGAACATTATTTGGATGATTTTTGCAAAAGGTTACTTGGTTCAACTCCCAATAGTTTAGCTGATACTAATCAGAATTCTAGAAATTATGTAAAATTTTCCATATTTTATCGATTTTGATGCCCTAGATGAAGTTTTCTTGTGTGGTGTATTCAACAGATAAGTTCTGATAGTTTAGGTCTACAATATTCCTAAAAACATCAAGGCCAAATTCCTATTCCTTTCTGAGATAAAAACCTAATAAATGCAAAAAAAGTGTAGTTTTAGCCCGGTTTATATGAGGCCATAAAATCCGAATTGGATCTGACAGGACAAAACCCTACTAGGGGTTTTGTAGTCTAAATATGTACTTTCCAAAAATCCATACTAGAAGTTGTTTGGATTTTTAGTGTTGTATAGTGTAATATTTAGATGGTTAAATAGACCACAACTTTTGTGTGAAAATTGTGAAAAATTTTAATATACAGCTTTTATCTTTATTTCTGGAAGAGACATTCCGGGCAAGTAAACTATACTTGGAAGAGGAACGCTTGAACCTTCTATCGATGACAATTGCGTTGGTTTACATGTTTGTAGTGTAAACATAAACACGCTAGAGGCTGCAATTATAGCTCAATAATCACGAAATTTTGCACGAGGTTAGACTTTAGGTCGATGTAGATGCTTACAATTTTGGATGATGATCTAATAATATTTAGCGGTTAAAATGGACTATTACTTTTGTATGAAAAATACAAAAAAAAGATCTATATTTTATTTCCTGGAGGACATATACCGACAAAGTAGACTACATATGGAAATAGATCTACTGATCTTCCCCCTGATGCAAATTGCAATAACGTGTCTGCTAGATAACGGGCTTAATGCTTAATATATAATGGGTTTTTTGTAGAGAACGACATTTTCATATTTTTGCGTTATTGCCAATTACATGGTGCCCTAACGTTTTAGTTGTCAAATTGGATTTTTATACATACATTGCAGCATGGGTCGCTTTACCACCTTTTTTCAAAACGATTCCCCAGCCAGGCATAATCAAATTTTCAACGGTCGCAAAATATCCTTCAGTAAGGTTTGCGACATTTTCTGAGTATTTCTGCCATGTAAAACTTCTCTACAAGTGGTGTCTTAGGACACGCCGTTCGGACTCGGAGATAAGCTGTGGGCCCCATATCATTGAGCAAATAAGAATCGGGGTACACTCACTCAATGATATGAGAGACGTCTCCCATGTCCCTTCTAGGATGTTTGTGAAACAATTATTTTATTATTATTTAAGCTTGGTGTGATACGGTACCAGAATTTGCTGCTTTTTACAATAAGTTTATTTGTTCCATAAAGAAATATGAATATGTGGAAAGCTAATTCCCATGGGTAAAGGTGTAGGGTATCACATGGTCGGCCCCGTCCGACTATAGCCTTTTCTTACTTGTTATAATTTATAACTATAATATAAATATAACACAAGTGAGCCAAGGCTATAGTCGGGTCGGGGCCGACTATGTGATACCCTACACCACTACCCCTATGCATAAGCTTTTGAGTGGTAAAATTCAAAATATTAAAATTGGAATAGCTTAGCCCCTTTGCTCTGAATGTGTTCATTAATACAGGTCAATTTTGTTGAAACGCATTTAACTACATCGTCAGTACAACTTAAATAAAAAATGGAAAACTAAGATGTACGCCAACCATCAATATGCTTCTTTCTCTGTGAGACCCCCATCAACCCCCAAAATTTCTTGAGGATCCGATAAAAATTCCGACCTATAATGTGATTGCACAAAAAATGGAAAAAGGGATGCATTACCGACTATTGCGATATCTCTGTTGTTTGACCACCTATGACAACCTATTTCACATCGTTGTAAAGGTGATATTTTCTACTTTCCTTGCCAGGTTTTAATTTCGATATACCTCTTACAGAAGAGAGATATTCGCTTTGAAATAAAACGTTTGCCTTTTCTCCAAATAAGTTTTTTTTCACATTCCGACCCCTGACTAATATCCGACCATCACCAATAGGCTTCTTCCTCTGTAGGACCCCCATTAACCCCCTAAATTTCGTGACGATCCGATCAAAATTTCGACCTGTAGCGTGATTACAAAAAATGTAAAAATGGGATGTATTACCGAATATTGCGATATCTCCGTTATTTGGGCACCTACGCCAACCTACACCATCATTATAAAGATGGGCATTTTTACTTTCATAGCCAGACTTTGCTTTTGGAAAGTCGCTAACCAAAGCTGTGATATTCGTCATTATAACTAAAATCGCAAAAATGAAAAGTTTGGTTTAATTTGCGGCTATTGCGATATCTTCGTTGTTTGACCACCTACTACAACCACCTTTACATCATTAGAAAGGTGATATTTTCTTCTTTCATGTGCGGAGATATTTGCTTTGGAAAAAAACGTTGACTTTTTTTCCAAATAAGTTGTTTGCCCATTCCGACCCCTAATTATTATCCGACCACCACCAAAATCAAAAGGCTTCTTCCCCTCCGGGACCCTCATCAACACCCAAAATATGGTGACTATCCGATCAAAATTGCGACCTGTAGCGTGATTACAAGGTTTAGATGGACGGACGGACACACATGGCCAGATCGACCCAGCTCGTCGAGACAATCATTTTTGAAAATATAAGTATGGGTCTACGACCATTATTTCGATGCGTTACAAACATTTTGAGCAAAACCAATAATTACTTATTTTATTTGCGAAACTTCTTCCCGCCTGGCACGTGACGATGGTAATGTACACATTTAAAACGATGATGGAATTTCAAAGTTTCACATTTCAAAGAAATCATGAAAATAAACCACAAATCTATCTGAAATTCACTTGAAATCTCAACACCCAACCACTATCAACAGACATAACCCAAAATCCAACAATACTAGAAGGGTTTACAAACCAAAACCTAAAAGTGACAGCAGTGTTGATTGTCGTGGTTGAAATGCCTTAAACATTAGGACTAACTTTCCACAAAGAAAAAAAAAAATTGGGGTGAAAGTTTTCACATCCTGCTACCATTCTAAGTGCGGTCGCTTTCACACTTTTCTTGTTGTTTTCCCAAAAAGTAATCTTCACCCGTTCAAGATGTATGTGTAACGGCAACCACAGCAAACAAGCAAGTAAAGTGTCAGTGCCTACAATTGCAACGACGTACAAAAATATGTTTGTACGTGTGTATCCTTGACAACACCAAAGAATCGCTTTCAGTTTAGTTTGAGTTTACCGCATTTTAAATCATACGGGATCAACGGAAATTTTGTGACTGTCAATGCAGTTTCCGCGTAAAATGTATTTCCTTTCAACGGAATCATTATTTTCATAAGAAAATTTGCCAACGGCGGCACAAACACTAAACGAATAAACCGCATAAGCCGTACACATATCTAAAGAGTGTTGGGAAAACTATTGTTGTCCCGCGACTAACTCTTCTACGGCAAGCAAATTTATGTATGTTTATACCCTCAGCCTTTAGGCTAAAGAGGGTATTTACACTTTGATACGGCCAAAAATGTGCCTCATCGAAATAATGGTTTTAGACCCCAAGTATGTTTGTACGATATCCGTTTCAGACAATTTTGAGTTGATCTAGCAATGTCCGTCCGTCTGCCTGTCTGTCTGGCTGGCTGGTGCGCACGATAACTCTCGAACGGATCAATCGATTCGGTTCAAATTTTGGGTATCGAAATATTTTGTCCAGATTTGATTTAAGTTCGAAGATGGGCCATATCGGTCCACTCCTTCAGATACCTCCCCCACAAAAGTTCAAAAATGTTCGGAAAAATTGTCCGCACGATAACTCTTGAAGGGATTAACCGAATTAGTCTATACTTTGCACATCGTGACATTTCTACCAGACATAGATGAGGTTCCAATATGGACCCTATTGGTTCACTCTTTCGGGTACCTCCCACACAAAATTTTGCTTAAGTGCAGTTTAAGGCCTGCTCTCGAATCGCTTTGATTTTTGTTGCAGCCACTTGTATTCACTACCCCCATTACGACGATATAATATTTTTCAGGAGCAAGTCCATATATCCTAAGAAATCAGCACGAAAACTGCAAACAACCCATATAATACCATGTGTCGTAGTTGGAGTGCACGATAACTCTCGAACGGATCAACATATTTGGTTAAAATTTTGGGTCTTTCAATATTTTGTCCAAACTTAGTTTAAATTCGAAGATAGACCATATCGGTCCACTCCTTCCGGTACCTCCCCTACAAAGGTTCAAAATTTTTCGCCAAGATTGTTGCCATGATAACTCTAGGAGGGAATAACCGAAGTGAGCCAAACTTTGCTATTGATAATATTACTTTCAGGCATAGATCGAGTTCTAATGTGGACTATATCGGTCCACTCATTTGAGTACCTCCCACACAAAATTTGGAAAAGTATAGTTTAACAACTCCTCTCTGATCTTATTAATTTGTGACGCAGCAGGTTGCACTTGCGGCCCCTGTTACGACGTTGCAATTTTTTTTCGTCCATACTTCCTGAGATAATGACCCAAAAAGGTCCAGAAAATCCTACCGGCACCACCTAAACTGGCTAATGTGTAAAATAACCCTTTAAGAGAGAATCGATTTAACTCAAACTTTGTAAATTGAAAACTAAAATTGTAATATATTTAAATTCAGAAAATTAAGTACAACATATTTAATTATATAGTCTGTAAGGAAAATATCCATAGACTTATAAAAAAAAAAAATTCCTACAGATTTGTATTAGGTCCGAATATGTACTACATCGGATCACCCCTATGGGTACACCCTACCCAAAGATTGGAAAAAATGCACTCGTCTTGGATCATTCTGAATTTTGTTGCAACATGTAGTTTTTTGCGGCCCTTTCCATCCTGGAAAAATTTCCCAACAGCTAAAAAACCTACAGAAGTATTGTGTTAACAATTTTTTTCTTCGGGTACGTGGCTGAGGGTATATCTCTGTCGGCTCAGCTGACTGATACTTTCTTACTTGTTTTTTGTTTTTAATTTTTATATTTAGATACCAGAAAAATATTATTGTCTCATTAGGTTTAGTCTAAAAAAACTTTGAAAGAGAACATCGGAAAAGTACAAGGAAATACTTTTCCCCCTATCAAGAAGTGCAGTCAGGTGCTATTTTTAACTCCATGATATTGGACATACTTTTTGTCAACAAGTTGTTGCTGTTGTTGTAGCAACTCAAATATGTTCGTTCGTTTATTATTTCAGTTCCTCTGTATCCAGACTCAAGAATTCTGCAGCGTGGACTGGTTGCGTCCATAAGGAATCAGGAGACAGGTGAGTGGAGTTAGCTGGGCAGCCAAACAAATGCAGTGTATCGTGCGGTCCCAATCCACATGCTGGGCATGTGTTGGGTATCCTGGCGTCAATTCGGGCTCAATATGAATTGAGGCTGCTGCTTCGTCCTGATCTTAACTGGGCTAAAGCCACCTTGGCAGCTGCTGCGATGGTTGGGGGTGGTCTCCAAATACGGCATTCACACTATATCTCTGAACTGCCTGCGCAACCATATCGGCGCGAATGCTATCCAAGCCTGCTTGATATGCTCGTTGGTCTAGAGGTTCTCTTTTATACCGTTGGACCTCTCTCTCTAGATTATGAAGATCTCTGCTGAAGTGCCTGGGTGGAGGAAGCCTGTCCATTAAATCGTGACAGGGGTGCTCACTGCGATAACACCCAACGAGGTACTGCATCGACAACATCTTATTGTGTTGAAGCACCGGTAAAACCTTCGTCTCCTCATGAAGATTGTCCACTGGTGTCATGAGGACGTACCCTGTTGCAGTCCTCAGGGTAGCATTCTGACAGGTTTCAGTCTTCTTCCACTGCGTAGTGCTAAACTTTGCAGGCCACGCTGGCTCCGCATAGTTAACCACAGACCGGCCTGTTGCATTATAGGTGGTCAACAAGGTTTCTTTGTCAGCTCCCCAAGTGCTGTCGGCCAGCGACTTGAGCACCTTGCTCCTACCTCTGATCTTATCGCAAACAGCTGATGACTTAAACATGCTATAGAACGTTACACCCAGTATTTTGAGTTAATAAGTGGTCGGAATCAGTGAACCATCGACCAATATGTTCGATGGGAGTCTCATTTCAGCCGTCCATGTGGTGAACAGTGTGGCAGTGGATTTATCATCAACGAGAGGACCTGACGCCAAGATCGTACAATAATCCGCATACATCACGATCTCTTTGCCGACTGGAGGGTGTGGAATTTCAGAAAGGTGGAGGTTAAACAGTTGCGGAGATATCACTCCTCCTTGGGGAACTCCCTGTTTCACTCTACGGGTTTTGGACTTCTTGTTTCTAAATTCCACAAACGACTGACGCCCGCACATATAGTTGATTACCCAACGTTTCAAACATGGCTGGAGAGTAGTCTTCTCTATATCCTCGAACAGCTTGGCATGGCTGACGGTATCGAAGGCCTTCGATAGGTCAAGAGCCACCATGACTGTTCGGTCGCACGGCCTTTTCTGGTTTTCTGCTACTGGCGACAGGAGTGGAATCGGTTCCCCTCTGCTGGCATCCTTGCCAGGCTTCAGTAGCGGGACCACCCTGCCAACTTTCCAGGCTTCTGGTATAATATGGGTGGCTGAAGATAGGTTGAGGAGACTTGTAAAATACTCAGCTCTAGGTTCATCCAGTTGCTCAAGCATTTCCATCGATATTCGGTGTGGGCCCAACGCTTCGGATGATTTCGCGTTTCGGATGGCATCTGCAACATCGCTCATCGTGAATTGTGGTGGTGGCTGGAAGGGCTCTTCTTATTCGGCGTAGCACACTTCTCTTCGCCATATCACTCTCGGGGTGCTCTATGAACTGCCGGTTAAAATAACACGCGCACCTCTTTGGGTCAGTTACTATCACGCCGTTGAAAGTAACTGCTGTTCTGTCATCCATCTTCTCCGGATTCGAGATTGATTTAACCGTTGTCCACAATTTACTTAATCCTGCACCAATGTTGTATTGCTTCAGGTGGTCTAGCTACTTTTTCCGCTTATGTTCGCCTACTGTTGACTTCTGACGAAGCAAGCAGCAACATACCTATCGCTGTAATACCGGGTGCAACTAAGGGCACAGCACCCATTGCCTACATCTATTACATCTCACCGATACTGACAGCTGGTGGATGCGGATCTGGCAAACGAAACAGATCCATACTGGCCCGGGATTCATCTCTATCCCGAGTCGGGATTCCCGACACGGACCAGAAGAGCTCGGAACAGGCATTCCGGGATAAATTGCCGCTCCCATGGTGAAACACAAACACATAATTGTTGAGGTGAAGGCCCCTGGTCGAAGATTCCACCGTGTCAATCCGGTGCATAGAACCGGTCGCCGTGGGATTGTGTCAAGAAGTTGGAATGGTTTGTTGAATATTGTACAACAATAAATAGTGAATGTAGGCCACCATTGCACTGAAGAGTTTCACCACTACCCGAATATATCATGTTGTCTTGACGGAGAATCAAACTCATGGCGGATAAGATAACCATTGATCCGCAGTGACAACCTTCATTGGAAAAATACTATGCTAGTAGTTAGGCAGTTTCTTTTTATACCCTCCACTATGTTATGTTTGTCGATCTAGCCATGTCCGCCTGTTGTAATCACCCTACGATCCACAATCATTGATATAGAGCGCTATATGTTTGAACCCCATTGTATTTTTGCCATAGGCAGGTCAAGCTTGAATATGGACAATATCGCTTTTGGAATGAGTCCCATATGATGGCACCTCCGGATTTTAGGTATATTGAGGACTTTAGCAACTGCATTTTTGTCGGAACTAACTGTAATTTGACATTTGAGGTCACAAACCTTCTGCACCAAAAATTGTCAACATATGTCCACGTTTTGTTATAGTTCCAAATAACGGCACCGCCGATTTTACATAATTTGACATTTGAGGTTCTCAGTGGTCAGTAATTTCTCCACCTACATTTATCAATATAGATCTATGTTTTAGTATATCATTTATATACCGGACCGGTACCTCCGGATTTTAGGCATTTGGAAGAATAATAAGGCAGCAGGAGCTGATAAAGTGTATGCATCAGCTAGTTACCTTCATCTAGCAGGAAGAACGCGTACCCGACGATTGGAACCTGAGCATCCTATGTCCCGTCCATAAGAAAGGAGAAAAGACTTTGTGCTCCAACTATAGGGGCATAAGTCTTCTCCCTATCGCCTACAAGATAGTGTCAGGGATATAATGCGAACGACTAAATCCCATAGTCAATGAAATAATTGGACCTTACCAATGCGGCTTTAGACCTGGCAAGTCCACCATCGACCAGATAATTACCCTGCGGCAAACCCTGTAGAAGACCCAAGAGATGCAGATCGAAACCTATCACCTTATTGTCGATTACAAAGCAGCCTTCGACAGTCCCCTACGTTCAAAGGTATTCCAAGCCATGTCTGAATTTGGTATCCCCGCAAAGCTCATTCGGCTTTGTAAAATGACTCTAACTGACACAAGATCTTCAGTTAAGATAGGAAAGAACCTCTCCGAAGAATTTTGTACCAAAAGAATCAAGGAGACAGCCTTTCGTGTGATCTTTTCTTTCGCTAAAAAGGCGTATAAATACATGCCACATGGCGGTGCACGCAGAATTGGCAGGCCAAAGAATAGATGGCGCAAGCAAGTGGATGAAGAGATGACAAGGCGCGGTAACTCAAAAAGCGAAGCAATAGACAGAGAGAAATGGAGATCTTCTCTTAGTTCGGTCTATGGAACAAATGTTCTGTAATGGGCCAGCTAAGTAAATACATAGCTCTATGTTTTAGTATAGCATGTAACGGTATCTATAACGGTACCTCCGGGTTTTAGGTATTTCGAGGTTGTTAGCAGCATGTTTTTGTCCGAACTATGTGTAATTTTACAGTTGAGGTTCCCAGTGGTCACTTTCCAGAGACACTTCGTATCACTCTTCCACTGTGCCTTTGGTCAGCCGTTTCACTGTTTCATTGGACCTTCGGGTCAGTCGTTCCACAGGAAGTTCGCGTCACTGTTCCTTTGAGACATCGGTCACTGTTCCACTGAACCTTTGGCTCAGCTGTTCCAATGAGTCTTCGGGACAGCCGTAAAACAAGGACTTCGTGTCACTCTTTTACTAGGCGTTCGGCAGCCCTTAAACAGGGTTTATTTTCACTGTTCCACTGGGAGTTCTTGTTACTGTTCCACTAAGTATTCGCGTCAGCCATTTCACAATGACTTTGTGTCACTGTTCCAATGGGACTTTGGGTCTGCCGTCACATGGAGTTCATGTTACTGGTTCTTCGGGTCAATGGTTCTTCAGCTCAACCGTTTTTTTCGTGCCACTGTTTCTTTGGATCTTTGGTACAGCCGTTCCGCAGAGACTTCGGGTCAGCCGTTACATAAAGACATTGTACCGCTGCACAGTGGATGCACCCAATGACAAAAATCAAAAAAAAAAAAAAATTCATGACATCATTTTGAGATTTTAAATATGCCAATCGCTTCTAAACATTCTAAATTTTTCGAAACTCAACTTTGTTTTTCCATTTTTTCGCATGAAAGACATACTTACATACGGTGCGCCTTACATTGTTCATAGATGAGAAATTTCAAAAAACAAAAAAAAAAAACGCCGGAGGTATTTTCAAATAAATCGCGGTCAAAGTTCACATTTTTAGTTCTTTTTTAGATTTTCAAGATTTTGCTTGGAAACCGCGAGGCGTATCGTAATGGGACTAAAGAAACTGTTGTTGCAGTGACAATTCTCTACAAGATTGGGACTAAAAAAATTTTGTTGCAGTGACAATTCTCTACAAGATTGGCCTTTATGACTTTTTCCTTGGATTTACCGTTTTTGAGATATTGAACTTCAAATTGGGAGAATGAACTGACTGTATCGTCTCCTTATAAAACTATGCCTTGACTGCGATTTCCCAACTTAAACTTATATATCTAAAAATGGTACAGCCTAAGAAAAAATCACACAATCAATTTTGTAGAGAATTTTCACAGCTATAAGATTTTCTCAGCCCCCATATCGATAAGACTTGCCGTATTCATGTAAAACGAAAAACAATAACAAAAAAAAACCTACAACTGTGGCCTCTTTATCTCAAAATGGTACAACCTGGGAAATCATTAACGTCAATCCTCTAGAGAATTTTCACAGCTACAACATTTTCTAGCTCCATTTCGATAGGACTTACGGTTTCCAAGCAAAATCGCGAAAACCTAAAATAATCCTAAAAATGTGAACTTTGACAGCGACTTATTTAAAAATCCCTACATAGATTTTTTCATGTTTTTGGATTTTTCCCATCCAACAACATTGCTGTTTCAGAATCCACAAAAACATCCCAGATGCAAGCTGTTTTCACATAAAGTTAGTTAAGGCGCTCCGTGCATGATATTGTTTTATAAGGAGGCGATACAGTCAGTCCATTGTCCCAATTTGAACTTCAATATCTCCAAAATGGTAAGTCTAAGCAAAAGTTATAAAGGTCAATCTTGTAGGTAATGTTCACTGCTACAACATTTTCTTTAGTCCCATTACGATACGGTGGTTTTCAAGCAAACCTAAAAAGCTCCAAAAATGTGAACTTTGACCGCGATTTATTTGAAAATCCCTCCGGCGATTTTTTTTTTATTTTTCTCATCTATGAATGTCGTAGTTTCAGAATCCGCAAAAACTTCCCAGGTGTAAACACTTTTCACTTAAATTTAGTTAAGGCGCACCGTATACAGTCTACGATGGAAAAAAGCTATCGACTGTAATATCGACACCTCCAAATAATAGTATGCTAAGTCTAAAAAGTGAGTTTTGCAGGAGAAGCTCTCAAAGTGTGGAACTTTTTTTGAACTTCAGTACTATGCTAAGTCAATATTTGTTTATAACTACTGTTCGGATTGACCGATCATTACCAAAATTTGACAGAATTTAAGTTAAAGGACGTTCGACACCTCCAAATAATAGTTTGCTAATTCTGAACAGTGAGTTTTGCAGGACAAGCTCTAAAAGTTTGGAAATTTCTTTGACCTTCAGTACTATGCTAAGTAAATATTTGTTTATAACTTCTGTTCGGATTGTCCGATTATTACCAAAATTTGACAGAATTTAAGTTAAAGGACGTTAAATATAAAAATGTAAAGAACTTGAAAACATGCTAAGTCGACTTAGCATACTATTGTTTGGAGGCGTCGATATGATGTAATATTGAAAAATTGATTTCTAGAAAAGAAGGGGGACAAATGACTCGTCTTTGGAAATAAAAAGCTTTAATTTGAAATTCACAAATGTACATTTGCAACCTTAGATGTATAAATAGGGGCTCCATGTGAAGAAAATTGTCTAGCAACAACAACATCTAATATGCCTGATTATGTTAACCTAACCAGTTAACGAAACTATCGTCGCATAGCGGTTGATGCGTCTGTAGGACTTCGGTATATATCAATTTTTCAATGGAATCTCCTTAGGTTATATAGCTCGATTAATTAAATTAAATTAATTAAAGATCTCACAAATAATGGCCTATGACTTAAAAAGGCAAAACTTAAAAAAAAAAATACTTTTTTGACGTAAAATAATTTGCGTTGTTGTAGATTTTTTCTCAATATCTAGAATTCCAGCAAACCTTTTGGAGCTGTTCTTGTAGATATTGGATCTTAAACTACCTACAAATATACTGCATACTAATATTCCACTGTTTGTCCTCTATCTTGATGGTTTTTAAAGAATTTATTTAAAACAAGTAAGAACGTATTAGTCAGCTGTGCTGACGGAGAAATACCCTCAGCCACTGACCAAGAAAAAAACAACAAAACCAAACCAAACACAATAATTATGCCGTATATAAAATATATTGATTTTATATCACGAGTTTGCTTTAAAATCTGTAGGTACCGTAACGTGGGCTCATACAAAATCACCAAATCATTGACATATACCAAACATTTTTGGCAACCAAACTTCCTCATAAAGGACTCAAAATATTAAGTTATGTTAAAATAAGTTTGAAAGAAATTTTTGAAAAAGTTTTAGAGTTATCTTGCACAATATCCGACAGGGTTTTGAAGCTTTTGGGCCATCATCATAGGAAGTATTGACTTACTCCGGAACAAAATGTACCATTGTAAATAAGGCCGCTCCAACAATCTACTGAAAAAGAGTCAAAACGGTGCGAGAGGAGCTCCTAAACTTCACTTTATCCGAATTTTGTGTGGGAGGTACCCGAAAGAGTGGATCGATATATGTAGTCTATATTTCAATCCCATACTGGACTGGATGAAATAATACGATGTGCAAAGCCTGCATCAATCAAAAACTCCCTGCGAGGATTATCTTGCGGATTTGAAATTTTGGTTGGTGCCGTCAGGTTTTCTTGGAGCTCTTAGGCTAATATCTCAGGAATTATTGACTTACTCCGGTAAAAAATTGTACCGTCGTAAAGCGAGCCACAAAAAAAGCTTACTGAAAAAAATTTCAAAACGATCCGAATTTTGTGTGAGAGTTACTCGAAGGAGTGGACCGATACAATCCATATTCCAACCTGATACATGACTGTATGTGCAAAGCCTGCACCAATCAGAAATTCCCTGCGAGGTTTATCTCGCGGATTTGCCATTTTGGTTGGTGCCGTCAGGGTTTCTTGGAGCTTTTAGGCCAATATCTCAGGAAGTATGGAGTTCCGCAAGAAAAAAATTGTACCGTCATAAAGGGAGCCGCAAGGAAAACTTACTGAAAAAAATTGCAAAACCACAAAACCGAATTTTGTGTGGGAGGTACCCGCAGAGTGGACAGATATATGTAGTTCATATTCGAACCAGATCTATATCTGGAAGAAATAATACGATGTGCAAAGTTTTGACCAAATCGATTGCTCCCTTCGAGAGTTATCGTTCAGACCAGTTTACAGACAAATTTTGAACTTTTTTGGGGAAGTACCAGAAGGTGTGGACCGATATGGCCCATCTTCGAACTTAAACTAAGTTTGGACAAAATATTACGATACCCAAAATTTGGTTCGAATCGGTTGAACTGTTCGAGAGTTGTCGTGCGCACAAGCCAGACAGACAGACAGACATTTTTCGCATCAAAGTGTATATACACATCTAGCCTAAAGGCTGAGGGTATACAAATCAAATCACGGTGAAACAAATCCATTTCTATAACGCATCTTCTCTTTTCGATTTGAAACTAAGTCAAATTTCCTAATATTAAATCGTATCGTCATTAAATTAAAGCAATTTCGATTTAATCTACCAGCGCATTTTTTACCTTCTCTTTCGGTTGGATGCATGAAAAATACGCTAAATTTAACCGCCAAATAATGAAGTGACAATAACGTAATAACCCTCTTCCAAGAATTTCAAGGGTGGCTTTAGAAAAAGGATATCACGTTGAAATAGATGGTTGCATTTCACTTTATTTCAAGCGTTTGTTACTTCAAGGAAAAATTGAAGGTGTGATAAGAATGTTTCTATTCCACATACGTATATTGGAACAGCATGCGTTTAATTTTTTAGAAGACTAGGGAGGTGGACGAATTTGAGGATGTCTTATATTTGAGGGCCTTTAAATTGTAATTGAAGTTTAAAAAAATTAGGAAGAAATTAAAATATACCTACAGCTCTGCAGGTGTGGGTTTTTAAGTCACATTTCATAAGCTATTCATAGCTTCATACGCGTGGATTTCTTAAGTAAATTTCAAAAGCTACTAATAGCTTCATAGGCGTAGATTTTCTTTTGTAAATTTCAAATCCTCTTCATAGCTCTATGGGCGTGGAAATGTTAAGTAAATTTAAAAAGCTAATCATAGCTTCATATGCGTGGATTTTTGGTAAATTTAAAAAGCTAATCATAGCTTCATATGCGTGGATTTTTGGTAAATTTCAAAACCTCTTCATAGCTCTATGGGTGTGGATTTTTATACCCTCAGCATTTATGCTAACGAGGGTATATACACTTTCATACGGGCAAAATGTGCCTCATCGAAATAATGGTTTTAGACCCCAAGTATGTTTGGACGAAATGTGTTTCAGACAATTTGGAGTCGATTGAGCAATGTCCGTCCGTCTGTCTGTCTGGCTGGCTGGTGCGCCAGATAACTCTCGAACGGATCAATCGATTCGATCCAAACTTTGGCTTTCGTAACATTTTGTCCAAACTTAGTTTAAGTTCGAAGATGGGCTATATCGGTCCACTCCTTCCGGTACCTCCCTCACAAAAGTTCGAAAATGTTCGGAAAATTTGTGAAGGAAGTACCCGATTTGGCCCATACTTTGCACATAGTGAAATTTCTACTAAACTTAGATGAGTTTCCAAAATGAACTCAATCGGTCCACTCCTTCGGGTACATCCCACACAAAATTTTGGATAAGTTCAGATTAGGACCTGCTCTCGAATAGCTTTGCTTTTTGCTGCAACAACTTGTATTCATTGCCCCCATACGACGGTACAAGTTTCATCAGGGGCAAGTCCATACTTCCTGAGAAAATATCCTGAAAGATGCAAAAAGCCCCTATAACACCGTGTGTAGTGGATGGAGCGCAAGATAACTCTCGAACGGATCTGCCGATTTGGTCCAAAATTTGGCCTTCGTAATATTTTGTCCAAACATAGTTTAAATTCGAAGATAAGCCATATCGTTCCACTCCTTCAGGTACCTCTCCCACAAAAGTTAAAAAATATTCGGACAAATTGTGCGCACGATAACTCTTTTAGGGAGTGACCGATGTAATCCATACTTTGCACATCCTTATATATCTACCAGATATAGATCAAGTTCGAATATGGACTATATTTGTCTACTCCTTCTGGTAACTCTAACACACAATTTCGGATAAGGTCACTTTAAGACCTGCTCTCGAATCACTTTGATTTTTGTTGATACGATTTGCATTCGCTACCTCCATTACGACGGTAAAGGTTTTCCAGGGGCAAGTCCATATTTCATAGGAAAAAAGCCAGAAAGGTGTAAGGGTACCTCTCCCACAAAGGTTCAACATTTGTGCCTTAGTGCAGTTAATTCCTAATCCACATGTTTGTCGGCAAGTTCAAATGTCCAAAAAGGGCCACAAAATTCTGAAGAGACCTTAAATCAGGGTTTCGGAGTCGAGGTATTTTTGGCTCGACTCCGACTCCGACTCCAGACGAGCTTTTTTCACGACTCCGACTCCGACTCCGGGTCGACTCCGAGAGTGCGTTCCTTTACCACTAAAAATTAATTGTGCACAAAATTTTAACTTTTTCCTATTATTTGGCCTATATAGGCTGATGTGTTAGTTTTTCCTTACAATTCATTATTAAGGACATTCGTTCGAATACATTCGAACATATCAATATTGTTTCTGCCGAATCTTACATTGAAAAATAGCAAAGTTAGAATGTTTTTGTCGGTTATCCTTTTTTGCACGAGTATATTCTGGACGGAATTCTTCCGCGTCAGAAAATCGTTAAGCTTTCAAAATAAGTGAAAATGAAGGAGCAATACAAATCATAAGGACTAGATGAAAAACAATTATAGGCAATTCATGACCAAGTTTCAAACTGGATGTAAGCCAACATTTTAGTGTGCTTTGCCTCAAAAGGAGACCCAGTTGTAAAGCTCAATAACAGTAATTTTTCTTCATTTTTTCCGAGAAAACTACGTAACTTTTTGGCAGTTTTGTTTTCTTCATCTGAAGGAGCAAAATATTACGAAGTTTTGAGGCCGTCTTTTGTAAATTTCAAAGTGGAAATTTTTTAATAAATTTCGAAAACTAGCTACAACGCCATTGCTTGAAGGCCCCACACTCACAAATGCATCTGGGTTTATTTAACAACTAAACTAAGATTTTTAAATTGCCAGTGTTGTTTGGCTCAGTGTGCGTCTTCTACACATCAACATTTACAAATCCACGCAATAAATAAATGTCGCTTGGTGTCTTATACAGACGGTGCAGTGTGTCTTTAACGGAAGACACTCGGCAACGGATGCATGCAACTATTTTGTTGGTACATGCCACAATGCCGAAATGTTAGAAGGAAGATGATGAAACAATAACAACAACGTTAAAGTTCGTTAATTTTGTTGCCAAAAAATATTGTCGAGAAAATTGTGTGTGTTAGACGTGGATGCTGTACTTCTTGTGGTTTATAGGGAATGTGTAAATGCAGTTATAGCGGGTGTGTGTGTGTGCGTGGATATACCTTTCCAAGTGACACAGTAAGCACAGAAGTGTGTGTGTCTTTTATTGTGGCAGGATGATATTAATTCATATACGAGGAAAGCAGTGGCACCGCTAACAGTATACTTGTATGCGGTATGTCTTTGCTTGGTTTTTTACCTGGCACACGTGAAGTACATACTCCGTATCTGTGTGAGCTTGGTTGACTGAAAGGTTTGTCAGGTGAATTCACCATGGAATGCAATAGTTTGGCATATGCGTGTGTGTGCGCGTTGTACACTTATAGTCCTTTCAGAGGGCCAGGAAGTAGAACGACAGTTAAAGCGGATAGATGATTTCTTCTTTCACTTTTTTTGGGTATAATCCAAATATTTTTGTTTCTCTCATCGTTCTATTCCTGCGAGGTACAATCGACGTAAGCAGTCACCGTTGTGGAAAATTGCTGCAAATACTTAACAGTTATTTGTGTTAAGAGTTTTAAGCGAAAGTAGAAATTTTGTAAATCGTTGTGGGGGGATTACAATAATGTGATAGTTATTCTTGTGGTATCATACGAGTTTTTATACCCTACACCACTATGTGGGGAGGGTATAATAAGTTGGTTTTGACCAAAAAGTTTGTAACGCATCGAAATAATGGTCGTAGACCCATACTTATATATACCAAAATGAATGTCTCGACGAGCTGACTCGATCTGGCTATGTGTGTCCGTCCGTCAGTCCGTCCGTCCGTCCGTCTGTACGTCTGTCCGTCTGTCCATCTAAACCTTGTAATCACGCTACAGGTCGCAATTTTGATCGGATCGTCACGAAATTTTGGATGTTGATGGGGGTCCCGGAGGGGAAGAAGCCTATTGATTTTGGTTATGGTCGGATAATATTTAGGGGTCGTAATGGGCAAAAAACTTATTTGGAGAAAAAGACAACGTTTTTTTCCTAAGCGAATATCTCAGCTTCAATATGGGGTATACCAAAAGCAGAACCTGACAATAAAAGTAGAAAATATCACCTTTCTAATGATGTAAAGTAGGTTCTCGTAGGTGATCAAACAACGAATATATCGCAATAGCCGCTAATAGAACCCAACTTTTTATTTTTGCGATTTTATTAATAATGACGAATATCACAGCTTCGGTTGGGGATCTTCCAAAAACAAAGCCTGACTATGAAATTAGAAAATCCCATCTTTACAGTGATGCAAAGTGGGTTGGCGTAGATGGCCACATAACGGAGATATCACAATAGTCGGCAATACATCCCATTTTTTCACTTTTTTGTAATCACGCTACAGGTCGCAATTTTGATCGGATCGTCCCGAAATTTTGGGGGCTAATGGGGATCTTACAGAGAAAGAAGCCTATTGATTTTGGTAATGGTCGGATAATATTCAGGGTTCGGAATGGGCAAAAAACTTATTTGGAGAAAAAGTTAACGTTTTATTTCAAAGCGAATATCTCCGCTTCTAAAAGGGGCATATCAAAAGTAAAACCTGCTAATGAAAGTAGAAAATATCACCTTTGCAACGATGTTACGTAGGTTGTCGTAGGTGGTCAAACAACGAAGATATCGCAAAAGCCGCTAATAGAACACAACTTTTCATTTTTGCGATTTTAATAATAATGACGAATATCACAGCCTTGGTTCGGGACCTTCAAAAGCAAAGTATGACAATGAAAGTAAAAAATCCCATCATTACAATGATGTAAAGCAGGTTGGCGTAGGTATCCAAATAACGGAGATATCGCAATAGTCGGTAATACATCCCATTTTTCCACTTTTTTGGAAATCACGCTACAGGTCGCAATTTTAATTGGATCGTCACGAAATTTTGCGTGTTATTGGGGGTCCCACAGAGAAAAAACCTTTTGATTTTTGATAATGGTCGGATATTATTCAGGGGTCGGAATGTGACAAAAAAAATATTTGGAAAAAAGACCAAACGTTTTATTTCAAAGTTAATATCTTCCTTCTGTATGAGGTATATCGAAAGCAAAACCTGGCAAGGAAAGTAGAAAATATCACCTTAACAACGATGTGAAGTAGGTTGTCATAGGTGGTCAAACAACAGAGATATCGCAATAGTCGGTAATGCATCCCTTTTTCCATTTTTGTGCAATCACACTACGAAATTTTGATCGGATCCTCACGAAATTTTGGGGGTTGATGGGGGTCTAACAGAGAAAGAAGCCTATTGATGGTTGGCATACATCCCACTTTTCCATTTTTTATTTGGGTTGTACTGTCGATGCACTTAAATGCGTTTCAAAAAAAATTACCTGTGTTAATGAAGACATTCAGAGCAAAGGCGCTAAGCTATCCCAATTTTAATATTTTGAATTGTATTAGTCAAAAGCTTATGAACAGGGGTGGTGGTGTAGGGTATCACATAGTCGGCCCCGACCCGACTATAGCTTTGGCTCACTTGTTGTTTTTAGATAAGCATGAAAGTATATTGTGTGTGAAAACCCCCTCAAAAATATTTAATAATAAATTAAAACCGATTTATTTTATTAGGAAAAGTAAAAAAAAATGTTTATTTTATTTTGTTTTCTGTCACTATATGGATTAGATCTTTAAGTTACGACAAATAACGGAGAGAATTTCAAGTATGATTTTGAGACATCTTTAAGGTCATAAGTGTTCCAAACGCTAAAGACAATTAGCTAAGATATGTCGCATAATACATTCACCCATGAGTACGATAAGATAACCCAATATGGCTGACGGTATTCGAAAACATTGAAAGAACCTAGAACCACCTAGAAAAGGCGTCACGAGGGACTAGCTGGAAGAAGTTGAGGTGGGGAATTAGCTTTACTATTGCACCAATCTGTTCAATTGAGACCTACTTCGCTTGAGTATGGTTCTACTGACCCGCACGTGGAATATAAGGGGCTAGAACTCAGGTGTGGAACAGCCGAGGTAGAGTTGCTGAACATATACATTCCCCGGATAAAAAGCTGTACCATAGACAAATAAAATAATAGACAGAGAAATTGTAGTGTGATTGTTTTTTGTAGGGGTCGCTCTTACAACCAATATTCTGTGTGTTCACTGAATTGCATTTTGTTTTTGGGTAAATTGCAAGATTTTTTTATTTGAGAATGTAGATCCGGCCAATATTACCCACATATTGTCTTTTACCATCATAAATAGTTTAAAAATGCATAGTTATTGCCATTTTAACAAGTAAAAAAGTATCAGTCGGCTTTGCCGACAGAGATATACCCTCAGCCTGTGTGGATTGAAATACTTTTTTCCAAAAAAAAAAACTTATGTATTCAGGGGGCTCAAAAAGCTCAAAAATTGGCGGGGATTACGATTGATAGGGCTTTTTTATCACACTAGCCTACGAAAAACGTAATATCGCTGTAAACAGGGCCACTAGGAAAACCTTCGGTAAAAATGTCCAAAGGATCCTCGAACAGACCACACAAAAATGTTGAATATTTGTGTGGGTGGTGCCACAAGGATTGAACAGATAGGGCCCCAATTTGAACATAAACTAAGTTTCGACAATATTTAGAGATCGAAAGTTTGGACCAAATCGGTTGCTACATCTATGAGAAATCGCGCGTACCATTTTAGCGAATATTTTCGACCTTTTGGGGGGAGGTATCGGAAGGAGTGGACCTATAAGCACCACCTTAGAATTTCATCTAATATTCAAAGAAATATTATAATATCTAAAGTGTGGGCGAACGCAGTATTCGGTTCGAGCACTCCAGCCACTACATATGGTGCAATAGGGGTTTTTTACAACTTTCAGGCTGTTTTCTCAAGGAGTATGGATTTACCCCTGAAAAAATTTTCTGTCGTAATTGAGGAGGCAAATGCAAGTTGCTTCAACAAAACACAAAGTGATTCGGGAGCAGGTCTTAAAGTGAATTTATCCAAAATTTTGAACTACCTGAAGGAGTGGACCGATATGGCTCATCTTCGAACTTAAACTAAGTTTGCACATAATATTACACAGGCCACATTTTTGACCGAGTCGGCAGATCCGTTCGAGAGTTATCTTGCGCTCCAACCACTACACACGGTGTCATAGGAGTTTTTGCACCTTGCAGGCTATTTTCTCAGGAAGTATGGACTTGCGTCTGATGTAACTTGTACCGTCGTATGTGGGGCAGTGAATACAAGTTGCTATAACAAAAACCAGTAAGGAAAGGATCAAAGTCGGGCGGGGCCGACTATATGATACCCTACACCACTGTGAATATGTAAAATATATATGGGAGCTATATCCCAATCTTAACCGATTTCGATATAATTTCGCACATTTATTTCCAGAGTTCAGTCACACGTTCAAAATTTCATTGAAATCTGACTTACGAGTATATAGCGTGTTTGGTGCATCAAATACCCGAAATATGTAGGTCGAAAAAATTTATGGGAGCTATATCCAAATCTGAACCGATTTCGACATAATTTGGCACACTTATTTCTAGACCGAATTCAGTCAAACATTCCAATTTTCATCAAAATCGGACGTATATAGCGTGTTTGGTGCAGCAAATACGTGAAATCGGGCGAAAATATATATGGGAGCTATATTCAAATCGGAACCGATTTCGGTATTATTTGGCACAATTATTGCTAGACGGAATTCAGTCACACATTCAAAATTTCATTAAAATCGGACTTATATAGAGTGTTTGGTGCAGCAAATACGCGAAATCGGCCGAAAAAATATATGGGAGCTATATCCAGATCTGAACCGATTTCGATATAATTTAGCACATTTATTTCTAGACCGAATACAGTCACACATTCCAAATTTCATCAAAATCGGACGTATATAGCATGTTTGGTGCAGCAAATACGTGAAATCGGGCGAAAATATATATGGGAGCTATATCCAAATCTGAACCGATTTCGATATAATTTGGCACACTTATTTCTACACCGAATTCAGTCAAACATTCCAAATTTCATCAAAATCGGACGTATATAACGTGTTTAGTGCAGCAAATACGTGAAATCGGGCGAAAATATATATGGGAGCTATATCCAAATCTGAACCGATTTCGATATAATTTGGCACAGCTATTTCTAGACCGAATTCAGTCAAACATTCAAAGTTTTATCAAAATCGGGCGTATATAGCGTGTTTGGTGCAGCAAATACGTCAAATCGGCCGAAAATATATATGGGAGCTATATCCAAATCTGAACCGATTTTCACCAAAAGCAATAGCGTCCTTCCTATGGCTAAAAAAATTATAGTTTCCAAGTTTTAGCTGAATCGGACAAAAAATGCGACCTGTACGTTGCGAACAAAAATACATGGACAGACAGACAGACAGACCGACAGACGGACGGACATGCATAAATCGACTCAGAAAGTGATTATATGTATATCCCCAAAAGGAACTTTGGGTCTATTTCGTTTCCTTTTGTATGTTACATACACATGCACAAAGACATAATACCCCTTACCACTGTGTGGTGTAGGGTATAATCAAAGCGATTCGAGAGCAGGACCTAAACTGAACTTTTCCGAAATTTTGTGTGGGAGGTACCCGAAGGAGTGGACCGATTGAGTCCATATTGGAACCTCATTTAAGTCTGATAGAAACTTCACGATGTGTAAAGTATGGACCAAATCGGTTACTTCCTTTAAGAGTTATCGTGCGCACAAATTTTCCGAACATTTGTGGGCGAGGTACCGGAAGGAGTGCACCGATATAACCCATCTTCGAACTTAAACTAAGTTTGGACAAAATATTACGAAAGCCAAATTTTAGACCGAATCGTTTGATCCGTTCGAGAGTTATCGTGCGCACCAGCCAGACAGACGGACAGACAGACAGACGGACGGACATGGCTGAATCGACTCCAAATTGTCTGAAACACATTTCGTCCAAACATACTTGGGGTCTAAAACCATTATTTCGATGAGGCACATTTTGCCCGTATGAAAGTGTATATACCCTCGTTAGCATAAATGCTGAGGGTATAAAAATTGAGTATCTTGTAAACTGACTCAATACTCATTGAGTGAGAGAATTTGACTGAGAGGATTTTTTCGTCTACACATTCATTAGCCTATGGCTGTACTCCAGGCTATAAGGCCAACATTAGTCCGCTTTTGGAAGGTTATAACCGCCTGGTGTTGGAGGACTTTAATGCTAAGTGTGAGTTATGGCATTCGGTCCTCGGACCACATTTCGCCAGATACAACCATCGTGACACCTGGTCTGACAAATGACGTAATCTGGCTACTCGTCGTTTTTCATGGGTCAGACCATATACCTATAATTGTGTCCATCAACAGACCGCCCGATTTCATCAATCATCATCTGAAGGGTTACACCATTAGAACTGAAATAAGTGAATTGTGGACAATGGTTAAGACACTCTCGTTCCCCGGTAAGAAGAGAGTAAGGACCTAAAGGCCTGAGTACATAAGCTGCCTCGGGTACATTTGCTCGGCCTTCTTTATTCTTTTATTTTTATTATGTCAGAAATTAAGTAGGAAAGCATGGTAACCAGGCGAGTCAGCTTTTGTACCCAGGCCTTAAGTGACGTTTGGCGACGTTGCGTCTCAGTTTGTCGAGCACCCCGGGAGTGACAGGGCGAAGAGAAGAGTACTAAGTCAAATTAGATCTTTTCCTGCCGAGTATGAACCACCACAATTTACAATGGATGATGTTGCGAATGTCATAAGGAACTCTAAATCAGGGTTTCGGAGTCGAGGTATTTTTGGCTCGACTCCGACTCCAGACGAGTTTTTTTCACGACTCCGGCTCCGACTCCTACTCCGGGTCGACTCCGAGAGTGAATTCCTATAATACTAAAAATGAATTAAATATGCAAAATTTTTCCTATATTTTAGGCTAGTCTTACCTTACATATTCATTAGAAAGGGCAAAAAATAGCAAAGTTAGAAAGTTTTTGTCGGATTTCCTTTTTTTGCACGAGTATATTCTGGACGGAATTCTTCCGCGTGAGAAAATCTTTAAGCTTTCAAAATTTGTGAACATTATAAAAAATAAAAATTATGATGTAAGCCAACATTTTAGTGTGCTAACCCTTAAAGAAGATCCTCAGTTGTAAAGCTCAATAAAAGCCATTTTTCATTTTTTTTTTCGAGAAAACTACATAACTTTTCAGCAGATTTTTTTCTTCATCTGAAATAGAAAAATATTACGAAGTTTTGAGCCCGTCTACAAAACCCTGTTTTTATTAAAGCATTTTGCGATGCCAACTCTAGCTCGAAATCTAATAAACCACTTGTCATATATTTTTGTGACCGATTTCTGCGATGCTGCATACAAAATAAAAGAAATTTTTCCCATCCAACGCACATACTAAGGCAAATTGGTTCTGATCGACTTAAAAATTGACCACATATTCTATGCTATTTATACTTTCTACTTTTTTCTGAGATTTATAAGTAGGGATCACCCCTTAAACTAAAATTCAGCGCTCACATTTTGAACTTTGGTGTGGAGTGGATAATTTTATTGAAATTGTTGAGATATAACGTGTACACCACTCAGCACGTAGGCAGATGGATGTTTTCTGGAACTGAAAAATTAGCACACGATGAGATGTCGTGCATGAAAATATTCTACAAAAATGTTGTTAGGAAAATTTGATGTAGGGTCGGTCCACTAGGACAAGGAATCGATATTGTCATGTTTTCATTGTCCTTTATCACTTTTACCCGATCCTTTCTTTACTTTTTGAGTTCAAGAACAAAAAGGACGTGGAAGGAACTGAGCTAGAAGGACAGCATATTCGACAGAAAGGTTCCTCATTCTATTTAAACATGTCATCTAAAAATGATGAAACAATACAATGATGAACAAACAGAGATATAAAGCTATTTTCTCAATGATTGATGGAGGTCAATCAAAAAATGCATTATGTCATAACTCAGAAATTTCAGCTATGGGATCCGTTGGGGTTCTGAATTGGGGCTTTCATTCCAAAAAGAAATTTTTCCAACCCCAGATATTGATTTCCACTTTGTGTCACAGGGTATTCAGTAAGATTTCCCATAGGAACCACAATGTCTTTAACAGAAGACAAGGATGACTTCTCATAAAAACAAGACGAGAATACCAATAGACCTTTGTGAGAAGACCAGTAAGACTTCTGACGAAAGTTGTTAAATGTCCAATCTTAATTCGATTGTCATAGAACTTTACTTTTGTTTGCAAAAATGTGAAGAATCAATTGGATCAACAAAATAGGGATGAATAGACTACACTTTAGAGGATAGTAAATATCCTGCGAATTGTCCTTTAACTTAGTAAATATACCGTTTGCATATATGTTTTCTTATACATTTCTTTTAAAATAAATAATGTTTTTTAAAAAAATATTCCTGTTCCAAATTTAATGCTATATTTCTAAAACGTGGAAAATTTTGCCCGGAGTCGGAGTCGAGTTATTTTTTTCGACTCAGACTCCGACTCCAGCAAAATTGCTCGACTCCGACTCGTAGACTCCGTCTCCGACTCCGAAACCCTGCTCTAAATCATCCAAAGCGTTGGGCCCTGATGGAATCTCCATGATAATGCCAAAACAGCTAAATGTGCCGGGAGTCGAGTATTTCACTAAAGTTCTCAACCTGTCGCTAGACACACACATCGTCCACGAAGTCTGAAAAATGTGCATGGTGGTACTGGTCGTGTAGACCGATTTCGCTTTTGTCGCACCTAGCAATGACCATTGAGGCCCTAGTCCTCCCCAGCCACGGTGCTCTTGAATCCACTTTAAATGGAAAGTGCTTACACCTGGGAAGTTTTTGTGGAATCTAAATCTACAATGTACATAGATGAGAAAAATCAAAAAACAAAAAAAAAAAACAAAAATCGCCGGAGCACTTTTTAAATAAATCGCTATTTAAGGTGACATTTTTAGGGTTTTTAGGTTTTCACGACTTTGTTGGAAACCGCAGGTCCTATAGAAATGGGACTAAAGAAAATTCTATACAAGACTGACCTTTATGATAATTTCGTAGGTTTTACCGTTATTGTGGTATAGAAGTTCAAATGGGGACAATGCATTGACTGTATCGCTACCTTATAAGACAATGCCATACATAATGCGCCTTCAATAACTTTCAGTGAAATCCGCTTACACCTGGGAAGTTTTTGCGGATTTTGAAACAGCAATGTTCATAGGTGGGAAAAATCCAAAAACAAGAAAAAATCGCCTGAGGGATTTTTAAATAAATCGCGGTCAAAGTTCACATTTTTATGTTTTTTTTTTAGATTTACAAGATTTTTCTTGAGAACCGCAAGTCCTATCGGAATGGGACTAAAGGAAATATTGTTGCTATGAAAATTCTCTACAATACTGGCTTCCGTAATTTTTTCCTAGGTTGTACCATTTTTGAGATATATATCTTTAAGTTGAGAAATTGCAGTCATGACACTGTTTTATAAGGAGATGATACAGTCAGTGCATTGTCCCAATTTGAACTTCTATATCTCAAAAACGGTAAAATCAACGAAAATGCCATAAGGGTCAATCTTGTAGAGAATTTTCATAGCTACAACATTATTTTGCCCATTTTGATAGGACTTGCGGTTTCCAAGCAAAATCGTGAAAACCTAAAAAATCCCTAAAAATGTCAACTTAAATTTTTTTTGATTTTTCCCATCTGTGAACTTTGTAGTTTCAGATTCCGCAAAAACTTCCCAGGTGCAATCACCTTCCATTTAAAGTTGCTTCAAGAGCACCATGCAGCGTCAGAAATAGCTATCCAGTTGCAAATCACCAGCATGGATTCCGTAAGCAGCACTGCACAACAGCAGCGCTGCACGCCTTCTCCACACATGTTTGTCGAGGACGTAACCAGAGCAATCCGATTGATAGAACATTGATGGTGGCGCTTGATAAAGCTTTTGATACTCTCAATCCCTGGCCCAACTTGAAACGTTGATTCCGTAAGCAGCACAGCACGACAGCAGCGCTGAACGCCTTTTCCACACATGTTTTTCGAGGACGTAACCAGAGCAATCCGCGTGATAGAACAGTGATGGTGGCGCTTGGTATAGCTTTTGATACTCTCAAACACTCAACACTGCTTGAGGACGTCGATCAGAAAACCCTCTGGCCCAACTTGAAACGTTGGATAATCAGTTGGATAATCAGCCCCGTAGAGTGAAACAGGGAGTTCCTTAATGTGGAGGGATATCTCCGGAACTGTTTACCTCTATCTCTCCTATAGACTGCATTGAGATCGTAACGTTTGCGGATGATTGTACGATTTTGGCGTCAGGTACCTTCCCTGATGTCATTTGTGAAAAGTTGAACTCATATCTGACTGATCTTACCATCTGTTTACACGCAAGGAATATGCAAAAATCCGCCACGGATTCTACGGCCACCCTGTTTCCCACATGGTCTGCAGAGGTGAGCACCGAGTTAAATGTCATGGTCGATGGTAACAGAATTCAGAACACAAACTACCCCAAAATTCTAGGGGTCAAATTAGACAGCACATTCATGTCGTCCGTGCATGCCACAGCTATCTGCGGCAAGGTTAGATATAGGAACAATGTTCTCAAGTCCCTAGCCGGCAGTACTTGAGGCGCAGATAAAGAAACCTTGTTGACCACATATAACGCAATAGGCCGGTCTGTGGTAGGCTATGTGGCGCAAATATAAGTGCAACGCGATGGAATACCGACCTGAGAACTGCGACAGGGTGCCTCCTCATGTCCTCAGTGGACCATCTACATGAGGAGACAAAGATTTTTCCGTTACAGCAACACAATGGCAAGCTTTCGTTGCAGTACTTGCTCGGGTGTTACCGTGAGAGCCATTCTAATCACCATATGGTGGATAGGACCTGCCACCGAGACATGTCAGGAGGGATCCTCATGATCTAGAAAGAGAGATTCAACGTTACAAGCAGATTAAAATAGCATTCGCACGGGTCCTCGGAGAGCAATCCCCATCCATCGCAGCTGAGAAGTGTCAGCTCCCACGACAAATCAGAGTAGTTTTGGGTCAACTACGCCCGGCATGGTGCAGCCGTCTGAATTCATATAGGGCAATGATCGATGGCTCTCAAAAGCATATAAAAGTGAACATTTTCATGATACATGCAAAACGAGAAGGCATTACTTTGATGGAGAAAACAAGGAAAAATCGGGAACAAAATCAGGTTATTCAAAATTGGATAAATAACGTAAAAGATCGGAAATTTTCGAAATCTACTCATAATTCAAGTTAAAGACAAATGTTAAAATTGTCATAAATATGTATGTATATCTATATAATCATTATTTTACCAAAAAAGAAAACAACAGCAAATGTTCACACAATTCTCTTATTTAAGAAAGTTGTAACAAAATCACTTTTTTATTTTTATGGAAGAGCATTTTGAAAATAAATACAGCGTTTAATCAAAGTTTGATCTTCACACAGAAGTACATACATACATATAAACACAAACACTTTCTCCGTAAAATAAAAAAAAATATATATTGCATCCAACAGCAAAACAGAAATGAAGAAATTGATGATTTATCTTATCTATCAAAAAGAAAAAAATAAGAAAAATCACAAACAGAAAAAGAAACATCTAGGGAAGTGTAGAAAAGAAAATGAAAGCATTTCAAAACTACAACAAAAAAAAAAATAAAATAAGAAACCACAGCTCATACTTAGTTGCATGCAGTTCGTTAGCCAAACACATAGCAATTTTGTTCAACTGAAAGTTTTCGTAAACACTTTTGCAACAATACATCATCAGCATTTGATATGTTAACTTGTGATTTCCAGATGATACCCTCTGTCTCTGGTATCATCATCGTTCCCTTCCACTCAGCACTTTAATGCAACACATATCGTTCCGGCACTTCACTTCACATCAAATCGACACAACACGCCACACACTGTAAATATTTCAATTGGTTTGAAAAGAAAACTTTTCAACTTTTCTATTCCGTCTTTCATGCACTGCTTAAATTAGCTTTGAAAGAAAATGCATCATCAGCTCAATTTCGAATAGTTACAGAAAATTTGAGACGTGTGGTGGTATGGCATGTGAAGGATACTTTTTTCGATCGTAAATGTTTCCTGTTATGTTGTTTTTTTTTTCTATATTTTCCTATTTTATTTTAAAATTTAATTTTGAATTGAGGAAAAATGACTTTATCATACATACATATGTAGTTGAATAGTAATTATTTCAATTAAATACTAAAATTAGTGCGACCAATGATACGTCTGAGACGAAGCATCACAAAACACAATATAACGGACACAGCTGGTTCTGACAACTAAAATAACTTAAGAGAATGTGTGGGAGTGAAGATATGCCAAACTGTTATTTTTGTAAAAATATTAGGGGATTTCTGAATGAAATCGGACACTTTTTCAAAAAGTATTTTTTGATTTCCTTTATTTTTAGGCAATTTGTAAAAATATCGTTTTTATACCCTCCACCATATGGAGGGTATAATTAAATTTGTCATTCCGTTTGTAACACATCGAAATATTCGTCTGAGACAGCGTTGCCGACAGTTTTTGGTCGGAAATCGTCAAAAAAATCGTCAAATCGTCAACAAAATTTGGAAAATCGTCATAAAATCGTCATCATGATCCAAAACTAGGTTTGGTTACCGTTTAATGCAATTTTTTAGCCGATAGGTTTGTCAATGAGACCGACAACATAAGATATACAACCCACAGCAATAAATATAACCCAATCTCACTTAAAAGGTTGACCACAAAAACTCATTTTCTTGAATTGTTTTTAAAGAAACTACCATTTTTTTAAAGTTCGTTCATCAAGAAAGAATGAGCACATCTTATACCACTTTTGGTATTTTTGTTGTTGAAAAATATTGCAAAGTCTTGTGGTAAATGGCTATCTGCGAAGCCCTTTTTTATAAAAGCGTTTTGCGATGCCAACGATGACTCGAAAACGAATGCGTCGATTATCGCACATGTGCGTAAGCATTTTAAGAACCTATTAATCTTACCTTAAGGCGAAACAGAATTTTAAACAAACTTTTTTATAAAAAAAAATTTAACTGTCAAAGTCAAAATTTTGATTTTAACAAAAAAAAAAATGACTGTTTTTTTTGTCAAAAAATTTGCCAATTTTTTTTTTAAATGTCTCGCTTAAGTGCAGCCTTTTATTTATTTAATAAGCTCACCAAACCATGTGAAGATCGGTCAATTCGGTTTCGAGCTATCTTTGGCACCGACTTCAAAAATGCCATTTCGAAAAAAACGCGTTCAAAGTATCAAGAAATTGTTCCCTCAAACTTCGCTTGCTTGCTTGTGACCGTCCATGTTTGTCGGTACACGTACATTTGGTTGATGGGCAGTCGAAAATCGACAAAAACTCTCATTAAAGATGACATGGGTCGGAAGTATTATATCTCGAAAAATTTTAAAGGAAGATATTCATTCATTAGCAATCCTACATGAAAATGTTCAGCTGATGTAAATCCAAGATGAGGCCAAAACTATGAAAATACCTCTATTCCAGATATGTATGTGCCTAGATAAAGCCATTCCGTCTCGAAATTGTTTAAAAACATTAAAATAGCTCATGAAACCGAGTTTGAAATATTGCTGTCCCTAAAGACTTTCGTGAAATTCTGGTCAAAATATAGTTATCATGTTTTATTTCATGCAATTCGGGATTACGTGAAAAATCGTCATTTTGGACCATAAAATCGTCAAATCGTCATTTTTCAATTTTAGGCCAAAAAATCGTCAAAATGACGATAAATCGTCAAATTCGGCAACACTGGTCTGAGACCCTATAAAGTATATATATTATTGATCAGCATAAAATTCTATGTCGATTTGACCATGTCCGTCTGTCCGTCCGTCCGTCTGTATGTCTGTTGAAATCAAGATACAGCTCGCAATTTTAAAGATAGAGAGTCAAAATTTGGTACAGAAGTTTTTATTACTTGCAGGATGGTTGGTATTGAAAATGGGATATATCGGTCCACGTTTTGATATAGCCCCCATAGAACGGTACCTCCCGATTTTCGGTATTTTTAAGGTTTTAGCTTCATTATCCTACCAAAATTGGGTGCCACCGTGGTGCAATGGTATGCACGCCCGCCTTGCACGCAGAAGGTCGGGGGTTTGATTCCTCGGCCAAGCAACATCAAACATTTTTCAACGGTGGCAAAATACCCCTCAGTAATGTTGAGTATTTCAGCCTTGAAAAACTTCTCCACAAGTGGTGTCTTAAGACACGCCGTTCGGACTCGGCGATAAACAGTAGGTCCCATATCATTGAGCTAAATATGAATCGGGGTGCACTCATTGATATGAGAGAAGTCTCCCTTGTCCCGTATGGGATGTTGTGGAACAATGTTTTTTTGTATCCTACCAAAATGGCTGAAATTTGGTACGTAGTCTTCTTTAAGGGTGTAAAACTTTCCCCCAGAATTTTGTCGGTATCGGTCCACACCTTCATATAGCCCCCATAGAACGGTACCTCCCGATTTTCGGTATTTTTAAGGTTTTAGCTTCATTATCCTACCAAAATGGCTGAAATTTGGTACGTAGTCTTCTTTAGGGCTATAAAACTTCCCACAGAATTTTGTCGGTATCGGTCCACACCTTCATATAGCCCCCATAGAACGGTACCTCCCGATTTTCGGTATTTTGAAGGTTTTAGCTTCATTATCACACCGTAATGGCTGAAATTTGGTACTTAGTCTACGTTGGTGGTATAAAACTTTCCCCCAGAACTTTGTCGGTATCGGTCCATGCCTTCATATAGCCCCCATAGAACGGCACCTCCCGATTTTCGTAATACTGAAGATTGTGACGTCAATATCCAACAGAAATGGCTGAAATTCGTTATTTCGTCTTCCAAGAGGTATAAAATATTCCATAATAGTATTATCAGTATAGGTCCACGTCTTCCTATATCCCCATAGAAGCTTACTTCTTGATTTTCGGTATTTTTTTAGTTTTAGCCACATTCTCTTACCGAAATATAGGAAATTTGGTATTTTGTCTTCTTTGAGCCTAAAGCCGTTTTGAAATAGCCCTCATAGAATGGTGCCTCACATTGTTTTACCGAAATTGCTGAAATTTAGTATTAATTCTTCTTCAAACACGAAAGGAAACTAATTATTCCATTTTACTTCAGTACAAATTGTGGTGGAGGGTATAACAAGTTCGGCCCGGCCGAACTTAACGCCGTTCTTACTTGTTCATAATAGGAGAGTTAACGTGCCACCTCTAAAATATGAAATGATATAAGAAATTTCCTTTCACTTCGTTGGTTTATATTTAAATAATAATCGATATTATCGATAGTGCCATCGATTTTTTGCCAGCTCTAGTTCGGACATCTGGATGGAGTATTCCAACGTACAATTCGAAATATAGGGAGATTTAAAATCACTCTGGGTATCATAACATGCCCCGTTTGTTTATATAGTTAACAGAAGAGATTGAGGCGGCCTAGCATATTACATGTACGTCGCAAGACAAAGAGAGAAGGATGGATGAGGAGGAGGAGGTGCCAAAACAAGAGCAAGAGGGAGCCGAAATCATCAGCAATTCCCAAGACGCCTAAATAAAACTCCATATGAGTGAAACTTCTACTGTAGACCTGATGGAGAAAATCAATAAATGTAATTGGTAATATTGGCTTAATCCAGGAATTTTACACCGTAAATAACAAGGTCTCTGGACTGAACAATAAATTATCAAATTTTTCTAAGCTAATACGGGGACTCCATTTGGTATTGCAAATGGGCTATATCGGGCCACGTTTTGATATAGTCCCCATAGAACGGTAACACCCGATTTTTGCTATTTTGATGATTTTAGTTTGATTATCACACCTGTTTTCGGTATTTTGATGCTGTGACCACAATAACCACTGAAATGGCTGCAATTTGGTATTTGGTCTTCATTTGGGGTATTGAACGGTCAATATCAAAATGTTCTCTGTAGGTCCACGTCTTCATATAGCACCCATAGAACGGTACCACCCGATTTTCGGTATTTTGAAAGGTTGTGCCCTCAATATTCCACCGAAATGGCTGAAATTTTGTATTTAGTCTTCATTTGTGATATTAAACTTTCCATATGAAATTTGTCTGTATAGGTCCACGCCTTTATATAGCCCCCATAGAACGGTACCACCCGATTTTCGGTATTTTCCAGTTTTTAGTCTCAATGTCGCAACGAAATGGATGAAGTTTTGTACTTAGTCTTCTTTGGGGGTATAAAGCTTTCTCCCCGAAATTTGTCGGTATATAGCCCCCATAGAATCTCCCGATTTTCGGTATTTTGAGGGTTGTGGCCAAAGCAACCCACCGAAATGGCTGAAATTTGGTGTTTAGTCATTGTTGGAGGTAAAAGCATTTCTCATTGAATTTTGTCGGTATAGGTCCACGTACGGTACCTCCCGATTTTCGTAATTCTTAAGGTTGTGGCGTCGATATTCCACCAAAAAACTGAAATTTGTTAGTTAGTCTTCCATGGGATTATAAAATATTCCAGAAGAGAATTATCAGTATAGGTCTGCGGGTTCGTATATCCCCCATAGAAGCGTACCTCTTGATTTTCGGTATTTGAAGGTTTTACCGAAATATCGGAAATTTGGTATTTAGTCTTCTTTGAGTCTAAAAACTTTCCGCCAGTAATTTGTAGGTATAGATCGACATTTTGATGTAGCTCCCATAGAACGGTACCTCCCGAATTTTGGTATTTAGAAGGTTAGCCATATTGTTTACCGAACTTGCTGAAGTTTGGTATTTAGTGGAGGGTATAACAATTTCAGCCGAACTTAACGCCGCCCTTACTTGTTAGTATTGTTATCTTCCTTTTGAAAGAACATTTAAGAATAGGGGCAATATGCAAAACATTAAATCTCATACCTTTTTTTCAACAGTCTGAATAGGAGCATAAGGGTGAACATAAAAATAACAAAACCCGCATAAAAACAATACGAAGCAAAAAAAAAACGTTGTATTAAAATTACCGCCTTAAGCGGTTACAACTAATTTAGACCGGTCCGGTGTATCTTCCTTGTCAACTCAGGCTAAAAAAAGGAGAAAACAAATAAACAACCTGACGTCTTTGTAATTACCACGAACGGCTGGCTGGCTGCAGCACAACCGCATGTAATAAACAAAAACAAAATGAACAACAAACAAAGAAAGTATCTTAAAATCATGCAACAAAAACTATGAAAATATATACAAAATGGCCAGAAAGAGAATGGACATAATGAAAAATGTTGTGACAGTCCCAAAACAAAAACACAATAACAACAACAGAATAATTTCCCAAAGACTAGCACTTACTCCACTTTTAGGCAGATGGAACCAACCAACAATGGCAACCAGAAAAGAGAAAAACACATACAAAGGATTCGTCTACGACGTCTGTATCAAAGATGATGGAAAAGGTTATAGGCCACCAAAAGCATAAAAAGAACTTTAAATGAACAACAACAAAAAACACGAAACTAAAATCCAAACGAAAACACCACAAGCGACTTTTGACCACAGAATCCCAACAACTACAAATTAAAACAGAATCCGAAAGACATAATAACTGAGATATGACAACAGCTGGGAGCGTAAATTCTCAGTGACTAGGGTTTCGCGAAACACAAGTTTTAATAAATTTACCTAAAGAGTAAATTCTTTATTAACATTTTTGTTTATTTAAATCGTGATTTTTCTTAATGAAATACAATTTGCATAATTTGAAATCTGATTTATAATAATTGGGGCAAATATTGTAGTTGGGAATTGTAATATTTCTTGCACTTTGAAATAAGGAATTGGATTAATGAACAAGTGTTCAATAAATTTGATCACATTGAACGTTGCTGATAAAATTTCAAACAGCACCCAACTGAAATCTTTTTCGTAGATTGGGTAAGGTTGGAAACATGTGGCCAAGTGGCACTTATGTTTGATTGAATTTTTTCTACAAGATAAAAATCTTACTTCCAAAAAATTTTTGTTACGCTCGTAAGTCCACATCTTGGTATATCCGCAGTTAATGTATCAGTCATCTTTGACGACTAACCCTCAGTAGGGTGATGACTTTCGACTTTTTTAATTTTTTTACTCTCCACTATGAAAAATTCTGAACTTATATGGCATAATTATTTTTCACAATTTTGTGTGGAGATTTTTGAGAACAGGGAACCCTAAATTCCTAATTTGAGCTAATTCCCCAGCAAAAATACTCATTACAAATTGGCCTACTTTCTCATTATTTTAACACGGGCATGTCATAGGGAGTAAGTACTTATTTTTTGGTCACTAAAAAGTAGATAAATAAGTCGTGATGAGTTTTGCCATAACATTACATAAAATCTTAATTTTAAGGTGATTCGGTGAAAAAAACTCACGCACAAAATGATTTTAAAATTTGAATTTATCAAAATTATAGACAATTTATTGAAATCACTGAAAACAGATATATAATTGAAAATAAACTTTAGAGCCACATGAGATAATTAAAATGACATAAAATTTATTTCTCACTATATCGTAAAAATGTCGTAAACGCTTTTATTCAAAAATATAATTTTTTAACAAAAAACAAAAAATTTAAAATTTTTTCAAAGTGACTTTTTTCGCGATTTTTTTAATATTTGAATGAAATAAACGTTATTATAGTCATTAGTAGGCTTATATTTATTCACTCGTGCAACAAAAAATAATTTTTTGAAAAAAATTTTTTTCATTTCATATATTTTTTAAAAAAATTATTTTTTTAAAATCGATTTGTGCGTGAACTTTTTTTACATTTCAATGGAATAAACGATAGCATAGTGATTAATAGGCAAAAGTTCATTCATCCCTGCAACAGGAAATCATTTTTGAGGAAAAATGTCAAAAAGTCCTAACCCTAGTGTTTAAACATATATGACAAAGGTCACCCAATCATGCCGAAAAATGTAGATACAAATTAAACACAAGTAAAAAACATTAAGGTCGGCCGGGCCGAACTTTTTGTACCCTCCACCATGAAATATTATGAACTAAAATGGAATAATTAGTTTTCTGTTAGATGCAAAAATTGTTCAACCACGCATACTTAATTGGCTCAAAGATGTATCTAAAAATGTCTTCAATCTGTTGGTACCCTCATATAGGGACCTATGTGGACGATTTTTGGTGGAGGAGTTTCAGGACCTCTGAGAACTTTAAATGTAAAATTACAGCTAGTTCGATTAAAAATTATAGCTAAAATAGAGTTAGGTGATAAGAATTGTATTAGCAAGGGTACATTAAAGAAAACAAGTAAAAAAGTATCAGTCGGATTTGCCGACAGAGATATACTCTCAGCCAATGTATTTAGGGTCGTTTCAGAAGTTTGTGCCCCTTTTTGGATATTTGAGCTTGCGACAATAATGTGGATTAGGATTAAAGTTCAAAAGTGTTGCGGAGGAGGAACCGAAAGGAGTGGATCGACATAGTTCATTATGGAAGTGTATCTTATTTTGAGAGTCATATCTTTTCGATAGATATCGCGCCCACTAGTAATTTCGTATAACTTTTGGACTAGTATGCCAGGAAACATCCACTTGTCCACGAAAACATAATATCGCTCTAAACAGAACCACAATGAACAGCATCGGTATACATTTCCAAAGGATCTTCGAACAGACCCTAAACTGCACTTAGACACAAATATTGAAATTTTGTGCGGGGGTACCCTAATGAGAGGACCGATATGGACCATTTAAACTAAATTTCGACAAAATATTAGGTGATCAAAAGTTTGGATGAAATTGGTTGCCCCGTTCAAGAGATAGCGAGCATACCATTTTAGTGGCATTTTTTAAATCTAGGGGGGAAGTACCAGAAGTTGTGGTATTGCCCATCTTCGAACTGAAACTAAGTTTGGACAAAATATAACAAACGTCAAATTTTGGACCAAATCAGTTGATCACTTTTAGAGTCATCGTGCTCTCCAGCCACTACATACTGTGCCATAGGGGTCTGTTTTCTAAAGAAGTATGGACTTGCCCCTAAAAAACCGTCGTAATTGAGGCAGCGAATGCAAGTGGCTTCAACAAAAATCACAGTGATTCGAGAACTGGTCTTAAAGTAATCTTATCTTTTGTGTGGGAATTCCATATTCGAACCTGATCTATTTCTGGTAGATATATTAGGATGTCTAAAGTATGGACCAAATCGGTCACTCCATCAAGAGTTATCGTGCGCACAATTTTTCCGAATATTTTTGAACTTTTGTGGGCGAGGTACCTGAAGGAGTGAACCGATATGGCTTATCTTCGAACTTAAACTAAGTTTGGACAAAATAATATGAAGGCCATATTTTGGATAGAATCGGCAGATTCATTTGACTGTTATCTTGCGCTCCAAACACTACACACATTGTCATGGGTGTTTTTTGAAACTTTCAGGTTATTTTCTCAGGAAGTATGGTTTTGCCCCTGATGAAACTTGTACCGCCGTAGGGGGGCCGTGAATACAAGTTGTTACAACAAAAATCAAAACGATTCGAGAGCAGGTCCTGAACTAAACTTTTCCGAAATTTTATGTGGGAGGTACCCGAAGGCGTGGATCGATTGAGTCCATATAGGAACCACATCTAAGTTTGGTAAAAATTTTACGATGTGAAAGGTATGGACCAAATCGGTAACCCCCTTCAAGAGTTATCGTGCGCACAAATTTTCCGAACATTTTCGAACTTTTGTGATATAACCCATCTTCGAACTTAAACTAAGCTTGGACAAAATATTGCGGAAGCCAAATTTTGGACCAAATCGGTTCATACGTTCGAGAGTTATTGTGCGCACTAGCCAGCCAGACAGACAGACAGTCAGATGGGCGGACATTGCTAAATAGACTCTAAATTGCCTGAAACACATTTCGTCCAAACATTTCGATTAGGCACAATTTGCCCGTATGAAAGTGTATATACCCTCGTTAGCATAAATGCTGAGGGTATAAAAACGACCAAATTCGGTCTAGTAGATGCAGAGTAATTCAAGGTTAAAATTTTGAGTTGTTTAATATTTAGCATTTGTTTTTGCGTTTCTATATATTTCCGACCTATTAAATACGTCAAACTTCAATAAATAAATAAACTATAGAAATAAAAAATATATTAAAAAATCTAATTTTTGCACATATAAACTCATTTATTAAAAAAAGTTTTAATTTGTGTAAAACGAAACGTTGTTCCATGTTTTCCTTAAAAGTTCTAGTCCAAAAAAGTTGGAATTTCCCTAAAATTTAAAAGTAACTAAGAAAAAAATATGGAGCTCTAGGGCCATTATCTCAAACAGTATGGACTTGTCCCCGAAAAAGAATACACCGTCAAGGAAAAGAATACAAAGTAAAAAATTTAGATTTTTAACAAAAAATGTGCCGGTTATTGACCACTAATCGGTCAAAAAAATTTGTAGGAAAATTCTCTTATTTGAAGACAAAATTTTGATGTATTCAATAAACTCTCAAAAATACATGATGACTGAACACTAAATTTCTGTAATTTTGGTTGGATAATGTGGCTAAAACCTTAAAAAACCCGAAAATTGGGCGGTACCGTCCCACGGGTGTTATATCAAAACATGAACCAATACCAACAATTCTCTGTAAAAATATTTCGCAGGACCTGGGAACCCTTAATGCAAAATTTCGGCGTTTTGGGCGTGAAACATATCGAGCCCTTCCCGCGAAAAAGGTGTAAGCGACAAAAAGCTAATTTTACAGGAGACGGTTTTTATTGAATAACTTTTGATATAACCAAAATTGTTTATTCAAATTTGGTATAGTTCTGTTATTAAATCCTATTTACTGAAAAAATAAAAAAATTGTGGAATATCTTCAATATAACGGTAGTTTGTGTCGCTTACATCTTTTTCGCTGTCACGCAATCAAGCTTTTACTTTGAGAAGTGGCGGTTACATCAAAAAAATTATTTGAAACAAATCATTTTTAAAGTAATTATTATCTACAATTTAAAAACAAAGCACACTAATTTTATAGCAAGTATTTATTCGAAGAATTATAAGATTAAAACGTATTTCTTGCAATATAGTTGAATAACGACGTGGTATGTAAATGTGCAATTTGATGTAAGCGACAATTCGCTGTCACAAACAAATGTACACAAAATGCAAAAATGGCGCTTACATCAAAATTGTTTTTGATCTAATTTCGTAACGGTAGATGGCTGAGTTCTAAAAATTTGGGAGATGGTGTGTTGGAATATTCCTCATAGATTTCCGTAAAAAAACGAAAATCGAAAAAATGTCGCTTACATCTTTTTCGCGGGAAGGGCTCGATATGTAAAATCATCAAAATTCCGAAAATCGGGAGTTACCGTTATATGGGGTCTATATCAACACGTAGACCTATGTCTATAATTTTTATCGGAAAAGTTTTTTGTAAAATGAAAACCCCGCATCTCAAAATTCAACCAATTTGGTTGATAAGTTTAGCTAAAATATCCAAAATACCGAAACATTTAGAAGTACCGTTGCATGGGGACTATCTCAAAACGTGGACCGACCTTCCCAATTTTTTTGCTTTCGACATTGTCAGTGAACTATAAGTACTTATACCAAAATTCATCAGCCAACGCCAACTCCTTTTATATTTGGCCACCGTTTATTTGAACTCGCGACATAGTGCAGCGTTTTTTTGAGGTTATGCGCCATTATCTCGGGAACTATGGACTTGCCCTCGAAAAAAAAATTAACTTGACGTAACGGGGGCCGCACGAACATCCTGTTACAAAAAAAAAAATCATAACGATTCGTGAGGTGCCACTAAACTGCACTTATGTCAAATTTTGTGTGGGAGGTACCTGAAGGAGTGGACCGATATATATCACTGTGCAACAAAATGGAGCTCAAAGTCTGGGGGGTGGAAAATTCCTATTGGATATGAAAGCCCTTGGTGAGTATATACAGAAACCCGAAGGACAGATTCGCCGTGAGTCGATCTTTCGCGATATGGCGTGATGAAGTTTTTGCTAGAGACCCTGTAAGCCATCTGGAATTAGCGTTATATCTTTGTCCACTGTTGCTTTAGCTTATTTTTGATATGACATGTCTTCAGTCAAATCGAATGAGGATTATTTTCGTAGAGCACTTCGACCTTCTAACTCGCTTCCTTCAATGTCCTTTTCGTCCTTTATTTTAAGAGCCGCTATAAAAGTACCACAAGATGACGTTTTTCAGCTTCGAAATGTTCTGCAAAAATGTCGGCCAGAAAATTTTAGGTACGGCTCTCCTTGACAACAAATCGATTATGTCGAGTTTTCGTGGTCGTTTTGTGCATTTACCCTGTTTTTGTTCAGAAAAATACTAAATTTTGTTTTTTGTATATTCGTTACAGAACATACAAAAACACAAAACACAGTTTTTTTCTGAGCAACAGGGGTAAATGCACAAAACGACCACGAAAACGCGACAACATCGATTTGTTGTCAATGAGAGCCGTACCTAAATATTTCTGGCCGACATTTTTGCAGAACATTTCGAAGCTGAAAAACGTCATCTTGTGGTACTTTTATAGCGGCTCTTAAAATAAAGGACGAAAAGGACATTGAAGGAAGCGAGTTAGAAGGACGAAGTGCTCTACGAAAATAATCCACATTCGATTTGACTGAAGACATGTCATATCAAAAATAAGCTAAAGCAACAGTGGACAAAGATATAACGCTAATTCCTGATGGCTTACAGGGTCTCTAGCAAAAACTTCATCACGCCATATCGCGAAAGATCGACTCACGGCGAATCTGTCCTTCGGGGTTCTGCATATACTCACCAAGGGCTTTCATCTCCAATAGGAATTTTCCACCCCCCAAAATTTCGGTTCACAGTGTATTCGAAACAGATGGTAGTATTACCATATGCAAAGTTTGGTTCAATTCGGTTACTCCTTTCGAGAGTTATCGTATGCACAAGTTTTGCGACAATTTTTGAACAATTGTGGGGGAGGTACCTGAAGGAGTGGACCTATATGGCCCATCTTCGCACTTAAATCAAATCTGGACAAAATATTTCGATGCCCAAAATTTACCACCAGCCAGACAGACAAAAAATGTTCTCAGGAAAAAACAGAAATACATTTTGAAAATCCTCTAAAATAGAACAAATTTGAGTCAAAATATAAATATAAATCATTCAGAACTGTCGTAGGTCATTGTTATTACACGTTTACGAAGTTTCAAATTTCATGAGTGGACCCTATTACACTTTGAAAACCAAATTTACAAAAAAGTAAAAATACAGCTGATTGTCGTTATATATTTGTACTACTTTGGGTGGAGAAGTTTCGGGACCACTGAGAACCTCAAATGTCAAATTCCAGCTAGTTCGATCAAAAATTGTTGCTAAATTCCTGGAAATACCGAAAATTGGGGGTACCATTATATGGGGGCTATACCAAAATATGGACCTAATCTAGTTCGTTTAAAAATTGTAGCTAAAATCCTCAAAATATCGGTATGCACTTATATGGGGGCTATTCCAAAACGTGGACCTATATTGACGATTTGTGGTGGGGAAGTTTCGGGAACACTGATAACCTCAAGTGACAAATTACAGTTATTTCGGTCAAACAATTTAGCTAAAATAAAATACCATTAATCGGGAGGTAACGTTATATGGCAGCTATACCAAAACGTGGACCTTTCTTGAAAATTTTCAGTGGATAAGTTTTTTTGGTCATTGGGAATCTCAATTGACAAATTTCAGCTAATTCGGTCCGAAAGTGTAGCTAAAAGCCTCAAAATACCTTAAATGGGGAGGTACCATTATATGGGGGCTATACCCAAACGTGAACCTATCTTGGCAATATTTAGTGGATAAGTTTTTTGGTCATTGGGGACCTCAAATGCCAAATTTCAGCTAATTTGGTCAAAAAATGTAGCTAAAAGCTTCAAAATCTTGGGGCTTATACCAAAACGTGGACCAATCTACACCACTTTTGGTTCAGAAGTTTTTTGACCTCTTGAAACTTCAAGTGCCAAATTGATGTCAATTTGAACTGAAAATTTAGCTAAAATCCTCAAAATACCTTAAATTGGGAGGTACTGTTATATTGGGGCTATACCAAAACGTGGCTATTGGGAACCTCAAATGCAAAATTTCCCCTAGTTCGATAAAAAATGTATCGTTATACGGAGCTATACCTACGGTGGCCAATATTTTTGGATGAAAATAGAGTACATATACACATATGAAAAGTTACAGGCCATAAAAGAGGACGGGGAAAAATTCAACTAATTTTAAATGGTTAAAGCCACTTGCAAGTCTAAAAAATCGAAATTTTTATTGGCTCCTATTAATAAAGTATAGGTAGAATAAAAAGATTCCGAGTTTATCTGACAAAACTTGCCTGAGATATGAGTGTTCGAAGGTAAGAACCCATAGCACAGTTGCCAATTTTACGAAAAACCTGGCCAAAACTATAAAAATGAATGGATTAAGACCTAACTTTGGGTTCTTATGTTTTTCGGGTCGTTGCACAGTGGTCGAAATCACTGATCTAGCGGCGCGAAATTAATAACTTGGAAACGAATAAAGATATCTTTCTGAAATTTTGCACAAACTCAGTCTGTGTCCGTGGGTAATAATGTACTAAATATGAACAACGTCGGCTAATATTTTGGTATAGAACCCATATAACGGTACCTCCTGATATTCGGTATTTTGAGGATTTAAGCCACCCTTTCCTTCCAAATTAGTTGTAATTTGGTACTTAGGTTTCCTAGTGATCACTAAACCTTTCCACCAAAAATTGTGGACATAGGTCCACGTTTGAGTATAGGCGCCTTTTAAGGTATCTCCCGATTTTCAGTATTTTTGGGGTTCAAAGCTACATTTTCCGTCCAAATTAGGTGTAATTTGGTATTTGGGGTTCCCAGTGGACAGATACATTCTCCACTAAAAATTGTGGACTAAGGTCTACGTTTTGATATTGTCCCCATATAACGGTACCTCCCAATATTCGGTATTGTTAGGATTTTGTCTACATTTTCAAACCAAATAAGCTGAATTTTGACATAGGAGGTTCTCGTTGGTTATACATCTTCTCCACCAAAAATTGTGAACATAGGTCGGCATTTTGATATAGCCCCCATATAACTGTACCAACAGATTTTGGGTATTTTGAGGATTTAAGCTATTTTTCAAGACCATTTATCAGCAAGATTTGCAGCTATTTGCAGCTGAATTTTGGTTATTCGGAATCTAGGGAGTCGAATTTAATTACTAAAAAAATAACTGGACCGAACCTCGGTGGACCTTTGTAGTTACGCTCCATCCAACAAAAGTATATTGCACTAAAAACATACAAAAAATAATAATTTTTGAAAATTTATTGATTTATAACAATGTAACTTCAGTCCCCAAACATTTTATTTTAATTTAACTTAAACCCTCCCCTATCAATAAAAAATAAACTTTGTTTAGTTTTATTACGAATTTATTTAACAATTAAACAAATAGAAGATCAGGTTTTCAGCAACAATTTTATTAAAATCTGATCCGTCAAAATTTCTTGCACTTGACACTGAATAACTGAGTGAATATTTACAACAACAAAAAAGTAAAAACAAAATCTTAGTCAGCAGAGTGTCTGTAATCGATATAATGGAAAACATTTCGCAATTTTATACTTTGATTTTTTAACTTTCGCGCCGCTAGATCAATGATTTCGTCCTCTGTGCGTTGGTTTAATTTTTCATACTTATTAACCCTCAGACGGTCATTAAAGAGGACTTTTTGGCCCCTTCTCCTATAAAATGTGATCGTATCAGATCAAAATATTATACAGATTTGTTCGCCATAATTTTTTACTATGGTTCCTAGAATACACCAAAACTCTATATCTTACCTAAACTCCAGAAATGTGCAAAATTATAACAACATTTTAAGGTTAAGGGCGTACTTCATGTGAATTTTGGCCATATTGTCATACAAAGCATCATTTTAGAAGAATGGCGTCAAAGACAAAAATGTTCTCCGCTAAATTCAACTATAAGTTACCAAAGAAATTAAATCTCTATTTGCATTACGTACCAAGGAAATATCGGTATTAATTTTGCCAAAAAACCAAGAAACTAAAATTTCTACAGTTTTGAAAATATTTTAGTCGAGATCACTTGGAATCCTTGCACTTTAGGTGTATAATGTATTTGGCAACTTTACTGACAAGAATGTGAGGAATATTTTTCTCAAAAAAAAAAAAACCCTCGTGAGAGTCATAAAGTGGTCTTTTTGGCACCTCTTTCCACAAATCTTTATCTTTCTACAAATTTGTTCGCCATAAAATTTTACTATAGGTCTTGGAATACATCAAAACTCTAAATTATACCCAAACGCCAGAGAGTGACACTATACTATATTCTGACATTCTGCTAAGATGCTAAAAAGATAACACGCCAGATTGAATGGCGCCTTTAGCATCGAACATTTTGCTGGGATCATAGTTTTATAAACTTAAAAATTAAGACAAAATACTTGCAAATAGGGTCACTTTGACCTGATTTTATGTCCAAGTACTAAACAAAAAACGTATAAATGTTTTCATAACTACACGCAGTTGGATCCTATAAATAATATTTGACACTATTTAGTGTAAATTTATGAATTTACTTCATCGATTTTTGGCCAGGTTTTTCTGAAAATTGAACACTGTGCACTGCCTTGTTTGTGAGTATGGACAAAGGTCCATTTGAATACTTTTGGTGTTCTTTTTTTGATAGCACTATTACATTTTTCTGTTCATATATAACGAAATTTCTATATCTATTCGACCTTTATACCAATTTTCAAAATTCCAACTCTGTTCCTTTATGCAATAGCAAAGTGTACCAAATTTAGTACCATTAGACAATTTTGAACACGTGTAGAACATATATCCGAAACCACCTCCTTATCAAAAACTTACACACCAACAGTTACAACAATACCAAATTTAAAAAATTCTAACTCTTCACCTACATTTAGTAACAGTAATGTTAAATCTATATTTTGTATTTATATTATCGTACCGTTCTGGTACGAATTTTCAATAATCCAGCCTTATCGAAAACTAACTCCAAGACAAACCCTCACTCAAAATTTTAGAATTCTAGCTTCACCCGTTTCGTCTGGGTGTTTATTATTGGTCGGTCTGCTATAAAAATAGTACAATTTTTAGTACATTTCACGCCCTTCTAGTGGGAATTTCCAAAAACCCAGCCCTATCGAGCCCCTCCGCCCCAAAACTAACCCTCACACAAAATTTCACGTTTTAGCTTCATCCGTTTCGTCTGGGCGTTGATTATTAGGCGGTCATCACACAACTGAGACAATTTTTAGTACATTTAGTGCTTTTCGCACCTTTGTAGGACGAATTTCCAAAAACCCAGCCTTATCGAGCACCTTCGCCCCAAGACTAACCCTCACACAAAATTTCAGGTTTCTAGCTTCAGCCGTTTCGTCGGGCGGTCATCCACACAAATGAGACCATTTTTAGTACATTTTAGTGTTTTTCGCACCCTTGTAGGACGAATTTCCAAAAACCCAGCCTTATCGGGCACCTTCGCCCTAAGACTAACCCTCACACAAAATTTCAGGTTTTTAGCTTCATCCGTTTCGTCTGGGCGTTGATTATTAGGCGGTCAGCCACACAAATGAGACCATTGTTAGTACATTTTAGTGCTTTTCGAACCTTTGTAGGACGAATTTCCAAAAACCCAGCCTTATCGAGCACCTTTGCCCCAAGACTAACCCTCACACAAAATTTCAGGTTTCTAGCTTCAGCCGTTTCGTCGGGCGGTCATCCACACAAATGAGACCATTTTTAGTACATTTTAGTGTTTTTCGCACCCTTGTAGGACGAATTTCCAAAAACCCTGTCTTATCGGGCACCTTCGCCCTAAGACTAACCCTCACACAAAATTTCAGGTTTCTAGCTTCGGCCGTTTCGTCTGGGCGTTGATTATTAGGCGGTCAGCCACACAAATGAGACAATTTTTAGTAAATTTTTTAGTGCTTTTCGCACCCTTGTAGGACGAATTTCCAAAAACCCAGCCTTATCGGGCACCTTCGCCCCAAGACTAACCCTCACACAAAATTTCAGGTTTCTAGCTTCGGCCGTTCCGTCTGGGCGTTGTAAAAAGTGTTTCGTAGGGGGGCGTTTGTCACAAAATTATGCAATCTTTTTGAACAACAAAAATCCGAAAATATATCAAGGTGTAACCTCTCAGATGAAGAATCTTGTAAAAAATTCATGGATAATGGATTTCTTGGTGCTCAAAAATGATTCTATTATTTAAAACTGATTTCATTTGAAGGAAGACAGTATTCTGTTTAATTTCGGCCTAACGTTTTCTGGTTTCATTCGAACAAACAAATCAAAAATAGTGGATATAGAGTACAACCAATGAAAATAGAGGACTTTAAAGAAATAGAGTACGGACGCCAAAATAGAGTACTGTATTCTATAACAGAGTAGGTTTGGTCACCCTAGCTATACCAAAACGTGGACCTATGTAGTCCATCTTCGAGCTTGACCTGTCTGTAGAAAAACGACACTCGGGTGCAAAATGTTAGCATTCTATCTCAATTATTGTGGACGCTGGAGCGATTACAACAAACGGACAGACGGGCTGACGTGGCTAGATCGTCTTTGAATTTTATTCTGATCAAATGTTTGGTCTAGAAGTTTTGTGACCACTATAAACCTCTAATACGAAATTGCCGCTATTTCGTTAAAAAAAATTTGGAAAAAATCTCAAAATACGGAAAACATGGACCATAGCATGGACCTATCATTCAACATTCGGATCTTGAGCCCGCATACTGCGTTGGTCCAAACTTTGCACATCGCAATTTTCCTGTGAATCTTTGTTAATGTTCGAAGGTGGATATCGGTGCACTAAAATGGTGCGCAAGTTGTGTCTCGATGGCAGTAATCGATTTGGACCATACAGTGCACATCGCAACATTTCTTCCAGACATATGCATGTGAGAATGGAATATGAAGTATATCCTTCAAATCCTTCAGTTACCTACCATACTGTTATAGCACAATTTGTGGCAAAAATGCAGATTGTTACTTACTTACTTAGAGGTAGTTTACACTATCTATCAGTGTCATATGACACGAAATAAAAACATTCCATATTTACCCACGGAGGCAATGTGGAGACGTAGTTTTTTACATTTTTGCTGGTGTGGACGCACAGAGAAAATAGCGTAAGGAAAATCTCCAATATTACACATATTAGCGAATATATAACGATGGAAAATTTCATGTCATATAGTGTAAACTACCCCTTAGCTGGCCCATTACAGAACATTTGTTCCATAAGCCGAACTAAGAAAAGATCTCCAGCTCTCTCTATTTAGTGCTTCGCTTTCTGGAATACCGCGCCTTGTCATCTCTTCATCCACTTGTTTGCGCCATCTTTTCTTTGGCCTGCCAAATCTGCGTGCACCACCATGCGGCCCGAATTTATACGCCTTTTTAGCGGGTTCATCATTCTTATGATACGGCCTAGCCAACGCAATCGTTGCATCTCGATACGTTTATCTATACTGATGTCGTTGTATAGCAGTGGTCGTGGTTCATACGACGTCGATATTCACGGTCAACGCAGTTTGGTCCATAGATCTTTCGAAAAATTTTTCTTTCAAACACATAAAGCACTGCATTGTCTGCTTGCGGAAGTACCCAGGCTTCTGAACCATAAATCAGCACGGGTAGTATCCGTGTTTTGTAAAGCGTTGTTTTTGTTTGACGAGATGTGGCTTTATTCCTAAACTGCTTACTCAGCCCGAAGTAGCATCTGTTGGCCAAAACTATTCTTTTTCGTATTTCACAACTGAAGTTGTTGGTTGTGTTTACTATCGGATACCAACAATTTGGAGAAATGTTCTTTCTATATCCTGAGCACACTATCTGTATCAGTTACCAAATTACCTTGTTGGTCTCTACAGGAGGTTGTGCCTGTACCAAAGCCATCAGTTTGATGTTTCACTCTATGGTAGAACTTTCGGACTTCATTCTGGCTCCTGTAAAACTCGATTTTTTTCACACTCCCGTATTGCCATTTCTCTCTTTTTCCGGCGGAAAAGACGTTTCTCCTCTCTCCTTTTCTCTCGATACCTCGCTCGTGCGCTACGCGTTGCTGCTGATTGTAAAGTATACCTATATGCCGCATTTTTCTCTTCGGTAGCAGCACGACACTCCTGGTCATTCCATGGATTCCTTGGTGGAGGTCTCTGGTATCCAAGTATGGATTTTGCGGCTGTTTGCATATCTTGTTCCAAGTGAATGTATATAGGGCAACATCTTTGGGTACCTCTCTTATAAAAGTTTCAGACATATTCGTAATGACCCAAAACTCCCAAAAATCTTACTGTGACCAAATGAAATGACTGCTTGTCACGATAACCACTGATCCACTTCCAAGATTTGCTATGGGGTGTGGATATTTTAATAACGTCTTTGATGCAGTTTTTCGTTTTCTTTTTTTTTTTTTTTTGATGCTCAAGATGCGGTAATTATGTACTACGTACTTGCCTAGGCAAGGCAGTGTTGCCAGACGACATTTGACATTTTTTTTTGGAAAGTTTGACATTTTTTTGCCTAAGCGTACTCAGGACAGTTTGACATACGACCATGTTTTGTTTTGAATACAGTGACTTTGCAAAAAATGGAATTTACTTGTGAACAATTTTCGTCCGATTATTTTACACAACTTTCGACGTGGGTATTCACGGCAAGAAGGCATCGATGAAATTAAATCTATGTATGCCGATAAAAAACCATCCTATAGCACTATGAAAAAGTGGTTTAATGAATTCAATCGTGGGCGACTCTCGTCAAAAAGGTTGTGATGGTCGTGTAGACAATTGACGTGCCCCACGGTTTTATTTTAGTCTAGTCTATGCATATGTTTATAATTCCAACGACTGTATCTATTTTATTATTTTTTGGTTTTTAGTACATTTATCTTAAACATTGCAAAGTATGTTTAACATAAAACCGTTTAACTTAAAAAGTTTTTTTACCTATTTTTATTTTCTAATTTTTAGTTTTTATTTCGCATTCTGTTTAATTCATTTAGTGCTTCATTATTTCAAGGTTTCTCGCCCGTTAGTTTATTGCAGCCATTTGGTAGCGGCGGCCATCTTAGATTTCAATTTTGCATAGTAAATTGTATTCTACTTGTTGAGACCTTTCATTTGATACCCATGTTGATGGGATTGATAAAACCTAAGTTATCCGCCATTTTGTAGAGGCCACCATCTTGGATTTTAATTTTATATAGTACATTGTATTCTACTGGTTGAGCACTTTCATTTGATACCCATATTGATGGGATTGATAAAACCTACGTTATCCGCCATTTTGTAGCGGCCGCCATCTTGGATTTCAATTTTTTATAGTATATTGTATTCTGCTTGTTGAGCCCTTTCATTTGATACCCATATTGATGGGATTAATAAAACCTACGTTATCCGCCATTTTGTAGCGGCCGCCATCTTGGATTTCAATTTTTTTAAGTATATTGTATTCTGCTTGTTGAGACCTTTCATTTGATACCCATATTGATGGGATTGATAAAACCTACGTTATCCGCCATTTTGTAGCGGCCGCCATCTTGGATTTCAATTTTTTATAGTATATTGTATTCTGCTTGTTGAGCCCTTTCATTTGATACCCATATTTATGGGATTAATAAAACATAAATTATCCGCCATTTTGTAGCGGCGGCCATCTTGAATTTATAATGATAATTAATAAACATAATTGTATTGTCACCAAAATCCAAAGTGTATACAAAATTTCAGTTTAATCGGTTGACAGGAAGAGGGTGAAATTTGAATTACTAAATTTGACCCAAGAATAAATAAAACAAACGGGGTGAGCTAAATAAAACCATTTAAAAATTAAGCCGTGCGTGAACGGGTAATGAAAAATCGCCATGTACCGCGAGATAGAGACATTATTGGGCATTTATTCCACCAACTAACATTTGATATTGCATGAAAACTTGGCGGCAAAAATGGGGTTTTCCTCGTCGGATCCCGAGTTGATCGTTAATTCTAAAAAATACGAACGCGGTGCTTCAAAAAGACACAGCTGTCCTCAGAAGATGCTGTGAAAGCGTTCAAAAACATCTTTTGGAGATGTCTCAATCAAGCCACAACTTTCGACGTGGATAATCACGACAAGAGTGCATCGATCAATTAAATCTTTGTATGTCCACTATGCACTATGAAAAACGAGTTTAATGAGTTCAATCGTGGCCGACACTCGCCAAAAAGAATAACGAAGTTCGTGAGGGTCGCCCAAAAACGGTCGTTGCGCAAGAAAAAATTAAACCGTGCATGAACGGATAATGTAAGATCGTCATGTTATGTACCCTGAGATAGAGGCATCCTTGGGCATTTATTCCACCAACAAACATTTGATATTTCACTTGGTGCCAAAACTGGGGTTTTTCTCGTCGGATCCCGTGATGATCGGTGCAAGAAATTTCGAAAAAATACGATAGCGGCGCTTCAAAAGGCGTTCTTAAGATGGGTCGGGGTGACGAATCAGGGAACTATGCGTATGAGCCCGAAAAATCACAGCTATCCTCAGAAGATGCTGTAAAAGCTTTCAAAAACCATGTTTTGGAGGTGTCTTAATCAAGCCACTGTAAACCACCTAACTTGTGGTCGTATGTCAAATTGCCCTGATTACGTTTAGGCTGAAAACTGTCATACTTTCAAAAAAAAAAAAAAAATGTCAAATGGCGTTTGGCTACTCTGCGTATTGTATAGGCCAGAAACTATGGCTTCAATTTGGTACTAGTGGCGAGTCTTGCATATGCTTGGAAAGTAACTAAATTTTAAAGAAATCCATAAATCTGTATTAAATATGTTCATTTAGACCAATATTATAACTTAAATATTTGGTAACCCTTACAAATTAGATGAATTGTTATAAGTAGGAAAATTAAGCTTAGAAAAATTACTAAATCATTCAAATTTAGTTATGGCGTGAATAATAAATAGTCCCTTGTTTAAGAATCTCGCTTTTAATATAATAATTGTGTCCCATTTTTAAATACATTTTTTCTCCAAAATTGGTCATGATTGCAAGCCTTTTTATACCCTCCACCATAGTATGGAGGGTATATTAAGTTTGTTTTTCCGTTTGTAACGCATTGAAATACTCATTTGCGACCCTATAAAGTATATATATTCTTGATCAGGGTAAAATTCTGAGTCGATCTGTGCACGTCCGTCCGTCCGTCCGTCTGTGGTAATCACTCTAGCATCCACAAAAATTGAGATAGAACGCTGAAATTTTGGGAAAATGAGTCTTTTGTTTGCAGGCAGGTCAAGTTCGATGAAGGGCTATATCGGTCCACGTTTTGGTATAGCCCCCATATAACGGTACCCCCCGATTTACGGTATTTTGCCGTTTTTAGCTACAATTTCAGACCGATTAAGCTATAATTTGACATTTAGGGTTCTTAAGTGTCAATAAATTTATATAACAAAAGTTGTGGACATAGGTCCACGTTTTGGGATAGCCCCCATATTACGGTACCCCCGGATTTACGGTATTTTGACGTTTTTAGCTAAATTTTCGGACCGATTTAGCTATAAATTGGCATTTAGGCTTCTTAAGTGTCAATAAACTTATATAATAAAAGTTGTGGACATAGGTCCACGTTTTGGTATAGCCCCCATATAACGGTACCCCCCGATTTACGGTATTTTGACGTTTTTAGCTACATTTTCACACCGATTTAGCTATTAGTTGACAATTAGGGCTCTTAAGCGTCACTAAACTTATATAACAAAACTTGTGGACATAGGACCACGTTTTGGTATAGCCCCCATATAACGGTATCCACCGATTTACGGTATTTTGGCGTTTTTAGCTACATTTTCAGACCGATTTATCTATAATTTGACATTTAGGGTTCCTAAGTGTCAATAAACTTATATAACAAAAGTTGTGGACATAGGTCCACATTTTGGTATAGCCCCCATATAACGGTGCCCCCCGATTTACGGTATTTTGACGTTTTTGCTACATTTTCAGACTGATTAAGCTATAATTTGACATTAAGGGTTCTTAAGTGTAAATAAATTTATATACCAAAAGTTGTGGACATAGGTCCACGTTTTGGTATAGCCCCCATATAACGGTAACCCCGATTTACGGCATTTTGACGTTTTTAGCTACATTTTCAGTCCGATTTAGCTATAAATTGACATTTAGGGTTCTTAAGTGTCAATAAACTTATAAAACAAAACTAGTGGACATAGGTCCTTGTTTTGGAATAGCCCCCATATAACGTTCCCGCCCGATTACAGGTATCTTGACGTTTTAAGTCACATTTGTAGAACGAATTAGCTATAATTTGATATTTAGAGTTCTTAGTGACCAAAAAACTTTTATTCGAAAAAAATTATGAACATAGGTCCATGTTTTGGTATAGCCCCATATAACGGTACCTCCCGATTTTCGGTATTTTGAGAATTTTACCTACATGTTTTTACCGAATTATATGTAATTTGAACATTTGACATTTTAAATTCTTAGTGGTCACTACACCTCTCCACCAAAAATTGTCAAGAAAGGTCGATGTATTGATAAAGCCCCCATAAAAAAGTACCTCCCGATTTTCAGTAATTTGCTGATTTTAGCTACAATATTAAACCGAACTAGCAGTAATTTGACATTTGAAGTTCTTAGTGGTCACAACACCTCTCCATCAAAAATTGTCAACATAGGTCCATGTTCGGATATAGCTACCATATAACGGTACCTCCCAATTTTCAGTAATTTGGCAATTTTAGCTACAATTTTTAACCGAACTAACTGTAGTTTGACATTTGAAGGTTGTAGTGGTCACCACACATCTGCATCAACAATTTTCAACATAGCTTCAATATAACGATACTTCCCGATTTTCGGTACTTTGAGGATTTTACTTACAATGCTTAACCGAACGTAGGTCCATGTTTTGGTATAGCCCCAAAACAAACCTCCCGATTTTCCGTACCTTAGCTTTATTTTTTGGACGAACTTTCTGTAATTTGAAATTTAAAAGCCAACAAAAATTCTGCAACAAAAATTGTTCATTAAAGTTCTTATTTTCGTATAGCCCACATACCTCCGAACTAACTGTTAATGACATTTGACGTTCCCACGTTATGTACCGATTTTCGGTATTTTGAGGATTCTAGTTACAATTTTTAACCGAATTAGGTGTTATTTGACATTAAAGGCCCCCATCAAAAACTGTCAACATAGGTCCATGTTTTATTAAAACCCCTATATAACGGTACCTCCCAATTTCTAGCCCACCAAAAATTGTCAATATACATAGTTAGATATAGGCACCATAAAAAAGGGCCTCCCGAATGAAGCATTTTATGTACATTATCTGACATTTTAACGTATCCACTTAAAGTTGAGGACAGGAATGAAAACTAATTATTCCATTTTAGTTCAGAATATTTTATGGTGGAGGGTATGAAAAGTTCGGCCCGGCCGAACTTAACGCTTTTTTACTTGTTCTCCTTAAGAACCGCGAAAAATGGGGAACATAAGTAAAGTTTCGAAAAATGTGGAATGTTTAGAAGCGATTTGTATCTTCGAATTTTTAAAACGAAGACATAAATATTTTGATTTTTTCGTTGGGCGCATCCACTGTGCGTTGTAATTGTAGACTAACTCTGCCTTCGGTCAAAGATTATGAACAAAGCCGTTGATTTACATCCGCTTGAATTTTCTTATGTTTATTTTTTTTTTGTAGAAGAAGCTGAACGACCACCTCCCAATTTAGGGGTTTGACAAACAAGTAAAAAAATAGTACAACAAGAATGACACATCCTTACAAAATTAGGAAGTTGCAAAAAGTCACCTGTTTTAATTAAGACTACGTGATGTTTGAGGTTAATGTTTTCCTTTGATGCAAAAGGATTTGCACGAATTGCCAGTAGCTTTTGTACGTTTTAACTGTTTTTATTCCTTTTTATTTTGCCTGTCAGTCCTAGTCTACACTTCGTGAAATGTTCATCTCTCATTAGCGTCTAATTGAAAACATTTCTAAATAGCCAAGACGTGGTAAAAATAAAACAAAACTCTTGTAAGATAAATTTCGAACATATTTTCTAAGCTTTATTTAAATTGTATAAAAATGTGAGCAAAAATTAATCCATTGAAAATATGGTTTCCGTTTTCCCAAGAAATTATCTACAATGACGGAAATATTTATAAGATAGTCTACAAAACTTGTACATTTAGTAAAAACAGAGGAGATCCCGTTTATTCAGATCAGGTACAAAAAGTCTGATAGAATTGGCGAGACATCATAAACACATGATATTATAGACAGAAGCACTGGGTAACAGTTGGAAACTTTCTTTAATTTCATTGGCAGCCTGATCGGTTTAACAAGCGATTATCGGTTAGAAACAATTCATACCACGGGCCCAGTGCAGAAGCAATTTGACTATCGGCGGAATCTTAATGTCATAAGATAATCGTGCAATCTGTTAAAACCAGTTTTGATAATTGTGTTATCGGGAGAAAAGAAGCAATGCTTTAATACACAATTCAACTGGCAACAAGTATCAAGATGTTTTACATTCCATAAACTTTTCAGCGATGCACAGTGGTAAATGGTTCACATTGTAGGATCTTTACTAATAGCTTTTAATGTAAACTACATATGTTACAAAAAACTGTGTAAAAATGAGTTATACTTTCGATGATAGTGTGGGTAAATATGCAACATACATACATATATACCAGCGGTTTATGCATTGAGGGTATACTAAGTTTGTTTTTTCCGTTTGTAACGCATTGAAATAATAATTTTTACACGTAAACCTCCATATAAAAACTTGTAAAAGGGGTTTCGCTACAGCAGTCGCAAAACCTTTTCACTAAAAATTGTCAACATAGGATAATTTTTTGTATAGCCATATAACGGAACTTTCTGATTTTCGATATTACGAGGATTTAAGCTACAAATTTTACCTGTCATTTGGCATTAGAGCTTCCCAGTAACAAAAAAAAAAAATAATTTATAAAATTAAGTTACAGTGTTTTATTTATACATACACCTTAAACTAGAACTACCATGTATATAGGATATGTTCCTAATAAAAAATAAGTAAAAAAGTATCAGTCGGCTTTGCCGACAGAGATATACCCTCACCCTATGTGAATTGAAACTTCCATCTACGGTCAAATCGAATGAATTTATGGTCTTTTCATTATTTTGTGGCCTTTTTTGGATATTTGAACTTGCCGACGAAAATATGGATTAGGATTAAAGTTCAAAAGTGTTGTAGAGGAGGTACTTGAAGGAATGGACCGACATAGTCCATTATGGAAGTGGATTTTATTTTGGGAGTCATATATTTTCGATAGATATCGCGTCCACTAGTCATTTCAGTGGGTCATCGTATAACTTATGGACCATTATGCCAGGAAGCATTGACTTGTCCACGGAAAACATAATACCGTTGTAAGCAGGACAAAAATGAACAGCAGTGGCATACATTTCCAAAGGTTCTTCGAACAGACCTTAAACTTCACATAGATGTACCCTAAGGTAACTCCATTTTAGAAGTTAAACTAAATTTGGACAACATATTAGGAGATCCAAATTTTGGACCACATTTGTTCAAGAGATATCGTGCATACCATTTCAGTCATATTTTTTAAATATTCGGGGAAGTACCGAAAGTTGTGGACCGGTATTGTTTATCTTCGAACTGAAAGTATGACAACATATCAGGAAGGCCAAATTTTGGACAAAATCAGTTAGTTCGAGAGTTATCGTGCTTCATTAGACACTGCAAACATATGGTGCCATAGGGTTTTTACACCTTTCGGACTGCTTGGACTTGCCCCTGAAAAAACTTTTACCGTCGTAATTGAGGCAGCGAATGCAATTTGCTTCAAAAAAATCAAAGTGGTTCGAGAGCAGGTCTAAAAGTGAACTTATCCGTAATTTTGTGTGATAGCTACCCGAAGGAGTGGACAAACATAGTCCATATTCGAACCTGATCTATATCTGGTAGATATATAGGATGTGTAAAGTATGGACCAAATCGGTCACTCCCTTGAAGAGTTATCGTGTGACAATTTTTCCGAATATTTTGAAACTTTTGTGGGGGAGGAGTGCACCGCTTTGGCTTATGTTCGAATTTAAACTATGTTTGGACAAAATATTACGAAGGACAAATTTTGGACCAAATCGGTTGATCCGTCCGAGAGTTGTCTTGCGCTCCAACCACTACATACGGTGTCATAGGAGTTTGTTTGCCTCTTTCAGGCTATTTTCTCAGAAAGTATGGACTTGTCATGTATCGTCGTAAGCGGGGCAGTGAATACAAGTTGATACAAGAAAAATCAAAGAGATTCGCGAAATTTTGTGTGGGAGGTACACGAAGGAGTGGACGGATTGAGTCCATACTAAAAAATCTTCTAAGTCTGGTAGAAATTTCGCGATGTGCAAAGTATGGACCTAATCGGCTACTCCCTTCAAGAGTTATAGTGCCCACAAATTTTCCGAACATTTCCGAACTTTTGTGGGAAAGGTACCGAAAGGAGTGGGCCAATATAACATCTTCGAACTTAAACTAAGTTTGGACAAAATATTACGAAAGCCAAATTTTGGACCAAATCGGTTCATCCGTTCGAGAGTTATCGTGCGCACCAGCCAGACAGACAAACATACGGACGGACATTGCTAAATCGACTCAAAATTGTCTGGAACCATTATTACGATGAGACACATTTTGCCCGTATGAAAGTGTATATACCCTCGTTAGCATAAATGCTGAGGGTATAAAAACAAATAAGGATGGCGTTAAGTTCGTCCGGGCCGAACTTGTTATACCCTCCACCTTCAAAATACCGAAAAATCAAGCGGTACTCCTCTGTGGCGGATATAGGTAGACGTAGACCTAAACTGATTATTCTCTTCTGGAATATTTTATAACCCCATGGAAGACTAAATAACAAATTCCAGTCATTTCGGTGGGATATTGACGTCACAACCTTCAGAACTACGAAAATCGTGAGGTGCCGTTTTGTGGGGCTATATGAAGGGACCTGTACCGAAAAATTGCTGAAGGAAAGCTTTATAGCACCAACGAAGTCTAAATACCAAATTTCAGTAATTTCGGTGGAATATTGAAGCCCCGTTCTATGGACAAAGTTAGGGGGGAAAGTTTGGGGGTATGCAACTTTCCCCCCCTAAAATTTGTCGAAATACCAAATTCAAGCCATACCCCCAACCAAGACGAAATACCAAATTTAAGCCAATTCGGTGGGTTATTGTGGCCACAACTTTAAAAATACCGAAAATCGTAAGGTACCATTCTATGGGGGCTATATGAAGGCGTGAACCTATAACGAAAAAATTAAAGGGGAAAGTTGGATACCCCCAACCAAGACGAAATACCAAATTTAAGCTAATTAGGTGGGTTATTGTGGCCACAACCATCAAAATACCGAAAATCGTGAGGTAACGTTCTATGGGGCCCATATGAAGGCATGGACCAATGCCGACAAAATTAAAGGGGAAAATTGAATACCCCCAACGAAGACTAAATACTAAATTTCAGGCATTTCAGAGGAATATTGAAGGCACAACCTTCAAAATACCGAAAATCGTGAGGTACCGTTCTATGGGGGCTATACGAAGGCGTGGACCAATGCCGACAAAATTAAAGGGGAAAATTGAATACCCTCAACGAAGACTAAATACTAAATTTCATCCATTCCGATGGATTATTGTCGCCACAATCATCAAATTTCCGACAAATTTCGTATGTAAAGTTTTGTACCATAAGCGAAGACTAAATACTAAATTTCAGTCAATCAGGTGGATTATTGTGGCCACAAGATTCAAAATACCGAAAATCGGGAGGTACCTTTCTGTGGAGAGCTATATTAAGGGGTGGACCTGTACCGACAAATTTCTGGGGGACAGTTTTATACCCACAACGAAGACAAAATACCAAATTACAGTCATTTCGGTGGATTATTGTGGCCACAACATTCAAAATATCGAAGATAGTGAGGTACTGTTCTATGGGGGCTATATGAAGGCGTGGTCCTATAACCACAAATTTCTGGGGGAAAGTTTTATACGCATAACGAAGACTATGTATCAAATTCCAGACATTGCGGTGTGGTAATGAGGCTAAAACCTTCAAATTACCATAAATCGGGCGGTACCGTTATATGGGGTCTATATCAAAACGTGGACCGATATAGCCCATTTCCAATACCAAACATCCTAGGAGTAATAAAAACTTTTATACCAAATTACAAGGCTCTATCTTAAAAATTTGATACCTGTATCTTGGTTTCAATAGACGGAGTAACGGACGGACATGGCTATATCGACTTAGAATTTTACCCTGATCAATAATATATATACTTTATAGGGTCTCCGATGAATATTTCGATGTGTTACAAACGGAATGACAAATTTAATTATACCCTCCATATTATGGTGGAGGGTATAATTTAACACAGATTTAGTACATTGAGTATTTTCATTTTCTTTTTTCGGTCCGGAACATTTCAGCTCGTATGAGATAAACCTTCTCTTTGATTAGAAGTTGTATAGAAACTGTTTTCCCCATAAAAATCAGATAAAAATTGGACAGGCGTCAAATGTACCCGCCTTTGCTAATATTCCATTCCAGTTAACAAACTGCAAGATATTTAATTCTGAACTCGTTCCATTACAACTCGTGTGGGTCAAATAACTGAAAACAATGCACCACAAAAATTCCAAGTAAAGTTTCGAAAACAACGAAACAACATTTAAAACTGCAATTGTGTTTGTTTATTTTCCCACTTTATCAGCGAACGAGTTGGTGGATTTTTTATTCTGCAGAAAGATGATGATGATGACGACGACGATGTTGGCGTAAAAAACGTGAAGTTAACAAAAATGTTTACAACAAACCACCGTCAACGTCGTCACGGGAGTAAGAACCGAATACAAAACAAATTTTCACAAAAAAAAAAAAAAAACATAAAGGGAGACATTCTGTAAAAACAAAACGAAATAAAGAGGAAAATAAAGTGATGTTGGTGGACCAAAGATGAAGGGAGGAGAGCGAAGTCCTAAAAACAAAATAAAAACAATAACATGTCCCATACATTCACAGAAACATCACATGAACTTGCTAAACTAAGCTACATCAGTTTATAAACACAAAACAAGGAATACGATGGTAAATACATATATCTCTATGTACACATGTGTGTATATGAAAGGATATGCTCCAGTGTAGTGTGTATGTGAAGGATTGTGGCATCTACAAATTGACATAGTTTTAAGATTTGCAAAAAAAAACTCCAACGAATGAAATGAAAACAACATACATGAAATGAAATTAAAAACATATACCAACACATACACATACATATTTATGGGGAACAAATTAAGCAGAGAGAGAGAGAGAGCGAAAGAAGCGACTTTGGTGAGTATGTGAGCAGAAAACTGTTATACTGGTGACTTAAGAGCGTAAAAATATTTGACGAAACTCGAAATAAACGTTATTGTGCGTTATTCGAAAGAGCTTTATATCCTTGCCATGGCACGAGAGAGTGGTATGTTCTCGTGAAATAACTCCAGCTTCCTGTGAGAGAAAACAAATTCTCTTCGAAAAATGGTCTCTGCTCATTTGAATGTTACATTTCGTTGTACGGGTTTATGCATTTCGTTATCCTTTTGATTCGAATTCTGTCTGGTAGTTTATGCTCCCAAAAATTCCTTAACGGCCTGCCAGCCTCTGTCTGCTGTCATTGCAAAACCGAAGTTGATTTTTTCGAATATTTTACTCTATGTTTAAATGTTTGGCTTTTATTGTTATGGTCCGCTATTATTGTTGTTGCTGCCATTTTGAGAGAAGTTGCAATTCGTAAACAACACAATTCTTTGGCTGACATTTAGTAGATGCGTTTTACTGGTCGGTTAAAACGGTCCAACGAATATCCAACAGGGATAACGTGTTTATGTGCGCCGCTCGTTATGCAAATCTAAAGTGAAGCAATGAATAAAATGACGTGAAAATTGTCAGCAGCTATGATAATAAAATAAAGATTTTAATTTTTTCAATGAATGTTACTCGATTTTCACACAAAGTTTCCAAAATAATATTTCATAAAAAATATAAAAAATATTTCGTAAAAATTGAAAACAAAGTACAACATTTAATATTTCGAATTAAAGTGAAAATATAATCACACATGTTTCCTTCTAGCACATACTCGAGGTCAAACCGGTATTATTCAAAGTGAAATTTTATAACTTAAGAAGTATTTTCGGTTTTCAGAAGGCCAGCAGATCGAAATTTTGATTACCACCCTCCCCATATGGTCCAAAAAAATGTTAGGAATCTAAAGGCCATATCAACGCTTTTAATACAAAGTGCATTTCCATTCCAACTCCCCCACAAAAACCATCTTAAACCAAATACTTTTCCAAAACAAAATAAACCCCTAGAAAACTCAACAGTTTCTTAAGGAACATTTTGGAGTTTTTCTACCTTTTTTTTTTGTAAGAGTTAATTTAGCATTTGTAAAAGTTTGCCTGTATATGTGTGTACACAACTACCGAAGAACATTTAGCAGTTCTGCATTCATTCATTTTAAAACACTGGGTAAAAAGAGAACCGGCATCATAACCCACTTTCATCTGTAAGTATGCTAAAACGTACCAAATTTTTCGACGAACAACATTTCTTCATCTGAACTTTGAAGAAACTAAAATAATTTAGTTCAAGAAAAGAGTTTAACAGTTCTTATGAAAGTGAAGAAAGAACGAAAGAAAAAAGTAGAAAACTAGTTGTACGTGTTCCTGCAACATCATCATCGTTGTCATCATTATGTTGATGGTGTTCCAGCCATTTTGGCTTAGAGTTTAATTAAAAATTTCTCAACAGAAAAAAAAGAAGATTTCTTATTTATGTCTTGAGAAATAACTTTGTTTGGAAGAACTTTTTGTGTGATTTATAAGAGGATTTAAAAATCATTTACCAAAAAGTCACTTAATTTTGACTGGAATAAATATAGTCTGCTTTAATTTGTTAATAATAAAGACAAGGCGAGACAAGGCAAAGGTTTTGAGATAAGGACATTGTCGGGAGACATTTAGTAAAACAAACAAGTAAGCCCAGACTGGTCCGACCATGTTAAAACCCTACAACTACCCCTGGGATTTAGCTTTCCACAATCCAACATTTCTCTATGGAAGAAATAAACTTATTATAAGAAATAACTTTGTGGATTCTGCCACCGTACTACACCAAGCTTAAATAATAATATAATAATTGTTTCATAAACATTCCAGAACCCACAGCTTACCTCCGAGTCCGAACGGCGTGTCCTAAGACACCACTTGTAGATAAGTTTTACATAGTTGAAATCCTAAGAGAATGTCGCCAACATTACTGGAGGGTATTTTGCCACTGTTGAAAATTTGATGTTACCTGGCTGAGGAATCGTTTTGAAAAAATGTGGCAATGAGACCCATACTGCAATGTGTGTATAAGACAAGGAGAGGCAACGTAAATCACAAAATTGGCATAATTGGCATCAATGGAAAGGTCAAGAGCTGGCCTTCCATATATTATTTACAGGGGCGGAATGTGTCTTCCGGGATATAAGCAGTATATTAAACATTTTCATAATTTTTACACATTTAACCTTTTGGTACCACAGTGGTGCAATGGTATGCACACCCGCCTTGCACGCTGAAGGTCGTGGGATCGGTTCCCCGGACAGTCAACATCAAAATTTTTAACGGTGGCAAAATACCCCTCAGTAATGTTGGCGACATTTCCTGAGTATTTCAGCCATGTAAAACTTCTCTACAAAGTAGTGTCTTAAGACACGCCGTTCGGACTCGGCGATAAACAGTAGGTCCCATATCATTGAGCTAATATGAATCGGGGTGCGCTCATTGATATGAGAGAAGTCTCCCTTGTCCCGTATGGGATGTTTGTGGAACAATTATATATATATAACCTTTTAAATATTATCTGATCACCATCTGAAAATGAAAGCTTCGTCTTTGTCATATACTCTTACCTTACTTCGCGGCGCTCGGACTATTATTGGGACGCGCTTAATATTTCACGATCATCACCAATAAAAATAGGGATCTATGCTGGTCTGAACCCGACCTCCATACAAAATTTCGTGACTATCGTCCATAATTGCGGCCTGGAGTTTGATTACAATTTATAATGGACAGACGGACGGACACACATCTCAAAATCACTTTATCTCGTCGAGGTATGAAGATTGGTGTACCACATTGGGGTGTTCCGACGAATATTTCGCGATGTTACATGAATTTTTACCTAAACAAACTTATAATACCCTTTCCACATAGAGGTGTAGGGTATAGAAAGGCGGACGGGGCCGACCAGAGGATATTCCACACCATAACCTTTGTGCATTACCTCTAAATTATGTTGAAGTACGTTGTAATTTGTTAATTTGGCTGGAACCTTCAAAACACTCTATATGGGATCCGATATCGAAAATTTTCGGCACCAAGGTTTTGTACTCATAGAAAATATTATATGTCAAACTTCATTCAATTCCATCACAACACAAAAAATCTGACTGCACTATTCTTTCTCGACTATATGAAAACGTTTCTGCAGGGACGCTTCCTATTGCTAAAATGGCTAAAACCGCAAAAAAGCGAAAATTGGGCAGTATATTTCTATGGGGCTGTGACAAAGCGCGAACCAACTTAGCCCAGCACCAATGATTTGTCTGCCCGTCCTTGTGACAGATGTTAAAGAAGTAAGAGCGGTGCACGGTGGTTCAGAATCGTTTTCTCCTGGTCAAAACTCTGTAACTTTTGAACGGATAGAGATATTGTGGTTTTTTTTTCGACAGATAACATTTGACTTTTTGGTTCATGGTTTATTAACCATCTTCTGATACCGCAGCGTGATAGAAGACCAAAAATAAGAAGACACGTGTCCCGTCGTTTTTCCCTATCACTTCAACTTTCGCGGTTATGGGCACCCAAAGGCCTAAGGCCTTGATGTCAAAAGATATCATTTTGTCAGGCCCATATATTTTCAACCGCTAAGAATTTCGATTCACTCGAGGAAGACAAGTTGTAGCTCTTGTCTTAAAAAATTATACTTGCGAACACAAAAAACCATTCCACCTCATCTTCAAGGTGAAAATCGGCAAGGTAAAATTTCCGTTATAATTTTTTCTCGGATTTTGGTCTATATATATCAAACCGATCAGTATTGAAGGAAACAGCCAACTACAAAAATGTACCTAATATCTCAACAAACAACTTTCTAGGAGGTACGAATTCTGTTGTAGCGGTTCTTAATGGTCAAAATAGCCAAACAATTGCAATTTTTATCCTCATTTCTCGGCGTCCATTCCGTTCAAAATTCAAAAAAAAAAAAAAACAATCAATCACAATAATGTAGCAAATACATCAGTAAGAAACTTTCTGGTTCTTAAAGACGAAAATAGCAAAAAACTTTTAAAAATATCCGATTCTGGTCCACAGATGCCGAACCTCGCAAAAGTTAAGGATACAGTCAACTACAATAATGTACCTAAGATCTCAATAAACTACTTTCTAAAACATATTAACATTAAATTATTAACATTATATCCGCTGCGCTTTGCGGAAATAACTCCCAAACTTCGTTGGGAGTTATGTCCGTGAAGCAAAGCGGACATAACACAAAAAAAAGCATTTGAATAGTTTGACAAAAACTTTTCATCTTCTTAAATTGTGAAAATATTTTTGTTAACAACCGCGCGATTTTTTTAATATTATCGCCTGCGGCGCTTTCCGTTTTTCAGTTATTAGCCGACCGCATATGCCATAGACGACCCGACGCAAAGACCGTACAGTCAGTCGCATTTATTACGATCTCCATATAGCCCGTAGGGTGTGAAACTTCGGAAAGGTAGGTAAAGTAGAACAGTTCCGGAGATACCACCTCAACTTTGCGAACTCCATATTTTCATTTATAGGTCTTCGACTTCCTTCTTCTTAATTACACAAACGACTGGCGTTCACTAATACAATTGCTTATTCAGAATTGTATACACGGCAGGAAGGAAGTTTCCTCTGTGTCCTTGAACCGCTTGACATGGTTTGCGGTATCGTCGGTGGGTTAAAAGCCACCACGACTGTTCTTTGGCACAACATGTTCTGGTTTTCTTCGTCGAATGATATACATATGTGGATATGGCGTGCAATTCTACCATCGTACTATACATTTTCTGATAAACAATGCTGATGTTGGGCGTCTTGAAAAAAGTTTTGTGTCATGGGGACAAGTAGTGGATTTGGAATCTGTCTTTGATGACAACAAGAAAGACATCGGTCAGCACGATTCGCGTCTGTTGGCATTCTTGCCCGGCAGTAGTAGCGCGACCACCCTGTCAACTTTTTAGGTTCCTGCTAAACTACCTAAGCATACATTTTGATCGTTTGGTACTTAGATACAGGTACCCGAAATTATTGTCCAATATATATTTTCTTTGATCTTCATGTTCGTTTGGTAGACAATTACAAGATTGGACACTCAACTCGTAAGATGTAGTACTCTTTAGTCACTTTAAAAACTCCGTCGGTAAGGGCGTGGAAGGGCACATAATAAAAATCAGATACATGTCATTCGCTCCTTTCGACATTTATCAGATACTTTAGTTGGTTACCGTGGAGTTTTTTTAGAGCTTTTGGACGTGGACTTGCCCTTCAAAAATTTATGTTTAAGGAAGTATGGAGTAGCCTCTGAAAAAATGACTGTCGCACAGTGGTTCAGAAATCGATTTTCCTAGCCAAAACCCCCATTTTTTGTTGTCACCGATTGTTAACTTCTATATGGGATTCGATTGTAAACCTATTGAAACTAAGGAAAACCATAAAATAGATCAAAATATTGGAAGGGGTGGCCGTGACGTGCTCCTAAAAACGAAAAATACTTCCCAATTTTGAAAAATACGAAATTTTTTGCGAATTTCTGGAGGAAGAAACAACTATTTCTCAGAATTTATAACAGATGTTGTGTTCATTGTTGTTTTTTTGTTTAGGTAGGAAGGATTGTTGCCTTGAAGAGTAGTTTTAATATATTACCGTAGCGCTTACACGAATTGAGCTATTTTATTTTTCCTCAGGTACTTAATTTTAAGTTTAGTAGACTGGAACCTTTAGGGAACAGCCTGGAACAACGTTCCGTTTTCACAGAATGATGCCCGAGAGTATCCCTTTTTCAGCCCATAAAAACTACCCAACCCGTTTAAAATTTTTTTATGTGCTTTTTCCATACCGTTTCCTATATGAATTTTACCTTTTTCACACAAATTGATTTTTTTTTAATATATGAGTTTTTATAAGAGTTTTATGGTGAGTTTTTGGGAATACATTTTTTGGGAATAAATTAAATTATAATTTTTTGAATTTTTATATTTTGGTTATTGGGATTGACCTTTTTTAAATAGGTAAAACATATGAAAAACTCAAACACACTCATATTTTGATGCAAAATATGAAACAAAACTCAATTTTTTAACTTTGAACTTGAATTCCTCTGCAAAATGCCTTTTAATGTGTTGGAAAGCTGAAAGTGTTATCTGTCAAACACAAAAAGAATTTTGAAAATAAATCTATCCGTTCAAAAGTTACAGAGTTTGACCAGGAAAAACGATTCTGAACCACTGTGCGTCGTGGAAGCTGCCGTGAGCTCACTGCAAACAATTTCGCAGTTATCCGACTACGAACTTGATCTATGCCTGAAAGACATATCACCATATACAAAGTTTGGACCAAATCGATTACTCCCTTCAAGAGCTATGATGCGCATCGTTTTGAATAAGATTTTTTCACTTTTCAACAGTTATATGAACTTTCCATACGCTCGCTTAGCATTTTGTTCTCCAACAACATATATTCTAAGTCATAATAGTTTCCAAGCACCAAATATTAATATCATGGACAGTGGGGACTTTGTTAAGACTTGAGTTTGATACTTGACAAATGTTGTATCGATACATCACTTGTGAAATTTAAGATTGATTTCGAGATTCGATAGAGAAAGAATCACATCGGTGGTGTGTGCCAACTGCGGAATTCGCCAATTTTAAGACCCATTTCAGCATAATCTGCTAACTTGTTGGAAAGTTGCGTTTTTCTTGTCGGATTCAGCAATATGAATAAGGTCCCTAATATGGTTTATTTATTGTGTTGTAGGATTCTGAAACATTTTTTCACTTATGCAGAGCTAAAATCGATTTAACTCTGATAGAAAATACAGTGTACTCTAATACCTCAATTTGCGTTGCCTCGATTTGCGTTGTTTCGATTTTTGTTAAGCAAAAAATAATAGATTTTTTTCGATTTGCGCTGCTGAATCGATTTGTTTTTTTTTTAAACTAATATTTATGGCTTTGAATTTTGTGAAGAGATTATTCAAAAAATGTGTTTTGATTTGCGTTGTTTCGATTTTTGTCGGAAACAATCATTAACGCAAATCGAGGTACTATGTAATATAACATTTTGGAAATGTTTGTAGCAACAGCAAATACCTTTATATATTAACTTCCTTGTTTTAATACAACATAAATAACGTGTGATGACGTATAAATATATATTTTTTCACTTATGAATATTTGCATATTTTACACTTTTTTTTTAGAATTCATCCTTAAAAATGTTTTAAAAGTTCAAAAAGACCCCTCATAAAACTTTCAAACAATTTTAGTTAATAAAATTATTCCAAGAATATTAAGAAGAAGAAAACAGAACATGGCATGACTTGCATAAATTTGCCTAAAGAAAAACAATAAGAACATTGAAAAAGTGCGCCATTGCTGTTACTAATCCTGCTCTTGGGTAAGTTATTTTCGAGAAATTTAGAGGCACCACTTAAATCTAAATTATTTCGAAATAAACCCAAAACATTGTACGTGCTCTATAATAAAAAGACTTTTATTTGTGTATATGTGTGTGTTTGAATGTTTCTATTAGAATTTATTTAGAAATATATTTTTTGTTCACATAAGTTGCCGAATCTGTGGACTTCAGTGAAACATATAAAATATTTTGGGGTGCAGTTTCCGGATATTTTTAACGCAGTTCATTATTAGGTATGTGTGTGATTTTCAGTGTAAACCAGTATCCTCCCAAACAACAATTTATTTTAAAGTTTTTACAGTATCTGTTTAGTTTAAATCTAGTAACTCCTTTTTAACACAGTCGCAGTTGACCAGTCGAACTAAAACTTTGAAAACTTTTCAGACTTGGATGACAATACGTGAATATTAAGGCAAAAACAATATGGACCAGTTTTTCTATAGCCCCCATATAGCGGTATCACCCGATTTCAGGTATTTTGAGGATTTTATCTTCATTTTATAGCCCGTATTGGCTGTAACTTGACATTTAGAGTTACCAACGGTACAGAAACCTTTCCACCCAAAATCGTGGACATGGGTACAGGGGCTATACAAAAATAACCCCCATACAACGGTACCACCCGATTTCAGGCACTTTAAATTTGTTTCAACATTTTCGGCCTAAATTGGCTGAAATTTGGTTATGAGATTCTCAGTGATCAAAAAAATATATATACATATACTAACAAGTGAAAAATAAAAAATAATTAAAAAACAAGTGAGCAAAGGATATAGTCGGGACGGGGCCGACCCTACACCACTACCCCTGTGCATAAGCTTTTCACTGGTAAACATTTCTTTTAGGGATATCTCTGTTGTTTGAGCAGCTACGACAACCTACTTTACATCGTTGTAAATATGATATTTTCTATCATCGCCAGATTTTGCTTTTGATATACCTCTTAAAGAAACAGATATATTGGCTTTGAAATAAAACGTTGACCTTTCTCCAAATAAGTGTTTGCCCATGCCGACCCCTAAATATTATCCGACCATCACCAAAATCAATAGGCTTCTTCCCCTCCGGGACCCCCATCAACATCCAAAATTTCGTGACGATCCGATCAAAATTGCGGCCTGTAGCGTGATTACAAGGTTTAGATGGACAGACGGACAGACGGACAGACGGACGGACGGACGGACTGACGGACGGACACACATAGCCAGATCGACTCAGCTCGTCGAGACATTCATTTTGATATATATAAGTATGGGTCTACGACCATTATTTCAATGCGTTACAAACTTCTTGGCCAAAACCAACTTATAATACCCTCCCCACATAGTGGTGTAGGGTATAATTAAGCCAGTATATCTCTCTTGTGCCTCTTGGTCGTTGTCTTTCTATGGTACATTTAATAATACATTGCATAAATTTGTATTTATCATTCCTCATCAAGTGTCCAAGGTATGTGGTTTTTCTTGATTTGACAGTGTGATCGTTAATTAAACGCCAAGGTATATAAAAGATTTTACACGTTCGATATTTTCGTTCTTAATAATTAGTGGCGTTTCACAACTTACATATTTTCGACTTACAACCATGTATATTGTCTTTTTTATATTTATTTTGATCCCATATTTTTCGCTTACGAGAGTGAGCTTGTCTAGGTGCTGTTGTAGTCCAGTTATACTGCTAGCAATAATTGTGGTATCATCGGCATAACGTATGTTATTTATAATTTTACCCTGAACTCTTATATCGATCTGTTCTCCTTCAATTGACTCTTGAAATATTTTTTGGGAGTATATATTAAAGAGGAGCCTGACAACTTTTGATATGGGAATTTCGTCTGTCAGATCTCCATTTACTTCAATTCTTGCCTTTTGGTGCCAGTATAAATTGGGTATGCATCTGATCTCTTTTCCGGTGTTTCTATTTCCCTCAGTATCAAATGCCTTTGCATAATCGATGAAACATATATAAACTTCTTTTTGGACTTCCCGGCATTTCTGTACCAGTACTTGAAGGGATAATAGGGCTTCTCTGGTACCCATACCTTCCTTGAAGCCGAACTGTGACTCTCTCATAGCGCTTTCACATTTGGAGTATATTCTTTTGTGAATTATTCTCAAACACATTTTTAATATGTGGCACATAAGGCTAATAAGCCTGTAGTCAGAACACTTTTTTGCATTCGATTTCTTCGGTATTGCAATGAAAGTTGAGTTCAACCAATCTTTCTTGTCCTTTAGTGATTGAATCGCATATTCCACTTCGGATTTAGTGATTGGATTTCCTGATATAAAAATATTTATGTCCTGGTCATATCTTGATCGTTAGTCGTCAGTGAATAATTGTTCAATATAGTTTTTCCATTGATCCTTTATGTGTGATGTCTCGAAAATGGGCTGGTTGTTGTCATTCATTAGTACTGCTGGTGATGCCTTCCTATACACTCCTGCGGATTCTTTTAGTTTTTTATGTAGGTTATAATCGTCATGAATGTTTTGCAGATATTCAATTTCTCTACATTTTTGATTTAGTAGTGCATTTCTTGCTGCTCGGGTTGATTTCCCAGTAACGTTCGTAGTCAACGTTTTTATATTTCCTTCGTTCCACACGAAGCTCCATAATTTCGTCGTTCATCCATTCTTGCTGTGTTCACCTCGTACATTTTCCAAGATAATTTTTTGTTATTTCGTACATCGTGTCCTTGATATTATTCCATATATTTTCTACATTGTTTGCATCGATAGCTTCTAGTTTATTATTCATTTGCACCTTTACTTCATTCCTGGTTGATGGGTTATTGAGTATCTCAGTATTTATCTTGTTATATTTTTTCTTCCCTTTTTTAATTCGTGCAATTATCAACCGTATATTCAGCATCAACAGATTGTGGTCGGATGGTACATCAGCTCCTGGGTACGTTGAGCATTTGGTCACACAAGATCTAAATCTGCTGTTAATCAAAATGTAGTCAATTTGATTTCGAATGATATTCCTTCTGCTATCTAATGGTGATCTCCATGTATAAAGCCTTCTGTAATCGAAATGTTGTATTGGTGATGGTCATCTTAAACTCTTGACAGAATTGAATTAACCTGTCTCCTCTCTCATTTCTTTCGCCAAGTCCATAACTTCCAGTTATACCATTTACTTCATCATTCCCCACTTTGGCATTGAAGTCGCCTTGAACTATTGTTATTTCATGTGATTTCGTCATGATTAATAATTGACTTATTTCTTCATAGAAATGTTCAACCTCGTCATTATATCCATCACATGTAGGGGCATATACTTGGATTATATTTAAATTCAAGGGTTTTGCTGATATTTTTATCATCATAGTCCTTTCAGACATTGGGATAGATCCAATTACACAGTCTGCAATGTTTCTTTTGACAATAATGCCTACACCTCTCCTGTGTATCCCTTCCATGTTTCCTGAGTGATATACTACTACATTTTGGGACTGAAAATCGCCGCATTCTGTCCACCAGGTTTCACTCACACCTAGTATATCAATATCAAGTCGATTCATTTCATTGATTGTGTTGTTTAATTTACCGACTTCGTATAAACATTCCAATGTTTTTGGTTGTTTTTACCTCCGGGGATTCTTAGCACCCTCGTTTGGCCGGAGACTGAGGGTGTTTTTGTTTGTGTTGTTCATATTTTATGGTTTTCAAGGAAAATTACTTCAGTGGTTTCCTGTTGCCTTCTGAAGGGTTTATAGTTTTCCATCCATTTATCAGCCGCTCCTCATGGAGTTTAGACGCTGTTTGCTGCCGCTTCACCTGAAGACAGACGCAGCCACCTTTTGTCCACGAGACGTATTTGATTTCCGTCTTACCACCCATATATGGGAAGCATTCCCCTATCCGCCACCTGGGGACGCGCCCTATAGGGGTTACAGGTTCCCCGTAGGGCACATAATTTTGCGAATAATATTTTTATTTGTTCACTTCTTCCTATTTGAATGAGTCAAAACACCAGGTCGCATCTAATTTGGTATATGTAGCGTATGATCAATTGAAACCGCGATATTGAACGAACAAAATATTATGTATACGTTAAGGTGTAACATAGAGTTTATGTAGCGACGGATGTTTGTTTGTTTCAATTTGTTCGGTAAACCGTATTGTTCGGTGAATTTCGGTGAATGATATTTTTCTGAACATCTGCCCACAGGTCGAACTAATGCTGAAAACAGAAAAAGCTTTTGATTGATATTTCCAGTTTTATGTTAACGCCTAAAAATGTAACTTTTTTTGAAGTTCATCCTAAAAGTGCTGAATGGAAAAAATAGAAAAAGTTATTGAAGAAAGGGAGGAGAAAATAACAAATTAATATAAGTAGTAAGAAAAAAATGTAGGCCATATAGCTTGTTGTAATAAAATCGTCCCGTTGCAACCATTTCAGACTTTCGACGAAAAGAAGTTGACTTTTCAGCTCGGATTAGCAGAGTTTGGATCATTTGTTCACCCGTAATTCGTAGTCTCTCATTTCACGTCAATCCTACCGGTTTTCGAAGCTTTGGAGGACACTTTCAGGCCAGGATCAGTTTATTCGGTTGTCTTGGCGATCTTGTTTCGTTTGAGCTCCAATTGGAGTAGCATACGGAGATAGTAGATGGTTTGACTACCGTACTCCTAGATGATTACCTCGTGGAAGAATGTGGAGGAGGGTGTTAAATTTTCTTCTGTTCCACATTCTAATCACTAGTTTCCTGGAGAAGTTTTTTGCTGGATAATCCCTATGTTCTCAGTTTTGGTCTCAGCCAAGTTGACGGTTCTCCCTGCTACACTTGAAACCGTGATCTCCTTGGAAACTCCGCTGTAAGTTGGCCTAGATGTAGGTTTATCCAGCATACTGTGTCTCTTAGGAACTGTGGGAGGGAATAATGTCTGTTTTTTCGGTGTCTCACACTAAGAACACATCGAAAGTGGGATCCCAAAAATACTGGGCAACTCCTTGGATGATTGAAGGTGCCCCCATTCGCACATATCAACTGGCTTCAGGTTCATGATTCTCTGATTTTCCGTTTGTTACGCGTTGTATATCCTCATCTTCTCAAAGAGTGGCATAACTCAAATAATGCGTTTTTTGAGGTAGCATTTTCTATTTTTTTTCTTCGACTTCTACTTTAGCTTGTGCAAAATTTTCATGCTGATATTTCTAAAACTCGACTAGGGAAAGCTCATTTACTACGAGTTTCGCGTAATTTAACACAAAAGTATTTTGAGCTTATGAAGCACAAAAACATTTCAAAGCATGTTTGATATTGCACAGAAATTTAGCACTGATATTTTCGGGTCCGATAATTGATCTATATAATCCATCTTCGGACTAGATCATTGACCATTCCTTTTAGTTGGTGTGTGTAGAGCTTTTTAGTACTTGTGGTCTATTATCTCAGCAAGTTCTTAAAGGAACTTTTTTAGTCATTTGTGGTACAGGATTAGAAGAGTTAACCAATATAGTTCAGTTTCGTACTTCACAGAAATATTACGATATGCAAAGTTTGCATCAGCTCTTTGCTTTGAGAGTTATCGTACACACCAGATTACCAAACGTTTGTCTCTTTGGGGGGATATGGCAAAACATTCATCACTTTGTCTTAACATATTTCTTGTCTATGATCATATTTTCAATATAATTATATAAAAAATGATAATCGGTTAACGTTAACCCGTGTCCCCTAATCGATCCAAACTATGGCCATCGTATTATTTCTGCAAGATATAGATCGTGTTCGGATATGGACTTTATCGGTCCACTGCTTCGGGAACCTCCCACACAAAATTCGGATAAAGTGAAGTTTAAGAACTCCTCTTGGATCAACTCCCAATAGTTTAGTTGATACCGACCAAAATTTTAGAAATTATGTAAAATATTCTATGTTTTATCGATTTTGATGCCTTAGATGGAGTTTTTTTATGTTGTCTGAAACCTCTTTTGGTACAAAACTCTTTGGAGAGGTTCTTTCCTATTTTAAGTGAAGACCTTGTGTCAGTTAGAGTCATTTTACAAAGCCGAATGAGCTTTGCGGGGATACCAAATTCAGACATGGCTTGGAATAACTTTGTACGCAGCGGGCTGTCGAAGGCTGTTTTATAATAGACACAACGGTGGTAGGTTTCGATCTGCATGTCTTGGGTCTTTTCCAGGATTTGCCGAAGGGTAAATATCTGGTCAATGGTGGACTTGCCAGGTTTAAAGCCGCATTGGTATGGTTAAATTTTTTTTGTTTTTGTTGACACAATATCCCTGACACTATTTGGTAGGCGATCGGGAGAAGCCTTATGCCCCTATAGTTAGAGCATAAAGTCTTATCTCCTTTCTTATGGACGGGACACAGGATGCTCAGGTTCCAATCGTTGGGTACGCCTTCTTCCTGCCAGATGGAGCTAACTAGCTGATGCATACACCTTATCAGCGTGTCGACTCCGGTTTAAACAGCTCAGCATTAAAATCGCCTTGAGTAACTTTAATGTCATGTGCAGGGCAACGGTCATAAATTTCTTCTAAGAGCTCGTAAAATATATCTTTGGTCTGTTCGTCCTTGTCTTCAGTGGGAGCATTAGCGCAAATAAAGCTGATGTTGAAGAATTTTGCTTTTAATCGAATTGCAGCGAGTCTTTCATTCACTGGGGTGAAGCTGGAGACCAGATGTTTTAACCTCCGACAAACTACAAATCCGCAACCAAACTCATGCTTGGTGTCATGGCAGCTATAATACAGTGCGTCACTATTTTCTGTTGTTGTGAGTGCTTTCCCGTTCCATCGTACTTCGTATATGGCAGTAATGTCGGCATTGTACTTTTCAAGTACATTTGACAGTACGTAAACTGCACCTTCTCTCTAAAGAGTGCGAACATTCCAGGTGCAGATTCTCAGATCATGGTCCTTAAAACGTTTGCGGGGTTCGTCAATTTTAGAGGGGTATGTTCTTCTTTTCTTTCGTTTTTTCATAGTAGGCTGTTTTTTTTAGGGGAGGGTTACTAGCCCGACGCCCAAACCCTAGTTTTTAACGTTCTTATGGGTGAACGCGCGGCACATGTAAGCTCACTACCTTTAACGGGTGTTAAAGGCAGTTCCTCAGGTGACACCATGGGGAGGTCAGTGTCCACTTGAGATGTAAGAGGGCCCAGACAAATCCTGGGCTTTGCCATGTTAAAGCTGGTCAGGACCGTTCCTTGGTATCTTCCATCCCTGGACAAAATATTATATGGACCAAATAGGTTGATCCGTTCGAGAGTTATCTTGCGCTCCAGCCACTACACATCGTGTCATAGGGGTTTTTGTTTGCACTTTTCAGGTTATTTTTTCTCAAGAAGTATGGACTTCCCCCTAATGAAACTTGTACCATCGTTTGGGGGCAGTGAATACAACATGTTACAACAAAAATCAAGTACATTCTAGAGCAGGTCCTTAACTGAACCTTTCCGAAAATTTGTGTGGAAGGTACCCGAAGGAGTGGAACGATTGAGTCCATATTAGAACCTCATCTAAGAACCTCATCTAAGAAATTTCACGATGTGCAAAGTAGGGACCAAATCGGTTACTCCCTTCAAGAGTTATCGAACATTTTCGAACTTTTGTGGGGGAGGTACCAGAAGGAGTGGACCGATATAACCCTTCGAACATGAACTAAGTTTGGACAAAGTATTACTAAAGCCAAAATTTCGACCAAATCAATTCATCCGTTCGAGAGTTATCGTGCGCAACAGCCAGCCAGACAGACGGACATTGCTAAATCGTCTCCAAATTGTTTAAAACGGATTTCGTCCGAACATACTTGAGGTCTGAAACCATTATTTCAATGAGGCACATTTTGCCCGTATGAAAGTGTATATACCCTCGTTACCATAAATGCTGAGGGTATAAAGATTTGTAAAAATCGGCCCGGATTTTGATATTAGCTATATGTAGGGCCCAAGTTACTTAAAATTGGCATTTGGTGACCGATCGCCTCCGTGCGGAGTTGTTTTTCCTCACTTTTTTTCTCCTATCGGACGCCTCCCCAGGTGGTGGATAGGGGAATGCTCGTCAGCGATTGCTCACTGAAGGGTACCGCAAAAATAAAATATGCGGGGCGAACCAAAAAAAAAAAGGGGGAAAAGGCAGTGTCTGTTCCCACATTGGGCGACTGCAAACAGCGTCTGTACTCCAGTGGAGCGGCTGAATGCGGAGACGGTAAACTCCAAACCCTTTAGAAGGCAACGGGAAACCACTAAAGTAATATCCCATGAAAATCATACAATGAAAATGGAAACACAAAATAACAATCGGCCCTCAGTCTCCGGCCAAACGAGGGTGCTAAGAATCCCCGGAGGTAAAACAAAACTTAACATCGGAACATGGAATGTTCGAAGTCTTTATGAGCTTGGAAAATTGGATAACACCATAAGCGAGATGAAGCGGCTGCAAATAGATATATTGGGTATAAGTGAGACATGGTGGACCGAAAGCTCAGAGTTCTTCTCTGAAAATACAAAGGTTTATCACTCAGGCAATGTTGACGGAATCCACAGAAAGGGCGTTGCTATCTTAGTTAAAAGTAACATTGCACCCAGTGTGACAGGATGCTTCCCGATTTCGGATAGGGTGATGATGATCAAAATATCCGGAAAACCGGTTAACTTGAACATAATACAAGTGTATGCAACCACATGTGATGGCGACAATCTCGAGGTAGAACAATTTTACAGTGATGTGGAAAAAGTGTTGATAATGATGAAACCCCATGATATCACAATAATACAGGGGGATTTTAATGCGAAAGTTGGAAAGGAAGAAACAACTGATGTTACAGGTAAATTTGGGTTGGGCCAACGTAACGAAAGAGGAGAAAGGCTAATTCAATTTTGCCAAGAACACAAGTTTAAAATTAGTAACACTATGTTCAATCTCCATCCGAGACGATTATATACTTGGAAGTCGCCACAAGACAGCAATAATAATATAGTCAGAAACCAAATCGACTACATAATTATCAATAAGCGATATTCTTCCTGCGTGAGTAGATGCTCCACATATCCCGGTGCTGACGTTCCATCAGATCACACCCTCCTACTTTGTAAGATTGGTATAAAATTGGCTATCACCCGCAGGAGAAACCCCCGGAAGAAAATAGATTTCGAAAAGCTTAGCGACCCCTTTATGAAACAAACAATGAAAGATCAAATAAACGCCAAACTATCCTTCGTTGGGGACAACAATGAACAGCAATGGAACAGTTTAAAAGAATCCATCAACTAACTAGACGGAAGAAGAACAAGTGTATAACAGAAGAAATACGTGCACTTCGAGAAGAACGGAGCAAATACAGAAATAATAACTATGAAAAATATTGGGAATTGAATCAAGAAATTAAAACCGCAATTCGTGCCGCGAAAAATGCACAAATAAACAGAGAATGCCAGGAAATTGAAAGATTACAACTTCTCCATGACGATTTCAATCTCCACAAAAAAATGAAAGAGGCATCCGGTATATATGCAAAAAGAACGTCCGCGTTTATTTGCGACGATAATAATGTAGCTCACTACGAACGTGAGGATAAGAGTAAACTATGGGAGAGATATATCAGAAATTTATTTACTGACGAGAGTCGAACCCAGTTCCTAACCAATACACACCAAATCGGTATTCCAGGAAGACTAATCAATGAGGAAGAATTGGAATCGGCAATAAAATCTATGAAAGACAAAAAGGCACCGGGGCCAGATGATATACCTGTCGAAGTACTCAAATTAATAGAAGGAAACAATAAACAACTACTATTGGGGTTGTTTAACCAAATTTATATTACCGGGGAATATCCGCAAGATTGGCTCCAATCAACATTTATACCTATACCCAAGAAAAATAATGCGAATACGTGTGGTGACTTCAGGTTAATTAGTTTAATGAGCCATGCCCTGAAAATATTTCTAAAAATAATACACAGAAGAATATACCCACTATGTGAGGCACGCATGGGGCAGACGCAATTTGGATTCAATGAAGGTATGGGAACGCGAGAAGCACTACTTGGACTTAACGTATTAATACAAAAATGTCGAGAAGTTCAAAAAGACGTATATATTTGCTTCGTGGATTATGAGAAAGCATTTGATACGGTGAAACATGATAAACTGATGAATATCTTGACTTCTATTGGGCTAGACGAATGGGATATAAGATGCATTAAAAATTTATACTGGAATCAAGTAGCAAATATTAATGTAGATGGTGAATTAACAGACAATGTTCAAATTTCAAAGGGTGTAAGACAAGGATGTGTTTTGTCTCCCCTTCTATTCAACATATATTCAGAACAAATATTCGTAGAATCCATTGCTAGAAAGAACATTGGTATTGCTATAAACAATACGCTAATTAATAACATCCGTTACGCCGACGATACTACGTTACTAGCAAGCAGTTTTGCGGGGCTACAAAGATTATTAGATGTACTTGTGAAAACAAGCGAAATATATGGATTACGTATTAACATAAAAAAGACCAAATATATGATTGTGAGCAGAAAGTCTGTGGAAACAACTGCACCTATGTTAATAAGTAATACCGAAATAGAAAGAGTTAAGACGTTTAAATACCTGGGAGTCCAGATTAATGATCAGTGGGATATGTCGAAAGAAATCAAGTGCAGAATTGAAATGGCACGAAATTAAGTTTTTAAATATAAAAAACGCTTACAAGTCATGATATAAGCCTAACAATAAAAATGCGCTTTGTTAAATGTTACATATGGCCAGTACTATTATACTCAGCCGAAACCTGGACGGTAAAAGTAACAGATCAGAAAAGATTAAATTCGTTTGAAATGTGGATATATCGCCGTATTTTAAAAATTCGTTGGACTGAACGTATCTCAAATGAAGAAGTGCTTAGACGCATGAATACCGAACTTCAAATTACACGTATGATAAAAACCAGAAAAACTGCCTATTTGGGCCATTTAATGAGGAATGAAAAATATAAGCTGCTCCAAGCCATTATACAGACCAATATCGAAGGAAAAAGATCCAGAGGAAGAAAAGAAACAACATGGATAAGTAACATTAAAGAATGGACGGGTGTGCAAAACGAACGAATTCTTTTAAATGCCGCCAGAAACCGAAGCCTTTCGATAATTGAATAGAACATATTTAATTGTACTATAATATTAACAATTAGTTAAGTTAATTTATGTAACACTGCATTATAATTGTATGATCGCTAACATCCGAACACGGATTGGCAAATAAAGAAGAAGAAGACCGATCGCCATAAAATTGCATATGCATGTAAGGTTTTTGGATCAAATGGAAATAATTTGGGGGTAGGCCATTAAAAAAAATTTTTGTACTTTTTTTGGCCGCCCTAATATGCACGTATTAAACATTTTTCTAGAAAGACAGATATATGGTTGATTTTGATAGAAAAAAACTTAAAAACTTTAAACTTCAAATCTGAAAATTTGCAATAGAGTTCATATAAACGAAAGTTATCAAAAACCGACCTTGTCTAACCACTCATATCTGATATGCCTGATAACCTGAAAAACCACCAGCGAAACGATGCTAGTGTTGTGTTTGGATGGATGCGACTTCGCTAGATATCACTTTACCAATACAAACTCCTTGGGTCATGATATTTCAATTAATGTAAAACCTTCACAAATAATGACCTTCGTCCTAATAAAGCATCACTATAGAAAAACAACAATACAAAAGAAATTGTCACTTTAACAACTACACGTCATGTTTGGCACTTGGTGACGGTACTCAACAGGTGTATTAAGTGGAGACAGTCTGGTTTTACCAAGTTTAAAAGGTTTTTATAAGCCATCTGATTATTGATTTTCAACTGCTTTCATTCTTTAGATACAATAATATTGCTATGAAGTTATATAAGATTCCTACATCACTCACAAGGGTCTAGCCAAGTAATTGATGTGTTCAGTTTCATAAAAAAACGCATTTTCCTCTTCCATTAAGATTTATGACAATGAATTACGTCCACATAACAAATTTCATCAATAAAGTTGCGTCCTTCAAACATCCACAAAAACGAAACTTTACACAGAAATTAAATTAAATGATTGGTACAGGGATGCAGGTGTAATTTCCGTTTTAGATTCACTGCCAGGAAGGCAACGACAATGAAAATGACAACGACTGCAATAACAACGGCAATGACAATAACAGCGACAGCAACAACTACAACATTGTATAACAAACGTCGCTAATAAAGTGTAATTTACTCATTTATTTTAAATCTGCAACTTTGTGTTTTCCTTAGGTCGTTTTTTGTCTTCTTCTGCTACTGCTATTTGGCTTACAAAAGAGATGCCATAAAATAACGCTAAAAAATTTATCATTTTTTAAAAGAAGTCCCTGTTATATTCTTTCGTGGATTCCCCCCTAGCAAAGGATACCACAAACCAAGCAAAAACACCAAGAAAATAAACTTTCAAACATTTTTCATAAATATTTCAACAAATTATATTCGTTAAGCTAAAAGAAAAGATTCTTTCGTTTGCTCTTTTCGTTTTTATGATTTTCATGCTGACTACAATTTTGTTTCTGAGGATTGTTTAAGGATAAGAAGACTAAATCCTCGAAAGAATAAAATTTTATAACTTTAGCACCTTCAATATGTCAACATAATTTCTATGCAGAATGACGGGGAGAGAGAGGCGAAAAAGAAACGTTTCTTTGTTTCACGTTGCACACACACACACGTTGCTGTGTATTTATCTGTTTCGTGGACAGACTCATTTACCTGTGGTACATGTGTATGTACGTATATACAGAGCTAATGGGTGGATACAAAACACCGGTAACGACTATGACGATGCCGACAACAGTAACAACAACAACCACGAAGAAGACAAAATAAATGTGATAAAACTTTGGAGTGACAGACACAAATCAAATTAATTTATGTAAATTTCCGTCAACATGTAAACGAACAACATTTAGTGATGAAAAATATGTCACAAAACCTCCAGCCAGTTCGGATTTAAGATACAGTGGTTCGCAGTTGGGAGTTGTGTAAGGAAACTCAAAATTTTGTCATGGACAAAGAAAAGCTATTTTTAGGTATCAGGTTGAATGTAAATAAATATTATCCCCCAGAATCCCATATGTATATATACGTACATATGTATGTTTCCACAAACATAAAAGAGGGGACAAGGTAGATTTCTCTCAAATCAATTAGTGCATCCCGATTCATATTAGATCTATTATATGTGCCATAATTTGTATAGTCGAGTCCAAACGAGATATCCATCCCCAGTAGAAAATTTTACATGACTGAAATATCCAGAAAACTCAGAAACTTGACCTATGGCGATAGTTTCCATTTGGACCCCTCATATAGAGACCAAGGGCTTTCATCCCCTTAGGTAATTTTCTACGGCCCAAAAACTCTGTTGTACAGTGTACAATTTAAGACACTCGAAATAAAACAATTTAATTTCCAATTGTTTCCTTTATTCTTCTGCTATGGCCATGACATGCATGGGTTACGCCAAATTCAACCATAAATTTGTTATTTCCATAGAGACATATTCACGTGTGCTACTTAAAATCCATTATTAAGTATTTTTACACTCTTTTTAAATGCCTCATCCTACTCCTGTTTCCTGATTAACCTTCACATGCTATGATTATGATTCCTTGGTTACCACTTGATGAATTTTCACCCCAGTAATGGTTCGGCTGCAATGGTTGTATGCAAAAGGTCATAAGTTCAAACCTTCCACAACTAAATTGAATCAGCGGTGATTGTAATTTTGGCTAGCTATTTTAGATATGTTTGTACATGTCATGCCGTAATACACTCCCGCTCATCTGAAGAGGTTTGAAATTTTTTCTTTTTATATGTTAAGGTCTCTTCATCTGTTTTTATACGGGCAAAATGTGCCTCATCGAAATAATGGTTTTAGACTCCAAGTATGTTTGGACGAAATGTGTTTCAGACAATTTGGAGTCGATTTAGCAATGTCCGTCTGTCTGTCTGTCTGGCTGGCTGGTGCGCACGATAACTCTCGAACGGATGAACCGATTGGTCCAAAGTTTGGCTTTCGCAATATTTTGTCCAAACTTAGTTTAAGTTCTAAGATGGGTTATATCGGTCCACTCCTTCCGGTACCTCCCCCACAAAAGTTCGGAAATGTTCGGAAAATTTGTGCACACGATAACTCTTGAAGAAAGTAACCGATTTGGTACATACTTTGCACATCGTGAAATTTCTACCAGACTTAGCTGAGGTTCCAATATGGACCCAATCCGTCCACTCCTTCGGGTACCCCCCACACAAAATTTCGGAAAAGTTCAGTTTAGGACCTGTTCTCGAGTCGCTTTGATTTTTGTTGTAGCAACTTCTATTCACTGTCCTCTATACGACAGTACAAGTTTTATCAGTGGCAAGTCCATACTTCCTGAGGAAATAGCCTGAAAGTTGCAAAAAGGCCCTATGACACCGTGTGTATTGGTTGGAGCGCACGATAACTCTAGAACGGATCTGCCGATTCGGTCCACAATTTGGTCTTTGTAATATTTTGTGCAAACTTAAACTAAGTTCGAAGATAAGCCATATCGGTCCACTCCTTCAGGTACCTCCCCCACAAAAGTTTAAAAATGTTCGGAAAAAGTGTGCACACGATAACTCTTGATGGGAGTGGCCGATTTGGTCCATACTTTACACATCCTAAAATATCTACCAGATATAGATCAGGTTCGAATATGGACTATATTTGTCCACTCCTTCGGGTACCTCCCACACAAAATTTTGGATAAATTCACTTTAAGACCTGCTTTCGAATCACTTTGATTTTTATTGAAGCAACGTGCATTGGCTGCCTCAGTTACGGCAGTAAAAGTTTTTTCAGGGGCAAGTTCATGGCTGGAGGGCTCGAACTGAATATATTACCGAATATAGCTATATTATGTTTTTCGCAGGCTAGTGTTGTAAAAAACCCTATCTAGATTTCCCCCAAATTTTTGAGCTTTAATCCTATCCACACTTTTGTCGGTGCATAGGGCCAACATTTTGAATACATGTTTTTTTTTTAAGTATTTCAGTCCACACAGGCTGAGGGTATATCTCTATCGGCAAAGCCGGCTGATACTTTATTACTTGTTAGATTACAGGTCCATACTATATAGTTTTTGAGAGTCCTATACTTTGCCAACATTCGCAAGAAAAATTATAACGGTGTTGCCATATTTTCAGAAAATATCCCTGTTATAATAAAAATGTACCAAAAAGTGCTAAATGTTTTGGCTCATCTGAATAGATTTGAATCAAATAAAATTGAATTGCAAATTTTGCCCGGTTTTTTTTGCTTTAATTTAATAAAATGGATTATTACGGTAAATCCTAAAAAAGTTTGACCCACATTGTTAGGTACGTGGGTTCAAATGTCAACCTGGAGAAGTTACCAAGAATTTTCATAAAAAGCAAGAAATATTCCAACAAAAACCTATTTATAGCCATTCTTTAAATGACTCTCCGATATCATAAGACCCCTTCTAAGCTTCGAAAATTGTCTGGGAACAAATACCAAATGTTAGCCATAATATTAGGATCGATAAACTACAAAGATCATTGAAAATATTTGATATTTTTGCTCAAGTTTCATTATTTAACTATCCTGGTAGCATAAATTCAATCATAATCATGCTCAGAACTGCACCACAATTGATCATATGTATCATAAATGCTCGGAAATTTTCGTCGGCAAATAGCGAAGAAAATGCTAATTCAAATTTAAAACAAAGGGTTATTATATATCCGAGTTTTATACTGACATGACACCTCTGTAGTTTATTAGTGTATGTATGTTTATTAGTGTTTGTTTTATGACACTGTGCAACATTTTTAAGGTGATCTTGTGCAAACAGATCGGACTGAGGATTTTTTGAAAGTACAAACCCAAACGACAAGAAACCCTAGTTAGGTTTTGTTGTGTCAGATCCAGCTCGGATTTTATGGCCGCATCTAAACATGGTTAAATATTTAATTTTTAAAGAAATTCGGGGCTATATCTTTGAAACCAATGCGAATCTTCTTCTGATCTCTGAAGCAAATTTGTAGATAAGGACAACAATAACATATTTGGAGAAATAATGAACTCGAAAAACTACATTTATTGCCTTAAACTTCAAAATATATGCAAAAATTCCACAATTTTTATATATTTCGCACCGTATCTCCAAAACCGTAGATTTTTTCTGAATATTCCCTTTTAGAAAAATATTCCCTGGAATGTAATACACAACAATTCAGAACATGCCATTGTTGTAACATTTTTCAACGGCGATTTAATAAAAATGTAAATAAAGTAGTGAAATCCGAAATGCGAGAATAAACTCTTGGTGTGAACATGTTGTAAAAAATACGATGCAAAATACCGCTGAAACAACATGAAGTAAGCATTTTAGAGTATCAGAATGTTCTAAAGAATTGTTGAGAACTTTATTTGGAAGATTTTTGAAAAAAATTTCTTGGTTCAACTCCCAGTAGTTTAGCCGATATTGACCAGAATTTCAGCAATTATGTAATATTTTCTATATTTTATAGATTTTGATGCACTAGATGCAGTTTTTCTTATGTAGTTTTCTCAAAAGATAATTTCTACTAGTTTTGGGCTACAATATTGCTAAACACAGCAAGGCCAAATTCCTATTCGTTTCTAAGATAAAGGCCTGATAAATGCAAAAAAATGTAGATTTAGCCCGGTTTAGATGAGGCCATAAAATCCGAACTGGATCTGACAGGACAAAACCCTACTTGGGTTTTTGTAGTCTAAGGATGTACTTTCAAAAAATGTATACTAGAAGTTGTTTGCATTTTCAGAGTTGCATAGTGGACATGAGAACTCCAAAAAACGTTTTGACCTGACTGTATAGGCACTGCAGCAGTATAAAGTCGGGGATATTATACGCATTTGTGTTAAATTTGAGTAACAATTTTCTACGTTATTTGTCGTCGAAGAGGATTTCTTACTCACCAGTTTTCGAGCATCTGTGATACATGTGGTCAACTGTGGCGGAGCTATGAGCATGAGAATGCTTAATTTCATACTGCCAGGATAGGTAATAATGAAAATTGAGCTAAAATACCAAATATTTTCAATGACCTTTGTAGTTTATCGATCCTAATATTATGACTAAAACTTGGTTTTGCTCCCAGACAATTTTCGAAGTTGGAGGGGTCTAACGAACTCAAATAGCCATTAAAAGTGTGGTTATAAGAAGTTGTTGGTAACTTTCAAAACGGTCAAACATTTTGTAGGATTAATCGGAACATTCCATTTTATTAAATTAAAGCCAAAAACTGGGCAAAAATTGCATAGGTATTACCTTTTTCAATTTTATTTGATTCAAACCTATTCGTATAAGCCAAAAAATTGAGAGGAATTTTTTGGTACCTTTTTATTATGACAGGGATATTTTCTGATTTTTCTTGCGAATGTTGGCATAGTATAGGACTCTCAAAAACTATATAGTATATACCTGTAATCCTTCCTTTTGAATATAAGAAGGAAGTATCACATCATATTATGGTGCATTTCTGTATACAGCAGAAATTTTATTCTTCAGGCCTAATAAAGAACTAACTTCCAAACAACTCGAATTTTTCGCGACTCCAACCGACTGACTCATGGTTAGATTTTTTGTTTATATCCTATAAATCTGACTTTTCCCCAGTTTCTAATTTTATTTAAACATTTTATACCTTAAAAAAACTATGTGGAAAGGGTATTATAAGTTTGGTTTCCAGAAAATTCATATAACACCGCGAAATATTCCTCGTAGACCCCCACTCCACCAAAATTCATATTTCGACGAGATAAAGCTATTTTGAGATGTGTGTCCGTCCGACCATTAAAAATTGTAATCAAACTCCAGGCCGCAATTGTGGACCAATCGTCACAAAAATTTGTATGGAGATCTGGTTCCGACCGGAATAGACCCCTATAGTTTTTGGCGATAATCGTGAAATATTTAAGGGGCGAAATGGACCAAATGATCGGCGCAAAATTTCAAATAATAAAAGTATACGACAAAGAAGAAGCTTGCGATTTGAGATAGTGATCAGATAATATTTATAGTGTTAAATGGACCACAACTTTTGTGTGAAAAACTACCTGGCCTAGCCTACACCACGTATTGCCAGGCGCCATTTGAAAATTTTGTTGGATAGTTTGACAGTTTTAGCCTCAGGACAGTTTATTGTACGACCATGTTATGCGTTGTTTACAGTGACTTGGAAACTTCACTTTGCAAAAAAAAAATGGAATTTACTTGTGAACATTTTCGTCCAAGAATTTTTCACAACTTTTGACGTAGATAATCACCGCAAGAGTGTATCGATTAAATTAAATCATTGTATGTCGATAAAGGACCATCCTATAGGACTATGAAAAACTAGTTTAATGAATGCAATCGTGGCCGACACTCTCTAAAAAATTAAGGTCGTGGACGACCCGCAAAATCGGTCGTTGTGCCAGAAAAAAATTAAGCCGTGCGTGAACGGATAATGCAAGATCGCCATTACGGTGAGATAGAGGCATCCTTGGGCCTCTCGGGATATTGCATGAACACCTGGTCGCAAAAATGCATCTTTCTCGCTGGATCCAGTAAAATTGTTCAATCGCTCAAAAAAAGGCTCTTGTGGATTTCTGCAAAAAATTGTGTATAAAAACGATCGCGGTGCTTGAAGCGACATTTATAAGATCGTCACAGACGACGAATCTTAGATCTATACTGAGGAGACCGATAGATCTATACTGGGTCTTCGAAAGCAAGCCAAATCCAATGAAAGTTGTTCATGGAAGAAGACCTTCCAAGGAAATGATCCCCTGTTTCTTTGGCCCATGTGGCGACTATACGGCTTGAGATATGTAGGACGGTTAATTCTGAGTGTTACACTACAATTTGTTTGCCTAAAGTCTCCTGAGAAATTCGAAAAACGAACAAGAGAAATCGAATCGTTCTGCATCATGACGATGCGTTTTAAACTAGCGCCTGTTTGACCGGACAAAACGTGGAATTGATGGGTCATGCGCCGTACAGCCCTGAATGGGGATCCAATGATTTCATTTAATTGCAGCACTTCAAGAAAAAAGGAGTAGTCAACGATTTTCGTCGCCAATAGTTGCTGTAAAAGTGTTCAAAAACCACGTCAAGCCACTGAAAACGAACCAACACATGTTCGCATGTCAAACTGTTCTAAGTACGCTTAGGCTAAAAACTGTCAAACTTTCCAAAAAATATGTCAAATGACGCCTGGCAACACTGTGTGTTGCCTAGGCCAGGAGGTTTTTTAGTGTCCCTCGTATGCCCTTCAGGAATTAAAATATGGACCAAAATTAAATTTTTATATCTTTCATAAAAAAGGAATCGTCCATTTCAAAATCTAAATAATATCAGATCATTGTCCAAAATTGTAGGCAACTTCTTCGACCTAAACTCTTACCTCGTGCAAATTTTCGTAACTATTGAGCTATAATTGTGACCTCTAGCGTCTTTATCATTACATTGCAAACAAATAACTGTGTATATTAGGCTGTAGCTCTGTTATCTGACCTGGTACAGAAATAAAGATTTAAGTTGTATATTATTTTTTTACAATATTTTTTTACACAAAAATTGTGGTCCACTTTATATTATCTGATCATCATCTCAACTTGCAAGCTTCTTCTTTATCATATGCTCTTAATTTATTTAAAATTTCGGAATCGGACTTTCGAATTTCGGCGATCGGACTATTATTGTGACCTACAGAGCCGCTACAAAATTGTATAAAAATAATGTTTTTCGTCCATTTTACCTAAATATTTCACGATAATTACCAATAAAAATAGGTTTTGGTCTGAACCCGACCTCCATATAAAATTTCGTCACGATCGATCCATAATTGCGGTCTGGAGTTTGATTACAATTTATAATGGACAGACGGACGGACACACATCTCAAAATCGCTTCATCTCGTTGAGATATAAAGATTGGTATACAGCATTAGGGGTCTCCGACGAATATCTGTGGGGTAGGTACATGCAGGTGTGGACCGATATGGCTTATCTTCGAACTTATACTAAGTTTGGACAAAATATTACGAAGGCCACATTTTGAACCGAGTCTGCAGATCCGTTCAAGAGTTATCTTGCGCTCCAACTACTAAACACGGTGTCATAGGGTTTTTTTGCACTTTTCAGGCTATTTGCTCAGGTAGTATGGACTTGCCCCAGATGAAACTTGTACCGTTGTATGGGGGCGGTGAATGCAAGTTGTTAGAACAAAAATCAAAGTGATTCGAGAGCTGGTCCTAAACTGAACTTTTCCGAACTTTTGTGTGAGAGGTACCCTAAGAAATGGATCGATTGGGTCCATATTGAAACTTCATCTAGAAATTTCACGATGTGCAAAGTATGGGCCAAATCGGTTAGTCTCTTCAAGAGTTATCGTGCACACAAATTTTCTGAACGTATTCGAACTTGTGGGGGAGGCACTGGAAGGAGTGGACCGATATAACCCATCCTTGAACATAATCTAAATTTGGACAAAAAGCCAAATTTGAACCGAATCGGTTGATCCGTTTGAGAGTTATCGTGCGCTCAAGCCAGCCAGACAGAAAGACAGACAGACGGACGGACAGTGCTAAATCAACTTCAAATTCTTATATCGATGAGGCACTACCCAAATTTCGGTGTTTTTAATGCAGGTTTTACTTGATGTAGGTCTATATCCATCCAGATGTTGCTGCATACTTGTCTAAAAAGTATACATTTCTTGGATAAATAATCTTGTGGCTTATTAGCTTTAATTATTTCAATGCCTCAAAATGTTTTAACTGAGAATATATTTGAAAATTGGTTAACCGCATGGAAAACATTGTATATAACAAAAAAGTTTATGTTGCTGTTTTAAAATTTATTTACCTGTGGTTGCCACTCTAAGGCACTGTGTTACGACGCTGGAAAGTGGAAGTTTCAGACGAAATATGGCGGTAATAAAAAAAACCGAAAAAACAGATTTTTCTTATTTTCGCTCATCAGAAAAAGTTTTCTCTCATTTCAGTGTGTCTGTAGCGCGATGAAATCAAGGCACAAGTGATGGAGAACCCTTGCTGCTGCCTCTGTTGTTATCAACATTGGCTGATGTTTGTTTGTTCATTGTCAATGTTTCTGCTGGTGGTTCTTTGCAACTGCTGCTGGTGGCGGCGACATTGCACAGTTGTTGTGCTTAACGTCTTTTACCTTACCTTGTTGTCGACTTTGTTATTGCTTTTGTTACTGTCCTCGTTGGTTTTCTTGTTTCAGTTATTTCTTGTGCTTATCTGTTGAACATGTGGAAATAAATAAAATTTTTCCGAGTATTTATAAAATAAATTCCTAAGGGATTTTCAAATGACATATTGTTCCCTTGCTTCCCTTTTTCCATACTATGATCAGAGTTTTCTTCAAAATCGTCTTCTTTGTTTTCCCACGGTTCGGTGTTTTGGGAGTTTTTGGCATAACGATTTTTTGTTTTGCTTATTTTAGTTCAGCTTGCAAATGCGACACAGCATTTAATGACAATCACAAGCTAGTAAAAAACCATACATATCTGCAGCACGGACAGAAACTTCAACAGCAGCAGCAGTATTAGTGGTAACATGTCTGGTGTTTGCTGACAACATTGGCGACAGCCAAACCGCTTGGAGTTCTGTAGAATTTTTCGTTGTTGCTGAAATGTTAGAAAAAAAACAAGAACCATAATGTAAACTCTCTAAATGTATAATGCAAGTTGCTTTAGCCGCGACTCTGAACTGAATATGGCATGAGAAATTGGTAACATCAGTTTGGAACATAAAAACGATATGCCCGGAAAACGAAAATAAAAATTTAAGAGCGAAAACATACAAAAAAGTGGAGATAAATTAAATAAAATCAGCATAATATTTTTTTTAAGAATTTTTATGATGGCATTTTTATGTGAAATACACAGTTTTATGACGACCACCGGCTTTGATTTCACTTGCTCGAATTGCTGTGTCACACATTTGACACTTGTACAAAGAGACATGTGAAATAAAACTTTTAAATTTTCATTGCATCATTTTGACTGTTATAAATCTTTTAGATGATAATATTAAATATATTACGAATACGAATATTTTATCTCTAAAGTTAATTTTCTGGAATCGTAAAAAGCTTAAGGAAGACGCAAGTGCTTCCACATACTATTTAAGGGTAATTTGAATATCGCTTTCCAAACATTAACTGAGGGACAAGTGAATACTGAGGAACGTTGGGGAACTGCATGAAGATTTTTAATGAGCAAGGCATGGACCTTTATTTTCCTTCAATTAAACATTCATAAAAATAGGTCCAGCCAGTGGTTGCTGGCGAATTCAGGCTCAACATTTAAAATTCTCATTATAATTCGGATATTTTAATTAATGAAATGATTGAAATTTATTTATTAATTGAAATGCCATTACAGTATTGTCTCGATAATCCGGGGACCACATGTTTCAGTGATGTCCGGATTATCGAATTGTCCGGATTACCGAGTAGTCAAAAAAACTCATAATTTTGTAAGTTAAAATCGTTATGATCGGACGTTTACTAGATAATAACCTGACGTCTAAGGTAAAGGAATTCATATAAAGCAAATACTCGTATCACGGGTTTCGACCATTTTAAGATTGGGAGCAACTTTCCTGGCTACCAAATTAACTTCTTCATTTTACTCCTCCGGCGTAGTTAAGGTGTCATTTCCTATGTATTTTTGTAGTCTAAAACTTGAGATATAACTTCAACTTAGGAGTATACAATATCACAATCCGTTGTTGACGGTTATTTTATATATCAAAGAATGAAAATTACAGGATTCATTGCATTCGTTAGATAATTTATTGCAATTTCTATACAACAAGTGCGATTCTCCAACTAATCTTTTTTTACCGGAAAAATCGGTAGAATTAAATTGCTTAAATTTTCGGTAATTAACGATAAGTTATCGATAAGTAAGTTATCGACCAAAAAAGTAGTCGTTAAGTTCTGCCTGTAGCAAATGTTCTTTTTTTAACTTTTGGTTAAACTTTTTATTCATAATTTTACGTTTTAATTCTACCGATTTTTGTCGGCAACCCAAAAAATGAGTTTGAGAATCTAAGAAATCTAAAACTACGTTATTAATCCCAACGATTAAAATATTTTAAACATATCAAGATAAAATTTAATTTGAATACATCACACAGTTCTAAGGTACTTTTTCACTAATTGGATGCCTAATGAAGTAATTTCTTTAGAATAAAAGAAACTCCCAACATCGATTTTAAAGGGAACTATGCTACCCACACTAGGTTTAGTATACTGTTTCTTATCATAGTCCTCCATCGATGTTTGAAGGGTAGAAAAAACATTCGACAGATTCTAATAGTTGATTCCATATTGACTGTATAACTGAGTCAAAAGTGGCTAGCCAGAAAGACGAAATGTGAACCGAAAACTTTGAAAATCGTACTTTTTTTATTTATACAACAATTGCCAATGCTAAGAAATAAAACGTCAATGAAATAAATAAGAATTTAATGCTCAAGATAGGAAAAAATATTAATGTCCGGATTATCGTGGTACGAAAAATATGGGATGTCCGGATTACCGAGCCTTACTTACTTAGCTGGTCCATTACAGAACATTTGTTCCATAGACCGAACTGAAAAATCTATTCCTTGGCCTGCCAATTCTGCGTGCACTGCCAAGCGGTCCGTATTTATACGCCTTCTTAGTGGGTTCATCATCGCTCATTCTTATGATATGGCCTAGCCAACGCAATCGCGGCATCTCGATACGTTTAACAATATTGATGTCGTTGTATAGCAGATACAGCTCGTGGTTCATGCGACGTCGATATTCACCGTCAACGCAGATTGGTCCGTAGATCTTTCGAGAATTTTTCTCTCAAACACACCAAGCAAAGTCATGTCTGCTTGCGCAAGTACCCAGGCTTCGGAGCCATAGCACGGGCAGTATCAGTGTTTTGTAGAGCGTTATTTTTGTTTGACGAGATGTGGCTTTGCTTTTAAACTGCTTACTTAAACCAAAGTAGCATCTGTTGGCCAATACAATTCTTCTTTTTATTTCACAACTGATGTCGTTTGTTCTGTTTACGGAGGTGTCGAGGTAGACGTAGTCTTTTACTACCTCAATATTATAGGAACCAACTTCCACAGTCGGTCCGAGCTCAATGGACGCATTGCGCGTCGACACCATCAACTTGGTCTTCTCACCGTTTACCGCCAGACCCACTTTAGCAGATTCTCCTTCGACCTTCATAAAGGTATCAGTTACTTATTTTACTGATCGGCCCATGATCATCAGCATAAGCAAGTAACATGTGACTATTGGTGTAGATTGTGCCACTTCTTTTGACGTTTGCCTCTCGTATAACCTTTTCCAGCAGGATGTTGAAGAGATCACACGAAAGGCTGTCTCCTTGTCTGAAACCTCTTTTGGTACCGGACTCTTCGGAGAGGTTCTTTCCTATTTTAACTGAGGACCTCGGGTCAGTTAGAGTCATTTTACAAAGCCGGATGAGCTTTGCGGGGATACCAAATTCAGACATGGCTTGGAATACCTTTGAACGCAGCGGGCTGTCGAAGGCTGCTTTAAAATCGACAAAAAGGTGGTAGGTGTCGATCTGCATCTCTAGGGTCTCCTCCAGGATTTGCCGCAGGGTAAATATCTGGTCAATGGTGGACTTGCCAGGTCTAAAGCCGCATTGGTATGGTCCAATTATCTCTTAAACCTATACCCAAGAAAAATAATGCGAATACGTGTGGTGACTTCAGGTTAATTAGTTTAATGAGCCATGCCCTGAAAATATTTCTAAAAATAATACACAGAAGAATATACCCACTATGTGAGGCACACATGGGGCAGACGCAATTTGGATTCAATGAAGGTATGGGAACGCGAGAAGCACTACTTGGACTTAACGTATTAATACAAAAATGTCGAGAAGTTCAAAAAGACGTATATATTTGCTTCGTGGATTATGAGAAAGCATTTGATACGGTGAAACATGATAAACTGATGAATATCTTGACTTCTATTGGGCTAGACGAATGGGATATAAGATGCATTAAAAATTTATACTGGAATCAAGTAGCAAATATTAATGTAGATGGTGAATTAACAGACAATGTTCAAATTTCAAAGGGTGTAAGACAAGGATGTGTTTTGTCTCCCCTTCTATTCAACATATATTCAGAACAAATATTCGTAGAATCCATTGCTAGAAAGAACATTGGTATTGCTATAAACAATACGCTAATTAATAACATCCGTTACGCCGACGATACTACGTTACTAGCAAGCAGTTTTGCGGGGCTACAAAGATTATTAGATGTACTTGTGAAAACAAGCGAAATATATGGATTACGTATTAACATAAAAAAGACCAAATATATGATTGTGAGCAGAAAGTCTGTGGAAACAACTGCACCTATGTTAATAAGTAATACCGAAATAGAAAGAGTTAAAACGTTTAAATATCTGGGAGTCCAGATTAATGATCAGTGGGATATGTCGAAAGAAATCAAGTGCAGAATTGAAATGGCACGAAATTCATTTTTTAAATATAAAAAAACGCTTACAAGTCATGATATAAGCCTAACAACAAAAATGCGCTTTGTTAAATGTTACATATGGCCAGTACTATTATACTCAGCCGAAACCTGGACGATAAAAGTAACAGATCAGAAAAGATTAAATTCGTTTGAAATGTGGATATATCGCCGTATTTTAAAAATTCGTTGGACTGAACGTATCTCAAATGAAGAAGTGCTTAGACGCATGAATACCGAACTTCAAATTACACGTATGATAAAAACCAGAAAAACTGCCTATTTGGGCCATTTAATGAGGAATGAAAAATATAAGCTGCTCCAAGCCATTATACAGACCAATATTGAAGGAAAAAGATCCAGAGGAAGAAAAGAAACAACATGGATAAGTAACATTAAAGAATGGACGGGTGTGCAAAACGAACGAATTCTTTTAAATGCCGCCAGAAACCGAAGCCTTTCGATAATTGAATAGAACATATTTAATTGTACTATAATATTAACAATTAGTTAAGTTAATTTATGTAACACTGCATTATAATTGTATGATCGCTAACATCCGAACACGGATTGGCAAATAAAGAAGAAGAAGAATTATCTCGTTGACCATAAGCTTTAGTCGTTCGCACAATATCCCTGACACGATCTTGTAGGCAATAGGGAGTAGACTTATGCCCCTATAGTTAGAACATACAGCCGTATCTCCCTTCTTGTGGACGGGGCACAGGATACTCAGGTTCCAATCGTCGGGTACTCGTTCTTCCTGCCAGATGGTGCTAACTAGCTGATGAATACACCTTATCAGCGTGTCGCCTCCGGGTTTGAACAGCTCGGCTGGTAAGCCATCGGCTCCTGCTGCCTTATTATTCTTCAGCCGATTTATTGCTGTCTTTACCTCATCTTGGTTGGGCGGTATACATTCAATACCATCTTCTGGGATTGGGACTGTGGTATCTTCGTCGTCTTCGCTGCTATTGGATACCAACAGTTTTGAAAATTTTTCTTTCCATAACCTGAGTACACTATCTGTATTAGTTACCAAATTACCTTGCTGGTCTCTACAGGAGGATGTGCCTGTACCAAAGCCATCAGTTTGATGCTTAAATCTTTGGTAGAATTTTCGGACTTCATTCTGGCTCCTGTACATCTCGATTTTTTCACACTACCGCTTTTCCATCTCTCTCTTTTTCCTGCGGAAAAGACGTTTCTCCTCTCTCCTTTTCTCCCTGTATCTCTCTCGTGCGCTACGCGTTGCTACGGATTGTAAAGTAGCCCTATATGCCGCATTTTTTCTTCGATGGCAGCACGACACTCCTCATCATACCATGGATTCCTTGGTGGAGGTCTCTGGTATCCAAGTATGGATTTTGCGGCTGTTTCCATGGAGTGGGCAATGCTTTGCCATTGCGCTGAAATGTTATCGGGATGAGGAGTGCTTTGATTAAGCAATTGGGCTAGTTGAGTGGAATATGCTGTGGCTATCTGTTGTGATTGCAGCTTACCGATGTCTAACTTTCGTGTTGTGTCTGTTCGTACTTTGTTTGCTACGTTTAAGCGGGTGCGTACCTTTGCTGCAACAAGGTAGTGGTCCGAATCAATGTTTGCGCCTCGGAACGATCGTGCATCCAACACGCTTGATGAATGTCTTCCATCTATCACAACATGATCAATTTGATTTCTTGCTTTCTGATCTGGAGACAGCCAGGTGCCCTTATGAATATCGAGATGATTAAATCTGGTACTGCTAACTACCATGTTTTTTGCAGCTGCAAAGTCTATCAGCCTCATACCATTGTCAGATGTTTCACTGTGGAGACTGAATTTCCCGACTCTTGGGCCCAAGATATTCTCCTTTCCAATTTTGGCATTAAAATCGCCTAGAATGATTTTAATGTCATGGGCAGGGCAACGGTCATATGTTTCTTCTAAGCGCTCGTAAAATATATCTTTGGTCTGTTCGTCCTTTTCTTCAGGGAGCATGAGCGCAAATAAAACTGATGTTGAAGAATTTAGCTTTTATTCGAATTGCAGCAAGTCTTTCATTCACTGAGGTGAAGCTCGATACCAGATGTTTTAGCCTCCGACTAACTACGAATCCGCAACCAAACTCATGATTTACGTCATGTCAGCTATAATACAGTGCGTCAACTTTAGGTGTTGTTGTGACGCCTTTCCCAATCCATCGTATTTCCTGTATGGCAGTAATATCGGCCTTGCAATTTTCAAGTACGTCTGCCAATGCGAAGACTGCGCTTTCTCTATAAAGAGTGCGAACATTCCAGGTGCAGATTCGCAGATCATGGTCCTTAAAACGTTTGCGGGGTTTGTCAACTTTAGAGGGGTTTGTTTTTCTTTTCTTTCGTTTTTTCATAGTAGGCTGTTTTTTCTAGGGGAGGGTTACTAACCCGACGCCCAAACCCAAGTTTTTAACGTTCTTATGGGTGAATGCGCGGCACATATTAGCTCACTACCTTTAACGGGTGTTAAAGGCAGTTCCCCAGGAGACACCACGGGAAGGTCAGTGTCCACTTGAGATGAAAGAGGGACCAAGATAAATCCTGGGCTTTGCCATGTTAAAACCGGTCAGGACCGTTCCTTGGTGTCGCCAGGCGTCATTTGACATTTTTTTCTTTTAGAAAGTTTGACAGTTTTTAGCCTATGCGGACTCAGGACAGTTTGACATGCGACCATGTGTTGGGTTGTTTTCAGCGGCTTGATTGAAGCACCTCCAAAACAGGGTTTTTTAACGCTTTTACAGCAACTTCTGGCGACGAAAATCGTTGACCACGCCTTTTTTCTTGAAGTTCTGGAATCAAATCAAAATCATTGGATCGCCAGTCAGGGCTGTACGGCACACGACCCATCAATTCCACGTTTTGTCTGGTCAAACAGGCGCTGGTTTGAATCGATGTGTTAGAGCTCGCATTGTCAGGATACAGAACGATTCGTCTTCTCTTGTTCGTTTGTCGAATTTCTCAGGAGACTTCAGGCAAACAAATGGTAGTGTAATGCTCATAATTAACAGTCCTACATTTTCCAAGGTGTATATTCGCCACACGGGCAGTTTTGCCAAAGAAACAGGGGACCATTTGCTTCGAAGGTCTTCTTCCATGAACAAATTTCGTTGGGTGTGGCTCGCTTTCGAAGACCCAAATGGTCGATTCCTGTTTTGTTTCGGGCTCCTAAGCATCGATCCAAGATTCGTCATCTAAGACGATCTTATAAATGTCGTTTGAAGTGCCGCGATCGTTTTTATACACAAATTTTTGCACAAATTCACAAGAGCTTTTTCTGAGCGATTGACCAGCGCTGGATCCAGCGAGAAAAATCCATTTTTGCGCCAGGTGTTCATGCAATATCAAATCTTATTTGATTGAAGAAATGTCCAAGGATATCTCTATCTAGCGGTATATAACATGGCAATCTTGCATTATCCGTTCACGCACGGCTTAATTTTTTCTGGCACATCGGCCGATTTTGTGTGAACGTCACGACCTTAGCTTTTTTGCGAGTGCCGGCGACGATTGAATTCAGTAAGCCAGTTTGTCATAGTCATATAGGGTGGCCCTTTATCGACAGACAAAGATTTAATTTGATCGATGCACTCTTGCCGTGAGTATCCCCGTCGAAATTTGTGCAAAATGATCGGACGAAAACGTTCACAAGTAAATTCCAATTTTTAGCAAAGTGATTTTTTCAAGTCTCTGTTAACAACACAACACATGTTCGTTCGTCAAACTGTCCCTAGTACGTTTAGGCGAAAAACTTTCAAAATTTCCAAAACAAAATGTCAAATGGCGCCTGGCAATACGCAAAAAATTATCGAGCAGCCCTCGTATTTTTGATGAAGATAAAATTCTAAAAACAAAAATTTCCAAAACAAAATGTCAAATGGCGCCTGGCAATACGCAAAAAATTATCGAGCAGCCCTCGTATTCTTGATCAGGATAAAATTCTAAGTCGATCAAGCCTAGCGTATGCAATATTGAGCTAGAACGCTATATTTTTGCACCTGAGTGCATTTTTTCTATAGACAGGTAAAGTTCGATGATGATCCACCTTTGAGTATACCGATTTTCCTTATTTTGGGGATTTTAGCTACAATTTTTAACTGTTTATTCTTCTCCACCAAAAAATGCCAATATGGGTCTATGTTTTGCTAAAGACAACATACCTCCCGATTTTCGGTATTTTGAGAATTTTCAGGCATATCATAGATTCCGATCGGAATGGTTTCAATTCCGTAATTTCATTTCGATCGTTTTTGTTTCTTCAGATTTCGATCGATTTGATGAATTCCGAAAATCTTATTATTTAGCATAAATATAGCAACATTAACCCAGCAAAATTTGAAGGATGACGCGATTTCATGGCATCTTTTGCACTGCTTCAAACGAAGTCGATTTTTTAAATAAAATGATAAAAAATATGAAATTACATAAATGTTATTTTGTTATAAAACAATATTTTTATTATTTTTAAGAGTTTTTGGAGTGTTTTAAAGTGGCATGTTTCCAAAAACATTACAATTCCACCTGAGAAAACAAAAGTGTTTTCAATCCGAAAAAAATTTTCGTTTTTCGGCTTCTGAAGAAGCTAAATACGGAATCAATTCCACTTTCGATCGGAATTGGTTTCTGTGAAATGCCTGTTTAAGTACTTTTTTGACTGAATTACCTGTACTCTGATATTTAAGATTCCCAGTGACCACAAAATTTCTTTTTAAAAATTGTCAACATAAGTCCATGTTTTGGTATAGCCCCAATAGAACGGTACCTCCCAGTTTTCGCAATATTGATGACTATAGCTATATTTTGTGACTCAACTATCCGAAATTGTACATTAGAGGTCTCGAAACTTCTCCACCAAAAATTGTCAACATGGGTCCACGGTACTTCCCGATTTTTGGTATTTTAAGCTATATCTTAAAGCAACTAGCTGTACTGTGATATTTGGGCAGAAAAGAATGAAACATACAAAAATCGCGACAAATCTGCGAAAATTTGCAAAACAAATTTTAAAGAAAATTAATTGTCTCCACAGACAAGTCAGAAAATTGGAAATTACATCTGCGAACTGTAAAAAGATAACCAAGATTGGCCAGATTTCGTGATTCAAGAACTGGACCAACAATTTTCCGCAAAAAAAAAGGTTTGCGAACCCAAATACAAAATATCGGGTAATGTCATTTTATTGCTGCTTTATCACAACATGGAGCTTTACCAAAAAAATATGTAAGAAAGGTTTGTACCTCCACAAAAGACCACATAGCACCAAAATACCAAAAATATGGATGTGCCGTTCTATAGGGGCGATTTCAAAACATGAACCGATATAATTAATCTTAAATGCCAAAATTCCTAGGAGTTATAAAGATTTTTAGTCCTAGGAGTTGTATAATTTTCTTTGAAAGCTCTATCTTAAATGTTATAAGCTTTATGTTCACTTCAACAGTGGACGGAATGATGGACATCGTTATGTTATGCCGATTTAGCATTTTTTGTTGATTATAAATATGTAGGATTTTGTATTTTATGCAAACATCAAAAATAGCACCACATACAGCATGACAAAATATTAAGAAATTTGTCGTCACTTTTGTCCTGCCGTTAAAAAAGTTGTCGCACCGATTGTATACAAGTTTTCCATTTCAGTTATATTAACTATATTTTATAGAATTTTAAACTTCAATAAGCGGCCATTTTACATAAGTTTAAATTTAACTTAGACTAATCGCGTAACTAATCGCGTTTACTTTAAGTTTATTAACCCTCAGCATTTATGTTAACGAGGGTATATGGGCAATATTATTGAAAATTTAACATCGTTGAAGCCAAGGTTTACCCCTTTATAACTCGCGAATAGTGGTTGTATATTGTACAATTTAAATGCTTTTGGATAAAATGAAATGTTTTTAGACTTGGCAAAAAATATTGGGTTTCAAAGTTGATTTGCGTGGAAGCTGTGGCTATATTTATGTTAAAAAATGGGTAAAAATGGGTTGAAGCCAACGTGTCTTTTTTTGTTTTCTCTCGATTTGTGATTAAACCACACTTTTTACGATTTTCCCGTTAAAGTAAAAGTAGAAGGCAACTAAATAAGGATCATCTCACTAGTGTATAACTTCTCAAAATTTGATCTGCGTCTACCATTAAATGATGCTGACATTTTGAAGCCAGATTTTAAGTGTTTTTTGAAATTTTCTTATAATTTCGTTCCGCAAACAGGTTTTTCAAAAAATCATATATAGGAATGAAGAACTCACGATTCTGATTTATTTGATATATGTGTCGTGAATGTAGCCTACACAGCTTCAGAGAAATCTGTATCCAAATACGAAAATTTTGTGTGAACAAATTTCTAAAAATCATATTTTTCGGGCCTAATTTTTACAATTGGCATTCGATTTACTCGTACTTGATTGCAAATTTTTGATTTTTACGTTGCGGATCTAATAAATCAATACTCGTGAAATTCCATCTACTAAAACGCGAGATACGAGAAATTCCAAGGTAGGAAAATCACCTAATATTGTTTTTGAAAATATCGCGCATTTTATCGCGTATTCTGTCGGCAGCTTGCACTGCTATGAAAAAACTAGTGCAGGATCTTCCTTTTTACGGAAACAAAGATTTAAAAACTTCACTGATAAGGGAACTACATTAATTTTATCCCAAAAATAGTGTGTGATGCTACATCCACGGTTCTTGACTGATTGCCTTGAAATAGGTATATATCGATGCAGATTTTCATGGTGACACTAAAACCGGATGCGGAACGAAATTGTATGAACTTTGGGAAAATTAGCGATGTTTTATAGGTTTTTTAATGCTAAGATGCAGCCGATGCTACATCTTAGCGTCCAAATTATATTTCGAAAAATATATACAAATTAAAAGATATGGTCTTGCTGTACATGAAAATCACATGCGGACAAAACGATTTTGATAATTACGCGATTTACACATATTTTAATAATGCATATAAGTTAAAGCGGTTTATTTGAACTCTATTTCCGTTTAAGAAGTCTAATGATTTATTTCAACAACCCGATAACTTTCCTCAATGGGAAACCTTCTATGTGAATGTAGATAAAGCAAAATCCACCCATTTTCTTGGGAGTTTCAAGAAAAATAAAAGAAGTACTCTTATAGAATTTTTCCAATATTTTCGACTCTAGAATGCGTGTGAAAACTATTATTCCAAACCAAAATTAGTTTTTTGTAACACAAATATGTGCTTATTTTGGCTATAATATCCTAAATACTATCCCGATGATTATAAGTTTAGTCTCATTTGATTCCCCGTGAAGTCTTTATTTAAAACTGTTACTTTTTTGTAATTTTTGACGGGTATATGGAGCAATATTTTCAAAAAATTCGGATTACATTTAAAATTTTGTCAATTTTTTGTAAATTCGGCGAATGCTGAGAAACATTTTACAAGTATTATGCAATCTACTTAATGACGTCACTTCGTGATAACTTTTTAGTGACAATTGTGCTCAATAAAATAATTAGCGTGTTTATAATAATTTTTTCTTAAAAGCAGAAGTAAAACCGCGATAACATTTGTCCGCAACAACCAAAAATTTGCTCGCGAGCGGATTTGTACTGGGGAATTTTTTCTTAACCTATGTACCAAAAATCGTTAATGTAGCGCGAAAAGAAAAATTCAATTTTTTGGAAATGGAATATGAAATAATTGGCAGTTTAGCCCATATACACTTTCATACGGGCAAAATGTGCCTCATCGAAATAATGGTTTTATACCCAAAGCAATGTCCGTTTGTCTGTCTGTCTGGCTGTCTGGTGCGCACGATAATTGTCGAACGGATGAATCGATTTGGTCCAAAACTTGGCTTTCGTAATATTTTGTCCAAACTTAGTTTAAGTTCGAAGATGGGTTATATAGGTTCACTCCTTTCGGTACCTCCCCCACAAAAGTTTGCAAATGTTCGGAAAATTTGTGCGCGCTATGACTCTTGAAGGAAGTAACGATTTGGTCTATACTTCCCACATCGTGAAAATTCTACCAGACTTAGATGAGGTTCCAATATGCACTCAATGGATCCATTACTTCGAGTACCTCCCACATAAAATATTGGAAAAGTAAGTTTTAGGACCTGCTATCGAATCTCTTTGAATTTTGTTGTAACAACTTGTATTCACTGCCCCCCATACGATGGTACAAGTTTCCTCAGTGGCAAGTCCAGACTTCCAGAGAAAATAACATGAAAGTTGAGACAAACCCCTATCACACCGTGTGTAGTGGTTGGAGCGCCAGATAACTCTCGAGCGGATCAACCAACTTGGTCCACAATTTTGCCTTCGCAATATTATGCCTAAACATAGTTTGAGCTCGAAGAAAAGACATATCGGTCCACTCCTTCAGGTACCTCCCCCACAAAAGTTAAAAAATGTATTGTTCGTACGATAACTCTTGAAGGAAGTAATCGATTTGGTCCATACTTTACACATCCTAATATATCCACTAGATATAGATCAGGTTCGAATATGGACTACATTTGTCCACTTCTTCGGGTACCTATCACACAATATTACGGATATGTTCACTTTAAGACCTGCTCACCAATCACTTTGATTTTTGTTGAAGCAACTTGCATTCGCTGCCTCCATTACTACGGTAAAAGTTTTTTCAGGGGCAAGTCTGTAGTGGCTGGAGAGCACGATAACTATCGAACTGATCAATTGATTTGTCCAAAATGTTGCCTTCGTCATATTTTGTCATAGTTTCAGTTCGAAGATAGGCAATGCCGGTTCACAACTTCCGGTATTTCCCTTAATATTTAAAAAATGTCATTTAAATGCACGATTTGTCTTGAACAACTTTGGTCCAAATTTTGGATCTCCTAATATTTTGTCCAAATTTAGTTTAACTTCTACCTTAGGGTACCTCCCCCACAAAATTTCAACATTTGTGTCTAAGTGCAGTTCAAGGTCTGCTCGAAGATCCTTTGGAAATGTAGACTGATGGTGTTTGTTGTGGTCCTATTTACAGCGATATTATGTTTTCCGTGGACAAGTCCATGCATCCTGGCATACTGGTCCAAAAGTTATACGATGACCCACTAAAATTCAATTTCGGTACCTTCGTTGGGGAATCAAATAATCATCACGGGGAAGAACCAGATCCATGTGATTTCTCAGTCAGAGAGCCTCAATACCGGAGAAGATTTGAGAAACCGTAAGAAAGAAGATTGTTTTCCAATCAATAACTTTTAACTTTTTCCTACATAACATTGGAATTATTTCCTTAGCAGTAGAAATGCGCAAATTCCTGCGGAACACTAAGAATAGTTTTTTAATATGTTAAGAATAATTAATTCAATTTGAAATTTTACTAAAATAATTGATTTTGTGTTCTTATGATTATCTTCCTGATCGAATTTCCCCGCGGCTCTGGGAACACAATCCGCATAACATTCGTATAAGATTAAAAATGATTGTGTCAGTTGCATCAACTGGAATAACGATCTTATTTCTTAAACATTGCCGAATCACTCATTCGACATTTAAATATTCGGTTTTGGATAAAACCATTTCCTTCAACACAAAAAAATTTATAATTTTGTTCCTGAAACTTTTCATAATTTCAACGTGTTTCGGAACATAATTGTTCAGGTAGAAATGATAGTTAAAATCTTCAACTTCTTTGGGAAAAGCGACGTCTTTTCTATTGGTCTTCTGTTACTCTGCGGTGTCAGAAGCGTAATATTACCCTTGCTAATGTATGAGTCCAAGGCATTGGCACGTGCGCAAGCAGATAAGTAGTACTTGATTTCTTTAAGAGATAAAATTTCGAAATATCTACGTACCAAAAAGGGTTGACGGTGAATATCGACATTGTATGAACCATTGGATATTCCGGCATTACATTAAATAGTTGAACGTATTAAGTTCATGCTTAGGAATGAGCAATGATATGTACATTAAAATGACGTATTAACACGAATTACTTGGATGTACATGCAAAGTGTGAAAAATATTACCCTGCCGAAGATTCGCTGTAAATAGCCAATACTATTTTTCTGCAAACATTATTTTTCTCATTATTGGGGGTAGTTACTTGTGGTATTTCATGGCCAACAACAAATAAAAGTATAGACGTTTTCTTCGCAAAAACGACATTGAATAAATTCCTAGAAAATATTTCACATTTTATTAACCCAAAGATCTGTGTATGTGTCATGAAAACAAATCTAACAGGTTTTGTGACGACCACACACAAATATGTCATTTTCCATTGAACACCTTTATACACAAGTATGTATGTCACACATTACATTCCTGGTAATATAAAACCATTTTGAGTTTCAAAGCAAATGCCATGATTTGATGTGACTTTCCGTCACCTTGTATTCAAGACGAGAGAAAAAAGAATCACAAAAATATTTTCTTTGAACATCCAATAAACGATGTTTTTTTAACGCAACACCCAGTAGGTGAGTGGTGCGTTGTTGTTCGTAATCTTGAAAAATTTGTTAAAAGTGTTTAAAAGGCATTAAATCCCTTTAAGAGTTTATGCGTCGTTTGGTTTTATATATTTTTTTCTCCAATTCGTCCGTTTTATATGAGATTTTCAGTTAAAAAGCATTTCAAGGCTATGTAAATGGTTAGCGTGCTGAAATAAAAAGCGACTTCTTTTCTAGTTAAACAACTTGTTAGCAATTTCTTGGTATTTCTTGTTTTTTTTTTCAATTTTTTTTCTGTGTTCAACAATTTCTTGTTCTTCGTAGTGTTCGTTTTTGTTGTTTGTGCTTTCTTCTTCTATGCTGTTCGTTTGCATTCGCATTAAAATAAAATTTAGGTAACCCGGTTTTTCTGCTTTTCTAAAACCTTTTGTATTTCAATATAAGTCCTTTGTTCGTAGTATTCAATTCAAAAAGTGGTGGGGATGTTGCCATACCATAAAGATGATGCCCCTGACAAAATGAGCATGCATTGAAAGGGAACTTTGCGAGAGAAAGTGGTTGTATTTTAAGTCACTGAATTTTTGAAATATTGTTTAAACAACCAACCAGGTGAACAAGAGAAAATCCTTATATGATTTTTGGGAGACACCGCAAAAACTTTTAAGCTGGAAATGTATATGTATTTTCAGGAGGATCCAAAAATGACAACAGTGGGAAGTTTTCGAATTTAGTACCTAGAGAGATTCTGTAAGGGGTTTTATGAATATTCCAAAGGACTATAAACTGGTGTAAGCTCTTATAGAACAAGTAAAAACGTATCAGTCGGCTTTGCCGACAGAGATATACCCTCAGCCTATGTGAATTGAAACTTTCATCTATGGACAGATCGAATGTATTTGAGGGTGTTTTCAGAATTTTGTGGCCCTTTTTGAACATTTGAACGTACAGACAAAAATGTGGATTAAAATTAAAGTTGTACTTGAAGGAACGGACCGAGATAGTCCATTGTGAAAGTGGATTTTATTTTGGGAGTCATATCTTTTCGATAGATATCGCACCCACTAGTCATTTCAGTGGGTCATCTTATAACATTTGGCCCAGTATGCTAGGAAGCATGAACTTGAATATAATATCGCTGTAAACAGGACCACAACAAATAGCATCGGTATATATTTCCAAAGGATCATTGAACAGGCCCTAAACTGCACTTAAACAAAAATATTGAAGTTTTGCGGGGGAAGTACCTTAAGGAGAGGACGAATATGGGCCATTTTAGAAGTTGAACTAAATTTGAACAAAATATTAGAAGATCCAAAGTTTGGACCAAATTGGTTAGCCTGTTCCAGAAAGTGTATCGTGCATACCATTTTAGTGCTATTGTTTTAAGTTTTAGGGGGAAGTACTGGAAGTTGTGTACCGGTAACGAACTGAAACTAAGTTTGGACAAAATATGTCGAAGGCCAAATTTCGGACCAAATCCGTTGACCAATTCGAGTGCTATAGTGCGCTCCAGCCACTACACATGGTGCAATAGGGATTTTTAAAATTTTCGGGCTATTTTCTCAGAAAGTATTTACTCGCTCCTGAAAAAACTTGTACCATCGTAAAGGGGGTCAGCTTCAACAAAAATCAAAGTGACCCGATTTCAGGTCTTAAAGTGAAGTTATCCAAAATTTTGTGTGGTAGGTACCCGAAAGAGTGGACAAATCTAGTCCATATTCGAACCTGATCTATATCTGGTAGATATATTAGGATGTGTAAATTATGGACTACATCGATCACTCCCTTCAAGAGTTATCTTGCGCCCAATTTTTCCGACCATTTTTGAACTTTTGTGGGGGAGGTACCTGAAGGAGTGGACCGATATGACTTATCTTCGAACTTAAAATAAGTTTGGACAAAATATTACGAAGGCTAAATGTTGGACCGAATCGGCAGATGCGTTCGAGAGTTATCTTGCGCTCCAACAACTACACACTGTGTCATAGGAGTTTTTTGGCACCTTCCAGGCTATTTTGTCAGGAAGTATGGGCTTGCCTCTGATGAAACTTGTACCGTCGTATGGGGGGCCAGTGAATACAAGTTGTTACTGCAAAAATTAAAGCGATTCGTGAACTGGTCCTAAACTGAACTTTTCCGAAATTTTGTGTGGGAGGTACCCGAAGGAGTGAACCGATTGAGTCCACATTGGAACCTTTCTTAAGTCTGGTAGAAATTTCACGATGTGCAAATTATGGACTAAATCGGTTACTCCCGCCAACAGTTATCGTGCGGACAAATTTTCCGAACATTTTCGAACTTTTGTGGTGGAGGTACCCGTACCGATATGGTCCATCTTCGAACTTAAACTAAGTTTACGCACAATATTAAAATACCGAAAATTTGGTTCAAATCGGTTGATCCGTTCGAGAGTTATCGTGCGCTTCAGCCAGACCGACAGACAGAAAGACGGTCGGACATTGCTAAATCGACTCCAAATTTTCTGAAACGGATTTCGTTCAAACATAATTGGGGTCTAAAACTATTATTTCGATGAGGCACATATTTCCCGTATGAAAGTGTATATACCCTCGTTAGCATAAATGCTTAGGTTACAAAAATTAAAGTAAATGTCAATTGTTTAAAAAAAATTGTGAACTGCGAAAGTGAAAATTTCGATTATAACTAAAACAAGTAAGAACGGCGTTAAGTTCGGCCGGGCCGAACTTGTTATACCCTCCACCACAAGTTGTATTGAAGTAAAATGGAATATTAGTTTCCTTTCGCGCATGAAGAAGACTTAATACTAAATTTCAGCAATTTCGGTAAAACAATGTAAGGCACCATCCTATTAGGGCTATTCCAAAACGTCGATCTATACCGACAAATTTCTGACGGAAAGTTTTTAGACTCAATGAAGACTAAATACCAAATTTCCTATATTTCGGTAAGAGAATGTAGCTAAAACTTAAAAAATACCGAAAATCAGAAGTACGCTTCTATGGGGATATAGGAACACGTGGACCTATACTGATAATACTTCTGGAATATTTTATAACTCTTGGAAGACCAAATAACGAATTTCAGCCATTTCGGTGGGATATTGACGTCACAATCTTCAGTATTACGAAAGTCGGGAGGTACCGTTCTAAGGGGTCTATATCTAAACGTGGACCTATACCGACGAATTTTAGTCGGAAATAGGGCAATATGAAAGCGTGGACCTGTACAGACAAATTTCTGGCGAACAGTTTTATATCAGGTTGAAGACTAAATACCAAATTTCAGCCATTTTGGTGCAATATTGAAGCCACAACCTTCAAAATACGGAAGGTACCTTTCCATGAGGGTTATATGAAGGCGTGGACCTATACCGACAAATTTAAAGGGGTAGTTTGAGTACCCCCAACGAAGTCTAAATACCAAATTTCAGCCAATTCGGTGGAATATTGAGGGCACAACGTTCGAAATACCGAAAATCGGGAGGTACCGTTCTATGGGGGCTATATGAAGGCATGGACCGATACAGACAAAGTTCTGGGGGAATGTTTTATACCACCAACGTAGACTAAGTACCAAATTTCAGCCATTTCAGTGTGATAATGAAGCTAAAACCTTCAAAATACCGAAAATCGGGAGGTACCGTTCTATGGGGGCTATATGAAGGCGTGGACCGATACCGACAAAATTCTGGGATAAAGCTCTATACCCCTAAAGAAGACTACGTACCAAATTTGAGCCATTTTGGTAGGATAATGAAGCTAAAACCATAAAAATACCGAAAATCGGGAGGTACCGTTCTATGGGGTCTATATCAAAACGTGGACCGATATATTCCATTTTCAATACCAACCATTCTGCAAGTAATAAAAACTTCTGTACCAAATATTGACTCTCTATCTTTAAAATTGCGAGCTGTATCTTGATTTCAACAGACAGACGGACGGACAGACGGACATGGTTAAATCGACATAGAATTTTATGCTGCTCAATAATATATATACTTTATAGGGTCTCCGACGAATATTTCGATGTGTTACAAACGGAATGACAAATTTAATTATACCCTCCATATGGTGGAGGTATAAAAAGATAGTGCTTTCTCCATAAATCCATAAAAATATTTTTAAGATGTCTCTCGATTTAGGACAAGGTTTTTTGTGTATACGAGGGACTCTAAAAACCTTCTGGCCAAGGCAACACACACCAGCTATTGTAAGAACATAATATTCTTCCAAGTCATAAAAACACCAAAACTTTACTATTTTACCAGAGTCCGTTAAAGCCAGTTAAAAATTCAGAAAATTATATAAAGAAAAAAAAAATATTTTTATCAGAAGATACAAACTACTACTTAAAGACTTCGAATCCTACTCGCAGTAATATACGAGGGACACTAGAAAAGTTTGCGGACTAGGCAGCACGTCATATGACATTTGCTGGAAAGTTTGACCGTTTTTAGCCTAAGCGTTGCTATACAGACGGCTCCATTCTAGGTGGGAGAACGGAGATAAACCAGAGACCGAAATATCTCTTCGTTTGCGGGATCACAATACGGTCCATCAAGCGAAGACCCGAGCGATTAGAGAGTGTCTAAACTGGCTTACGGACAACTTTTCAACAGCTTTTCTCGACATGGCTCGGTGCGTATAATATGGGTACCGGGACATGCGGGGAATAGAGGTAATGAGATAGAAAATTCTCTGGCAAAATATGGGGAGACCCAATTGAGGAAAAAGCTAAAAACCTATTACTGCTAGGTAAGGCAGAGTTGAGTAGTGTCCTTACAGGTCACCTGGGTTTACAAGCTCATCTGCACAAAATTAATTGTGCAGACAACAGCGTATGCAGGGTTTGCCGCTTTCGCAAACATCAGATCCCAGTTTTTATGGAACGGCACAATACCAGCCCCCCTATTCAGTAACTTTTAAACAACTTTACTCATTGTTTATTTTACAACAATTCCATTTGTTTGTTTTGTAGTTGTTACAAAAACAAAAGAAATTTTAACAACTTTTCAATCCATAAAAGTTACAGAATAGGCCTACAGATCTTAATCAGGTAATTGTAGACAACCTGAAACAAGTACGGGATTTTGTTAAGGGAAACAGTTCCTTAAATAAAATACAGTACAGTCCCCTTCCTAGTCTAGAGTGCAAAAACCCTAGTCTAGAGCGCACAACAGGCCTACCTCATGGGTTATGTGTATGTCTACTAGGGCATGTGGCTATTACTCGCCCTACTTTTCAACCTAACCTAACCTAGCCTAAGCGTGCTCAGGACAGTTTGACATACGATCATGTGTTGGGTTTTTTACAGTGGCTTGATTGAGACACCTCCAAAACATGGTTTTTTAAAGCTTTTACAGCATCTTCTGGCGACGAAAATCGTAGATCACGTCTTTTTTTCTTGATATTCTGGAATCAAATGAAGTCACTGAATCCCCAGTCAGGGCTGTATGACGCATGACTCATCAATTCCACGTTTTGTCCGGTCAAACAGGCTCTGGTATAAATCGATGTGTGACAGCTCGCATTGTCATGATGCAGTACGATTCGTCTTCTCTTGTTCGTTTTTCGAATTTCTCAGGAGACTTTAGGCAAACAAATTGTAGTGTTAAACTCAGAACTAACCGTCCTACATTTCTCAGTCCGTATAGTCGCTACACGGTCAATTTTGCTTCGAAGGTCTTCTTCCATTAACAACTTTCGTAGGATTTGGCTCGCTTTCGAAGACCCAAGGAGTCTTTTTTTGAGCGATTGACCAACTTTGCTGGATCTAGCGAGAAAAACATTTTTGCTGGTGTCGGTCTTCGTTTTTTTAGCGAGTGCCGGTTACGATTGAATACACTAAACCAGTTTTTCATAGAGCTATAGGATGGTCGTTTATCGACATACAAATATTTAATTTGATCGAAAGTGGTCACAAGTAAAATCATTTTTTTTTTTTGAAAAGTGATTTTTTCATTTTACTCTATACAGCCCATGGTCGTATGTCAAATTTTCCAGAGTACGCTTAGGCTAAAAACTGAGAAGCTTTGCAAAAAATATGTCAAATGACGTCTGGCGACACTGCGTGTTGCCTAGGCCGTAAACTTTTCTAGTGTCCCTTGTACGAGTATGATAGTACGCAAAAACATGGTTTAAAACAATATCTCTAAAAAAGCTCGGCTTATACCCCGGTTACACTCAACCGGATTAACCCAGTGGATTTGGGTTTAAAATGTCAATTCCATAGCGCAAACATCAAATAAATCCTGATGAAGTTGGTTAACCCGGCAAAAAACTCTAATGTAGCCGCACTATAAGTCTTGAAAAATAGGTTAAGTCGAAAAAACTCCATCTGATAACTCAATGGTTGTTTTAACCGCTTATTTCTATCTTAATTGTACGAGTAGATGTTTATGGACTCGATGACATTAAAAAAAGTAGCAGCCGAGTTTGCTGACAGAGAGATGGCCTCAGCCTGTGTGAGTTAAGACATAGACATATCGAATACGGGTAGAGGAAACCTGAAAGAATGGACCAAATTTTGAATAGTTACTGTGTCAAGCCGTCATTTTAGTTGGTCAGCGTAAGATTTAGAGGGTTTGGACCAGGGCTTCGGAGTTGGAGTCGGAGTCGGAGTCTGGAGTCGGAGTCTAGCAAATTTTGCTGGAGTCGGAGTCGGAGCCGGAGTCGTGAAAAAAAGCTCGACTCCGACTCCGGGCAACAATCTGTTCTACATTTATCAAAATTTGTCAAATCAATTTAATTTATTTAAATGATCATAGTTTAAAAAAAAGTCTTAATCTATATTTTGACTACAAAATGCATATCGGAAGCATTTTTGAGTCAATTGATTGGAATAATGTATGCATGCTCCAAATATACTTGGGTAAGATCTTTTTGAAGATTTACAGATCATTTTAAGGAAGACTCACTGGTGTTCTCTTGTTTTTTTATTAGAAGTCATTTATGTCTGCTGTAAAAGAACCTGTTGGACTTCTATGAAAGACCTTGTAGTACTTTAAGGGAAATCATACGAAAGACTTACCACGGTGCCCCTTAACTAAATTTAAATGGAAGGAGCTTACACCTGAGAAGTTTTCGCGGTCAAACTTCACACTTATAGGGGTTTTTACATTTTCACGATTTTGCTTGAAAACCGCAAGTCCTATGGAAATGATGTAAAGAAAATGTTGTAGCAGTGACAATTTTCACTGCACTGATTGTATCACCTCTTTGTAAAACTATGTCATGACTACAATTTACCAACTTAAACTAATATATCTCAAAAATAGTAGAACCTAGGAAATTATTGCAAAAGTCAGTATTGTAGAGAATTTCCACAGCTATATGATTTTCTACAGTCCCATTACGATAAGACTTGCCGTTCCCAAGCAAAATGGTGAAAACCTAATAATAAAAACCTAAAAATGTGACCTAAACTTCTATGTCTCAAAAATGGTAAAACCTACGAAATTGTGAAGGTCAATCCTCTAGTGAATTTTTGCAGTAACCACCTTAACCACGAAAGTGTATGTTAAGGGGAAATAGGCTATTTTGGTCTTCTATCACGATGCGGTGTTAAAATATCGTTAATTTTCCATAACTCAAAAATTACAAAGAGTGTTACAGGACAGTAATTATGGTAATTTGATATTTCGAATCTCATTGGGCACATAAGTCAATTTCGGAAAATTGTAAATATATACTCGTATGTTAGTGTTTAGGTAGAGAAACCTTGTAACGAAATGGTCCGATTGCAGTTGCTTTGAAGGGGTTTGCAACATGTTCTGAAGTGTGAAGTATACTGAAGTGCTTGTGCTTTGTATTCTGTATTGTCAACGAAAAAAAAAAAAACGAACAACTATGTTTTGGTAACCTCCCAATGTAATGTATCTTGAAAGTTCAAACTGAAATAACTGTAATTTGTGAATTTTATTTTATCTATTTTCGGAGTCGACTCCGGAGTTGGAGTCGGAGTCGAGCAAAAAATTGGACTGGAGTCGGAGTCTGCCCAAAAATGGCTCGACTCCGAAGCCTTGGTTTGGACCATTCCTTACATAACCATAGAATCACCCACAAAAAATAGAATATCGCTGTAAACAAGACCGCAGGCAGTACCATTGGTCAAAATGTGGAATGGCTCCTCGAAAAGCCCTTAAACTACACTTATGTTGACCTTTTGTGAGGGATGTATCCAACGATTTTGTCCCATATAAACTCTCTTGGTACTTGATATACATATGTACGTCTGGAAGTAATTTTAGGATGTTCAAAGTTTCCATATACGAATTCGAGAATTATTGTGCGCACCATTTTAGGGAAACAGTTTGAAGTCTTGTGGGTGGGGCAAGTGCCCGAAGAAGAGGACCGATATGACTTTAAGTTTGGACAAAATATTGTGAGACCCAAAATTTGGACCAAATCTGTTGATCTGGGGGCCGCCTGCGCACTTTACGATGTGCAAAGTTTCGGTCAAGTCGGATATTGTACTCATCAGCTGCCGACTGGGTTTTTTAGAGCTTCTTGCCCATTATATCAGGAAGTATGAACTTGCTACGAAACGGAGCTGTACCGTTGTTATGGGAAATTTTGGGTGTGGGGTACTTGAAGTTGTGGACCGAGTTTAAGAGTATTGTAATGTGAAATCATTATGTCGATGAGGCACATTTTTATCGTATCAAAGCCCGTGTACCCTCGTTAGACTAACGGCTGAGGGTATAAAAAGGAATTAACTGCACTGCGGCGACAATTTTAAACTGCACTTTTGCGGAAGAGGGCTGAAGAAGAGGACCGATATAATCCATATTCGAATCTGATTTATGTCTCGAAGAAATATTACGACGTGCAAAATATTGACCAAATATGTTACTGCCTTCAAGAGTTATTGTGCACACCATTTTAAAAGTTTTGAACTTTTGTGGGGAAGTTGCCCGAAGGATTAATCGATATGGCCCATCTTCGAACTAAGTTTGACAACATATTACGATGGTAAAATTTTGGACCTAATCGGGAGAGTTACCCTACGCTCCAGCCAGACAGGCAAACGACCGGGTGGACATTTCCAAATCGACCCCAAATTGCCTGTAACAGTTTATAATCCAAATATACTTGGGTTTTAAAGCATTACGTCGGTAATGCACAGTTGGGACGTATAAAAGTGAAAAGGAAAATTGCTGGCCTAAAGGCTGAGGATATCAAAAAAAAAAAAAAAAAAAAAAAAAAAAACACTTCACAGCCCTTTTCTGGGGGCTATATGAAGACTTAACCAACAAATTCCAAGGGAAAAATTGTATACCAAATTTCAGCCATTTCGGTGAAATATTGAAGCCACAACCATCAAAATACCGAAAATCGGGAGGTACAGTTCTATATGAAGGCGTGGACCTATAACGACGAATTTCAGTCGGAAAGTTGTTTACTCCAGCGTAGACTAAATACCGAATTTCAGCTATTTCGGTGGGTTGTTAGGGCCACAATCTTCAAAATACCGAAAACCTGGAGGTACCGTTCTATGGGAGCTATATGAAGGCGTGGACTTGTACCTACACATTTTCAGGTGGAAAGTTTTATACCAACGAAAACTAAATACCAAACTTCAGCCATTTCGGTGGAGTATTGAGGCTAAACAATTCAAAATACTGAAAATCGGGTGGTACCGCTCTATGGCGTGGACATTTACCTTTCTGGGGAAATGTTTTATACCCCCAACGAACACTAGTACTCAATTTCATCCATGAAGTTGTGATAAAGAGGCTAAAACCTTCAAAATACCGAAAATCGGGAGGTACAGTTCTATGGGGGCTAAATGAAGGCATGGACCTATAACAACGAATTTCAGTCGGAAAGATTTTTACTCCAGCGGAGACTAAATACCGAATTTCAGCTATTTCGGTGGGTTGTTAGGACCACAATCTTCAAAATACCGAAAATCTGGAGGTACCTTTCTACACCTACAAATTTTCAGGTGGAAAGTTTTATACCCCCAATGAAAACTAAATACCACACTTCAGCCATTTCGGTGGAATATTGAGGCTAAATAATTCAAAATACCCAACGAAGACTAGTACTCAATTTCTTCCATGAAGTTGTGATAATGAGGCTAAAACCTTCAAAATACCGAAAATCGGGAGGTACCTTTCTATGGGGGCTATATCAAAACGTGGGCCGATATAGCTCATTTGCAATACTAAACATCCTAGGGGTAATAGGAACTTCTATACCACATTACAAAGCACTATCTTAAAAATTGCGATCTGTTTCTTGATTTCAACAGACGAACGGACGGCCAGACTGACATGGCTATATCTACTTACAATTTTACCCTGACCAAGAATATGTATACTTTGTAGGGTCTCCGATGAATGTTTCCATGTGTTACAAACTGAATGACAAATTTAATTATACCCGCCATAATATGGTGGGGCGTATAATTATAGACAGTTCGGTGAACAGGTGAAGTTGTAAGGTGAGAGTTCGGTGAAGTTGTAAGTAAAACCCTCAAAATAACGAAAATCGGGAGGTACCATTATATCGCGTAATACCAAAACTTGGACCTATGCTGACAAATTTTGATATATAAGTTTTGTGATCACTGAGAACATTAAATGTCAAATTACAGATAGGTCGGTATACAAATGTAGCTAATCTTCTCAAAATACCAAAAACCTTGTGGTACTGTTATATGGAGATATACCAAAACATGGGCCGATATAGCCTTTATTCGAAGTTGAAGATATTTTGAAAAATCTATCCAGGACAATGTAGATCGATGTTTTTAAGTTACGCCTAGGACAATAAACGTTGAGCTTTTAAAGACATTCAGAAAGATCCGTGGAAGACAAATACTTGAATTACAAAAAGAAAATTAATTAAAAAGACCCCTGTCGCCATAGTTAAATTTATCGATTTCGATAAGCGATTTCGTTGACTAGGTAATGTTATGAGAAATAATAATCATAGTCTCGCTATTCTTAAGCGGGTTACACACGAACAATTTTGACTGTCATCAAACATCGATTGCTTCAGTCAACATCCATGCCCAACATCCCGTACATCCATGAAAATTTTCGTGGTTGCCTGATGGCAGGCGGCGAAAATGAACGGCCAAACGGGCATGCAAACGATATTTGAACAAAACACGACTTTATCTTATGAGACATATATTGTGCATCGCCCCCATCTTAGCAAGTATGGATTACTTTTGTACCTTAATCGAGATTTTAAGCAAATCTGGATAATTCCTTTATAGAAAGTCAGCAGCGGCAACACTGGCTGGATTTTCCCGTACCAACTGTTGTTAAATGTATGTATTTCTTGTTTTGTTTCTTTTGCACCCAAAATGTCAGTAAAAGATAAGAAGCCAACGGTGGTGGTGATGGCTATGGAGGTAGTGGCGGCGTTGATGATGGTTTGAACAAAAGAAAAGCAAGGAACGGGCAAAAGTATTTTTTAAGTGAAATGTTGAAAATAATGTTTGTTTTGCATGTTTCGAAGAGCGAAGCAAAGCAAGCTAAAATAGCAAAAGAAACAACTACAACACCAAACAATAGCAGTAGCTGCGCCACATCAAATCATCAAAAGGATGAAAGAAAAGAACTCGTCTTTAAATGGCAACAAAACTAAACTTCCAACATAAACAAATCGAGGAGGGATAAGACAAAAAGCCCGGCGAATAAAAACTGCGGATCTAAGCAATAACAAAAGGCACACATCCATACAAACAAAAGGGTTAAAATAGAAACACAATTGCGCTTTTATCCTCCAAATAGAGAAAAAACAACAATCAGTCCACAAAAAATGCATGTTAAATTTTTCAAAAGAAAAATGTTGGCAATTTATTTGGAAAATAATACAAAAGTCCCGGAATGCTTTTCTTATTTATTGCTGTTGTTGTTGTTGTTCGTCTTGTTGCCGCTGTCAGTGTAAAAATGTCTTTTTAGTTAAAAGAATGCATGTAGATATCAAAATGATTTTTGTAGCCTGTACTCAAATATGAATAATTTGCAGTCTATAAATTTTTGAAATGAAGTTGGCACCATTGTTTTTTTTTCATTTGGGACCTAAACAAAAGCCCTGTTTATAAAATTGAATTTAGGGAAGTGATTTTTCGCTGGTACCCATTATTCATATCATTTTTTACTATGAGATAAAAAATAATGAAATATTGAAGTTAGTGCCCGCAAGATGAATTGTACCACTTTAGTTCACCAAGAAAAAAGGTTATAGTTTTGTATCACCAAAAAATCACAAAAACTATCTGAAATAAACTTGAAAACTGGTATCAAACTGTGCTTACAGAGCATTTGTCCCATATGCAGAAATAAGAATAAATTTCTTCTCTCTTTGAGTCTATCCGAGTTTTGGTTTTCCCGTTCTGCATGAACCCATTGCGGTTCTGCATTTTTACGTTTTTTAGTGGGTTCATCTTTCGTTAGTTCTTACGACATGGTCCGGCCAACGCAATTGTTGTCTCAAACCTCGTTTTGCACTGAACTGTTCGGAGAGGTCCTTCCCTACTTTAAATGAGGACCAGGTATCAGCCAATGTTATCTTACAAAACCGAATGAGCTTTGCGAAAATGGCAAATTCAGACATTGGAATACCGTTGAAGGTATAATGCTGTTGTAACAACGCAAATATGTTCGTTCGTATAATACAGTTATCTGGTTCTGGTTCCTCTGTATCCAGATTCATAAATTCTTCAACTGGTTGCGTTCATTAAGAATCAGGATACAGGTTAGTGAGGTTAGCTTGACAGTTAGCTGAGTATCGAGGCATCAATTCGGGCCCAACATGAATTGAGGCGGCTGCATCGTGCGAATCTAAATTGGGCTAAAATCATATTTGACTTGGTAGCTGGTGTTCTTCTGCTGGGATGGATAGGGGATGTTCTCCCATTACCGCATTGACACTGTATCATCGAACTGCGTGCACAACTGCATTACTATGAATGCCATTCAAACCTGCCGATATGCTCGTTGATCTAGAGGTTTTCGTTTATAACTTTCGACATCTCTCTCTCCAGATCATGATCTATCACTAGATTGTTGATGCACCGGTAAAACAATCGTCTTCTTATGAAGATGGTCCACTGGCGTCATGAAGAGGCACCCTTTTGCTGTCCTCAGCGAAGCAATATTCTTCCACTAGGTGGATCTACTACTATTTCACTGGCCCCACACAGTTTACCAAAGACGGGCCTATTGCTTGATGAGATGTCAACAAGCACCCCAAATTTTGCCGGCCAGCGACTTGTGAACTTTGTTCCAACTTCTGATATTGTCGCAAATAGTTGCGGCTTGTACGAACGACTTAAACATGCTGTCCAACGTTACACCTAATATCTTAGTTGACGGAATCAGTTCACCATCGACCAATATGTTCAGGGGGAGCCTAATTTCAGACATCCAGGTGGAGAACAGTGTCGGAGTGGATTTAGCGGCGGATATTTTCATATTTCTCATATGGAAGAACTGCACTAAGTCAGCTTTGTAGACATCTAACCTACTACATATGTCATCGACGATAGGACCCGACGCCAAAATCGTTCAATCATACGCATCTTGAGGGTGTGGAATTTCAGAAAGGTTAGAGGTTAAACAGTTCCGGAGATATCACCCCACCTCGGTAAACTCTCTGTTTTACTCGAACAGCTTGACATGGTTAACTGTTCGGTCGCACGGCCCCCTCTGTTCAGTCCTCGACCGATATGTGTGAATATGGCGTGAAATTCTGTTTTGTGCTGTGCATTTTCCGGAATCCATTCTGATGTGGGGCAACTGGGAACCTGCATCTTATGATGCCGACAAAAACAGATCGGTCTGTTCAATTTAACTCTGCTGGTCTCCTCGCCTGGCTTCAGTAGAGGGACCAACCTGACAACTTTACCGTCTTCTGGTACAATATGGGTGGCTAACGATAGATTGAGGACACTTGTTAAGTACTCTACCCCGGGTTCATCTAGATGTTTAAACTTTACCATTGAAATTCCGTGTGGGTCAAATTCCTTGGATGATTTCAGCTTTTCCATGGTGAAGAAAAGTACGACGATCAGAGGTTATGAAATCGGGTTTTCTGTTTACAGAGTCGATGATCGGAAGATAGTCTGAGCCAACGGAAATGGCGGTTTGCCAGGACACGCCATTTATGAGATATATGGTAAAGCTCTTCTTATCCTCATAGGAGTGTCTTCATTCAAAGTGCAAGATGTGGAACTATGAATTTGCTCGGACAGCGCTGTACCCCTCCCTTTGTGCGGGATCTTTATCAATATTTAAATGGAATAAAGGTTATTTTATTATACTATTTTTTTCCAAAACAAAGTTTTTCAAAATGTTTTGTGTGTGATTTTTTTACATATTATTTAGAGAGAATAAACGTTATTTAAGTCATTAATAGGCAAAAGTTCATTAATTTTTGTTACAGAAACCGTTTTTGAAAAAAAAGGTTAAAAAGTCATAGCCCTAATGTCCACATTCAGGAACTCTGCCTCGGCAGTCCCATACTTTACTGCTTCCCCCAGACTCTACTATCCTTTTGCAAAACGTTGTAACCATGCCAACGCTGTAAAATACAGGTGAAAGCGAGCTTTGTTTACTGGTTCGCGGCAACCATCATGTTTTTCCGACTCATATATCCACTATTTCGCTGACTTTAGTGGGCTATTGAAGGCTATTTTGTAGGTATGCATCTCGTTGACATTTCCCAGGATATGCCTCATGGTAAATATCTGCTCAATGCTGGAAGTCTAAAGCCGCAATGACGATAGGCTTTAGTCGTTCCCACTATATCTGAGACACCTCTTATTTGCAATAGTGAGCAAAGTTATGCCGCTATGATTGGATCTCTGGTATCTTAGTCGTTTCCTCTAGTTTTGAATAACAACCATTTGAAAAATCTTCTTTCCAAAACCTAAGCATACCATCTGTATGGGTTACCATATGACCTTGAACGTCTCTACTCTATTTCACGGTTTGGTAAAATTGTCGAACTTCATTCTGAATCATGTACGAGTACATCTCGATTTTTGCACACTTCCCGTTTTCCATTTCTCTCTTTATCCTGCGAATAAATGTTTCTGCTCTCGCCTTTCTCCTGATACCACTCTCGTACGCTATGCGTTTCTACTCATTGTAGAGTAGCCCTTTATCAATGATGAACACGAAGAGAGCATTTGTATGGTGAATCGTACGAAAACGTAAAGGCCAGTGCTCATCTTGTTCATCTATGCCCTATATGCCGCATTCTCTCTTCGTGGAAATCTGTGGTAATCAAGTATGGATTTTGCGGTGTTTGCATGGAAAACAAACACCGCAATCCACTTGAGTGCATTATGATGTGGCTATATGTTGCAGCTTACCGATGTCCAACTTCCGTATTGTGTCTGTTCGTACTTTATTTAATACTTTGAATGGGGTAATTTAATAACCTTTGCTGCAACAAGATTGTGATCCATGTCGATGTTGTAACATTCGTCTAACTACGAATCCGCAACTAAACTAGCCCGATTTCAGTCAATTTGAAGTTTTTGGCATTTAGCGTTGGCATTTAGCGTTCCTAGTGATCAGGAAATTTCACCACCTAAAATTGCGGATATAGGTCTATATTTTTTAATAGCCCCCATCGACATTTATTGCCATTTTCGGCACAAATGAGATGAAATATTACACCTCAAATTGTCAAAAATAAAAACTTGTTCACCAAAAATTGTCGACATAAGTCCACGTTTTGGAATACCTCCCATTTCACGACGCCACCCGATTTCCTCCATAAGATGGAGGGCATAATTATTTTTGTCATTCCGTTTGTTACACATCGAAATATTTACCGGAAGTCCTATAAAGTTACATTCTTGTCGGCATAAAATTCTATGTATTTGCAAGTTAAAATCAGGATACAGCTCGCAATATTTAAGACAGTGCTTTATAATTTGACGCGGAATTTTATATTACTCCTAGGATGTTTGGTACTAAAAATTGGCTATATCGGTCTACGTTTTGCTTTATCTTCATTATCAAATGGCCGAAAATTCGAATTTAGTCTTAATTAGGAGCATTAAGTCTTCTCCCATAAAGTTGTTGCTATAGGTCCACGTTTTGATATAACCCCCATAGAACGGTACCTCCCGATTTGCGGCATTTCGTATTTAGTGTTCATGTGGAACATTAAACTTTCACCCAGAAATTTGTTGCTATAGGTCCACGTTTTGAACAGAATCTACGTAGAACGTAAAGCTTTTAAAATCTAGTTCGTTTGAACGACCTAGTTCACCATATATGTTTTTGTGAAATAACTCCTACTCAAACGAACTATGGTACTCCACTAGTTCACTAGATTAACCAACTCCTGTAGAACGGTGTCTCCCGATTTTTGGTATTTTCATGGTTTGGAGAATAAAACTTTCTTCAGATATTTGTTGCTATAAGTCTAGATAGAGCCATACATCCAAATTTTCAGCGTTTTCAATGTATTAGCCACGTTATCACATCGAAACGTCTGAAGTTTGGTATTTAGTTTTCGCTAGTGGTAAAAAGATTCCAACAGGGTACCGCCCGATTTTTTGTATTTCTTGGGGTCTCTGCCAGAATTTTTTCAAGGAACAGAATATTTTCCCAAGGACCACAAAGCGTGGGTGTTTTAAAGAATATTTTTGCAAGGACCAAAATATTTTTCACACCGACCACAAGGCGTGGATGTTTTAAAGAATATTTTTCAAGGACCAGAATCTTTTCTCCAAGGACCACAAACTGCAGATGTTTTAAAGAATATTTTATAAAGGGCCAGAATGTTTTTCCCAAGGACCAGAAAGCGTGGATATTTTAAAGAACAGTTTTGCAAGCACCAGAACATTTTTCCCAAGGACCACAAGGCGTAGATGTTTTAAAGAATATTTTGTCAAGGACCAGAATATTTCCCCCAAGGTCCACAAGGCGTGGATGTTTTAAAGAATATTTTTTCAAAGGACCAAAATATTTTTCCCAAGGACCACAAGGCGTAGATGTTTTAAAGAATATTTTATCAAGGACCAGAATATTTTTCCCCGAGGACCACAAGGTGTGAATATTTTAATGAATATTGTTTCAAGGACCAGAATATTTTCCCCAAGGACCACAAGGCGTTGATGTTTTAAAGAATATTTTTTCAAGGACCAGAATATTTTCCCCAAGGACCACAAGGCGTTGATGTTTTAAAGAATATTTTTTCAAGGACCAGAATATTTTCCCCAAGGACCACAAGGCGTTGATGTTTTAAAGAATATTTTTTCAAGGACCAGAATATTTTCCCAAGGACCACAAGGCGTTGATGTTTTAAAGAATATTTTTTCAAGGACCAGAATATTTTCCCCAAGGACCACAAGGCGTTGATGTTTTAAAGAATATTTTTTCAAAGACCAGAATATTTTTCCCATTGACCACAAGCCGTGGATCTTTTAAAGAATATATTTTTCAAGGACTAGAATATTTTCCCAAGGGACCACAAGGCGTGGATGTTTTAAAAATATTTTTTAAAGACCATAATATTTTTCCCAAGGACTACAAGGCGTGGATGTTTTAAAGAATATTTTTCAAGCACCAGAATATTTTCCCCGAGGACCACAAGGCGTGAATATTTTAATGAATATTGTTTTAAGGGCCAGAATGTTTTTCCTCAAGGTCCACAAGGCGTGGATGTTTTAAAGAATATTTTTCAAAGACCAGAATATATTTCCCATTGACCACAAGGCGTGGATGTTTTAAAGAATATTTTTTCAAAGACCAGAATATATTTCCCATTGACCACAAGGCGTGGATGTTTTAAAGAATATTTTTTCAAAGACCAGAATATATTTCCCATTGACCACAAGGCGTGGATGTTTTAAAGAATATTTTTTCAAAGACCAGAATATATTTCCCATTGACCACAAGGCGTGGATGTTTTAAAGAATATTTTTTCAAGGACCAGAATTTTTTGTTTGGAAAACATTTTTTTAAGGACCAGAATTTTTTGTTTGGAAAATTATTAAAACAAGGCAATGTTTTGGTAGGCGCACTTTCATAAGCTAAAGACAACTAATTATTCAATTTTACTTCAATAAAACCCGCGGTTAGGGTATAAAAATGTTGGCCATACCGATACTGGCGCATTTTAACTTGTTGTACCCTACACCATATATGTGGGGAAGGTATTTTAATTTGGTTTTGTCCAGAAAGTTTGTAACACATCGGAATTATGGTCGTAGCCTATACTTATATATACCAATATGAATTTCTGGAAGAGCTGTGTCCTTTCGTCCGTCTGCAATCTAAACGCTACAGGTCGCATTTTTTATTAGATCATCGAGTTTTGGGTATTAATGGGAGTCCTGAAGGGGAAGCAGTCTATTGATTTTGGTGATGATTAGGGGTCGGATTGGGCAAAAAACGTCTATGGAGAAAAAGTCAAGGTCTTATTTTAGTGCGAATATCCGCTTCTATTAAGAGTACTCCAAAAGATAATTCTGATACGAGGGTTGAACGATAACTATCTGGCCTATCAATGAAAACGTGAATATTTCCCATCACAAATAGTTTTATTGTTTAAGTAGTTTTATTGTTTTCTTAAGTAGTCTCCAGCATGATTTATACGCTTTTTCATGCGCTCAAACCAATTGTTGAATCCTTTTTTCCACTCCGATTTAGACACCTCCAATTTGTTTCTGAAAGCTTTTACAGCATCTTCTGGCAACGAAAATCGTTGACAACGCCTTTTTTCTTGATATGCTGGAATCAAATGAAGTCATTGGATCCAAGTCAGAGCTGTACGGTGGATGACCCATCAATTTTTCGTATTGTGCGGTCAAACAGGCGCTGGTTTGAATTGATGTGTGAGTGCTCGCATTGATTCGCTTTCTCTTGTTCATTTTTCGAATTTCTCAGGAGGCTTTAAGCAAACAAATTGTAGTGTATCACTCAGAATTAACCGTCCTATATTTCTGAAGCCGTATAGTCTCCACACGGTCAGCTTTGCCGAAGAAACAGGAGACCATTTGCTTGAAAGTACTTCTTTTATGAACAACTTTCGTTCGTTTCGATTCCTGTCTTGTTTCGGCTCCTAAGCATTCACGATTCATCGTCTAAGAAGATCTTTTAAACATCGTTTGAAGCACCGCGAACGTTTTTATTCACAATTTCTTTGCACCAATCCATAAGAGCCTTTTTTGAGCGATTGTCCAATTTTGCTGGATCTAACGGGAAAAATCGATTTTTGCGGCCAAGTGTTCATGCAATATCGAATGATAGTTGGTGGAAGAAATTACCAAGGATGCCTCTATCTCACGGTATATAACATGGCGATCTGGCATTATCCGTTCACGCACGGCTTAATTTTTTTTTTTTTTTTTTTTTTTTTTGGCACAATGGCCCCAGTGGCACGTGTTAAAATATTCCGATTGTACTCAAACTTTGGCAATTTTAAAAGCTAACAAAACAAAACACTTTAGGGTGTGCCGATAAAAAAAAACCGACATCGATTTTTTTTCCTTTGAGTTAAAGCCAGTCTAGTCAGTACCGTACTGACGTTTTTTTAAATCATTAATATATCATACTAAAATGAAAACTTTTTCGGGTTTGCTTTGTTAAGTACCATTATAAATCATAAAATTTTTGCTGGAATATTAAATAAGGATATGTTTAGAAACATGTTGCTAAATTGTCATTGAAATTTTTTTGATATAGATTTTTCGATTTTTGTCGTAGGTTGGGATCACAGGGCAGTGCGGCCCAGTCCCACACTATAGCCGTTGCTGAGTTGTGTTTCTGTGTTTTTATACCCTACACATAAGATGGGGGTATATTTTCTTTGTCATTCCGTTGGTAACACATTGATTCGTCTGAAACCCTATAATTGATCGCGTTTTATGTTTTCGTAGTAAGATGTTGTCTATAGGTGTGGGTTACTAACTTGAGTTCTTATCGCTAGCTCACTACCATTAACGGGTGTTAAAGGCACTTCCTCAGGTGGCACCACGGGGAGGTTGTGATGGAAAAAGGACCAAAAGGGTTTTGCCATTTTTAATCCAGTCTGGACCGTGGCATCTTTCATCCCCTACGTCTCCCAAGAAGGTAGCTTGTTTGTATTACTTTGTAATAGATTATTCGACTCAGGAGGATCCCAAATTGTTGCTGGCTTGTTTTATCGCCGAAAACTGTTGCTCTAACACCTAACCAAAACCACATCCAAATATATCATCAAATGAAAGAACACGCTTTTTCTGGACATCGCTCTGTCTTTTACAATATTCCCGCACATTCTCGTGTAAGAAATCAATTATACTTGGGTAGTGTATTAATATGTATTTTGTTCTGACCCCTTGATATTGATTATTTTTTTGTAAATATTAAACATAGATCATTCATGAAAATTAATAAAGTAATACAGACAATTATTTACTTAACCAAATTCGAATCCATTTTTTCCTTTTTTCCATGCACATTCTTTTTTGGCAAACAGTCTTGGAAGATACTTCCTTTTTTTGCAAAATGTAAGAGATACTCTGAGACTTGGGTAAACAGTATTTTTTTTATTTTGATGATGATTTTTTTATTATTGTTGCTGTTATTATTATTTATGTTTTGTTTGCTTACCCGTATTTCTAGCTAGCTGAACAGAGGCTGTATGGATGGATGTCACTCATGGAATATTGAATGGATACCAAAATAAATAAAAACCAGTCAGAATGAAGAAAATTGATTGATGACTATTTGTTTTTGACCGACCGGCCGACCTACCATTTCAGATGCTTTAGATGTCTAGTTATGTTCTGCTTTGTTGTTGTTCTTGAAGAGCTGAATAAATGGTTGGACACCTTTTTCATGGCTCAAAGGGTCTTTATGAAGGGAAATAAAAATGTATGAGTGTGTGTGTGTGTTTGGTGAAGGATGTTGGCATTGTTGATTTCTTTATTGTTTCTATTATGACAGCATAAATATTATAGTCCTGGCTTTTTGACAGTTAACGTAGGTATATGAGTGTATAATAATATTATTATCAACAGCACAGAATAAAGAAAAGAAAAAAAAAACAATAATAACAACTGGAATTTGTTGTTTATTCTTGTATTTTTCGGGGTCCCCTGTCAGTTTCGCCACCATCATCGTGATTCTTCCTTGTGGCCTAGTCGTTATTGTCGTCAGTCAGCAACATCTTTGTTTTTTCTCTCTTTCAACTTGACTTGTCTATGATTGTTGTAAACATTGGCCAAAATTCGTTTTTATAAACATTTGTTATTCTAAGCGTGCGTAAATCATGCCGAGCTATGATTAGAAGAGTTCTGTTCACCATTTTATTTTCATGTCTGAATTTGGTTTTCCACGTGTCGCCTCATACACATAAATATAAATATTTCATATTTTTAAAAGTCATGTCAACAGGCTGATTTTTGGTTGTTAGCAACAAACGATACAATGTGAAGGATCACATTGGATTTTTTGTTAGGATTAACAGAAAATTGTAGGTTCTTTTCTCTAAGACAAAATATGTAAATATCTTTTTTTTTTTGTATTGCCACAAAAAAAGGTAAATGTTTGAGATTTATGATTGATTTATTTTTATTTATATTTATATTTTATTTATTAAGTTGATGTCTTAAATTGAATTTTGATTTAGAGCTTAACGTATGTTGGTATGTACTTTACAAAGCCCAGAATAGGACTTGTTACTTCAACAAATAAATATGTAATTTGATAGTTTAACTTTGTTGAGAATAAAATCACCTATTCTTGGACAAACTGAATGATTTCGAATTATAATGTATAAGAAATGCATCATATGTTAGAAAAAGTTAAATAGCCAATCAAAAAGATTTTGGATAGGTTTGAAAAACAAGCAAAGGCGGAAACAAAATAAACTACTGCCACAACAACAACACTTCACTATAATATAAAGGTGTAAATACGAATTATAATGTATAAGAAATTCATGATATCTTAGAAAAAGTTAAATAGCCAATCAAAAAGATTGTGGATTGTTTTCAAAAACAAACAAAGGTGGAAACAAAATAAACTACTGCCACTTCACACGATTTGTTGCCTTAAAATGCATTTGATACCTTTCACTAAAGTATTAAAGTGTTAATACAAAATTGTGAACTAAGGACTGCTCAATTGATTCAAGTTCTGCCACTTCGTATTCTCAATAGATAGAGAGCTTTCGTACAAATCCTTTACATGAGTTGTTGTACCCCTATATAATGATTCCTTTAAATTATTTTTGAAGAGTCCGGTCCGGAAAAATCTTACATTTTCCTATGGTATATAAAGTTCGTCGTTACCAAATTTAACGCATTTTTGTCTTCTTTGCGATGCAACGTAAACATAAACAAGTAAAAATGTGTCAGTCGGCTTTGCCGACAGATATGTACCCGCAGCGAATGTGAAGCGAAACTTTCACCTCCGGATGTATTTAAGGTCTCTCCAGAATTTTGTGGCCCTTTTTAGACATTTGAACTTGCCGACAAAAACGTGGATTAGGAATTAACTGTACTAATACACAAATGTTGAACTTTTGTAGGGCAGGTACCTTTAGGGAGGACCGATATTGGCCATATTAGAAGTTAAACTAAATTTTGATAAAATATAAGGAGATCCAAAGTTTGGAACAAATTGGTTGCCCCTTTCAAGTGATATCCTCCTAGCATTTTAGTGATATTTTTTAAACATTGGGGAGAAGTACCGAAAGTTGTGACATAGGGGTTTTTTACACCTTTCGGGCTGTTTTCCCAAGAAATGTGGACTTGCCCCTGAAAAAACTTTTACCGTCGTAATGGAGTTAGCGAATGCAAATCGCTTCAACAAAAATCAAAGTGATTCGAGAGCAGGTCTTAAAGTGAACTTATCCGAAATTTTGTGTGAGAGGTACCAGAAGGAGTAGATAAATAAAGTCCATATTCGAACGTGATCTATATCTGGTAGATATATTAGGATGTGCAAAGTATAGATTACATCGGTCACTCCCTTCAAGAGTTATCGTGCGCAAAATTTTTCCGAACATTTTTGAAGTTTTGTGGGGGAGGTACCTGAAGGAATGGACCGATATAGCCCATCTTCGAATTTTAACTATGCTTTGTTAAAATATTACGAAGGCCAAATTTTGGACCGAATCGACAGATCCGTTCGAGAGTTATCTTTCGCTCCAACCACTACACAAGGTGTCATAGGGGCTTCTGCACCTTTCCGGTCATTTTCTCAGGAAGTATGGACTTGCCCCTGATAAAACTTGTACCGTGGTATGAAGGGAAGTGAATGCAAGTTGCAGCAACAAAAATCAAAGCGATTCGAGAGCAGGTCCTAAACGGAACTTGTGTGGGAGGTACCTGAAGGAGTGGGCCGACTGTGTCCATATTGGAACCTTATCTAAGTCTGGTAGAAATTTCACGATGTGCAAAGTATGGACCAAATCGCGTGATCCCTTCAAGAGTTATCATGCCCACAAAATTTCCGAACATTTTTGAACTTTTGTGGGGGAGGTACCGGAAGGAGTGGACCGATATAGCTCATCATCGAACTTAAACTAAGTATGGACAAAATATTACGAAAGCCAAAATTTGAATCGAATCGTTTCATCCGTTCGAGAGTTATCGTGCGCACCAGCCAGCCAGACAGACAGAGAGACAGACGGACGGACATTGCTAAATCAACTCCAAATTGTCTGAAACACATTTCGTCTAAACATAGTCCCAATTTGCATTAGGCGAGTTTACTTGCGTCAATTGTCAGTTTGTAGGTGAGAGAGGGTGCTGAGAGGCAAAGGGTTACCATATGCCTCACCTCTCTCTCCTACAAAATGACAATTGCCGCAAGTAAACTCGCCCAATGTAAATTGGGACATACTTGGGGTCTAAAACCATTATTTCGATGAGGCACATTTTGCCCGTATGAAAGTGTATATGGGCAATATTATTGAAAATTTAACATCGTTGAAGCCAAGGTTTACCCCTTTATAACTCGCGAATAGTGGTTGTATATTGTATAAATTAAATGCTTTCGGATAAAATGAAATGTTTTTAGACTTGGCAAAAAATATTGGCCTTAAAAGTTAATTTGCATGGAAGCTGTGGCTACATTTATGGTAAATAATGGGTAAAAGCCAACTTGTCTTTTTTTGTTTTCTCTCGATTTGTGATTAAACCACACTTTTCACGATTTTCCCGTCAAAGTAAAAGTAGAAGGCAACTAAATAAGGATCATCTCACTAGTGTATAACTTCTCAAAATTTGATATGCGTCAACCATTAAATGATGCTGACATTTTGAAGCCAGATTTTAAGTGTTTTTTGAAATTTCCTTCTAATTTCGTTCCGCAAACAGGTTTTTCAAAAAATCATATATAGGAATGAAGAACTCACGATTCTGATTTATGTGATATATGTGTCGTGAATGTAGTCTACACAGCTTCAGAGAAATCTGTATCCAAATACGAAAATTTTGTGCGAAAAAATTTCTAAAAATCATATATTTCGGGTCTAATTTGTACAATTGGCATTCGATTTAATCGTGCATGATTGCAAATTTTGGATTTTTACGTTGCGGATCTAATAAATCATTACTCGTTAAAATCCATCTACTAAAACGCGAGATAGGAGAAATTCCAAGGTAGGAAAATCACCTAATATTGCTTTTGAAAATATCGCACATTTTATCGCGTATTCTGTCGGCCGCTTGCAATGCTATGAAAAAACTAGTGCAGCATCTTCCTTTTTGCGGAAACAGAGATTTAAAAACTTCACTGATAAGGGAACTACATTCATTTTATCCCTAAAATAGTGTGTGATGATACATCCACTGATTGCCTTGAAATAGGTATATATCGATGCAGATTTTCATGGTGACACTAAAACCTGATGCGGAACGAAATTGTATGAACTTTGCACAAATTAGCGATGTTTTATAGGTTTTTTAATGCTAAGATGCAGCCGATGCTACATCTTAGCGTCCAAATTATATTTCGAAAAATATATACAAATTAAAAAGTATGGTCTTGCTGTACATGAAAATCACAAAACTATTTTCATAATTACGCGATTTACACTAATTTTAATAATGCCTGTAAGTTAAAGCGGTTTATTTGAACTCTATTTCCGTTTAAGAAGTCTAATGATTTATTTCAACAACCCGATAACTTTCCTCAATGGGAAACCTTCTATGTGAATGTAGATAAAGCAAAATCCGCCCATTTTCTTGGGAGTTTCAAGAAAAATAAAAGAAGTAAACAAAAACAAAAAAAACAAGTAAAAAGTCGTTAAGTTCGGCCGGGCCGAACTTTTTAATACCCTCCACCATAAAATAGTCTTAATTAAAAAGGAATAATTAGGGTCCTTTTACAATTTTAGGTGGAACAACTTTTCGACAATGGATAGACTCCTACTGCCTCCCACTATTGCTTAAATTACACTGTGAACACAAATGTTGGGGCAGAGATAATTCCTTTTGGAGATGAAAGCCGTTGGTGTGTGTATATTAAAAACCCCGGAGGAGTCGATCTTCCGCGTTATGGCGTGATGAAGTTTTTGCAAGAGACCCTGTAAGCCATCATGAATTAGCTTTATATCTTTGTTTGTTGTTTTTGTAGAGCACTTAAGCAACAGTGAACAAAGATATAACGCTAATTCCTGATGGCCCACAGGGTCTCTAACAAAAATTTCATCACGCCATAACGCGGAAGTTCAACTCACGGCGGATCTGTCCTTCGGGGTTCATAATATAATCACCAAGGCCTTTCTTCCCCAAGAGGAATTTTCCGTGCCCCAGACTTTCACCTCCATATTGTTGCACAGTGTTATCTAATCTAATCTAAAACAAGTAAGCAAAGGCTATAGTCGGACAGGGCCGACCATACGATACCCTATACCACTACCCTGCGAGTTAGCTTTCAGCAAATCAAAGTTTCTTTTGGACAAATAAGCTCATTGTAAGAAATAAATTTTTGGAGTCTGAAACCTTATCACATTAAGTTTAAATAACAATATAATAATGGTTCCACAAACATCACAGAAGGGACAGGGCGTGCACCACCAATCATATTACAGCAATAGTATGGGGCCTACTGTTTATCGCCGAGTCCGAAAGGCATGTCTTAAAACACCACCTGTAGAGAAGTTGTACATGGTTGAATTACTCAGAAAATGTCGCCAAATTTACTGAGGGGTATTTTGCCATCGTTGGAAATTTGATGTTTGCTGGCCCGGAATCGAACGCCCGACCTTCAGCGTGCAAGGCGGGTGTGCAAACAATTGTACCATGGTGGCACCAATAAGTAATTTTAGAACGGGCATTTACTGTGGACCTAATTTTTTGTATATTTTGACATTTTTGCTAAAACATATGCAAAAATTTGTGTCCTAAATATCCCATCGAATTGGCTGAATGTTTGTATTAAGTATTCGTTCATCACAATTTTCGACCTGAAATTTATCGGTATAGGTCCAGGTCTTTATATAGCTCCCATAGAACCGTACCTCCCGATATCCGGTATTTTGAAGGTTGTGGCCTCAATATCAAACTGAAATGGCTGACATTTTGTATTCAGCCTTCGTTGGAGGTAAAAAAACTTTCCACCTGAAATTTGTCGTTATATGTCCACGTCTTCATATAGCTCCCATAACCAGAACCTACCGATTTTCTGTACTTTGAAGGTTATGGTCTCAATATCCCTCCGAATTGGCTAAAATTTGGTATTAAGTCTTCATTGGGGGTATTAAGCTTTCCATCTGACATTTGTCGGTATAGGTCTAGGCGTTCATATAGCTCCCATAGAACGATAGCTCCCCATTTTCGACATTTTGAAGATTGTGGCTCTGGTTACAGATTTCTCTGTTTTATTGACTTGTCTGAAGTGAATTTCAAACAGAAAAAATTTACATATAAACATTTTAGAAGATATTATTGAAATATATGTAGCATACGAAAACATGTGAAATACAGAAATTTTCCATATGCAAAACTAATATTTGCATATGCATCATTTATACATTTCGCCTATTTTTGCATATGTGATATATTTCGACTGGAATTTAATTAGAAGCCAAAAATATGCAAATTTTACAAAAATAGGTGTTGCATAAAATTCCGCTGTCTACATATCATTGAGCTGATATTAATCGGGGTGCTCTCATTGATATGAGAGAAGGCTCCATTGTCCCTACTGGGATGTTTGTGGAACAATTATATACAGTACATTTTAAGAAATATTCTTAAATTTGAAAATTGGCGTTGTTTAGCAATTTCTGCTACATCTTTAAATTTTGAACAATTGGACAGGTAATATGATAGGGTTCCACGCAATTTGTAAGAACTGGGAATTTGTCTGTCATGATAGAGAAAATTTGTAGCATGGGAGGAAGATGTGGTTCTCCTCATAAAACTCATTATATCTTAGGTAGTAGGTCCGTTACCAAGCACACATATTATTGCAATTTTCATCAGAGGAAAGATCGGTAGTTAATTTTTCATATATAGGCGACTTTGCCGGTATATGGCCTCCAGGGACTCAAATACGGACCAAAAATAAAATGTTTTTATTTAGCATACAAAAGTAATGGTCCATTGCACCCGCTAAATAATATCAGATCGTCATCAAAAATTGTAGGCATCTTCTTCGACCTAAACCCCTACCTCGTGGAAAATTTCGTGACTATTGATCTATAATTGCGACCTCTAGTATGCTTTTGATTACATTACAAGCAAAACACTCGATATATTAGGCTGTAACTCTGTTATCTGACCACACAAATCAACATAGTTGGCATTAATTGAAAGGGCAAGAGTAGTCCTTCCAAATATTATTTATGTGGGCGGAATGTGTGGTCCAGGAATAAAGATATTACCGGTATATTAAAAATTTTCACAATTTTCACACAAAAGTTGTGGTCCATTTAACCCTCTAAACATCATCCGATCACCATCTCAAATTGCAAGCTTCTTCTTTGTCATATAATCTTACATTATTTAAAATTTCGAGGCGATCGGACTATAATTGCGACATACAGAGCCGCTACAAAATCGGATAAAAATTTTGTTTTTGGTCCATTTCACCCGCTTAACATTTCTCGATCATCACCAATAAGAATAGGGATCTATTCTGATCTGAACCCGACCTCCATACAAAATTTCGTGACGATCGGTCCATAATTGCGGCCTGGAGCGTGTTTACAATTTATAATGGACAGACGGACGGACGGACGGACGGACGGACGGACGGACAGACACACATCTCAAAATCGCTTTATCTCGTCGAGATATGAAGATTGGTATACCACATTGGGGGTCTCCGACGAATATTTCGCGGTGTTACATGAATTTTTACCAAAACAAACTTATAATACCCTTTTCCACATTGTGGTATAGGGTATAAAAATGTGTTCAGCTAGGTGAAAGGTACCACCTGGCGGAAAAGTTTTATAGCTGCAGGGAACTTCAAGAGTCAAATTGAGGGTAGTTTCATCAAAAACAATGTAGACCCTCAAAAATGGACCCATGTTGACGAATTTTAGTGAAGAAATTTCGTGACCACTGAAAATTCCCGAAAATCGGGAGGTACAGTTATATGGGCAGATATACCAAAACATGGACCTATATTGACGATTATTTTTGAATAGACAAAATTGTAGCTAAAATTCTCAAAATACCGATCATTACAGCTAGTTCGGTTAAAAATTGCAGCTAAAATTCTCAAAATACCACTGATAACTTCAAATGTCAAATTACAGCTATTTCATTAAAAACAGTAGCTAAAATTCTCAAAATACCGAAAATCGGGAGGTACCGTTATATGGGAGCTATACCAAAATATGGACCTATGTTGACGATGTTTCGTGGAGATGTTTCTTGACCACTGAGAACCTCAAATGTCAAATTACAGCTAGTTCGGTTAAAAATTGTAACAAAAATAATCAAAATACCGAAAATCGGGAGGTACGTTTATAAGGTGGCCATACCAAAACATGGACCTATGTTGACGATGTTTAGTGGAGATGTTTCGTGACCACTAAGAACCTCAAATGGCAAATTACAGCTAGTTCGGTTAAAAATTGTAGCTAAAATTCTCAAAATACCGAAAATCGGGAGGTACCGTTATATGGGGGCTATACCAAAACATGGACCTATGTTGACGATGTTTGGTGGAGATTTTTTATGACCACTGAGAACCTCAAATGGCAAATTACAGCTAGTTCGGTTAAAAATTGTAGCTAAAATTCTCAAAATACCGAAAATCGGGAGGTACCGATATATGGGGGCTATACCAAAACATGGACCTATGTTGACGATGTTTCGTGGAGATGTTTCATGACCACTGAGAACCTCAAATGTCAAATTACAGCTAGTTCGGTTAAAAATTGTAACTAAAATGCTCAAAATACCGAAAATCGGGAGGAACGTTTATAAGGGGGCCATACCAAAACATGGACCTATAATGACGATGTTCGGTGAAGATGTTTCATGACCACTGAGAACCTCAAATGTCAAATTGCAGATAGTTCGGTTAAAAATTGTAGCTAAAATTCTCAAAATACCGAAAATCGGGAGGTACCGATATATGGGGGCTATACCAAAACATGGACCTATGTTGACGATGCTACGTGGAGATGTTTCATGACCACTCAGAACCTCAAATGTCAAATTGTAGATAGTTCGGTTAAAAATTGTGGCTAAAATTCTCAAAATACCGAAAATCGGGAGGTACCGTTATATGGGGACTATACCAAAACATGGACCTATGCCCATATCCTTTGGGATATAAGTTTGTTGATCACTAGGAACCCTAAGTGCCAAATTATAGCTAATTCGGTCTGCAAATGTGGCGAATAGCATTAAAATACCTCAAATCCGGAGGTACCGTTATATGGGGGCTATACCAAAGAGTGGACCGATATAGCCCATCTTCGAACTTGACCTGCCTATGGAAAAAATACCCTCGAGTGCAAAATTTCAGCACTCTATCTCAATTATTGCGGACGCTAGAGTGATTACAACAGACGGACAGACGGACATGGCTAGATCGTCTTAGAATTTTATCCTGATCAAGAATATATATATACTTTATAGGGTCGCAAATGATTAGTTCGATGTGTTACAAACGGAATGACAAACTTAATATACCCTCCATACTACGGTGGAGGGTATAAAAACATTGTTCCACAATATCCCATACGGGACAAGGGAGACTTCTCTCATATCAATGAGTGCACCCCGATTCATATTTAGCTCAAAGATATGGGACCTACTGTTTATCGCCGAGTCCGAACGGCGTGTCTTATGACACCACTTGTGGAGAAGTTTTTCAAGGCTGAAATACTCAGGAAATGTCGCCAACATTACTGAGGGGTATTTTGCCACCGTTGAAAAATGTCTGATGTTGCTTGGCCGGGGACTCGAACCCCCGACCTTCTGCGTGCAAGGCGGGCGTGCATACCATTGCACCACGGTGGCACCCGAAATAAAAGAAGTACTCCTATAGAATTTTTCCAATATCTTCAACTTTAGAATGCATGTGAAAACTATTATTCCAAACCAACATTTGTTTTTTGTAACACAAATATGTGCTTATTTTGGCTATAATATCCTAACTACTATCCCGATGATTATAAGTTTGGTCTCATTTGATTCCCCGTGAAGTCTTTCTTTAAAGCTGTTACTTTTTTGTAATTTTTGACGGGTAAATGGACCTACATTTGCAACAGATTCGGATTACATTTAAAATTTTGTCAATTTTATGTAAATTCCGCGAATGCTGAGTAACATTTTACAAATATCATGCAATCTACTTAATGACGTCACTTCGTGAAAACTTTTTAGTGGCAATTGTGCTCAATAAAATAATTAGCGTTTTTATAATAATTTTTTCTTAAAGGCAGAAGTAAAACCGCGATAACATTTGTCCGCAACAACCAAAAATTTGCTCGTGAGCGGATTTGTGCTGGGGAATTTTTTTCTTAACCTTTGTAACAAAAATCGTTAATGTAGCGCGAAAAGAAAAAATTCAATTTTTTTGGAAATGGAATATGAAATAATTGGCAACATTTCCCATATACCCTTCATAGCCTAAAGGCTGAGGGTATAAAAACAGTCGTAGGTATATGATCATGGTTACTCTGACTCAATTTTGCGGAGGATGCAGAAAATTTCTCATTTTTTGTTTTGTTTTCTGGTCTCTCTTATTGACCTGTTTATCGACACAGAGTCCGCGGTTAAGGGAACTGATGTGGAAGTTTGGTTGCTTCCGAAACTATAGTCTTCTCTGGCTCCGCTCGTAGTAATCAATTTCTTTACCCACTGTTAAACATTTGGTCTTCAAATATGGAAGCAACAAAATACGGACTTGCACTCAATTAAACACATAACATGTAAATAAATAAATTATTTAGCCGGAGAGTTTTAAACCCCATGTGGCTCCAGATATAAAGAAAATACCCCAGAAGGCTTTCGAATATACCGTAAATATCGTAACCATTTTGGTAATTGTGCGTGAAACTTACTAAACTTCTAAAATAAGAAAAAAAAACAAAAACTGGCATAAAAACAATTTCGAAGATATCGGAGCAAAAATTAATGGTACTGAAAGAAATATCACACTTTTTACCACCTTTGCCCGGAAAAATCAAGTAAAACTTAGTATCAACTCAAATAGAACGTGCCTGTTATTTAAAATAGTTTAAAAGTATTTACTAGAAGAGTCTTTGAAATAAAATCAGCCCTGTTGAACTTAGTAGTACCTTTTCCACATTGTGGAGTAGGCTGTAAAATTTCAAAATGGGGGCTATTCAAAAATGTGAGCCTACGTCCTCAATTATGCTGATGCGATGAATAAACGATACAGCTCGAGGTTGATTAGACGCGCAGTGGTTGAGAATTGTTTTTTCCTGGTCAAAATAATGTAGCTTTTAAACGGGTAGATATAATTTCATAATTATTTTGAAGGAGACAAGATAACAAATTTCAGCCATTTCGGTGGGATGTTGAGGTCACAAACTTCAAAATACTGAAAATCGAGAGGAACCGTTCTATACGGGCGTGGACCTATACCGACAAATTTCCGGTGGAAAGTTGTATATCCCCAACGAAGACTAAATTCTAAAGTTCAGACATTTCGGAGGAGGCGAAAACTTTGAAAATAGCAAAAATCGGGAGCTACGGTTCCATTGGGTATGTATGAAGACGTGGACCTACACTGACAAATTTCAGGTGAAAAGTTTGATAACCCCAACGAAGACTACCTGCCAAAGGCAAGAACCGTCAAAATACCGAATATCGGGAGGTACCGTTCTATTGGGGTCTATATGAAGACGTTGAGGTGGAAAAACTTACACCCCCAGCCATTTTGAAAGGATATCGGGGTAACAACCTTTCTATGGGAGCTATATGCAGGCGTGGACTAATACCGTAAAATTAAAGCGTTATACCCTAACGCGGACTAAATACCAAATTTAAGCAATTTCGGTGGGACATTGAGGCCACAACCTTCAAAATACCGCAAATCGGGAGGTGCAGTCCTGTTGGGGGCTATATGAAGGCGTGCACAAATTTCACGTGGTAGGTCTTGTACTCCCAACGAAAACTGCATGTAAAATTTCAGCTATTTCGGTGGGTTATTAAGGTAACAATCTTCAAAATACCGAAAATCGGGAGGTACCATTCAATGGGGGCTATATGTAGACGTGGACCTATACCGACCAAATTTCAGCAAGAATGCCGTGCATACCCAACGAAGACTAAATGCCAAATTTCAGCCTTTTCGGTATGATACTAAGGCTAAAACCTAGAGAGGTATCGTTCCATATACGCTATATATCAATATCAGGTGGAGGGAAGTGTAATCGGACAGAACAGGACGGATACAAAAGTATATAAAGACGTAAGAAAACACTCTTCGGCATTCTGTTGCGAATACGACACATTCCATATTGTTCCTAAAAATTCAAGAACGCAAAATCTGGAATTTCACTAAAATTACCGAAATACATAAACATACGTTTTTTTGAGAAAGTAACTAATAAAGGACAATGGCAATTGGGGTTTTCATACCGAAATGGAATTTTTCCACCCCCAGATCTTGATTTCCATTTTATGTCACAGGGTATTCAGTAAGATTTCCCATAGAGACCACAATGTCTTTAATAGAACACAAGGATGACTTCTCATAAAAAACAAGATGAGAATACAAATACCAAGTCCAATTCTAATTCCATTGTCATAGAATTTTACTTTTGTTTGGAAAAATGTAAAGACTTATTTGGATCAACAAAATAGGGATGAAATTGTCCTTAAACTTAGTAGATATTTAACTACCTAATTATTGTAGGCACCAACATCCACAGTTGCTTCAAATTACTCCTATTGCCGTTTACTGACAGTCCCTTTTTAGCAGATTCTCCTTCGACCTGTCTAAAGGTAGTATGTACTGCTTTTAATGATCGAAGCATGATATCCAAGCATAATCAAGTAACATGTGTTTATTTGTAAATATATTGTGTTTTTTCTTTTAATATTTGCATCTCGTATGTCTCCAATAGCAAGAAGATCACACTCGCGTTGGCTTTGCAAATCTTGATTTTTCTACATTGAAATAATGCAACTAACTGAAACGCAAAAGGTATATCCGAACGTATGATAAACAAAATGTTCCAATATTATTATCAATACGTACTAATGGTCATTTACCTTAAATATGTAAGGTTGACAACTTTAATTCTGATGGGAAAATGTTTTATTACATTTCAATTTGATTGTTTATTCATTACAACATACACTTCAATTCAATAGTTTATTATTTTATTTTATTATTGATACATACATAACAAATTTTGATGCTGAACTACTCCATGCATGTGTTCAACATACAAATTTGACTTTCTTTAACATTAAACATAACCACACACACACTAAAGATAAACGATTTTTATACCACGTTGACTATAAATGTCACTGTTATGTATAATAATTTTTCTCCAGGTTTGTTGCATTCCATGGCCATTTGTCTTTCTTCATCTTTTGCATACAACTATCTGCACACAATTCTGGTATAGTCACACACACACAGACTTACTCAGAAATATAGAAGACTGGTACAGAAAAATTGCAAAATTATGTTTCTACCCCGAAGAACAAGTTGAAAATTTTTGTTTTCAGTATTTTGCACAGGCAAAGTTATGTGAATAACTTTGACTTGATTCATATGTATGTGGGGACGAGAAAAATAGTCTCGACTTAAGAGGTGCAAATGGAAATTTTTAAGTAAAATAGTAATATGGAAGAGAATATAGATTTATATGAAAATATTTAAAGACTGTAAAGAAGATTAAAAAGACCCATTTTTAAGTGAAAATAATCATAACAAAATGCAAAAAATTAACTAATTTGAAATTTTATAAAGTGTTGTTTTTTTTTTTTTTTTTGCTTATTTACAGGGACTTCGCATAAAGGGTAAGTGAAAATATATTTCTTACATTGTTGTTATATTACTAATACTCGATGTCGGTTTTTTATGCGTCACCCCCTTATAGTGTTTAAATTTGTTAGATTTTAATATTGCCAAAGTTTGAGCCCAATCGGAATATGTTGACAAGTGCCACTGGGGCCTCAAAGTTTCCATAGTAATTTGTATGGGGCCAAAGGTGAGTTTTCGCGAAATTTCCCTAAAGGCAACATTTATTGTCCAATCGATGAGGAAGTTTTACCAGTACCATGCTGTGGCTTGAAAAAAAAAATCCTACAAAAGTCTATGTAAATCGGGTGAGGTTTTGATATTGCTGCAGTAGTATATTTGACCAATTGGGGCCCTTAGTATAGCCTTATATTAAAATCCATATGCAAATTAAATTATGTATACCTGCAAAAATGTACAGATCATTTCCTTAGATCATTTTTTTTTGCGGAAAGATTGAAACATGTAATTTCCTAATGAGACCATATTAATACCATCCCTGGCAGTAGCTTTATTATATGACCCCTAGATTCTGTCTCCATTCAAACTAAATTCATTTTGAAAATTTATTCATGCAAAAAGTTATACTTTTATTTTGTTATAAAGTTTTTTTTTTTGTTCTAAATCTATTAGCAATAGATTGTTAAGAATAAGAAATATTAAAATTATTCAGTTCAGATTAAAGTATTACAATTGATTAATATTTATATTTGTCTTATTATTGTCAGAACTAAATATTACAAAAATGTACCACGATACTCCTGAATTAAATTTAAATGAAATGTGCTTACACCACCTACAATGTTCATAGATGAAAAAAATCAAAAAACAAAAAATCGCCGGAGGCAATTTTAAATAAATCTCGGTCAAAGTTCACATTTTTCAGTTTTTTTTAGATTTTCGAGATATTGCTTGAAAGCGGCAAGTCTTATAGAATTGGAACTATATAAAATGTTATAGCTGTGGAAATTCTCTACAATATTGAAATTCATGATTTTTTCCTAGGTTTTACCATTGCACAGTGGGAAATATGGGAACTTTAGTGGAACTTTACTCAAGAATTAAAGTACATAGAACTAATGACATTATTGTTGAATTTCATTGCTAACTAAGTATCCCATGACAAATGCCTCATATTCAGTTTTGCGATTTACTCCGCGAAACAACTAGAAATGCACTTTAAATTTGCTATTTCGCTTTGCTTAAGTAATAGAATGATACATACAAATGGCAAGCTAGTTGACTATAGTTTTTTGTCGCTGTTATAATTATTGACAACTTTTTCATTATTTGGCGTTTATAGAGTTGTAATATCTCATTTAGTTTGGATGCTATTCGTTCATAAAAAATTAGCTTTTTGAAAAGCCTACTAATTTTTTTTTCTTTATGATCTTTGGTTTTGATTTGGTTTTTAAATGTGTTTTTGTGATTTGCAGAATAAATCGAAAATTTTCTGAGAGGTAGGATATTTTCCTTTGAGCAAACCAAAAAATAGCTGCAGGTTAGAGCAGGGTTGAGAGATATGCGACTTTTTCAGAAAATCATAGGAATATTCATATATCTATATTTTTTGAAAATTTGATAGAAGAAGCGGCATTAGACGTCTTTGTTGGTTTCGTTTATGCCAAAATGGGTTCACTCACCAATACTAAGAAATGTTGCTTTTTATAGTTTGAAGACTATTCCTGATAATTTCATTCATATTATATAGAAACAAGTAAGAAAGGCGTTAAGTTCGACCGGGCCGAACTTGTTATACCCTCCACCCCAAGTTGTATTGAAGTAAAATGGAGTAATTAGTTTCTTTTCGTGTATGAAGAAGACGTAATACTAAATTTCAACAATTTCGGTAAAACAATGTGAGGCACCGTTCTATGGGGGCTATTTCAAAACGTCGATATATACCGACAAATTTCTGACGGAAAGTTTTTAGACTCAAAGAAGACTAAATACCAAATTTCCTATATTTCGGTAAGAGAATGTGGCTAAAACTTAAAAAATACCGAAAATCAAGAAGTACGCTTATATAGAGATACAGGAAGACATGGACTTATACTGATAATACTCTTCTGGAATATTTTATAACTCTTGGAAGACTAAATAACGAATTTCAGCCATTTCGGTGGGATATTGACGTCACAATCTTCAAAATACCGAAAATCGAGAGGTACCGTTCTAAGGGGGCTATATCGAAACGTGGACCTATACCGACGAATTTTAGTCGGAAATGGGGCAATATTAAAGCGTGGACCTGTACAGACAAATTTCAGGCGAACAGTTTTATATCACATTGAAAACTATATAACAAATTTCAGCCATTTTGGTGGAATATTAAAGCCACAATCTTCAAAATACGACAAATCAGGAGGTACCTTTCTATGGGGGCTATATGAAGACGTGGACCGACACCGACAAAGTTCTGGGGGAAAGTTTTATACCACATACGTAGACTAAGTACCAAATTTCAGCCATTTCGGTGTGATGATGCAGCTAAAACCTTCAAAATAACGAAGATCGGGAGGTACCGTTCTATGGGGGTTATATGAAGGTGTGGACCGATACCGAAAAAATTCTGGGGGAAAGTTTTATACCACCAAGGTAGACTAAGTACCAAATTTCAGCCATTTCGGTGTGATAATAAAGCTAAAACCTTCAAAATAACAAAAATCGGGAGGTACCGTTCTATGGGGGCTATATGAAGGTGTAGACCGATACCGACAAAATTCTGGGGGAAAGTTTTATACCACCAACGTAGACTAAGTACCAAATTTCAGCCATTTCGGTGTGATAATGAAGCTAAAACCTAAAAAATACCGAAAATCGGAAGGTACCGTTCTGCCCAGGGTTTAAAATGCTAACGCCATATTAGCAAAAGCACCGAATATTTGCAGCTTTTCCTGCTAAATTTTCTTCGAAATATGTTTAGCAACAATGAACAACGGCAACATGATGCTGATGCTATTTGATATTGTCGCTTTCATAAAATAGCATCGGGCACGCATACTCATATTTTGCAGCACACATGATCAACACATACCAGAAAAGAGAATAAGCAACAAAGTTTCAACGGCTTAGCCATGTTTTCAGCAAACAATTGTTTTTGAATCAGGGTTACCAGTGTAATGCATTAAAAATCACGATATAATTAATTCCCCTTTTTCGTTCAAAGGACATGTGAATTTTTGGTGAAGCTGTTCATTATATATTTTTTTATTTTTAAACAATAATAATTAGTATTCTTTAGGTTCTACCATATGATGATGAGGCATTTTGACATTAAATGACACCTTTTTTATTACTGCGTTGGCAACTCTAATCAAAAAACCACCCTCGGATGCTAATTCGTTCTTACGAATGGTCAGCCGACTGCTAAATATGTAGCGTGGTTGTCGATTATGCCTAACGCAAAAAAGATTAGGCGTAAAAAACGAAATAAGCAAAAACATACAAAAATAAATATGCGTTCGGTTGCTTATTTAGCCGTGTGTGTCAATATTGTGTAGCAGTTGAAGTGTTCAACTAATGCTAATGTTTTAGGCGCTGGTTTTTAAACGCTGGTTCTACCGCACTACCAACCATCCTGCAAGTAATAAAAACTTCTGCACCAAACATTGACTCTCTATCTATAAAATTGCGAGATGTTTGGTATTGAAAATGGGCTATATCGGCCCACGTTTTCATATAGCCCGCACAGAACAGGACCTACCGATTTTTGGTAATTTGACGATTTTAGCCTCATTATCACAACGAAATGGCTGAAATTGTTATTAATCTTCGTTAAGGGTATACAAATTTCCTCTTGAAATTTGTCGGTATAGGTCCATGCCTTCATATAGTCCCCATAGAACTGTACCTCACGATTTTCGACATTTTAAAGGTTTTGACCTCAATTTTGCACTGAAATGGCTGAAATTTGGTATTTATTATTCGTAGGAGGTATACAGCTTTCCATCCGAAATTCGTTGGTATAGGTCCACGCCTTCACATAGCCCCGATTTTCGTTATTTTGAAGGTAGTGTCCTCAATATCCCATCGAAACGTTGGTGGTATAACATTTTCCACCTAGAATTTTCCGTCTTCATATAGCCCTCTTCGAGCGTTCCCTCCCAAATTTCTGCAGGTTGAAGATTTTGGATCCAACATCCTGCAGAAATGGCTGAAATTTTTCACCAGAAATTTGTCGGTATAGGCCTACCTACGTCTTCATATTGCCCCTATATAACGGTACCCCCTATCTTCCGTATTTTGAAAGTTTTAGCCACATTATTAAACGGAATTAACTGAAATTTTTTATTTAGTCTTCGCTAGATGTACAACACATATTTACAGGTACAAAACACCCCTTGCAAAAAATAAGACAGCGTAGGTCCACGTTTTGGTATAGCCCTCATTTAAGATTTTTTGAAGATGTTAGTTACACTTTTTTGCCGAATTTAAGATTTTTTGAAGGTCTTAGTCACATTTTACTGCCGAATTGGTAGAATTTTGAAATTTTGTGTTCCGAAAAGATAGAAAACTTAATCTCAAAAAACAATTTAAATCTAGAAGCCAAGATTGCTGCATTTTAATATTGTGTGTTGCCAGGGGGTAAAAAGTTCAATTCGAAAATTGTAAATATTGGTCCATGTTTTGGAAATAACTACGATGACGCCCCATATGAGCTCTTTTGGAGAAAGAGTATAAAGAGGAAGAACTTACTACTTTTATAAACGAAAGGAAACTAAGTGTTCCAATTTACTTCAATACAGTACATAAAAAAAGTTTGACTCGAACGAACTTAGCGCTGTTCTTACTTGTTATGTTTTTAAAAGGATCTTTATTTAACTTAGTTTGAAATACTGTATTTTCAGAAGTATATTTTAATTGAGACACCTTTAATCCGTAATAAAATATGGAACAATATTCCGATTTCTCTAATTGTTACACCACCCAAATCTGTGTCTAACTGATATTAAGAAAAAGTCATTGCACAAAGTAGAAGCATTTTTCAACATTTGTTACGAATGCCACTTCCACCTTTAGACATTTATGCACCGCACCTACATATTCAGCATGAACATGTGCACTGTCTCATATTCATAAGAATTATTTTCTTGGCCATTTCACGATATTAGGTTGGATACAATTTGTTTCCATATACCAGGCAGAAAATAAAAATCCTCTTAGCGTCCTCAGACAGTTTAGTTCTCTCTTTATTTTTTTCCACGTTTAATGTTTTTTCCAAGTTAATCCATGCCAAATATTAACTTCGTTGTTGAATTTTGGTAATTGTCTGTTATTTCTTTAACTCCCATATAGATCCCGTTGGTCTTGTAATGGGCCATACGTTATGCAAACAGCGTTATTTTACAAAGGGTAAACTATCTATTTTTGACTACAGAACAACCTATTATTTTCGACATAACTTTTACTCCAACAGTGTCAAACATTTGTAGGTAGTATTTATGAATGTTAAGAATTAATGTCCCTATTGCATATGCACCCTCACACACACATCCAAATGCATAAGTTAAAAAATGTCTGACTATATGCGGTGGGTACTTTGTGCATACATGTGTGTGAGGACAATGTGGGCATGCAATGAATTATTGACTTTTTGTGGTTCTACAGTATATTAAAGTTGAGTTTTTTTTGTTTTGCATGCAGTTTCCTTTGGTTGTATTTTTTTGCAGCTGCCGTTGATCATCGAAAGAAATTGAACCCTACAACCTTGCCGCTCTAGTAAAATGTTTCACATGATTTTTTTTTATTTTTTTGGGAAAGTTTATTGATTTGTTTTGTAAGCCTTTGAATGCATATGTGGGCGGCTTTGTGTTCATGTTCACCTAAGTTAGTTCTATAGGTAGGCAAACGACTTTGTAATTTTTCAAAAAAATCTATGCAGCTGTGTATATTTCAAATAAACTTTTTCTTTGATTTGGTTACGAAACAAAAAAAAAACAGAAGAAGATTTAGTGCTGAATATTTTTCGTTTTTGAAATTTGTTTATGCCATTGAATCGAAGAATTACTTAGCAAATGGTTCCTTTTTGCGAGGGGCAAAGGTATAAACTTAAAAGCAAAAAACTGTAGTCGATTTGATCATGTGCGGGTGCAATATAAGACTATTTTTTAATTTCTTACAACAAGAGTCCAATATAAATGTTGTTTACAGGATTGCTGTAAAATAGGGTTCTCATTTCAGTAAAACCCTTGAAAGTGTATTTTCTAATTATTTTAGAATACTAATAATATATGTGTTTATTTCAGATAAAATCCATATTTGGTTGGTTTAAATAATTAAAGAACTCAAAAATGTTTAACCGTTGCTAATGAAATAATGAAATGAATATTACTACGGGCGGGATCAGAGAAGAAGCCACTTATCCTCATCACTTCGTGTATAACCATGCAGTAATTAGATTTAAAAGATTTCTTGTTATGCAAGCAGCAGATGAATGGCTTCATCCGAAACTATAGTTTTCACTGCATCCGCCAGTTGTAATTCGTTTCAATCCCCACTGTTAAACATTTTGTTGTTTTTAAAATATTTGATTTAACGAATTTCCCAGCAAAATTTTATGGAAGTGGTTCCATGAGATGCCATTATTTCACTGGATCTTTTGCATTGGTTCAAATGAAGTCGTGAAGGATCCGATCTTTTCATCAGCATTTGAACCCATTCAAAGGAAGTCTTGAAATATCCTATCTTTTTATCAGAACTTAAACCCATGCCATCGATCCAATAAAGAAGTAAAGATGAATCTGGGTCTTCGACAATCAAGTGACATGGTTAGCGTTCTAAGTCACCATCAACTTTTCAAAGCCTCCGATGACAAGTCTTCTGATACATTGCCCGCTTTTGAAAGGTCTTGGGGACTTTAATGCTCAACATGAGTTGTGGGATTCGGTCCTCGGAAACGACCAGAGGGGTTTAGTGCTGGCTGAGCAGATTGATAGCTCTACGCTTTGCATGGTCAATGAGGATGCCCCTACTAGAATTAGCGGAGAGTGTCACAGTTTGACAGACATAACTATTGTGTCACCTGGTCTGACAAATGAAGCCAACTGGCAACGAGTCGTTTCTCTTGTCTCTATCAACAGACCGCCAGATTTCATCACCATTGAACGCCGAACTTTCATCAATCATCGCTTCAGAGATCTGCCCAGATATGATCATCACTGATCATCATATACCTGCTGCTCGAATACCCGAAGTGAGACCAAACTTCCCAGCAGAGGTGACGGGATTAGCAAATGAGGGTGATGGGCTTTGTCGTTCCAACCTCAGTGATCCCAGAGTCAGCCAGCTGACACTGAAAGTTAAAAGGTTGTCGATGAGTATAAGTGGAACAAGCGGTTAAATAATCTGAAGAGTTGTAATCGAAGCTGGCATAAGTGAATTGTGGGAAACGGGTAAGTCACACTCTAACTCTGGAAAGAAGCAAGATAGGACCTCAGACAAGTTTGACGACGTTACGTTGACTGACCCGAAGAGGTGCGCAAGTTATTTCAATCGACAGTTTGTCGAGCATCCCGGAAGTGACATGGTGAAGAGAAAATCTCCTCCTCCTGCTGAGGATGGACCACCACAATTTACAATAGATGATGTTGCGAATGTCAACCAGGAACGCTGAATTATCCAAAGCGTTGGACTCTCCATGGTAATGCTGAAACAGCTGGATGTGCCGGGAGTCTAGTATATCAATAAAGTTCTCAACCTGTCACTAGCCACCCACCCGAAGTCTGGAAAATGGAGAGGGTGGTCCCGCTACTGGAACAAGCATGCCAACAAAGATGAATCGTACGGACCGATTTAGCTTTTGTTGCCGGTAGCAAATACGATTGAGGCTTTAGACCTCCACAGCGTCAGGTATAGCTTTCCACTTGCCGGTCATCAACAAAGCACGACAACAGAGATGCACGCCATCTCCACACATATTAGTCGAGCCCTCACTCAAAGCAAGACGTGTGATAGAACAGTGATACTGCCGATTGACTTATCAAAAACCTTTGATACAGCATCAATCACAGACTACTCTCCGTCCAGGTTTGAAACGTTAATCAATTATATGTATGGTCGCCAGTCGAACGTGGAATTCAAGAACAAGAAGTCTAAGCACCGTAGAGTGATATCTCCGGAACTTTTTAATCTCTACCTCCCCTGTATTTCGCTTCCTCCCAGACGTCATTGTAATCGTAACATGTGCGGATGATTGTAAGATCTTCGTGTCACGTACCTTCCCTGATGACATTTGTGAAAAGCTGAACTCCTGTTTGAATAATCTTAACACCTTTTTCCATGTGAGGAATGTGCAAATATCAGCCATTAAATCTACGGCCACTTTGTTCACAAAATGGACTGTAAAATGTCATGGCTGATGATAGCAGAATAAAGACCAACAACTTTCCCAAAATTCCAGATATCACATTCAACAGGATGTTCGTAACGTTCGCGCATGCCAAAGTTATCTGCGACAGGCTGCAATGTCGGAAAATGATCCTCAAATCCCTACCCAGCAGCACTTCAGTGCAGGTAAAGAAACTTTCTTGAGCACATATAACGCGATATGTCGGTCTGTTGTAAGCTATGCTACGCCAGTATTCTCTACGAATATACATTACTGAAACGCGATGAAATAATATATATTCAAACCTGTCAAAATGCCGAACCGAAAACTGTAACAGGGTGCTTCCTCAAATCTTCTGTGCACATTTGGACACAAAGATTCTAACAGTTCAGAAAAAGTGACATGTTTTCGTTGCAGTACTTGCAGGGTGTTAACGTGAGCGCTATCCTAATCATCATATGGTGTATAGAACCCCCAACCAGCCTACAAAGCAGGTTTAAATAGTATTCACACGGAGTCGCAGATGCCAGAAACAACTATGGTGTGAATTGCAACCATAATAGTTTTGGCTAAACTACACTCGGGATTATCCAGCTGTCAAAATTCCTTTAGGGCAAGGATCGATGATACCGTACAAATTATTTGTCAAGCATGTGGCACAGACCCCGCACGACACACTACATAATTTTGAACTGCCCAGCCAAACCTACTGAACATCCCCATACTGAACAATACATCGCATCTAGAAAGACCCAGAGTCAGATTAAACAGAAAAATTTAAATTTAATTAAAAAATTCAAATTTAAATTTAATTAAAAAAATTTAAATATAAACATAAAATAAAACAATTAACAAAGTATTAGTCATGGGTTTTAGATTTTGTCGCTCTTTTTGGATGTATGAACTTGCTGAAATTTTGAGAAAAGCTCTAAAAATCTCTTGCGGAGGAGACACTCATTTTGGAAGTGGATCTTATTTTGGAAGTAATTTGTTTTCCATAGATAACGCACCCTAAAGTTATTTCAGTTGTTCACCTTAGTTTTGTACCACTATATAAGGAAGCACGGACTTGTCCACGAAAAACAAGACATCGCTCTAAACAGGACCAATAGGAGTAACGTCGGTATACATTTCCAAAGGATCTTCGAATAGACCCTAAACTGCAGTTAAACAAAAGTGTTGACCTTCTGCGGGCTGGTACCCTAAGGAGTGGACCGACTCAATATGTATCTAAATTCGCAGAAATATTACGATGTGCATCATATGCAAGTAACATGTGGCTATTGGGTTTTAACGTTTGCCTCACTTATAACCTTTTCCAGCAGGACGTTGAAGAGATCACACGAAAGGCAGTCCTTGCCTGAAATCTGTTTTGGTACAAAACTCTTCGGAGAGGTTCTTTCCTATTTTAACTGAGGATCGGGTGTCAGTTAAAGTCATTTTATAAAGCCGAATGAGCTTTGCGGGGATACCAAATTTAGACATGGCTTGGAATAACATTGAACGTAGCGGGCCGTCGAAGGCTGCTTTATAATCCACGAAAAGGTGGTAGGTGTCGATCTGCATCTCTTGGTGCTTCTCCAGTAAATATCTGGTCAATGGTGGACTTTCCAGGTCTAAAACCGCATTGGTATGGTCCAATTATTTCGTTGACAATGGGCTTTAGTCATTCGCACAATATCCTTGAGACTATCTTGTAGGCAATAGGGAGAAGACTTATGCCCCTATATTTGGAGCATACAGTCTTATCTCCTTTCTTGTGTACGGGCTACAGGATGCTCAGGTTCCAATCGTAGGGTACGCGTTCTTCCTGCCAGATGGAGCTAACTAGCTGACTTGAGCAGCTCGGATGATGGGTCACTCGCTCCTGCTGCCTTATTATTCTTCAGCCGGTTTATTGATGTCTTTACTTCATCTTGGCCGGGTGGTATACATTCAATACCATCTTCTGGGATTGGATCTGTGGTATCTTCGTCGACTTCCCTACTATTGGATACCAATAGTTTGGAAAAATGCTCTTTCCATATCCTTAGCGCACTATCTGTATCAGTTACCAGATTACCTTGCTGGTCTCTACAGGAGGTTCCAGTTCCAAAGCCATCAGTTTGATGTTTCACTCTTTGGTAGAATTTTCGAACATTATTCTGGTTCCTGTTCATCTCCATTTTTTAACACTCCCGCTTTTCCATCTCTCTCTTTTTCCTGCGGAAAAGACGTTTCTTCTCTCCTTTTATCCCGATATCTCTCTCGTGCGCTACGCGTTGCTACTGATTGTAAATTAGCCCTATATGCCGCATTTTTCTCTTCGGTAGCAGCACGACACTCCTGGTCATACCATGGATTCCTTGGTGCATGTCTCTGGTATCCACGTACTGATTTTGCGGCTGTTTGCATGGAGTGGGCAATGTTTTGCCCTTGTGCTGATATTTTTTTGGGACGAGAAGTGCTTTCATTAAGCAATTGGGCCACTTGAGTGGAATATGCTGTGGCTATCTGTTGTGATTGCAGCTTACCGATGTCCAACTTCCATGTTGTGTCTGTTCGCACTTTGTTTGCTACGTTTAATCTAGAACGTACCTTTGCTGCAACAAGGTATTGGTCCGAGTCGCTTGATGCATGGCTTCTATCTATCACAACGTGATCAATTTGATTTCTTGTTCTTTGATCTGGCTGCAGCCAGGTGCCCTGCTGAATATCGAGATGCTTAAATCTGGTACTGCTAACTAGCATGTTTTTTGTCGCTGCGAAGTCTATTAGCCTTATTCGTTTGTAAGATGTTTCACTGTGGAGACTGAATTTCCCGTTTGTTGGGCCAAAGATATTCGCCTTTCCAATTTTGGCATTAAAATCGCCTTGTATAATTTTAATGTCATGGGCAGGACAACGGTCATAAGTTTCTTCTAATAAAATAAAAATATACCTTTGGTCTGTTCGTCCTTGCCTTCAGTGGGATTTTGAAGAATTTTGCTTTTGAAGCTGGATACCAGATATTTTAGTCTCCGTCTAACTACAAATCCGCAACCAAACTCATGCTTTACGTCATGGTAGCTATAATACAGTGCGTCACCTTTATGTGTTGTTGTGACGCCTTTCCCAATCCATCGTATTTCCTGTATGGCAGTACTTTTTAAGTACATCTGCCAATGCGTAAACTGCACCTTATCTATAAAAAGTGCGAACATTCCAGGTGCAGATTCGCAGATCATGGTCCTTAAAACGGTTGCGGGTTTCGTCAACTTTAGAGGGGTTTGTTTTTCTTTTCTTTCGTTTTTTCATAGTAGGCTGTTTTTCTAGGAGAGGGTTACTAACCGGATGCCCAAACCCAAGTTTTTAACGTTCTTATGGACGCGGCACATGTTAGCTCACTACATTTAACGTGTGTTTAAGGCAGTTCCCCAGGTGACACCACGGGGAGGTCAGTGTCCACTTGAGATGAATTAGGGACCAAGATAAATCCTGGGCTTTGCCATGTTAAAGGCGGCCAGGACCGTCCCTTGGTATCTTCCATCCCTATGTAGTGTCTTAGACACGCCATCCCTACGTCATATACCTTCGTTTGCATAAATGCTGAGGGTTTAAGTAGGAATCCTGTTATTAGCACATTACTTTCACCGTACAGTCACAGGCTAAGGATTTTGACTTCCACAAATCAACTACATATGCATAACTTTAGCGCAAATTTAAAATTTATTTAAGACTTTTTCCACATGCAATAAAATGTCAATTGTGTCTGATCATTTGGAATGTTATGCAGTCCGTGGTGTCGTTCTCTATTGTTTTCTTGTTCGCTTCATTTCATTAGTAAAGACAAAAAATGGTATTTTGTAATTAAATGGATTAAAGAGAATGCCATCACGCACGTAACGTAATAACGTAAGGACATTCGAGTCCTGTTGAGTTTGTTCTGTAGAATTCATTGTTATCTCTGTTTTAGATTATTTAAAAATTCCTTTCAATACATGTTTGTGTTCAGCATTACGGAATGTTCCGATAACAATGTCTTTTTGTTTTTCTTGTTGGTTGGGTTTTTGGTATTGTCTTGTTGTCTTGTCTTGTCATGTCTTTCATTTCATTTGGTGGAAAATGACTACGACAACGACGACTAGAACAACAACAGCAATAATAAACAAACAAGCCTCTAACATCATGTCCACAGAGTTGTTGGGAAATTTCATCTGCTGTGTTGGGCAAACCCTAAACTGCAATACAGCAAACAGCGAAACTATATTCGTATCAGAACGTTATTTTGCTTTTCATTTGTGAAAGGAGTATCTGCTCCATGCCCAGAGTCCTTAGATCATCACATTTTGTTATTGTATTATTGCGAGTATGTAGACTGTGTACAAAACCGCTGTGCCAGCAAACACACAACGCACAAACACACACAAAACAGAAACCAAAAGAACCAGGTAACTAACCGTGCTCGACTAGCAAACATACCACGCGGACAATGTTAAGCAATTAGTTTATTTCGTTCGTTGCACATGAATGGAAGAAGGCTTCTCACAAAATGCACAATCAAACTTTCTTATCTAATGGCGTCCACCCCCGCCACCAAAGCACGCTTGAATGTAACAAACTACCAACAAACAATAGCAACAACTGCCGGAATAGCAACTAAGCCATTCCACCAGATAGCAGCAACACCTTCAGTGATGAATTTAAAGCAAACCAGCAATTTTTTGTTGGTGTTTTAGCCATTATTTTTAACTTCAAAGAAACCAGTTGGTTTTGCCTTTGTGTCTAGGTGGAGGAATTAAAGGCGCCTTAAAGCCTACGAAGTGGTGCAAGTTTTTTAAATTTTAAAGTTTTTTTGCCTTTGTTTACAATCCCATTCTGTGTAGCGGAAATTAGTGTTTCCTTAAAGTTGTTACTTTATTAGCGGTTATAACATGCCAGGTGAATGCAAAGTGAAACATTCCTAAATTTATAGCTTTAAGTGGGTTATTTGGGTGACTGAAGGAAACTATACCAGGCGATCTGAATTTAAGAAGATGAAATTTTAAGGATACACAATTTAAATTGAAATTGTTTTGCCGGAAGACGAATTTTTCAATGAACACAAAACAAGAATTTAAACGATGTAAGAGATGTTTGAGTCGCCTAAAATTGGCGACCTGAATATAGAAAATTGTTGCCATAGTTACTGTTTAGGGTGGGGTGTAGTTTTAGTTTTTGTATGAAATAAATGTTTACCCTTTTTGTCCTCTATTTTTTCATTAAAAGAATTTTATGTTGTTTTTTTTGTATAACAAAGTTTTTATTTATTTTATTTCAGTTTTTTATTTTAGTATAAAATATGATTTGTTTTATTTTAATTCCATTTGTTGTTTTATTCATTTAATGCTGATTTTATTTCTTTTAATTTTTGTTGAAGTCTTATTGCAATTTTTAGTTGATGTCCGTCGTTCACTTGTTCTTTTTTTGTTACTGCTTTAGTTGTTGTTGCCTCTGTGCTTATGAGGTCTGGTAGATGCGTTCAATCGATGTTTGCGATCGACTCAATGTTTGGCAGATAACTAACTCTTCACTGCAGCGAAGAATACATTAGAAGTCTTTTAAAATTATTTACAACAAATACTTTGGCTATGTCGTTCATCACTAGCAGAGTAGTTAATGTTTTTGTTGTAAATTGAGATAAAAGAGAAAGACAAGGAGAAATACCAACAACAACAAAAGGAATGTCCGTTAGTTATGTGGATCATAACTAGGAGAATTTGTATGTTTGTTGTTGGTCTATTTTAATGAGAATTGCAAAACAAGAAATAGGAAAAAAGGTCGACGAACACATGCTTGTGGCCTTGAAGATTTCTTCTTGGAGAGAAAAAAGTCAAATTATGCATATGGGTCGTTCCGTTTGCATTTGAATAATGCAAAAAATAACACAAATAATTTTGTGATACATTATTAAGGTAAATTCAATTGGTTTAATGTCATCGTACATTAAACATACCGGCCCCTCCGTGATGGACAACGATGTTTTAAAATTCATTCCAGATGACATTAAGGTCAATAGCAACTGCATGGTAATGCAGATGAAGGTCATTGTTTTGCATTTATACTTGATGTACATTTTCATTGTTGAAGGATTTTATATCAAGTTTTGATGATAAAACAATGTTTCTTGGTCGATTTTGTGGACAATGGTAATTTTCTTGGCAATTGAAGGTGTTGATGTATCGAAGTGATTGCTTTTCGTGTGCTTTGCAGATTTGGCTAACAGTCTCTCATTTATAGATAAATCGTATGTAGATTTGATGTGGCATAACGTAGATTAGCATTTTGAAATTTTCAGCTGCTTCCAAATCTGTAAAGAGCAAAAGTGAGTAGGGTTTCAAAATAAGGTAGAAATTGTATGGAATCATGATTTGCGTGTTCAAAGGTACCAAAGATGTTTTTGCACAGATTTTTATCGTGGAGTTTTCAAAAGGTCCGGATGTTCAGCCAGAGGTGACAGCTTCTTGGGGGTTTTCCGCACGAGTTGATGAATTGTTAGGATTGTTGTATTCCTAAGATTTTTCTTCGTTTAATTAAAAAGGCCGTATTGAAGATATGACAAGTTTGGTATTAAGAGTGATATTTTTGTTCTTCTTAAGTCCTACATTTTTAATCAGAACGTGTTTTTGGATGTATTTTGTAAATTCGACTTTGAAAACTGTTCCTTTGGGGAAGGAAATGTAATTTGTTCCGTAGATCAATCGACTGCGAAAAAAGTAATTTTGTACTGGAATCGGTTGCTGCCCACTGCGGCATTTGTAAAGTTGATGGCGATGATATTTTGTAGCTAGAACGAAAAAGGAAGAGTATCCGAGGTCTTTCTGGCGATCATAATTTGCCTTTCTCAAATCTGTAAAGAGAAATAGTAAGTTAGTCTTCGATTCAAATTTGATGGAATATGGTATTGAATGATTGCAAGTGTAAGGTCGATTCATCGCTGATTTGAGTCGAGATTTCCAGAATGATCTTGTAAATATTTTAAGTCTTCGTAACAAAGTTGTTATGTAGATGCGGGTAAGGTATGTATATACTTGTATTTGAGTATGTTCAAGGTATATTGTTGATAATGAAGTTGTTTTTCTATTTTGTGAAATGTTATTCACAATTAGATGTTGAGGTTTCAAGTCTTTAAGTTCGGAAGAATCCATTTTGAGCTTTTGCCAAGTCTGGTCGTCATATGAAAGAGCCTGAGCTGATTTAAATAGTTTTCTATAGCGATGATGTTTGTTTATTTCTTTGAATTTATTCAGTACTCCTTTATCTGGATCTTGTAAGTTGTTTTCAGTTGTGGGTTTCTCGGTATTCTGCATTGGGTAGCAAGGAGAAGGTCTTCGTTCATCCTTTCTAGAATGAGGATCGAAAACATAATTTGAGCAAGATAAGTTAAACTGCAAGGTCCTTGGAGGAGCGCATCCGTTTACTTTAACGTTAGGTATCAAAAGCGAACAAGGTGAAGCACATGCTTGGGTTGATGCTTCGAACACCGCTAAATTTTCGCCTGAGGTGTGTTTTATGGATTTTCCTTTTGGAAGTTTCGATTGATGTTGCAGTTCGACAGAAATAAAGGTCATTCCAGAATCATTGAATGCTTTCAGAAATGGTCGGCTAGGTGTAAGTGTTAGATGGGGTTTGATGTCTAAATTTGAGCAAAGCAAATTAAACGGTAAGGTCTTTGTAAAAGAAGCGCAGACGTTTAATTTACACTTAGGCTTTAAACGGGAGCAATACATGAAAACACAAGCTTGGGTTGAATTTTTCATTATTGTTGGATTTAGACCTGAAGTGTGTGTTTCTTTGTTTGTGGTAGCTAGGCTAAGTCTTTTTCCAAGGTCGCCAGAAATAGAGTCCATACCCGAATTTATGAGTGATGGTACCTCGTATGTCTGATTGTTTGACTTAGTTTCCACTAGAGAACTGAATAGCAAGGTTTCTTCCGATTTTGTATGAGGTCTATCCTCATCGCGAAGATCTAGCCGTCTAGAATGATTTTGCCTGATGTCGTTTGAAGTCATGAGACCCGCTTTCGAAATTGCTTTTGTTGGAGCGTTACCGCCAATGGATTGCAATGTGGTGTGATTCGATATGCTTAATGTGATGGATTCATTTGGTATTTTATGAGGTCTACCGTCTGGATATGGATATGGCAAATATTTCACTTTAATAGGAGGTGTGGTTGGCAAGACTTCTTTGGATTTTTCTCGAAGTCTATCAGGAAATGTTATTGGTGATAAATGTCGCACATTTATAGAATGTGTGGATACCAAAATACTTTCCGATATTTTACTAGGTCTATGCCGAGAAGAGAGATATGACGAATGTTTCATTTTATCAGGAGTGGACTGTATACTCAAAATATGTTTTTGGGGGCTTTGGTTTCCAATGGAGAAATTAACTACTTTTGATGTAGATAATTTTGTATCAATATTTGTATTGATGGAAGCAAAACAACATTTATAAATAGTAAAAGCTGACCAAAAAGTCTCTCTTAAATTGATAAAGTCAATGGGGGATTCTCCTTTTATAACATTGTAATCTCTGCAATTTTCATAAGCAAGTTTTACACATGACCAGACATATTCTAAGTGTCCCAGAAGTACTTTAAGTTCATGTAGACTGTCTTCTGAGGTAGAAACTGCTTGCATTTCTTCAAAATCAAGTAAGTCGTTGTATGAATTTCTGAACTTCTTCAAAAGGTCCATTGTTGTGAGTATGAAATCGAAATGTCAAAAAGTTGGAGATGTTGAGTTCTAAATTTCTTTGTACAACTTCTTAGAAGAAATTAAATGTGGTAACAACGTTCAACGTGCATATTTTGAATTGAGCAGATTGCGTCTTTTTAGTAAAAGTCGATGGCTTGCCTTCATGTATTATGTACTTACACATGCTCCAGTTGATAAAATATTTGCAGTGGGTTCCATTGTTTGTTGAGAAGTCACTGCATTCTCCTTGTGTTATTGAGGTTTATACAAATGAGGGGAAGAGAGACAGGACACAAATGATGAGCGACCGCTAGAAATGGGTTGATGTTTTTCCAATTTCTTCAAACATATTTATTTTATGAAAACTTCATTGTTTTAGAAGGAACAAATGAATTTATTAGGGTCATATGCTTTTTAAGTCATAAGGTCACAGAACTACACTGGCTCATTATAGAAGTTTGTTGTTGTTTTTTTTTTTTTTTTTTTTTTGTTCAAAGGTTCGATGTAGTAAACGCTTTCTGGTTGTTTATTCAAATATAAATATATGCTAGGGTTTTTGTAGATTTATATCTCTTTTGTTAACATTGCAAGATAAATATGTTCAAAACATTTTTAGGTCACTTTTCCGTTTGATCACAAGAATTGATGCGCACGAATAATGTCAATGTCACTTTTATGTTAAATAAGCAACATTTAAATTCACGATTCGGCTCGCTAGGACCAATGTTTAGGGTGGGGTGTAGTTTTAGTTTTTGTATGAAATAAATGTTTACCCTTTTTGTCCTCTATTTTTTCATTAAAAGAATTTTATGTTGTTTTTTTTGTATAACAAAGTTTTTATTTATTTTATTTCAGTTTTTTATTTTAGTATAAAATATGATTTGTTTTATTTTAATTCCATTTGTTGTTTTATTCATTTAATGCTGATTTTATTTCTTTTAATTTTTGTTGAAGTCTTATTGCAATTTTTAGTTGATGTCCGTCGTTCACTTGTTCTTTTTTTGTTACTGCTTTAGTTGTTGTTGCCTCTGTGCTTATGAGGTCTGGTAGATGCGTTCAATCGATGTTTGCGATCGACTCAATGTTTGGCAGATAACTAACTCTTCACTGCAGCGAAGAATACATTAGAAGTCTTTTAAAATTATTTACAACAAATACTTTGGCTATGTCGTTCATCACTAGCAGAGTAGTTAATGTTTTTGTTGTAAATTGAGATAAAAGAGAAAGACAAGGAGAAATACCAACAACAACAAAAGGAATGTCCGTTAGTTATGTGGATCATAACTAGGAGAATTTGTATGTTTGTTGTTGGTCTATTTTAATGAGAATTGCAAAACAAGAAATAGGAAAAAAGGTCGACGAACACATGCTTGTGGCCTTGAAGATTTCTTCTTGGAGAGAAAAAAGTCAAATTATGCATATGGGTCGTTCCGTTTGCATTTGAATAATGCAAAAAATAACACAAATAATTTTGTGATACATTATTAAGGTAAATTCAATTGGTTTAATGTCATCGTACATTAAACAGTTACTCTCAATTTAAAAAAAACAATTTTAAAAAGTTCGGTCAGGCCTAACTTTTTATACCCTCCACCACGAGTTGCATTTAAGTAAAATGGAACAATTAGTTTTATTTTCGTATCTGAAGAAAACAGAATAATGTTTTCACGATTTTGCTCGAAAACCGCAAGTTCTATCGAAATGGGATTAGAGCAAATGTTGTAGCAGTGCAAATTCTCTACAAGATTGACCTTAATGTTATTTTTGTAGATCTTACCATTTTTGCGATATAGAAGTTCAAATAGGGACAATGCACTGACTCTATCGTCTCCTTATAGAACAATGTTATGAAGAGTGCACCTTAACTAACATTACGTGAAAACCGCTTCCACCTGGGAAGTTTTTGCGGATTCTGAGACAGAAATGTTCATAGATGAGAGAATTCCAAAAACAAGAAAAAATCGCTGGAGGGATTTCAAAATAAATCGCGGTCAAAGCTCACATTTTTAGGTTTATTTTAGGTTTTCAGGATTTTGCTTGATAATTAGGCTACAACCCTCAAAATACCGAAAATCGGTAGGTACCGTTATATGGGGGCTATATGAAGGCGTGGTCCTATACCGTCACATTTTATACGGAATCTTTTATACCCCAAATGAAGACCAAATTCCACCCATTTCGGTGGAATATTGAGGCTACAACCTTCAAAATACCGGAAATAGAGAGGTACCGATCTATAGGAGCTATACTAAGGCGTCGACCTCTACCGACAAATTTCTGGGAAAAAAGTTGTATAGCCACTAACGAAGACTAAGCACCAAATTTAAGCCATTTCGGTGTGATGAGTAGGCTAAAACCTTCAAAATACCGAAAATGCGAAAATCGGGACATACCGTATAGCCTAATAAAATTTTCTGGGGGGAAGTTTTATACCCCCAACGAAGACTAAGTGACAAATTTCAGCCACTTCCGTGTGATAATGAGGCTAAAACCTAAAAATGCCGAAAATCGGGTGGTACCGTTCTATGGGGCCTATATCAAAACGTGGACCGATATAGCCCATTTACAATACCAAACATCTTAGGAGTAATAGAAACTTTGTACCAAACTACAAAGCTCTATCTTAAAAATTGCGAGCTGTGTTTTGATTTCAACAGACGTATGGACGGACGGACAGACACACATGGTTATATCGACTTATAATTTCACCCTGATCAAGAATATATATACTATATAGGGTATCCGATGAATATTTCGATTTGTTATACCATCCATATTATGGTGTAGTGTATAAAAAAATCTGTAAAAATAGCGTTCTGCAGCCGAAATCGCTAAATACTTACAAATGCTTTAAAGTTCTTTGTTACTCTGACAACGTGATTCGAAATACTATCCTTTATTTATCCATGCAAAATTCTGAAACCCTAAAAAAACCCTTAAAATGTGAACTTTTACCGCGATGTATTTATAAATCCTTCCAGCGATTTTTTTCTTAGTTTTGAATTTTTCTCATCTATGAACATTGCTGTTTCAGAATCTGCAAAAACTTCCCAGGTGTAAGCGATTTTTATTGAAAGTTAGTTAGGGCGCACCGTACATTGTTTTATAAGGAGATGATACAGTCAGTGCATTGTCCCAATTTGAACTTCTATATCTCAAAGATGGTAAAACCTACGAAAATATCATGAAGGTCAATCTTGTAGATAATTTTCACAGGTACAATATTTGCTTAAATTCCATTTCTCTCATTTAAATAATGCTTGTCATTTCCAAGCAAAATCGTGAAACCCTTAAAACAACCCTAAAGGAAGGTGTCTCTTTTGAGTGCAGGCAGGTCAAGTTCGATGATGGGCTATATCGGTCCACGTTTTGGTATAGCCCCCATATATCGGTACCTCCCGATTTTCGGTATTTTGTGGATTTTAGCTGCAATTTTGAACCAGACTAGTTGTAATTTGACATATGAGATTCTCTGTGGCCAAGAAACCTATCGATTAAAAATCGTCAATATAGGTCCATGTTTTGGTATAGCCTAATAAACGTTACGTCCAGACTCTCCGTATTTTAAGATTTTTAGCAAAATTTTTTAATCAATAGGGTTAATTGAAGATTTTATGTAAAGTTAAACGGTATTATAATGTAACATAATTTAGGAGCTAAGTACTTTCCCAATGGAAAGGAAACCAATTATTCAATTAAGGTTACACTATGCAACACTGAAAATACAAACAACTTCTAGTATGCATTTTTTGAAAGTACATATTTAGACTACAAAAACCCTAGTAGGGTTTTGTCATGTCAGATACAGTTCGGATTTTATGGCCTCATCTAAACCGGTCTAAACCTACACGTTTTTGCATTTATCAGCCCTTTATCTCAGAAACGAATAAGAATTTGGCCTTGCTGTCTTTAGCAATATTGTTGCCATAAACTAGTAGAACTTATCTTTTGAAAAAAACACATAAGAAAAACTTCATCTAGGGCATCAAAATCTATAAAATATAGAAAATTTGACATAATTACTGAAATTCTGGTCAGTATCGGCTAAACTATTGGGAGTTGTACCAAGTAAGCTTTTGCAAAAATCTTCCAAATAAAGTTCTTATCAATTCTTTAGAACATCCTGAAACTCTAAAATGCTTACTTGATGTTGTTTCAGCGGTATTTTGCATCATATCTTTTACAACACGTATTTCAAGCACAGTTCACACCAACAGTTTATTCTCGCATTTCGGATTTCACCACATTATTGAAATTTTTATTAAATCGTTGTTGAAAAATGTACTGAAAACAACGGGATAGAGGCATTTTACAACAATGACATGTTCTGAAGAGTTGTGTATTACATTCCAAAAAAAATATTCGGAAAAAATTAACGGTTTTGGAGATATGGTGCGAAATGTATAAAAAATGTGGAATTTTTGCATATATTTTGAAATTTGAGGCAATAAATGTAGTTTTCGAGTTCATTATTTCTCCAAATATTTTATTCTTGTCCTTATCTAGAAATTTGCTTCAGAGATCAGAAGAAGATTCGCATTGGTTTCAGAGATATAGCCCCGAATTTCTTTAAAAACTCAATATTTAACCATGTTTAGATGGGGCCATAAAATCCGAGCTGGATCTGACACAACAAAACCCAACTAGGGTTTCTTGTCGTTTGGGTCTGTACTTTCAAAAAATCCTCAGTTCGAATTGTTTCCACAAGATCACCTTAAAAATGTTGCACAGTGTTATTTTATGGTGGAGGGTATAAAAAGTTCGCCCGGCCGAACTTAACACTTTTTTACTTGTTTTTTAATTTTTCTCATCTATGAACATTGTAATTTCGGAATCCGCAAAAACTTCCCAGGTGTAAGCAATTTCCATTTAAAGTTGGTTCAGGCGCACCGTGATGTTATACCGTAGTTCCTTTATCTAACTGCTACGTTGATATAATTTGCATCAAGTGAGAGGCCAAGAGTTGACTTTCAAGTCTAGTTTTCATAAGATGTCCGAATATGCCCGCAGAATTTAAATTACTGATTAAAAATTGAATTTGGATATTTTTCTCACAAAAGTTTTGGCCAATTTTACACGCTAAATACTATCCGATCATTACCAAAAATTATTGGCACTATCCTTGACCAAAACTATTACCTCTTGCAAATATACTGACCAAGGCCTATAGAAGGTCGGCCATTCAGAGTTCTTTTAACAACTTTTGACAACAAACATAATCGATTGTTCATTATTGTGATTTGATTTCCTTTGTATTTTATGTCACAATAACGTATTTGACAGCAAAATAAATAGTCAGGGCTTACTACTTTGGGCTGAGTGTCCGACTGTATAGACTGTGATACTGACAGTATTGAACTATAACTGCGATCTCTAGCGTTATCAAAGTTACACTTCCCACAATTAAAACTGACGAATCCCTGCATATACTAGGCTGTAACTCAGTTAGCAATGGCAAGGCAAAGCGTTCCTCTTCTAGGACTTTTGTCACATTATCGGACCGAAAGTATTGCGGCTCTCAGTGCGTATAAAAGTCATATTCGGGAAATTGTAAATATAGGTTTATGTTTTGGAAGGGCTAGCGCGTAGGGACCCCGGGTTTTGCTATATTTTCTTACTGAAGTGGGTGGACACTCTTATACCAAAAAAAAAAACAATTATTTTTGAACTCCTACCCCCTAATTGTATTGTATATTGTATAATTGTGTATTGTATAATACCAAAAAAAAATTGAACTCCTACCCCCTAATTGTATTATATTTGACCCATAAACCTCATATATGAAATTTAATGGCGATATGTAACCCGTTAACATATTTGGTTTTTCACGTACACGAAAAGTTGTAGCTCTAATTTTAAGAAATAATAATTGTGAACACATAAAATCCATTCAGCCTCATTCCTAGAATCTTTTTATGTTCTAGAAAGTTGTTTATTGATATCTTAGGTACATTTTTGTAGTTGACTGTATCCTTAATTTTTGGTCGGTTCGGTATCTGTGGACCGGAATCCGAGAAAAAAGTATAATAAAAAATAATTTAAAAAAATTAAGTTTCAGTGTTTTATTTAGAAATGCATTTAAAACTAGAAAATAATCTGTCGCTTAGCCTCAATAAATATATTCTTTCTCATGATGGAATCTCTAAAATAAAACGCTTGCCGTTTAATTTTGCCACCATTTATAATTTAAATGCAAGCGTTTTATTTGAGAGATTCCATCATAAGAAAGTGTATATTTATTGAGGCTAAGCGACAGATTATTTTCTAGTTTTAAATGCATTTCTAAATAAAACACTGAAACTTAATTTTTTTAAATTATTTTTTATTTTTAACTTTTTAGTAAATACATTTTTTTGACCACTGAGAACTAAATTATAGTCAATTTAGGCCGAACATTTAGATAAAAACTTTAAAATGCCTGAAATCGTGTAGTACCGTTATATAAGGCTATACCAAAACCTGGATTTATGTTCCTAATTTTTGGTAAGGAAGTTTCTGTACCATTGGGGACTCCAGATGCCAAGTTACAGCCAATTCGGCCTAAAAATGAAGATAAAATCCTTAAAACACTTGAAATCGGGCCGTACCGCTATATGGGGGCTATACCAAAACCTGGACCTATCTCCACAATTTTTAATGGGTACGTTTCTGTACCATTGGAAACCCTGGTTGTCAAAAAACAGCCAATACGGGCTTAAAATGACGATAAAATACCGCTGGATGGGAGCTACAGGAAAAAATTGACCCATATTGATTTTGGTTTCATATTCATTTATTGTCATCCAAATCTGAAAAGTGTACAAAGTTTTAGTTCGATTGGTCAACTACAACTGTGTGAAAAATGAGTTACCAGATTTGAAAAGCAAATTAGACAAAAAACTGTAAAACAGTGTAAAAATGGACCAATATTGGTTTTGATTTCATATTCATGTATTGTCATTCATATCTGAAAAGTGTGCAAAGTTTTAGTTCGCTTGGTCAATTACAACTGTCTTAAAAATGAGTTACCAGATTTGAAAAGCATGTAAAATTGAACACTGTACAACACTGTAAAAATGGACCAACATTGGTTTTGATTTCATATTCATGTATTGTCATCCAAATCTGAAAAGTTTGCAAAGTCTTAGTTCGATTGGTCAACTGCAACTGTGTGGGGAATGAGTTACCAGATTTGAACAGCAAAATACCGGAAATCGGGTGGTACCGTTATATGGGGGCTATAGGAAAAAATGGACCCATATTGATTTTGGTTTCATATTCACGTATTGTCATCTAAATCTGAAAAGTGTGCAAAGTTTTACTTCGATTGGTCAACTGCAACCATTTTAAAAATCAGTTACCAGATTTGAAAAGGGGGTTAAGTTAGACACCGTAAAAACACTGTAAGAATGGACCAATATTGGTTTTGATTTCATATTCATGTATTGTCATCCAATTCTGAAATGTGTGCAAATTTTAATTTCGATTGGTCAACTGCAACTGTGTGAAAAATTAGTTACCAGATTTGAAAAGCAAATTAGATAAAACACTGTAAAACAGTGTAAAAATTGACCAATATTGGTTTTGATTTCATATTCGTGTATTGTCATCCAAATCTGAGAAGTGTGCAAAGTTTTAGTTCGATTGGTCAACTGCAACCGTGTTAAAAATGAGTTACCAGATTTGAACTAAACACACACCAAGGCAAGTTAAATAAAACACTGTAAAAATCGAATATATTCAAAAGTTTTTGGTTATTTTCACATTTAAGAACCGGTCATAGACATTTCGTATGTTTCAGAAAGTTGTTTGCTGATATCTATAAACCAAATGTTTCAATATTTTTGTTGGAAAGTTTTTACGTGCAATTACACTACACAATTTTTAGGGAAGATATTTTGGTTAGCCTCTACTCATACAGGCTGAGGGTTTGTCTCTGTCGGCAAATCCGGCTGATACTTTATTACTTATTTTCCAGAAAACAAAATTTATGTATTTTCATAAGTTTATATCCGCTGTGCCGACAGAAGTGATTAGTCGTTGGGCATAGTCCTTGGAAGGGTTTTAATGTCATCGAGTCCTTAAACGTCTACTACTACCATTAAGGCAGAAATAAGCCGGAACAACAACCATTGGGGTATCAAATGGAGTTTTTTCGATTTAACATATTTTGTCAGGACTTTGCTAAAATGTAGGTAAAAAATTTGATGCAAATCCCAAATATGGATTTCGTAGTCTCAAACAGTACTGCGAGTAGGATTCGGGTCTATGAGTCGAGTTTGTTTCTTAATGACATTTTCTGATTTGTAGTTAGCTTAGGCGGACTCTAGAATTTTTGATTGGAAATATTCGATCCAAGTCTAATCTGCACTCGGATTTATTTATTTCAATTAATTAATTAATTAATGGTAACATTAAATGGTTTTTGCGATAGATCTTTTTATCAGAATCAGTCCTCGTGGCCAAAAATATGTATGTTCAATTGAAAACTTAATAAGGCAAAAGTAATACAAAATATTTTTAATGGGACAAAAGTTAGTGTGTGATATCTGGATATGTACTTTAAAGAAGAAGAAAAGGCGTTATGTTCGGGCCGAACTGTTTATATCCTTCACCACATTAAAACATTGACTCTATCTCTATTCGACATATTCGCGAATGTAATCCCTGTAATCAAAAGTGAATCTATTTGAACAACTTTCTGCATGCAGGTTCTCCCACCAAAAGGATTTCCAAATTCCATATTACAGACAGATAGATATTTTTAAAAGCTAGGATAATAGCTTCGAAATATCGAACATCTTTCCATAGCGAAAACGTAGACCTATATTAGCAATTCTCTGGGGAATTTAGAACCCAAACCGTAAACCTGTATGGGTAATATTCATTTGAAAGATTTTTAGTTATTGCGTCAATCCTGTTGGAGAATTTGGTTTAAATCTTGAAAATACTGGGCAAAACCTTTGTATGGGGACTATACCGAACGTTGTTTGATATGGTTCATTTTCAATTCTAAACATCCAAGCACTAATATAGTATACCCTGTTCCAAATTTAAAACTTGTGTCTAAAATATTGTGCACTCTCTTTCTCTCTCTATTGAATTTATATAATTTGTGTCGATATTGCATATAAAATTACCTAAAAAAAACTATATTACGTAACGCTACACAACGTTTTTATATTTCATGATTTTTGGTCAAGGTGCTTTCGTTAACCCGTGCCAACATAGCGATCTTTGATTCCATATTAGTTCGTATGGGCCAAATGTGCACTTTCGCGATGAAAAAATCGATGAAAAAACTTTACCAGTTCTTTGTTGTGGCAAAAAAATTAATGACGGTTTACGATAACCCGTGTCCCCTGACCGATCTTTACTTCCATAGTACATTGTATGGGGGGCCAAAGGCGAATTTTTCGAAAATCGCTCTATAGGCGAAAATTACACTGCTCAGCAAAATTGAGCATGTTGAATGTTTCAACCGAAGTTGTTGTTGTTTCTAAATGAAATCGGCGAGTTATTTTCAAATCCGGTCGCGGTTTATTCTCCATCAGCTCTTGTTCTTGAGATATAGCCCAAAATCGGTTTTTACGAGTTTTAACCAGAATTTCGTTATTTCCGGATACATACAAATATTTTTTGTTGGTTTTTAAGGAGATGTTGTACGTTCGATACAAACAGTTTTTGAAATAATTATGGTGAATATATATTTTGAGTACTTTAAGCTTCTTCATATGTCATACCGGATATGGTTAGGGTGTCTACTATATAGTCCAGTATTTAAATATCGAATATAAAGTTCATAGCGCCCATGATTCGGCCATAACCTAAAAATCGTCATGAACAATATGGGTAATTTAGGCCTATATATACCTAATATTAAAATCCTCTAAGTGCAATCAACTAGTGTTGCTATAAATAAACTAGACAAAAGGCAAACAAAACCACTTACAATGACAAAAATGAAATGTCAATAATGTCTATATCATTGTGAAAAAAAATAATACAATTGTTAAAAAGTTCCCGTGTATATATATGTATATGTATGTTTTCACTTTCGCTTATATATTACAACAAGTTTGTAGACTTATCATTTTTATAAAGACAGCACAACAATAACAAAGACCTTAACTGCATTGTTACGCTCTTATATACCTTTTCACACACACTATAGGGGCTTGAAATATTTTGTTCGCCGGTGTTACGGTATTTTGTCATTGTATGTAACAGCCAGCTATGTAGCTACCCAGCCAAGCCAGCATCATTGTGCGTCCCCATATCTCTGATAATCACCTAACAATACAACAACAGTTGAACCATAAAATCATTGTCTATGTCCCATTTGTCCTACGCATAATTCTGGCAAATAACAAATACCGAAGTGTACAAATTTGAAACTTTGATTTTGAGGGCGAGGGAATGTGTTGCAAAGAGGAAATCATTGATCAGCTGCTCAACAAAAGAGCATAGAAAGGCAACAATAACCGAATAACCGACATCAACGCTTTCATTTCAAAAATATTCCAACTCAATACAAACTTGGTTACGGTGTGTGCGTTCATTTGGCAATGTTTTTTTTTTTGTATTTTTTGTGCGTTTCGTATTATGGTTTAATCAAGACAAACAATGAACGAATGAATCGAAAATGAATGTAATGATAATGCGAAACGGAATGAAAAAACATTTACGGAGTATGGTGGGGTAGTCGGTTAAAGTTGCCTTTTATTCTCATAAAAGGGTGAAGATGGTAAGTTTTTGTTGAAAGTGTTAGAAGTGATAATGACATTAAGATAGGTAATGACAAATCTATTGTACTCTAAATTTAAACAATTGAGTACGAATATCACAGAGCTTTCCTGATATCGAAGAATGAGTTCCGGTTTTATTTTAAACTTAAATTTAAATCAAATACCGAATCCAAACAGTTTGTCGAACATAGTGCCACGCAATTGATACCGAATTTTTACATAGCTTTTCAGCTATGTAAAAATTCAATTAATGTGGCCAATTTTACAGGCCTATTACAGATTCAATTACCGCTAACAGATGCGATGTGGGATTAAAGAAATAGTTTAACAAGATGGTGTGGGTTAGTATTCACCCGATAAAACACTATTATAAAATACAAAATAATATGGAAATCAATTGCTGCTTAGTTTTGTTTAAACAACTAGTAGGGACTTACTATGTTTCTGCTGCACTCAGAAGTGGAAAAAAACGCTTACAAAGTGAACAAAATTCTTCTTGCTGCTACCTGATACCAATAAATCGGTTTTCCTACAAAATCAAATAAAATCGAAAAAACTGTTTGATACAACAACAAAAGTGATGGAGTAACAGGAATTCAGTACCAGTTTCGAAATACAGAAAAACCAAATTGCAGAAGATGTGGAAAAATTACCATACCGTTGGATAGCGATGTGAAACAGAACGATGTCAAAAATGGAGAAAAATACAGAAACACAAACCCCAAAAAAATGTAGACGAAGCTAATGATAATAAGGAGAAGAAAAATTCAGAAGCACATAAAATCGATGACGGTGCATTTATAAAAATTATACAGTCTCCGATTAAAAAATTACCAAATAAAAAACTGCAGGAGAAATTAACAAATAAATAGACAGAGCTCATCATCAAAAAGATATACAAAACAAGTGACCCTACACCACTACCACTGTGCATAAGATTTTCACTGGTAAACATTTATTTTAGGGAATATAATCCGACTACCACCAAACATAATATGCCTCTTTCTCTCTGGTACCCCCATAAGCAATCAAAATTTCATGACCATCCGATCAAAATTGCGACCTGTAGCGTGATTGCAAAAAAATTTAGGAATTGGATTCATTACCGACTGTTGAGGTATCTCCCTTCTTTGACCACCTTCGCCAACCTACTTTACACCAATGTAAAGGTAATATTTTCTTCTTCCATTGACAGGCTTTGCCATTGAAATACCCCTACTAGAAACCGATATATTCACAAAGAATTAAACTTTGAATTTGTCTCCACATGATTTTTTCCCCCATTTCGACCCCAAAATATTATCCGACTATCACCAAAATCAATAGGCTTCTTCATCTGTGGAGCATCCATCAACCCCCACCGTGACTATCCGATCAAAATTTCAACCTGTAGCGTGATTACAAAAAGATGGATAAATTGGATATATTATTGACTTTTGCGATATCTCGGTTGTTTGCCCACTTACGCCAACATACTTTGCATCAATATCAAGGAGATCTTTTCTTTTACATTGACGGGCTTTCTTTTTGGAATCCTCCTACGAGAAGCGGATATATTCGCATAAGAAAAAAAACGTTCACATTTCTCCACATAAGCTTTTTGCTTATTCCGACTCCTGAATATTATCCGACCATCACCAAACTTAATAGGCTTCTTCCTCTGTGGGACCCGCATCAACTCCCAAAAAATTCGTGACGATCCGATCAAAATTGCGACCTGTAGCGTAATTACAAACAAGTAAGAACGGCGTTAAGTTCGGCCGGGCCGAACTTGTTGTACCCTCCACCACAAGTTGTATTGAAGTAAAATGGAATAATTAGTTTCCTTTCGTGTATGAAGAAGACTTAATACTAAATTTCAGCAATTTCGGTAAAACAATGTGAGGCACCATTCTATGAGGGCTATTTCAAAACGTCGATCTATACCGACAAATTTCTGAGGGAAAGTTTTTAGGCTCAAAGAAGACTAAATACCAAATTTCCGATATTTCGGTAAGAGAATGTGGCTAAAACTTAAAAAATACCGAAAATCAAGAAGTACGCTTCTTTGGGGATATAGGAAGACGTGGACCTATACTGATAATACTCTTCTGGAATATTTTATAACTCTTGGAAGACGAAATAACGAAATTCAGCCATTTCGGTTAGATATTGACGTCACAATCTTCAGTATTATTCTATGTTGTATGGGGGCTATATCGAAACGTGGACCTATACCGACGAATTTTAGTCAGAAATGAGGCAATATGAAAGCGTGGACCTGTACAGACATATTTCTGGCGAACAGTTTTATATCACATTGAAGACTAAATACCAAATTTCAGCCATTTTTGTGGAATATTGAAGACACAACCTTCAAAATACGTAAAATCGGGAGGTACCTTTCCATGGGGGCTATATGAAGGCGTGGACCTATACCGACAAATTTAAAGGAGAAGTTTGAGTACCCCCATCGAAGTCTAAATACCAAATTTCAGCCATTTTGGTGGAACATTGAGGCCACAACGTTCAAAATATGGGGGCTATATGAAGGCATGGGCCGATACCGACAAAGTTCTGGGGGAAAGTTTTGTACCACCAACGTAGACTAAGTTCCAAATTTCAGCCATTTCGGTGTGATAATGAAGCTAAAACCTTCAAAATACCGAAATACGGGAGGGGAAAGTTTTTTACCCCTACCTGGGGGAAAGTTTTTTACCCCTAAAGAAGACTACTTACCAAATTTCAGCCATTTTGGTAGGATAATGAAGCTAAAACCTTCAAAATACCGAAAATCGGGAGGTACCGTTCTATGGGGGCTATACGTGGACCGATGTATCCCATTTTCAATACCAACCATCCTGCTAGTAATAAAAACTTCTGTACCAAATTTTGACACTCTCTGTCTTTAAAATTGCGAGCTGTATCTTGATTTCAACAGACAGACGGACGGACGTACGGACAGACGGACGGACGGACATGGTCAAATCGACGTAGAATTTTATGCTGATCAATAATATATATACTTTATAGGGTCTCCGACAAATATTTCGATGTGTTACAAACTGAATGACAAATTTAATTATACCCTCCATATGGTGGAGGGTATAAAAAATCGGAAAATGGGATGCATTACGGACTATTACGATATCTCTGTTGTTTGACCACCTATGACAACCTACTTCACTTCGCTTTGAAATAAAATGCTAACTTTTTCTCCAAATAAGTTTTTTGCCCATTCCGACCCCTGAGTATTATCGTACCATCACCAAAATCAACACCCAAAATTTGGTGACGACCCGATCAAAATTGCGCTATTACAAGGATTAGACGGATAGGCGGGTGGACTGACACACATAGCCACATAGCTCAGCTCGTCGAAACATTCATTGGTATAAGTCTACGACCATTATTTCGATGCGTTACAAACTTTTTGGCCAAAACCAACTTATAATACCCTCCCCACATAGTGGTGTAGGGTATAAATACATATGCAAAAATTGCAGTCGGATCTAGTGAACTACAGCCCTGCCAGCATTTGGAAGTGAGTTTCTCACTCCCTCGCCTAATACGACACTCCCGAGACATGCCAAGGAAGATCGTTGGTGAATTACACAAACAATTATTAGGATTACCTTTTATCGCGTATGTCGACACTTCAGAGTGACTTCTCAGTGACTTCCAAGGCGATCATTTACATTTATTTATAAATTCAACAAATTTGAAGAAACATTTTGAACATTTTTCTATCTGATGATTATATGAGACGGTGGTGCAGTGGTAAGCATACTCGCTTTGCACTCTGTAGGTCCGGTTTCGCTTCCCCAGTTAGGCAACAAAACACATCACATTTTTAAAATGATAAAATTAATGCAGTCGGAAATTCCAAAGAATAAATTCTCCAAAAGAGCGTACTTAAAAAAAATAAAAATATAAAAACAAAAAAAAAAAAATAAATAGAAAAAAAAATAAAAAATATCTTTTTTTTAATTCCAAGAACTATCGCGGAAATGATCTCCAAGAAGTATCCCTGGAGTGACTTCCAAGACGGCACGCCGGCGTGGTTCTTTTCTTCACAGCAGAGGTCACTTCAGTGTGACTTCCGCGACTATCGCAGCGATAGTTTTCATCGACCTGGGCGACACGCCTATGTCACTTCCGCGATAGTATCTGCTTGCAGGGAGGTGAACAAAAACACAGAAATACAATTTATAGCGAGACTACCGTTAGTGTTTACTGCGATGTGTACTGCGGGCGACCACTGAGTTGTTTTGCATTTGCTATTCTCTCTCATTCACAGTGTACGTGAACAAAAACGAATCATAAACATCATTTGGTTGTTGTTGTTTTTTTCACCCATACATAAACACTTTCTTTAGTTTGATGAATTTCCTGGGCGACACGCCTATGTCACTTCCGCGATAGTATCTGCTTCCAGGGAGGTGAACAAAAACACAGAAATACAATTTATAGCGAGACTACCGTTGGTGTTTACTGCGATGTGTACTGCGGGCGCCCACTGAGTTGTTTTGCATTTGCTATTCTCTCTCATTCAAAGTGTACGTGAACAAAAACGAATGATAAACATCATTTGGTTGTTGTTGTTTCTTCACCCATACATAAACACTTTCTTTAGTTTGATGAATTTCTCTGGGCGACGCTGATTTACAGCCAAATTACCGACATAAAAACAACAAAAGGGTTTGGAAAAAATTACGCAAAACTTTTAGACGAAACAAACGATCAGAAGAAAGTGAAACATACAGAAACACAACTTAAATCGAGATTTGTTGTTGGTGTTTTCTACTACGTGCAAAATTTACAGTTACCTACAAATATATTACCAACACAGATGCAGCGGCCACATTGAAAGATAAAAAAATAACAAATTACTGGAAATGATGTCCATCGCCAATAACAAAAATAATGTACAAATTCCAGATGACAAAGTGGCGGAACACACACAACAGACACAACAGTGGAGGAAAAAGTCAGCTGATCATTATGGTCATTGCCATTCCGATACGGCTAAATTTTGGTATGAGGTCTTCCCTAGGGGTATAAAATATTCCTACCTAGCCATGGTAACTCCCATGTAAAGGTCACTCCCGATTTGTTGAATTTTTAAGGTTTTAGTCTCATTAGCACACCGAAATGGCTGAAATTTCGTATTTGGTCGTCAGAAATTTGTTTGAAGGTTTTAGCTACATTATTCAACCGTTTCGGTATGGCCTTAAAGAAAAATGTCGGTCGAATTTCGGTATTCCCGTATTCAGTATAATTTCCCGTTGTGATTTTTTTTATGTATTTTACCACATTATCGAAATAACATGGTTTACATTTTTATAAAAATAGCAGTAATTATATATTTCTGGTTCAAAGAGGTCAGAATATTTTTCTGCAAAAAATTTTCGCCATATGGCCACATACCCATATCGCCGTACCTCACGATTGGTCTACTTTTCAATTGCTAGTGTTAGAAAACTTATCCACAAAAAATTTGGCATAGGCTCTATATAACGGTTCACCCGATTTTTCTGAATTTACTGAAGAGGTTGTAACTTGGTACTTCGGATTCTCTATGGGTAGAAAACTTCCATATGAAGGTATATCCCAATATTACGTATTTTAAACGTGAGCCTATACCGACAAAATTGTGGTGGAAAGTTTTATGTCCCCAACGAAGACTAAATACCAAATTTCAGCCATTTCGGTGTTATAATGAGGCTAAGACCTTCAAAATACCGAAAATCTGGAGGTACCGTTCAATGGGGGCTATATGAAAACAATAAACTATACCAACAAATTTCAGGTGGAAGGTTTTATACCTCTAACAAAGGCGATATACCGAACTTTAGCCATTTCGGTGTTATAATGAGGCTAAAACCTTCAAAATACCGAAAATCGGGAGGTACCGTTCTATGGGGCTATATTAAGGCGTGGACGTATACCAAGGTGGCAAGTGTTATACCCCCAACTAATACATACTACCAAATTTCAGTCATTTCGGTGCTTTATTAAAGTCACAACCTTCAAAATACCGAAAAACTGGAGGTACCGTTCTATGGAGGCTATATGAAGACATGGACCTATAACGTCAAGTCTCAGGTGGAAAGTTGAATACCTCTCATAAAGACTAAATACCAAATAATGAAGCTAAAACTTACAAAATAGCGAAAATCGGGAGTTACCGTTCTCTATCAAACCGTGGACCAATATAGCCCATTTTCAATACCAAACATCCTAGGAGTAATAGAAACTTCTACACAAAATTAATTTATATTTTTACTTTATAAATAACTAGCTGACCCGGTCCGCGTTGCTGGCCCGTTGTTTGGGTTCTCCGTGTAAACTTTAGTTATCTATCCAGTATTGATACACCCATAATTAGGCATCCCTCTAGAAACTTCATAATATAAATCTATGTTTTGACATAAATTCCATATAATGGTATCCCCCAAATTTAAGATATAAAATCTCTTTTATTATACCCTTCACCATAAATCGACAGTTTAAAGCACTTTGTGACCCACATATAATGGTCGGTGCACGTCAATTAACATTGCTATATATTGGATTGTTGGTCTCGGTTGGGGTCGTAATTATTACTGCAAAGAATTGTTGGTATAGGTCCACGTTTTGATATAGCTCCCATAGAACGGTACCGGCTGATTTTCGCTATTTTTGAGGATTTAACATCATTATCACACCGAAATGGCTGAAATCTGGTTTTAATATATTTTAAAGAGGAGAGCATAAATATTCGGATCGACCGAAAGACACGCCTTTTTATTTGCGCTCGGTATGTAACAGTAATAGGTTCACGTTTTGATATAGCTCCCATAAAACAGTACCTCCCGATTTTCGATAGTTCAGAGATATAGCCACTGTTCAGTATACGGTGGCGCCTGATTTTCGCTATTTGTGGTGGATTTAACCTCATTCAGGCCGATCGAACGTAACGCTTTTTTTCTTCGCACTCTATATGCAATAGTGGTAAAATACCGCTCAGCGAAATGTAGGTTCCTTCGGGATATGTATGGCAACATCTATATAATTCATAAAAAAAATACTTCTATAAATTGTAGTTGTTATTATCGAGATTTTGCTGTATTTAAAAAATGTATCTTTACCTAGCTATTCCAAGGACTGAAATCAATGCTCATGAAGTTTCACTTCCCACATTTTGAGATTTTATCCGTAATTATAATATTTTCAAAAATCGAACACGATCGCGGTATTCTGATTCCAATGATGATATTGTATTGTATATCAATAACTTCGTCTGATTTCCAATGGATCTTTCTGGAATTTCGATCTTGTGACATCTCAAGTTATCCGGATTTTACTGTATTCCAAAATGTGGAGTTGATCGCGCTGTCCCACTTATTGTTTAGTGTTAAGCGTTTAAAGCGTTTTTTAGGCACGCTTACAAAATTATGTATATTATCTGAAATAATAAATGTTTGCAAATTTTGTGATGACCGCGATATTTCACTTTTCGCGATATTTCACTTCCGCGAAGACCATTCAGGGTCAAGACAGTAATTACAGTAGTATTGCAAACAATCTGTAAACAATATGTTCAAAAATATCATGGACTTCAGATTTAAAAAAAAAAAATTTGAAGGAGAACCTCCGGTCACTACACTTAGCTTAGCTCACGACCGCGCTATCCCACTTGTTCAAGCTAGTGTTTATATCATTTTTGTGTCACGCTTACTAAAATTATGTATATTAATTGAAATAATATATTTTTGAAAACTTTGTGATGACCGCGATCATTCAGGGAAAACAATCTGTAAACAATACGTTCAAAAATATCAAAGATTTCAGATTTTCTTAAAAACATTGTGGGGGAGGACCACCGGTCACTACTCCTAGCCGTATAAAAACAGCTTACGGCAGTTCTAATTAATTGAAATAATACAGATTTGAAAATTTTGGGATGACCGCGATTTTCACTTCCGCGACGACCATTCATGGTCAAGACTGTAATTACCATAGCATTGCAAACAATTTGTAAACAATATATTAAAACGTATCTTGAATTTCGCGGTTTTCTTAAAAAAATTGTGGGGAGGACCACCGGTCATTACACTAAGCGAGATAAACAAATAGATTACGACCTATTCTCAGACCTAAAAACTCCACATACAAAATTTCATAAGATTTCCCAATCGATTTTTCGGAATTTCTATATAGTGACATCTCAAGTCATCGGGATTTTACTGTATTCCAAAATATGGCGTTGACCGCGTTATCCCACATATTGAAGCCAGTGTTTTAGCGGTTTTGTAGTCACGCTTACTAAAATTAGGTATATTATCTGAAATAATACATTTTTGAATAATTTGGGATGACCGCGATACTTCACTTCCGCGACGGCCATTCAAAAAAATATATAGCCTATTTTCACCACCGGTGTTATCAGTACATTATCTGAAATTTTCAAAAAAATCTATGCAGCCGTTTTTGAGTCTATTCGGAACATACAAACATACAAACATACAAACAAACAAACATACTAACATACACACATTGCCTTTTATATATTAGATAAAATGTTTTCAAATATTATGTTTTAGCTTTTATGTACATATATTGAGTAATTTTTCATATTCATATTTTCTTTACATAGTTTTTCGTCTTAAGCCCAATTTCAACACTTTATTTTATGCTTCTTTGTTTTCCTCTCAAAAAAGTTAATACTGCTATATTTTCAGTTTGTTAATAGTCTCAGTATCAATGATTAATGACTCGATTATTTATATGAATTTACGAACGAATATGATATTCACTGCGCTCTCCATTCGGGTTTGTTTCCCATTTTTTTTTTTTTTTTTTTTGTAGCCATTATAAATGTGCATGTAATTATAATGGGGAAAATATATTCATACAAAATTTACTGCAAAGAAATATTCTTCTCCATATAGAAGAAGAAAAAAGTCTAGTTATACATACACCACATACATACATGTATGTAAGTGGAAATGTGTGAATTTATTCAGTTCAAGTTTTTGGTGTCACTACACGCATAAATTATTATGCGAAAGTAATGAAGAAAATCGATTTTTAAAAGGACCTCTTATAAATAACAGTCATTTTTTCTTCGTATGTCGCTGTGGTTCATATTAAATAGAAGTTAATGGGAATTTAAACAGAAACATATAAACATATTTAATACGAGAACAAGTAGTGAATATGATATGGCCAGAAGCTAAAGAATAAAACCTCAAGCATATCATGAACAATGAAGTTATTTTCTTTAGGAAACTGTGTTTCAACCAATTTCTTCTATGTGCTGTAACAATCCATAAAGAACAAAATTACCAGGGTTATGTAAACCCTAAATGTCGTGACAATCACGCATACTACCTCCCATTTTATTAACAAATGACATACTTAACAAATTGTTTTAGGAAAAGTGAAAAATTTCCTTAAAATAGAAAAGAAACACCCCTTCAGGAAATATCTAAACAAAATCCTGATTATGTCAGTTTCTAAACTGTTTAGTGGGTGTGCTTTTGTGGCGTTTTTTGTTTTCCGAAAAGGATGTATAGTTTCCTTAACATAATATGTAGTCTTTATGGTGTTTTTTTCACACATACATATGTATGCATATGTGTATATGTACATACCGATGCATAAATGTACGTACATATATGAATAGTTTCCGGCACGTTTAGCTGTGAACATGAACATCATATCCAGGGGACAAAATATTAGAAACAAACACGTCAAGGATAAACGAGGATGTCGTTGAAATGTTTTCCCATATTAGATTACCTTGGTGTGGGGATTTAGTTTTTCAATGGTATATATTTGCCAGAACTTTATGTGCCAAACTCAAGATGTCCGACCTTTGAGGCTGTTAATCAGCATAAAATTCTTTGTCTATATAACGATGTCTTTCCGTCCAGCAACAACTTGCAATATTTAATATAGAGCTTTGTAATTTGAACAAACGTTAGATACTTCAAAGGTTTTAGCCTCATTATCACATCGAAATGGCTGAAATTTGGTATTTAGCTCTCGTTGGGCTATATAACTTTTCTTCAAAAATTGTCCGGTTTTGGGAATTTTTAAGGTTTCAGACACATTATCCCACCAAAAATGCTGTAATTTTTTATTAAGGGATACAATTATCTCTCAGAGAATGGCTAATGCAGGTCCACCCTTTGATATAGACCCCATAGAACGGCACTATTATCCAAACGAAGTGGCTTGGATCTGGTTGTTGTTGCAACAGTATTTGATATGTAATTTTTCCATTTTTCTGCTTAATCTGGCTCTGGGTCTATCTCCAAATCTACTGGAGTTAGTTGAGTAGGTTTGACAGAGCATTTCAAAAGGTGCAGTGTGTCGTGTGGGCTTGCGTCGCATGCTGGACAGATGTTTTGCACGGTATCATCAATCCTTGACCTGTAAGAATTCAGGCAGCTACACCGATCATAGTTGAGCCAAAACTACTCTGGTTTATCGTGGCAGTTGACGCTCCTCAGTTGCGACAGATGGAGAATGTTCACTGAGGACGGCAATAACACCATAGTTATTAATGTCATGTGCGACTGCATCCGCGTGAATGCTAATTAAACCTGCTTGAGATGCTTCTTAATCAAGGGGTTCTATCTTATAATGTCGGACCTATCTTTGTTGATTATGATTATCTGTCCCGACATGCCTGGGTACGGGCGGGGGTTTTTTCCTATCCGCCATATGGGATTAGGATGGCTTTCACGGTAACTCCCTAGCAAGAACTGCAACGATATTGTGTTGCTGTAGATGGTCCACAGAAGAGATGAAGAGGCACTTCTCCGGTCGGCATTCTGACAGGTTTGCATATTTTCCATCGCGTTGCACTTATATTCACAGACCATACTGAGGCTGCATAGCTTACCACAGATCGACCTTTCGCGTTACATGTGGTCAACAAGGGTTTTTATCTGCATCACGTGCTGCCGGTTAGGGACTTGAGGACATTGGAGCTTGTCGCAGATAGCTTGTCGCTGGAACGACATCTATATGCTATCGAAACTGACCACTGGAATATTGGGGTAGTTTGTGGTCGGAATTCTGCTACCGTTGTTATGTAGTATTGTTATGGAATTAGGATTAACGTAATTCCGTGTAGACGTTGTTTTATTCTCCGATACGATTAGTACTAAATAAAACGAGTGTTCGTTTTAGATTACGAGTTTAACAACGATTTATTTACTTTAATCTACTTCAATTTATTCACACAATTATTTCCTTATGTAATTTCTTTATTTCGCTTTACTTACATCCGAGTTTAGATCGGGGCTTACTTAGTAACTAACTACCCACTCGCTACACACCCGTATTTATATCAACTTTCGTGTGCATAGACTGTTCCCATACCCTTCATCTGGTAGGTTCTACAATGTTCAAACGAGTTACATATGCACATACACACATACTCGTATACAAACATACTAATTAATAGCTTTGTTCCTTTACTTTTTTAATGGTAAGGGTGGTAAAAGAGAAAAGTGTCAAAATTGCTCTCTCATGAACATTTTTACCAGAAAAGTAAAGGAACGGAAAAATGGTAGATCTGGCAGCAATGTGAAAAAGAAACAAAAAATTCATTTTTCGTCTTTTATTTCACAGTTTTTAATTTAGTTTTGTCAGCGTTCGACTTTTTCTTCTGTTTTTCGTCCATTTTTTTTTTCATTGTCAAATAATCGTCAAACAAAAGTCGAAAAATCAGTTCTGCCATTTTTACCTGCAGAAATTTTGCTGGTAGCCTGTGGTAGAAGAGAAAGCCATTTTTGCTCTCTCTCTCTCTTAAAAATTGCTTCCAGTTTTGCCACTTTTCGGGGTTAAGGATCGCTTTGGCGGTTAAAAATGGTAACAAATGGTAACCTAAGTAAAGGAACACAGCTAATGTAAACAACGCATCAATGCGCCAGCGGAAACAAATACGAGGGGGCACGAGGGGTTACAATGACTTCGCAATATAGAACAGCCAAGATCACCCATATATGTTAACGTAACTACAACAACAACATATGTTCTCTTTTTTCTCATCTGTCGTGGTTTAGCAAAGGAAAGTCTCGCTCAGAGAGACTTATGCACAAAATATTTTGAGCACCACCGATATAGAAGCATAATTGAATAGTCAAAATGAATGAGAGTAAGAGAGAGAGTACAAAAACAAGTTAGCTAAGTTCAGGTCAGGCAATGTGCGCTTGTGAGAGCAAGTGAGCATACATTTCAATGCATTTTACATTGAAGTTTTCGCTCACTTGCTCTCAGCAAGCGCACATTGCCTGACCTGGAGCTAAGTAAAGAGTGTAAATTAAGACAAAACAATAATTTCATGATTGTAGTAATATTTGTTGTTGTACAACTGGTACAAATAAACTAAATGCTTAACAAGAATTTACGTAACAATTCACATTCCTAAATTTACAGAAATTCGTCTAAATTTACTTAAGTCTACCAGTTACATCCGTAACAATATTCAACTCAGTTCTCATCTTTGCGTCCATGTGGCAAAGAAAGTGACTGTATATCCAGCTGCGGATATTTGCATATTCCTCGCGTGTAAAACGGTGGTGAGATTAGTCAAATAGGAATTCAGCCTTTCACAAATGGCTTCAGGGAAGGTATCTGACGCCAAGATAGTTCAATCATCCGCATACTTTAAGATCTTAACCGCGTCTGGAGAGGGCCGAATATAGGAGATGAAGATGTTAAACAGCTCCGGAGATATCCGTTTCTGTCCACGGAGATTGGACTTCGTGTTCTTGAGTTCCACGCACGACTGTCGTCCACACATGTAATTGATTATCCAACGCACACAGGAGTAATGTATGTTAAAAGTTGAATAAAACTCCTAAAAACCTAATTTATAATCCGATTGATATAATATTTTGCACAAATGATATCTTTGGTCCAAGGACTATTTTTGTAGAAAATAATGAAAATCGGTCCAGATTTGGATCTATCTCACATATGTATTAGCATCCGATATGAGGTAAATAATGCACTAACAACGCAATATAGGTCCGATGAGCTGAAAATTGATACATGCATCCAGAACTAGTTTAGAGTACAGTGCGCCAATTTTGGTTAAAATCGTTCAGATTTATATAGTCCTATATGTATCCATTCGATTTTTTATATTTACATCAATTATTCCAATTTTATATGAGAAAAAACAGTGACTTTTCGGAATGGCGCAAACTTATATCAAAAGTTATTATACATTCTGATAAATAAGAGCCCCGGTTATAAGACAGGCCAAAAATTTGTGTTGGCAAACGTTGTCAAAATATTTTTTAATTTGTTTAGAACTGTGCTATATAAATTATTCCAATTTTACATCAGAAAAAACGCGATTTTTTGGAATGGCGCAAACTTATATCAAATGTTATTATATGTTCTGATAGATAAGAGTCCCGGTTATATGACTGACCAAAAATCAGAGTTGGCAAACGTTGCCAAAATATTTTTTTTTTATTTTTTTAATAGCTTTATATAAATTATTTCAATTTGACTTCAGAAAAAACGTGATTTTTCCGAATGACGCAAACTTGTATGAAAAGTTATGATACGTTCTGATAAATAATAGCCCCCGTTATAAGACAGACCAAAAATTAGCTTTGGAAAACGTTGCCAAAATATTTTTTTATTTTTTTAAAATTGTTTTACATAAATTTTTTAAATTTTACTTCAGAAAAACCCGTGATATTTCCGAATGGCGCAAACATTTATCAAAAGTTTTGATTTAGTCTGATAAATTAGAGCCCCGGCTAAAAGACAGATCAAAAATTAAACGTTGCCAAAATATTTTTTTAATTTTTTTAAAATTGTTTTACATAAAATATTAAAATTTTACTTCAGAAAAACACGTGATTTTTCCGAATGGCGCAAACTTATATAAAAAGTTATGATACATTCTGATAAATAAGAGCCCCCGTTATAACACAGACCAAAAATTAGTGTTGGCAAACGTTGCCAAAATATATTTTTAATTTTTTTTTTTTTAAATTGTTATACCCTATACCACAATGTGGAAAAGGGTATTATAAGTTTGTTTTGGTAAAAATTCATGTAACACCGCGAAATATGCGTCGGAGACCCCCAATGTGGTATACCATTTTTCATATCTCGACGAAATAAAGCGATTTTGAGATGTGTGTCCGTCCGTCAGTCCGTCCGTCCGTCCATTATAAATTGTAAACACGCTCCAGGCCGCAATTATGGACCGATCGTCACGAAATTTTGTATGGAGGTCGGGTTCAGATCAGAATAGATCCCTATTCTTATTGGTGATGATCGTGAAATATTTAGCGGGTGAAATGGACCAAAAACATAATATTTATCCAATTTTGTAGCGGCTCTGTAGGTCTCAATAATAGTCCGATAAACACGTAATTTTAAATAAGGTAAGAGTATATCACAAAGGAGAAGCTTGCAATTTGAGATGGCGATCGGATAATATTTAGAGGGTTAAATGGACCAAAACTTTTGTGTGAAAATTGTGAAAATTTTTAATATACAGCTTATATCTTAATTCCTGGAAGTGACATTCCGGACAAGTGAGATATACTTGAAAGTGGAACGCTTGACCTTTCAATTGATGCCAATTATGTTAGTGTGCATGATCAGATAACAGAGTTACAGCCTGATATATCCCGTTATTTGTTTGTAGTGTAATAATAAACTTGCTAGTAGTCGCAATTATACATCAATAGTCACGAAATTTTGCACCAGGTAAGAGTATAGGTCGAAAAAGATGCTTACAATTTTGAATGATGATCTGATATTCTTTAGCGGGTAAAATGGACCATTACTTTTGTATGAAAAATATAAAAATTTTATTTTTGGTCGATATTTTAATTCCTTGAGGACATATATATTTCGCAAAGTAGCCTACATATGCAAAAAAACTACTGACCTTTCCTCTGATGTAAATTGCAATAAAGTGTTTGCTAGATAACGGGCCTACTGCCTAATATATATTGTGTTCTGTGTAGAGAACCACATTTTTATACCATGCTACATATTTTCTCTCCAATAGTTTATGTAACATCACGAAATATTCGTCCTAGACCCCTTATTTGGTATGCCAAAATTCATATCTCGACGAGATAAAGCGATTTAGCGGTGTGTGTCCGTCCATTAAAAATTGTAAACAAGCTTAAGGCAATTTGAACCTCAATAACAAATTTTTTAAGGAGATTGTGTTCGGGCCAGAATAGAAATGACTAGTTTTTGGTGACGATCGTGAAATGTTCAGGGGATGAAATGCACCAAAAACAAAATTTTAACCAATTTTGTAGCGGCTCTGTAGGTCAAAATAATAACCCGCAAAATTTTAAACAAAGTTTGAGTTTATGATGAAGAAGAAGCGTACAAACCAACAATCCAACCAAATGGACTGAAACTTTTGTGTGAAATTGGTAAAAATTTCAATAACTTTTTGGTTTTGGTCATAAGTATTATATATTACATCTCTGATATTTGTTAATTAAATTTTCACAATCATTGAAAAGAAGTTCCGTGGAGAGCGATTGTCCAGGGATAGTGGTATAGGGTATCCCATGGTCGGCTCCGTCCGACTATAGACTTTTCTTACTTGTTTTACATAAAATATTCAAATTTTACTTCAGAAACAAATTTAAAAGTTTACATGATTGCAGTGTATCGTATTGTTTTTGAATCTGATATTCGAGCTTTAAGCGCATAAAACATCTAAAGTAACTATGGTCCGCAAACGTTTGCATCATTTAGTTTTTCGCCATTGAAATTTGAGTTATCATAAAAGATATATATGAAAGACGAGATGTATAACAATGAACTAAGAGTGAAGATGCAAAAACAATTATCTTTTTCGATTTTTATGAGTTCGAATGCACATGAGAACAAATAAAATGAGTGGATTTTGTGAGCGCTGGAACCAATAATACAATACTTCCATATTTAAATATTTCAATGTGTTAAGTTGATAAAAATTAGACTTTTTCAGAATGGCGCAAATATGCGCAATATATTATGATTGGATCGAATGTTGGAGACTTCAGTGCATAAATCATCAAGAGTAATTATGGTCCGCAAACGTTCGCATCATGCACTTTTTCACTTTTGAAATTTGAGTTATCCTAAAAATTATCATAAAAAATATGCATGAAAGAAGAGACGTACCACCATTATTAAAGAGTGAATATGCAAAAACAATTTGGAACTTTTATAAGCTTATCTTGTACGGAGAATATACAAAAACAAAAAACCTTGAAAAATATAAATTTTCGCGAAAATATTTTTATTTTAATGTTCACTTAATTTTATAGTATTTGAACACGTACTTTTTTGCTTTCATTATAGCTGAGTTCAATCGGCTGCTGCTTTAGGTTGCTTAACAGTAGATAGTTGCAGATGGTCATAGCGAATGGGGAAAAGGGTCAGGCGACTGTTTACCAATAGTTTGTTTTTAAAAAAGCGATTTTTATATTTTGAGTTTTGATCAACTTTTGGCCTATATTATCCGTATGTGCAACGTTTCAAACTTGGCCGGAGGGTAGTCTGCTCGATGTCCTGAAACAACGTGGAGTGTTTGACACCATCACTGTTGTACCACATGGCTTTTTCTTATTGAGTCCTCGACTAATATGTGTGGAGATGGAATGCTGTATTGCTGTCGTGCTGTGCTCTTTACGGGACCCACGCTGACGATCGGTAAATGGATAACTATTTCTAACGCTGGGAGGACTAGAACCTCAAAGATCTTTCCTACGGTCGACGAAAGTGAAATCAGTCTGTATGATTCACATTTTCTGACTGGCTTCAGTAGCGAGACAACACTGCCCAGTTTTTAGACTTCGGGAAAGATGTGGGCGGCGACGTCATTTCTGCAACGTGACCATCAGAAGGGTTGGGCAGATCTTTAAAGCGATGAGAGCTGAACTCCTCGAAACTAGCCGAATTAGCTTGATGATAGTGCGGGGTTCAGAGGTGATGAATTCGGGCTGTCTACTGATGGTGACAATTATGGGGAGATGGTCAGGTTACACAATGGTTATGTTTGGCGAACTATGACACTCTCCGCAAATTCTAGTAGGTACGTCCTCATTGACCGTACAAAACGTAGAGCAATCAATCTGCTCAGCCAGCACTGTACCCATCTGGTCGTTTCCTTGGACCGAATGCCAGAAATCATGATGGACTTTAAAGACAATTTCAGACAATTTGGAGTTGATTTAGCCATGTCCGTCCACCTGTCTGTCTGATTCGGTCAAAAAATTGGCTTTCTTTATACTATGTCCAACATAGTTTAAGTTCGAATATGGGTTATATCGATCCACTCCTTCCGGTACCTCCCCCACAAAAGTTCGAAAATGTTCGGAAAATTTGTGAGCACGAGAACTCTTGAAGGGAGTAACCGATTTGGTCCATACTTTGCACATCCTGAAATTTCTACCAAACTTAGATGAGGTTCCAATATGGACCCAATCTGTCAACTCCTTTGGGTACCTCTCACACAAAATTTCGGAAAAGTTCGGTTTAGAACCTTTTCTCGAATCGCTTTATTTTTTTTTTTTTTTTGTGGAATATTGTATTCGCTGCCCCCATACGACGGTACAAGTTTCACCGGGGGCAAGTCCATACTTCCTGAAAAAGTTCAAAAATGTGCAGAAAATTTGTGCGCACGAGAACTATTGATGGGAGTGATCGATTTGGTTCATAATTTACACATGCTAATATATATACCAGATATAGATCAGGTTCGAATATGGTCTATATTTGTCCACTCCTTCGGGTGCCTCCCCCACAATATTTTGGATAAATTCACTTTAAGACCTGGTCTCGTATCACTTTGATTTTTGTTGAAGCAACTTGCATTCGCTGCCGCAATTACGACAGTTAGAGGTTTTTCAGGTGCAAGTCCATACTTCTAGAGAAAACAGCCCGAAAGTTGTAAAAAATCCCTATGGCACTATATGTAGTGGCTGGAGACCTCTAACCGAATACTGCGTTCAACCACACTATGAATATCGTAATATTTCTTCGAATATTAGACGAAATTCAAAGGTGGTGCTTATAGGTCCACTCCTTGCGGTACCTTCCCCACAAAAGTCCGAAAATATTCGCTAAAATGGTACGCGCCATATCTCATAGACATAGCAACCGATTTGGTTCAAACATTCAGCAACGTTGCGACAACATCTTTTCACTGAGGTCTTTGAAATCCCAGTCCCATATCTGTTACTAAATCGCAAGGTTATCTGCAAGAAAGCTGCTCGGTTGAAGGAGTACTTGGTAAGCAGTCTTTATCAGGAGAAGTAGAGCATGCACTTTGACGACAGGCACTTTGAGATCTTTAAGTATCAGACCGGGACCGGAAGCATGAATCTATAGGAATTATGTTGGCCTCGTTCAAAATGAAAGATTGGACAGCTCAAGCAGTCGCAGGAGGGCTGCAGAATGTGTTCAATGTGTACAAGCTGTGAGGCTCAATTGTGAAGATTACTACCGATAAAAAAACCATGAATACCAGCCGAAAGCAAAAACTACCCCACACCATCAGCATGATGCGCTGGATCGCGTTCTTCGCATTGTCATGTACGATTAACTCCATGGGTCCACTAAATCACCAAATATCGATCACTTCCTTTTGCACGATTTGATAAGCAATTATGGCCAATTTAAAGCAAATATGGTCAACTGGTATTAAGGAAAAAGGCGGGTGCAGGGACGTAATGAAGTTTCCCTTCAGTCACTTCAACCAGTTGTAGCATGACTTACTCACTTTTGGGGAAATGGTTTGTAGAGATCTACGTGAGTAGTCGATCCATGTCTCCTGGTCGTTCCGGAGCATAGAAATGATCGTCATGGGAATAGACCTATGTTTTTATGGCTTTATACATGCTTGACATTTTTTTACAGCCACTGTCAATATTAAAGAATCTTTAAACCATCAGCAATAATACAGTATACAGTATATATTTTTCTATAACATTTGCCTTTCCACCTTTTTTCATCTGTTCCGGTAGATTTTCACACATCTATTAAGTTAAGTAACACAAAAATCTTTACCAATACCTCGCATATGAACACATTTCGTCATTGTGTGAAATTTTTGGTCATCATCATCAACATTATCAGCATGACATGCTGGTAGTTTTGCAACACCTTAAAACGCTACGCACATTCTGAAAACAAAACGACGATGGTCATAACGGACCAAAGACATGACAGAAATCGGAAAACAGCGAACATGACAAAATCACTCAGAAACAAGCAGAAAAAACAGATGCAGATCAGCGGCAACAGCAACACCACACCACATTCAAACCAATTTTATGCTTTATAATGGGTAATGGGTCTGATGCTGCGAGCAACTCTGAAGAATATGGACAAGAAGCTCATAATAAATAACGACGCGATATTCTAAACAACTACAAACAGAAACAGACAAGCGACATGTTTCCAAATGGTAAGCTATATGTGCATTTCATTCATTGGGTTATGGAAAATGTCTCCTATTGCGACGAACACACTAACACCAGTGAAGGGGATGGCAATGACTATGGTGAATGTGACGGCAACCAAACGAAAATGACAGCAACCGGGAAACATCGTAACCATGAAAAATGGTGTGGTAATAGTGTTGCCATATTAGGAATTTGCCTGGTTTATATAATTTAAAAAGATTATTCATTTAAATGAATTACAGACACGAAACGATGTCTATTTGAAAATATCACACCAAAAATGTCGATTTTAATTGCTTTTCACGACAAATAATCGCAAATTAAAACGGTAACACTGCACTGTGGTCACATTCTGAGCGCAAGAGGGAATGAAGAAAAGAAACTACCATTCAAAAACCCAATATGGAAGCATAATGTGCTTGACAACCGACAACCAAAGACTTGAGAGAGAAACAAACAACAGTAACAACGTTTTTGTCGTCATTGTACCTTCCTAAAAACAACGAGTATGTGTTAATGATAATGCTTGGATGCCTGGCTGTTGTTTTTGTTTCAGAAACAGCAAAAACCCTGTTAATGGATGGAAATGGTCCAACACCACACATCCATAAAAAGAAATATATGCATAGACATGTTGATGGTTCTAACATTAGTCTCATCACAAAAGACATATGAATACTTGCAACAACAGTAACAGCAGCAGCAGCAAATAACACAAAGCAGTGTCTATTTTCTGTAGGAATGGGTGGATGAATGAATGCTTTGAATGACTTGCAGAAGATTGTCAAGTTTTTATAGACTTGGGGCATTTTGCATATCTCCCAGATGAAGTTTTCTTTTTCTATCTTTAAATTTGAATATTTTTAAAGAATAATATTTCCATGAAGAGATGTTTTAGTGAAAGGTTTTATTTGCTCCAATGCATATGTGTGCTACATGTATGACGTTTTTGCGCCATAATTGTGCATATAAATTAGTCAATAAATTAGTTAGTAATTTTTAGTGACATTTTATACATATCTTGCAAATTGGTTACTATATGCCTTGATTAGTAGTAACAAGGCAACGAGCAGTACATATGTATTTCTTTATGATCACAAACGAATACATCCAGATATATTAGAGTGGAACACATCAATATTTAACAATTAAAATCCAAGAGCACGGGCATACTATTCCACCCACACAATGAAACTCATTCGTTTCAATGATATGTTGTGCTGATCTTGTCCATTGGCTTGTTCTTCACGGTGTGAAATAACACCCCAAATCGGAAATGAAAATATGGAAAACACAATTTTGGTGTACAAATATAATTTAGTTTTTTTGCAAAAACAACATATTGGGATGCATTTTCGAAAGTTATTATTTAGGATCGACGACAATGTGGTAACCTACAACAGCATATCTTTCAGATTGCTCCATAGCGACAAATTTCAGTCGGAAAGGTTTTCACATCCAACGCACAGTTGTTAAGGAATTGATTTTCCTGGCCAAAACCATAATTTTTTGTCGTCACTGATTGTTAATTTCTGTATGGGGATAGTAAACATATTGAAACTAAGGAAAACAAAAAATTAGGTAAAACATTGGAAAGTGTGGGCGTAGCATGCTCCTAAAGGCGTGCAAATTTCCTGAGAAAGAAATAGCTATTTCTCGGAAACTATAACTGATGTTGTGTTCATCGGTTGTCTGTTGTCTTTGAGAACCGTTTCAATATATTACCATAGCATTTACACCAAGTGAGCTATTTTATTTTTCCTCAGGTACTACATTTTAGTGAAATTCCACATTTGGTGGACTAGAAAATAAAGGGGACAGCTTGGAACAATGTTCCGTTTTCACAGAATGATGCCGGAGAGTGTCCTCTTTCAACCCATATATACTATTGTAACACGTCCCGTTCGGCCTGTTTAACACTTTTTTAATTTTTTTTTAAATTACATTAGTAAAAATGTGTATTTTTCCATACCGTTTCCCACATAAATTATAGATCTTTTTCCACAAATGGGCATTTTTAAATATATGAGTTTGTATAAGAGTTATGTGAGTTTTATGAAAACCCAAAGGGTACTTTTTTAATTTCGGAAAAAATTTAAATTTTTTGAAAAAAAATGTTTAAATTTTTTTTTTAATTTTTTGTTTTGTTTTAAGGCTTTGTTTATTGGTGTTTGATTTTTTTTAAATAGTTAGAACAAATGAAAAACTCAAAAACACTCATACTATGACGCAAAATATGAAAAAAACTCAAATTTTTAACTTTGACTTTGAATCCCTCCGCAATTACTACACCGAAATCGAGTGTTTAAAATAATTATGAAAATACCTCTATCCGTTTAAAAGTTACAGAGTCTTGACCACGAATAAACGATTCTGAAACACTGTGCAACGTAGACTAAATACCAAACTTCAGCCATTTCGGTTGGTTGTTGGGCCCACAACCATCAAAATACCGAAAATCGGAAGCTACCGTTCTATGGGGACTATACGAAAGCTTGAACCGGTACAAATTTCTGGTGGAAAGTTTTATTCCCCCACCAAAGACTAAATAGCAAACTTCAGATATTTCGGTGGTATATTGAGCTAAAACATTCAAAATACCGAAAATCGGGAGATTACCTTCAATATTCCGAAAATTGAGAGGCACCGTTCTATGGGGGCTCTATGAAGACGTGGACCTATACCAACAAATTCCAGAGGAAAAAAGTTGTATACCCCAAGAAGACCAAGTACCAAAATTCAGCCATATCGGTGAAATATTGAAATCAAATACCGAAAATCGGGAGCTTCCCTTCTATGGGGGCTATACGATGGTGTGGATCTATACCTACAATTTCATGTGGGACGTTTTATACCCCCAACGAAAACCACATATTAAACTTCATCCATTTCAGTGGAATATTGAGGCTAAAACCTTCAAAATACCGAGAATTGAGAGGTACCGTTCTATGGGGGCTATATGAAGGCGTGAACCTATAACGACGAATTTCAGTCGGAAATGCTTTTACCTCCAACGTAGACTAAATACCAAATTGCAACCATTTCGGAGGCTTGTCGGGGCCACAACCTTCAAAATACCGAAACTCGGGAGGTACCGTTCTATGGAGGCTATTTGAAGGCTTGGACCTGTACCACCAATTTTCAAGTGGAAAGTTTTATATCCTCAACGAAGACTAAATACCAATCTTCAGCCAATTCGGTAGAATATTGAGGCCAAAATCTTCAAAATACCGAAAATCGGGTGGTAGCGTTCAATGGGGGCTATACAAAGGCGTCAACGAACAAAATTCTGGGGAAATGTTTTATACCCACAACGAAGACTACGTACCAAATTTCAGCAATGTCGGTGTGATAATGAGGCTAAAACCTTCAAAATACCGAAAATCGGAAGATATCGTTCTATGGGGGCTATATCAAAACGTGGGCCGATATAGTCTATTTGCAGTACAAAACATCCTAGAGGTAATAGAAACTTCAATACCACATTACAAAGCTCTTAAAAATGGCGACCTGTATCTTGATTTTAACAGACGGACGAACGGACAGACGGACATGGTTATATCGACTTAAAATTTTAGCCTGTAGTGGAATTCTGTAACTCTTTTTTCGAGTTACCGACAAATATCGGTAAAATTAAAATGCTTATAATTTCGGCAATTAACGAAAATGTTCGGTAAGTTTACAACCAAAATAAAGCTGTTGCTAAATTCTACCGATAGCAACAGTGCTGTCAACTTTTATTGATACTTTTCAATCATAATTTTGCGTTTTAAAGTTAACGATTTTTGTCGGTAACTCAAAAAATGAGTTAGAGAATCGCACTACTGATCAAAAATATAAATACTTTATAGGGTCTCCGATGAATATTTCGATATGCTACAAACCGATTTAATTATACCCTCCATAATATGGTGGAGGGTATAAACTGAAGGAATTCACCCTTATATCAGGCAGTAGTTCTGCAACATTATTGTAGCGGGATTTAACACATTTACTACGTGCTGTTCGATTTTTCAAACAGTAGATCACTTTTTAAAAAAAATATTTATGTATATACGTTTATGTATACGTTAAAAAAATTGGTATATTTATTAAATCTCGGCGCATATAAATCGATTTTGAATCAAGAGTTTGCTTTAAAATCTATAGGTACCGTAATGTAGGGCTATGCCAAATCACTGACATATTCCAAACATTTTAGTAACAAAACTTCTTCATAAAGGACTCGAAATATTAAATTAGTTTTAGGGTTATTTTGTACAATAGCCATTTCAGTATGTGCCGGTAGGGTTTTGGAGCTTTTGGACCATTATCTCTTATTAACTTATCTTTTGAAAAAACCACGTAAGAAAAACTCCATCTAAGGCATCAAAATCTATAAAATATAGAAAATTTTACATAATTGCTAAAATTCTGGTCAGTATCGGCTAAACTATTGGGAGTTGAACCAAGTAACCTTTTGCAAAAATCTTCCAAATAAAGTTCTCAACAATTCTTTAGAACATTCTGAAACTCTAAAATGTTTACTTCATGTTGTTTCAGCGGTATTTTGCATCATATCTTTTACAACACTATTTCAAACACAGTTCACACCAACAGTTTATTCTCGCATTTTGGATTTCACTACAATATTGACATTTTTATTAAATCGTCGTTGAAAAATGTACTAAAAACAACGGCATAGAGGCATTTTACAACAATGACATGTTCTGAAGAGTTGTATATTACATTCCAGGGAAGGAAAAGGAAATAGTCAGAAAAAAATGAACGGTTTTGGAGATACGGTGCGAAATATATAAAAATGGTTGAATTTTTGCATATATTTTGAAATTTTATTCTTATTATTCTTGTCCTTATCTACAAATTTGCTTCAGAGGTCAGAAGAAGATTCGCATTGGTTTCAGAGATATAGCCCCGAATTTCTTTAAAAACTCAATATTTAGTTTAGATGGGGCCATAAAATCCGAGCTGGATCTGACACAACAAAACCCAACTAGGGCTTCTTGTCGTTTGGGTCTGTACTTTCAAAAAAATCCCAGTTCGAATTGTTTGCACAAGATCACCTTAAAAATGTTGCACAGTGTTATCTTGCGAATTTGTCATTTTGGTTGTTGCCGTCAGGGTTTCTTGGAGCTTTTAGGCCAATATCTCAGGAAGTTTGGACTTGCGCAAGAAAAAAAAATGTACCGTCGTAAAGGGAGCCGTAAGGACAACCTACTGAAAAATAATTCAGAACGATCAGAGAACAGCTCTTAAACTTCACTTTATCCGAATTTTGTGTGGGAGGTACCCGAAGGAGTGGACCGATATAGTCTATATTCCAACCCCAATCAAATCGATTGCTCCCCTCGTTCTCATCATCTTACAGATCTATATTTGTAAGGAATAATACGATGTTCGAAGTTTGGACCAAATTAATTGCTCCCTTCGAGAGTTTCGTTTGCACCAATTTACAGGCAAATTTTGAACTTTTGTGGGGGAGGTACCGGAAGGAGTGGACCGATATGGACCATCTTCGAGCTTAAACTAAGCTTGGACAACATATTACCATAATCAAAATTTGGTTCCAATCGGTTGATTCGTTCGAGAGTTATCGTGCGCACCAGCCAGCCAGACAGACGGACGGACATGGCTAAATCGACTCCAAATTGTCTGAAACTCGTTTCGTCCAAACATACTTGGGGTCTAAAACCGGTATTTCAATGAGGCACATTTTTATTAGTATCAAGGTGTAAAAATGGATGGTAACCCTATGGAGACAGTGTTCAAAAGTGGACCGATATCACATTTCTTTTTAAGGTGGTTTTCTGAACTCTGAGTTCATTATTAAAACACATTGGCCACCAAATCTTCACACATTTCATTCAAAAATAATATAATAAATCACACGGTGTGCCTTAACCAAATTTAAATGGAAGGTGCTTACACCTGGGAAGTTTTTGCAGATTCTGAAACTACAATGCTCATAGATGGGAAATATCAAGAAACAAAAAAAATCGCCGGAGGGATTTTCAAACAAATCGCGATTTAAGTTCACATTTTTAGGGGTTCTTTAGGTTTTCACGATTTTGCTTGGAAACCGCGAGTCCTATGTAAATGGGCCTAATGTTGTAGCTGTGAAAATTCTCCACAAAATTGACCTTTATGACATTTTTGTAGGTCTTACCGTTTTTGAGATATAGAAGTTCAAATTGAGACAATGCACTGACCTTATCGCCTCCTTATAAAACAATATCATGCTCAGTGCACCCGAACTAACTTTTGATGAAAACCGCTTACACAGAAAAAACAGAAAAAAGCGGCGGAGGGATTTTGAATTAAATAGCGATCAAAATTCACAATTTTAAGGTTTTTTTAGGTTTTCACGATTTTTCTTGGAAACCGCAAGTCGTATCGAAATGAGTCTAAAGAGAATGTTGTAGCTGTGAAAATTTTCTACAAGACTGAACTTTAGGTTTTTTCGTAGGTTTTACCATTTTTGAGATATAGAGGTTCAGTTCAAATTTTTAGGTTTTTATCTTAAGTCTTCAAGATTTTGCTTGGACACGCAAGTCATATCAAAATGGGACTAAAGAAAATGTTGAAGCTGTGAAAATTCTCTACAAGACCGGATGATTTATTTTTTCGTAGGTTGTACCATTTTCAAGATATATAAGTTTAATTTGGGAAATTGCAGTAATGACATTGTTTTATAAGGAGGCGATACAATCAGTACATTGTCTCAATTTGAACTTCTATATCTCAAAAACGGTAAAACCTACGAAAAATTCTTGAAGGTCAATCTTGTAGAGAATTTTCACAGCTACAACATTTTCTTTAGGCCCGCTCACATAGGACTCGCGGTTTCCAAGCAAAATCGTGAAAACCTAAAGAACCCCTAAAAATGTGAACTTAAATCGCGATTTGTTTGAAAATCCCTCCGGCGATTTTTTTTTTTTGTTTCTTGATATTTCCCATCTATGAGCATTGTAGTTTCAGAATTTGCAAAAACTTCCCAGGTGTAAGCACCTTCCATTTAAAATTATTTAAGGCGCACCGTGATCATTAAAACAGTTAATAAATCAAACTGGTTTACATGCATACAAAGTTGACATCTAAGATAAGCGCCAGAATTCCAAATTCCGAAAAGCGTTTTCGGGGAAAACGAAAAATAGGACTTTTTGAAATAATTACTAAAAAATATATTTTAATTATCCTAGAAAATCTATTTTTTTAAATGTGTTAAGGGTAATATCCAGATTTCTTTCTTCTGGCCGTTGATTATCATTCAGTTATTATTACTCAGCATTTTTATAAGTATTTATGACTGAATTTCTTTGCAATTAAATTTTTTTATGTTATTATAGTATCTACCACTAACAATAATTTACGTGGAAGCTGCGTTGGCATCAATGTACAAAATGAGTAAACATGAGTTGAAGGCAACAAGTTTTTAAGCATGGGCAGCAGGATATTTATGAAATGCTTTTCAATATATTCACTGCAAATTTGTATGCTGACATTTTAAAGCCTGAATGTTTTTTTTTAATTTTTTGAGTAAAAAATAAGGGGAATGGGATCACGGGGAGAGTTTTTCCTTTCAGCTACTTATATTTAATACGGACTCTTTTATCTTGAGAGCATTTAAACCTAACAGAAATTATACTCAAAGCATTTTCATGTGTCACAAGTAAAAAAGACGGGTAGGCTATGGTGGATAGGTAACCAAATACGATACAACTATAAAGATAATATTTCTATTTCTACTTGACAAAAGTCACCATTATATAATAGTCTACAACGGAATTTAATGATTGGGTAAGCGGTTAGTAACATGGGGAAGGTATATGATAAAAATGATAAATATAGTGCATCACTATAAGTGTGTATGTATGAATAGTATCAACCTTGGTCATTTATACTCCATCACATAATTTATTATTTTTAGAACTTTTTGTACACTCATAGTACAAATCAATAATTATAGCAAACTTGATTAGCTGGCCTCTTTTCATTAAAGTAGAAGATTAACTCTTTCGGATTCAATGTAATTTAGAAACATAATCTTGTTTTCTTATTATTGTTATTAATTTTTGTAGATTATGCATATTCCATGATATTAAATTAAAACGCCCCATGATTTCCTGAATATATTTCATTACAGCCAAAATACACATTAGTGTCTAAATTTATTCCACGCCATGTAAGAACTTTGCTAAATATCAAATACATATATTCGACAAATGGACTGGGAGGGTCCAAATAGACTTAACTATAACTTCTTATGTAAAAGTACTGAATGTTGTAAAGCGTTAATAACTTTTCTATTGTCAAAAAAGTATTGACAGTAGGACAAAATCAATAAAGATAACCATTGATTTTAGCAAATACAATAAATCATACAAAGACATACATATATTAATTTAAAAATACTGATGACATTTCGTGAGATAGACATTAAAACAGAAATAGAAAGAAAACAAAAATTGGAATATGTAAACATAACAAAACAACGTCAATTACGTGTATGTTTGGTTCTAGGGGCGTATGAGTGGCATTGTTTATTGTTCATACGCCCCATAGCGAATAGTCCGTATGAGTAAATTTCCGAGCAAATCTACTCACATTCTTAGAAATTTCCGGCGCTTATTCATATTTCAAAATTCTTTCCCTGTCCAAAAATAAACTATTTTCCGCAATTGAAACAACAACACTTTAGTCAGATATTTTTAAAACATCGGTTAATCGGTTACGGTCCTCTTTAACATAACAAATTTCAGGATTTGTATGTATTTTAAAATGAAATGTTGGTGACGACTTAACGTTCTAAACCACAGTCTTTCGTATGAAAGACATACTACATTTTACGATGGAATACAGCTACCAGTTGTAATATGAATGCTATATAGAAAATTTATTTCTAAAAAAATGACTCGACTCACAGAGGGGAAATGTATGTTTAAAGTTGATTAAAACTCCTAACGAGCTCATTTGTAGTCCGATTGACGTAAAATTTAGCACAAATCACATTTTCGGTCTAAAGACTAACTCTACAGCAAATAGTGAGAATTGGTCCAGATTTAGATTCAGCGCCCATATATACTGGCATCCGAGTTAAGAGAAATCATACACAAACAGCGCTATAAACATTTGAAAGAAGCGGAAAGTTAAATAATGCATCCAAACACAAAAGCCACAATATACCTCAGATCACGAATATATTTGATAAAATGTATCCTACATTTTTGCTAAGTCTGTTTCGATAGGATTTACATCAATCGGTTCAGATGTAGATATTGTTACATATATATTTTTTTAAATATTTCAATAATTTTTACATACTTTCGTTCGTGATTTAGTTCTTTCATACTGTACAGGTACCTCACATAAGATACATGTACACTTTCTTAAATCCATCCGAAAGCCACTATTTTTTCAAAAATATGTAAGATTTTCATGAGATGCAAAATCACTTTCTTATATTTCCCTACATTCTCTCAAATTTCCTCTCTTGTTTGGTAAATGCACTCTACTTTGTTCTCGTTTTCTTTTGTATGGTTTTATCGTCCCACCATCCAAAAACCACGACACAACCTCCACCATCGTCTCACCGTCACATTGAGACTTTATCAACAAACCACAACACACACAACAACTACCACCACACACACAACAACTACCATTGCCGCAACAATTGTTGTTAGTTAACTAACAAACCCAACAACTACAGTGTGTTTGGGGTCGACAAACCAAAGTTCGTATAGTTAAATACTTCGCAACTACAAATTTGTAATTTTTTTAATATAAAGGCAACATATAATATATCAACCTAGTGCTGATAGACTCAACATGTATGTACATATGGTTCATATTGTTCTGCTATGCTCACAAGACGATAACAACTCAGTGGAAATCATTAGAAGAAACGGTAAATTACAATAATACGAAATAAAGGCATTAATAAAAAGCAGCAAAATGTGTCTCTTGTTTGGTTGGGGTGGTGGTTGTTGTTAGACGATAAAATCTAAAACAACTCGCCAAAATTGTTTTTTTTTCAATCTCTCAGAAGAAACCAGTATTTTTTTGCTTTAAGAAAGGCGTTCTTGAAATGCAGAAATTTGAACTTTGGCAAGACTTTATGAACACTATTCTTATAATACAATATTTTTTTCTGTGTATGTTTCAGCCCATTTCATAGTTAACTCATCATAACGCTGATAATAATTGGTACATATGCGGTAAAATTAAAAATAAGGCAAATTTATTATAATTGTTCTATAAATACATACATATTTAAACTACATATGTATATAATTAAGAAAATTTAATAATCCATAACTGACCTGGCCCTGGCTATGTCATTATAATACAAGCCTTGGATAATACAGCAGGAGCGTGAATTAATATCTTATGTTCATTCCTTAATTCATTCCTTAAACACGACATTATTTTATCTGGGTAAAATTGATTTTTTGCTAAGTATATACAAATAGGTATTTACTTTTACGTTCGACAGTTCAACTTTACTCTTTTATGCAAAATGTTGAATGGTGCAAACATACTCGTATATCAAAAATGCAGATTTTTATGATGAATACGTGTGCAATTTTTTATTTTTGAATCTGATACTGGAGACTTAAGCGCATAAAACATTAGAAGGAACTATTGTGAAATAGACTTTTTCAATTTTGAAATTTGAGTTATCTTAAAAATGATCATAAAAAATATACATGAAAAGAGTAAAGATGCACTACTAAAGAGTAAAGATGCAAAACGATTTGAATATTTTAGAAGTATATCTTGTTCCAAATTTTTACAAACACAATACATTTAAAAAAAAATATAAATTTTTGCGAAAATAATATCATTTCACGTAATTTCTTAGTATTGGAACAGGAATAAATGGCCCAGTTCAATCGACTACTACGTTGGATTGGTTAACCTGCGGATGACAAAAGCGAATGGGGAAAAGAGTCAGGTTGCTGACTATCAACACTTTTTTCACAAAAATGCGATCTTCATATTTTGAGTTTTGAGCAACTTTTGGCCTACGTTTCCCCTCGTGCGACTATTGGAAGAAAATGGTTCAATTTAAGTTCACACATGTATGTATGTTACTAGAAAACTATGTCCTGTAAAAAACTCGAACAATTAAGAATGGGCTATAGTCGAAAGGGGCCGACCATGTGATACCCTTCTTGGGCATCACCAGTTTTCCACGGAATCTATATATTATGATTGCCTAATATTTTGGGCTCTGCGAACAGTGGCCCCAAAACAAAATCACCCCAAATACAAAGTGCAAAATGACCCCCAAAAAATATATGGGCTACAACAACACGGAATTTGGGGCTATTTTTCACCTTTTTTGGGGTATTTTTGCATATATTTTTTGGGGCAAAATTGCATTTAAATGAAAATGAAAAATTGCCCCAAATTATTAAAATGCAAGAAAACCCCAAAATTCTACGTTGTTTATTGTTTGTTTTTTCTGAAAATGCAAAATTGCCCCAAAAAATGCCTTGTAATTTTAGGGGTCATTTTGCACTTTGTTAAAATTTGTAATTCAGTTTACATTCTGACTAAAATAACGGGACAATCGTAGTTTCTAAAAAAAATATGAATGGTTTGTTGTAAGAACTTTCAATTTCATCATTCTTAAAAGTTCTGCAAAGCTGTGAAGAAGTGCCAATTTGAATATACAAACTAATAATATGATGGAGTGCGTATTTTTTGCGGGTAAAAAAAATCAATTCAAATCTTCTTTTTTTAAAAGAAGATAAGATAATTTACAAAAAAAAAAAAAAAATCAGTGTATAAAGACGTAGTTAAGTACGAGTGTTGGAGAGATGGGTGTAAGTCCCGACTTAATTATTTACCTGACGGAACTTGCGAATATCCAAAAAAGTTTGTAAGCCATAACCATCCCCAAGAGGAAGAAGAATTTAAAAAACTTTGTGCCCTCAACGAAATTAAGGAGGAAAGCGCAAACATTTCAAAAACTCTTGGGGCTCAGCCCAACGCTATAAGCAGTGCCAGAACTGCTTTTAGAAATGTCTCTGAAAGGTAAGTACTAAGTGAACTATGAATGATGAAGTGTTTATAATTAAAAAACTATTAATTCGAGGTTACAAAATGAAACAAAGGACTTGGAATTCCAGAAATTAAGGCGGGGGCTACAATTCATTGCGTCCAAGTATTTCATTACATCTCCAAAAAATGGAAAGGAGATCATTGACGCATTTACAATGGAGGCAGTGTGGGAGGCTTATGGAAAATCGCAAGATATGGAAAATCCTAAACCTTTTTATACCGCCTGTATTGTCGGGGATGAGTTTACATATTGTATTTCTACATCTCAAAAATCTCTCAATTTAATTGTTGATAATGTCACTGATAATCAACGAAAATGGCTTATCGATGGAACATTTAGTATTGTTCCTAGTGGATGTTTTACCCAGCTGTTGGTAATATACATCGAGTACTGTGACCACGTAAGTAAAACATCATTCGTTCTATTTTTTTAAAAATGTTTTTAATATATGATTTTTTTCAGATATTTCCAATATTTTTTGTGCTAACTGACAAAAAGTCTTCTCAGATGTATGAGAACCTTTTCAAATATATAAAGGAAAATGTTTTCGACATAAATCCGGCTGTGGTAATAACAGATTATGAACAAGGATTGAGGAAGGCTTTGAAGACTGTGTTCCCAAATGTAAAGTGTATTGGATGTTGGTAAGATTTTATACCGTATACAGTAATTTTTTTCCAAGAAATTCAAATGTGACAAAATATATCATGTATACATGATATATTTGCTAATAGTTGCGCGCGCGATTTTTTTATTTCCCCTTCCGACATCCTTCGCCCTCCGGACGCAAAAATCAATATCAATCAATATTTTTCAATTGAATACTCATAAGAGCAGTTTCAAATAGTTGGTGCAAATTTTACGATTTTCCTTCTTATATAAATATACATTTAACTGTAGGTTTCACTTTTGTCAAGCTGTCAGAAGAAATTCGATCAAATGTAAAGACTTCATTAACTATCTGAGACAATCAAAGCCAGCTTCAAAAGCTTACTATAAACTTTTGGCACTCCCCCTGCTTCCTTCAGCGTTAATAAAAGATGGATTTCGTCAAGTTCGGAGGGAAATTAATTTAATGGACAGTGAAAGGAAATTCTCAAAGTTCCTCAAATATTTTGAAAATCAATGGATAAAGAAAGTAAGTTAAATCTGTTAATAATACATTTTTCTAAATCATAATTTTCTTCAGATCGGATGCGAAAATTTGAGCATTTCCAGCCAAAATACCCGCACAACTTCCGCTGTTGAAGCCTATAACGGTATTTTGAAAAAATGCATTCCTGCCAATGGCAACTTTTTCAAATATTTACGCCGAGAAGAATTTTTTAAAAGCCGAGAAATTGAAATGCTTTCCGAAAGTGGCGGTACACTCAAAAAATACCGCAAAAAAATTATGTTGCTAGGGATGCCATAATTGAGGAAGCAACCAATTTATTAAACGGTGGAAAAATTACTGTTGCAACATTTTTAACAAGAGTAATTTACAACAATAATATGAATCAACTTATTCCACCTGAAAATATATTTGGAGAAGAACCAGACGAGGAATGTCTATCCGGTGAAGAAGAAATAACAACGGCGAATACTGAGGATGAAAACAACGAAAGAGAATGCGTTGTTTGCAAGGATAATTTAGCAAATGTAGTACTTCTCCCTTGTAGACATTTGAAGTGCTGTTCCTCATGCACTACAACATTATCAAATTCAGCACGCTTCCTTTGTCCATACTGCAGGGAGTCAGTTAAAGACAGTATTGTAGTATTTATTTAATAAAAAGTTGAATTTTTTTGGGGTAAACTTGTATTTTTTATTTTGGGGTGAAAAATGTAATGAAATATGGCCCCAAATTTGGGGCCATTTTTCATTTTGGTTTTGGGGTAATTTTGTCTTTTTTTGGGGTCAAAATGCTGGACACATAATGGGGCCAAACTTGGCAATGCACTCAGACCCCGAATTTGGGGCCATTTTGCATTTTAAGTTTGGGGTGATTTTGTTTTGGGGCCACTGTTCGCAGAGCCAATATTTTGTAGTCCGATAATACATACATAAGTTAATATACATGATAACATCTCAGAAATATTGCACATACATACACCGTTATTACTGGAAAAGTTAGGTGTAATTTTTCCTTATTTTATAGTGGAAAACCGCACCTTTTTGTATTGAAAAGCAACAAATATCAAAAGACATTTAAAAATAGCTTTTGGACGATTTTTATCGACGAATATTTCGAATATTTTAGGTGCCACCGTAGTGCAATGGCATACCCGCTTTGCACGCAGATGATCGTGGGTTCGATTCCCCGCTAGGCAATATCAAACTTTCAACGGTGGCAAAATACCGCTCAGTAATGGTTTCGACATTTCCTGAGTATTTCAGCCATGTAAAACTTCTCTACAAGTGGTGTCTTAGGACACGCCGTTCGGACTTGACGATAAACTGTAGGTCCCATATCTGTGAGCTAATATGAATCGGGGTGCACTCATTGATATGAGAGAAGTCTCCCTTGTTCCGCCTGTGGAACAATTATTATTATTTCGAGGTATTACATTACTTTTTTCCAAAGTTAGCACAAAAACTTCAAGACCCCTTACGGCGTTGTAATATGCATCAACTAAAAAAGAACTTGAAATGGCTCTATCATGACTTGAAGTGTCTTCTTTCATGATTCCGACATTTTGTAGCATGGAAGGCAAATGTAGTTCTTTACAAACAAAACGTATTCTAACAGCTACATTTATATAATTAGGAAGAAAGGAGAGGTAAACAATTGGTTTGCAAGTTTAGTTTCAGTAATTTGTCGGAATATGCCCCTGAATTTAAAATGTGGACCAAATTATTAAATTTTGGATATTTTCCCCGCAAAAATTATGGTAAATTTCGCCCGCTAAATATACCCGATTATTACCCAAAAATATTGTAATTTTCCTTGACCAAAAGTCGTACCTCGTGCAAAATTTTGTCAGTATTGAACCATACCTGCAAACCCAATCGTGAATATGTTGACACTAAACACAATTAAAACTATGGAATCTTTGTATATTTTAGGCTGTAAATCTGTTATCTGACAACGAATATCAACATAATTGACATCAATGGAAAAGTTAAAGGTTCCTCTTCTAAATATAACTCTACATATTGAACATTTTACCAATTTTTACATAAAATTTATGGTCCATTTAACAGGCTAAATATCACCTCATCATCATTTTAAATTGCTACTTCCTTCTTTGTTATAATCTCAAACATGACTCAAAACTTCACTCCGATCGGACTATAATTGCGACCGAAAGAGATGCTACAAAATCGGGTACAATTTTCACAATTTTGCGATCATAACCAATAACTAAAGGGGTCTATTCTGGTTCGAACCCGAGCAGATTTCGTGACGATTGGTCTATAACTGCGGCCTTTACGGACACACATCTCAAAATCGCTTTATCTCGTCGAGATATGAATTTTTGTACACCACATTGGAAGTCTACGATGAATATTTCGCGCTGAAGCAGAGGGGAATCGTACAGGCCTATTTCACTCCTGTCGCCAGTAGCAAAGGTCCTAGAGGCAATACTACTCCCCACGATGAAAAGCTGTGTTCCAGTTGTCCAACATCAACATGGATTTCGGAAAATGTATACTACTACAACAGCATTAGACGCCATATCCACACATATCAGAAGAGGACTGAACCAGAACAGGCCGTGAGACCGAACAGCCATGGTGGCTCTTGACCTATCGAAGGCCTTCGATACTATCAACCACGCCAAGCTGTTCAAAGACTACTTACCAGCCATGCTTGAAACGTTGGGTGATCTACAATATGTACGGACGCCAGTCGTTTGTGTAATTCAGAGACAAGAAGTCCAAACCATGTAAAGTGAAACAGGGAGTTCCCAAAGGAGGGGTGATATCTCCGGAACTGTTTAACTTCTACCTCCCTGAAATTCCACACCCTTCAGACAGCATAGAGATCGTAATGTGTGCGGATGATTGTATGATCTTGGCGTCGGGTCCTATCGTCGATGACATATGTGATATCGTCGGTGACATAAATGTCTTCAGCAAAATGACCTGCTTGACCTCTTACAACGCAATAGGCCGGTGTGTGGTAAGCTATGCGGCGCCAGCGTGGTATGCAAATGAGCAATACGTAGTGGAAGAAGATTGAAACCGTCCAGAATGTCGACCTGAGGACTGCAACAGGGTGCCTTCTCAAGACACCAGTTGTTGTTGTTGTAACAGTGTTTTTGTTATGTTTATTTGTTCGTTCCTCTGTTCAATCTGGCTCTGCGTCTATCTCCAGTTCCAGAAAAGTGGCTGCTTCGATGTGATGTAGCCACAGATCCACTGGAGTTAGATGGGTAGGTTTGGCGGGGCATTTAAAAAGGTGTTGTCGATTTTAAGACACCAGTGGACCATCTTTATGAAGAGGCGAAGGTTTCACCCGTGCGTCAGCACAACAAGATATTGTCGATGCAGTACCTGCTTCTGTGTTATCGCGGTGAGCATTTCTGTCATGATTTAAGGGAAAGGCTTCCCCCATCCAGACACGTCAGGAGAGATCTTCATGATCTAGGTAGATTGGTCCAAAGGTATAAGAGATAGCCTCTAGATCAACGAACCTCTCAGGCAGTCTTGGATAGTATTCACACTGCCATGATTGCGTAGGCAGTACAGAGATACAGTGTAAATGGCGTACTTTGAGACCACCCTCCATCCATCGCTGCAGAAGAACGCCAGCTGACAAGGCAAACACGAGTGGTTTTAACCCAATTAAAATCCAGCCGCAATACCTAACACATGCCCGACATGTGGATTGGGACCACATGACACACTGCATTTGTTTAGCTGACCAGCTAACCGCACCCATCCGTCTCCTGGTTCTTTATGGACGCAAACAGTCCAGGTTGCAGAATTCTTGAGTCTGGAAACAGAGGAACCAGAATCTGATAACTGAAATTATACACGAATGAACATATATGCGTTGTTACAAAAAAACAACAACGGATTCTTCAAGAGCCCAAATATATCGAAAATCATGGCTATCAAAACTAGAAAGACCATGAAAATATTTGGGTTGATTGGAAATCTAATTTTAATTTGGTTTATTGGCCAAATGTTCTTTAACGGATCAGCGAATTAGGTATTTATTTATTTTTCACGTTATATCTTTATACAATTCTCCTGTAAGATGTATTCTTTAATCCTTCTGTTTATGTTTTATATTTTCTATAATAAATTTTAGTACCGTGGCTGAAAGTTAAGAATGCAACAAAATATTAACTTTCATCATCGTTCAGACATTTTACACACTTATCTCTATTTCACTTTATTTGCATGCAATTATCTGGGGTAGTTAAACATTTCGTGTGTACAATACACACAAAAGAGAATATCAGGTTTTAACGAAAGAGTTAACAACAAGTCATTAGGATTTCGATTTCAATGGTCTTTGACCTCTGTCATCATTACATTGGCTATTTCAGAGAGATAAAATATTTATGACTCACTTAACATAGTCTGCAATTAAATGTGTCTTAAATATATAGTTGCCAATTTAGTTTATGTTTGCTCTTTAGACAAATGGCCTCTAAAGGCAGCATGTATTTTATGGTCTAAAGTTTTAAGGTCAACATTTGAAGAAATGAGGCTTGAATTGTACATATAAAATTTATTTTCTCAAAGAAATTATTTTGGCTTTTAATATTTGTTAATCATAGAAAAGTTTGGGTATGTTCCTGTAACAAATTTCTAAAATAGTTAAAATTTAAAAAAGCAAAAAAATTACAACTAGCAAAAATATATGATGCTTGCAGGGTTTGCAACAGACTGGTTATGGATAATCAACTAAATCCCCAATGGACAAATATGGTCTGGAGTCAAGTGTATTGAAACACTACAATAATTAGGTTTTTTTTTTAACCTTTTGACCAAAACTAAACTGCACGTATGTATATTATACATTTTGTACATACATTGTATAACCCTCTGCCCTAAGTACATTTTGCAACAAATTCCATACTTTATTTCCTGACTGACTTGTTCAATATAAAATTGATAACTCATCAATACAAAATTGCATTTTAATTTACTGAAGCATAATAAACGGCCATGACATAATTTGTATAATTGCAGTTATGTCCTGACAAAAGTTTGTTTATTCACCTAAACACACACACACTCACAAACACAATATTATGCATATACATAAGTTAATATCTGATTGATATGACATGCACATTCCAAACAGATAAGCAGTTTTGTATTTGTTCACATTTAATCATGGCTGATTGAATGCATTTCCCGATTTCACAAAACATTTTACAATAGAACTAACGAAAGAATTACAACGGATGCAGCGAAATTTCAATCTGATAACGCAGAATATTTACACAAAACACGGAACTAAAATTCAACATTTTAATTTACATTAAACTAATGTACTTTTGGATGATTCAAGTAATGGAAATTCTTTATGGGGGAATGGGGTTTTTAATTTTATCACAGAGAAAAGAGGATTATAAAAAAGGAATCTCATCGTTTATTTAGTTGGAGAGGGCTATGCGATAGGCGAATGTAAATAGAAATGACATATTATACACAAAACACCACATGCTACTTTGTGTATACCGACGACGACAAAAGTCCAAAAGTTCCAGCGACTCAGAGAGACCATATAAGGTGATAATTTTGACATTAAGATAATGAGCGAATTGCTTTATATATAAGCCGTCACAGACTGAACAAAACGTCATCATTTTGAAAAAGAAAAACACAACTCTTCTTTACACGAGGGTTGGCTGGAGGATAACTATCTGGCCTAACAATGAAAACGCGAATATTTTTCATCAAACACAGTTTTATTGTTTTCTTAAGTAGTCTCCAGCAAGATTTATACACTTATTCATAACCTCAAACCAATTGTTCAACCTCCTTTTGCACTCCGATTGAGACACCTCCAAAAAATGGTTTTAGAAAGCTTAAACAGCATCTCAGGCGACGAAAATCGTTAACCACGCCTTTTTGAAGTCACTGGATTCCCAGTCAGGGCTGTACGGCGGATGACCAATCTATTCAACGTTTTGTCCTGTCAAATAAGCGCTGTTTTGAATGGAGGGGTGAGAGCTCGCATTGTCATAATGCAGAATGATTCGTCTTCTCTTTTCGAATTTCTGAGGAGACTTCAGGCAAACAAATTGTAGTGTACCACACAGAATTAACCGTCCTACATTTCTCAAGCCGTATAGTCTCCACCCGGTCAGTTTTGTGGAAGAAACAGGCGGTCATGTGTTCATGCAATACCAAATTTTAGTTTGTGAAAGAAATGCCCAAGGATGCCTCTATTTAACTTGGTGATAATGCATTGTCGTTCTTACCTACTTACTTAGCTGGCCCATTACAGAACATTTGTTCTATAGGCCGAACTAAGAAAAGATCTCCAATTCTCTCTATTTGTTGCTTCGCTTTCTGGAATACCGCGCCTTTTCATCTCATCATCCACTTATTTGCGCCATATATTCCTTGGCCTGCCAATTCTGCGTGCACCGCCAAGCGGTCCGTGTTTATACACCTTTTTAGCGGGGTCATCATCGCTCATTCTTATGATATGGCCTGGCCAACGCAATCGCTGCATCTCGATACGTTTAACAATATTGATGTCGTTGTACAGCAGATACAGCTCGTGGTTCATGCGACGTCGATATTCACCGTCAACACAGATTGGTCCGTAGATCTTTCGAAGAATTTTTCTCTCAAACACACCAAGCACTGCCATGTCTGCTTGCGCAAGTACCCAGGCTTCGGAGCCATACATCAGCAAGGGTAGTATCAGTGTTTTGTAGAGCGTTATTTTTGTTTGACGAGATGTGGCTTTGTTTTTAAACTGCTTACTTAAACCAAAGTAGCATCTGTTGGCCAATACAATTCTTTTTTTTATTTCACAACTGATGTCGTTTGTTGTGCCGAGGTAGACGAAGTCTTTTACTACCTCAATATTATAGGAACCAACTTCCACAGTCGGTCCGAGCTCAATGGACGCATTGCTCGTGGACACCATCAACTTGGTCTTTTCACCGTTTACCGCCAGACCCACTTTAGCAGATTCTCCTTCGACCTTCATAAAGGTATCAGTTACTTCTTTTACTGATCGGCCTATGATGTCTATATCATCAGCATAAGCAAGTAACATGTGACTATTGGTGTATATTGTGCCACTTCTTTTGACGTTTGACTCTCGTATAACCTTTTCCAGCAGGATTTTAAAGAGATCACACGAAAGGCTGTCTCCTTGTCTGAAACCTCTTTTGGTACCAAACTCTTCGGAGAGGTTCTTTCCTATTTTAACTGAGGACCTCGTGTCAGTTAAAGTCATTTTGCAAAGCCGGATGAGCTTTGGGGGATACCAAATTCAGACATGGCTCGGAATACCTTGGAACGCAGCGGGCTGTCGAAGGCTGCTTTATAATCGACAAAAAGGTGGTAGGTGTCGATCTGCATCTCTTGGGTCTTCTCCAGGATTTGCCGCATGGTAAATATCTGGTCAATGGTGGACTTGCCAGGTCTAAAGCCGCTTTGGTATGGTCCAATTATCTCGTTGACCATTGGCTTTAGTCGTTCGCACAATATCCCTGACACGATCTTGTAGGCAATAGGGAGTAGACTTATGCCCCTATAGTTAAAGCATACGGTCTTATCTCCCTTCTTGTGGACGGGGCACAGGATACTCAGGTTCCAATCGTCGGGTACCCGTTCTTCCTGCCAGATGGTGCTAACTAGCTGATGAATACACCTTATCAGCGTGTCGCCTCCGGTTTTGAACAGCTCGGCTGGTAAGCCATCGGCTCCTGCTGTCTTATTATTCTTCAGCCGATTTATTGCTGTCTTTACCTCATCTTGGCGGGGCGGTATACATTCAATACCATCTTCTGGGATTGGGACTGTGGTATCTTCGTCGTCTTCGCTGCTATTGGATACCAACAGTTTTGAAAAATGTTCTTTCCATATCCTGAGTACACTATCTGTATCAGTTACCAAATTACCTTGCTGGTCTCTACAGGAGGATGTGCCTGTACCAAAGCCATCAGTTTGATGCTTGACTCTTTGGTAGAATTTTCGGACTTCATTCGGGCTCCTGTACATCTCGAGTTTTTCACACTCCCGCTTTTCCATCTCTCTTTTTCCTGCGGAAAAGATGTTTCTCCTCTCTCATTTTCTCCCTGTATCTCTCTTGTGCGCTACGCTTTGCTACGGATTGTAAAGTAGCCCTATATGCCGCATTTTTCTCTTCGGTGGCAGCACGACATTCCTGATCATACCATGGATTCCTTGGTGGAGGCCTCTGGTATCCAAGTATGGATTTTGCGGCTGTTTGCATGGAGTGGGCAATATTTTGCCATTGCGCTGATATGTTATCGGGATGAGAAGTGCTTTGATTAAGCAATTGGGCTAGTTAAGTGGAATATGCTGTGGCTATCTGTTGTGATTGCAGCTTACCGATGTCTAACTTTCGTGTTGTCTCTGTTCGTACTTTGTTTGCTATGTTTAAGCGGGTGCGTACCTTTGCTGCAACAAGGTAGTGGTCCGAATCAATGTTTGCGGCGCGGAACGATCGTATATCCAACACGATCGCTGAATGTCTTCCATCTATCACAACATGATCAATTTGATTTCTTGTTTTCTGATCTGGAGACAGCCAGGTGCCCTTATGAATATCGAGATGATTAAATCTGGTACTGCTAACTACCATGTTTTTTGCAGCTGCAAAGTCTATCAGCCTCATACCACTGTCAGATGTTTCACTGTGGAGGCTGAATTTCCCGACTGTTGGGCCAAAGATATTCTCCTTTCCAATTTTGGCATTAAAATCGCCTAGAATGATTTTAATGTCATGGGCAGGGCAACGGTCATATGTTTCTTCTAAGCGCTCGTAAAATATATCTTTGGTCTGTTCGTCCTTTTCTTCAGTGGGAGCATGAGCGCAAATAAAGCTGATGTTGAAGAATTTAGCTTTTATTCGAATTGCAGCAAGTCTTTCATTCACTGGAGTGAAGCTGGATACCATATGTTTTAGTCTCCGACTAACTACATATCCGCAACCAAACTCTTGCTTTACGTCATGGCTGCTATAATACAGTGCGTCACCTTTAGGTGTTGTTGTGACGCCTTTCCCAATCCATCGTATTTCCTGTATGGCAGTAATATCGGCCTTGTACTTTTCAAGTACGTCTGCCAACGCGAAGACTGCACCTTCTCTATAGAGAGTGCGAACATTCCAGGTGCAGATTCGCAGATCATGGTCCTTAAAACGTTTGCGGGGTTCGTCAACTTTAGAGGGTGTTGTTTTTCTTTTCTTTCGTTTTTTCATAGTATGTTTTTTCTAGGGGAGGGTTACTAGCCCGACGCCCAAACCCAAGTTTTTAACGTTCTTATGGGAGAACGCGCAGCACATGTTAGCTCACTACCTTTAACGGGTGTTAAAGGCAGTTCCCCAGGTGACACGACGGGGAGGTCAGTGTCCACTTGAGATGAAAGAGGGACCAAGATAAATCCTGGGCTTTGCCATGTTAAAACCGGTACGGACCGTTGCTTGGTATGATCCATCCCCTACATCACCCATTGTCGTTCACGCACGGCTTAATTTTTTTCTGACACAACGACCGATTTTGGGCAACCCTCAAGACCTTTGTGTTTTAGCGAGTGTCGGACACGATTGAATTGATTAAAGCAGTTTTTCGTAGTGCTATTGGATGGCTCTTTACCGACATACAAAGATTTAATTTGATCGATGCACTCTTGCTGTGATTATCCTCCTCGAAAATCGTGAAAAATGGTCAGACAAAAATGTTCACAAGTAAATTCCGTTTTTTTGCAAAGTGTTTTTTTTTTCAAGGCAATACTCGTAATTTGCTATAAAATTATGAATACGTTTTTTATTTCCTTTATATTATACAGATATGAGCATTAAATTTTGATGGGATATTTATTCATGTTATAAGAAAACTATGAGAAAACATGTTAGCAGAGCTTTATTACACACATTAAATCAGCTTAAGGACTATATTTTAAATACTACCCATTTCATATCTGTTTTGATACAAAATACATGTTCGAAATATTGTTGGTCCGATTGATTGTTTAGAATACATAATGGAATAATGGTTTCAAATACCATAAATTGTTGATGAAGATCTGTTAGAAGACCTACGCGTCATCTCACTTACCACTTACCAATATGTCTTCTATAAAAAGCCATTGTTATCTTCTATAATATGACCTATTGCACTTATATGAAAGGCCTTGTGGTATTCTAAGGGAAATGCTACTGACCTTCAATGATAAGGCAAACTGGTTTTTATCCCCTGTTGGGAAACCTTCTGGATTTTTTGAATTTCTATGAACAAATGCAGGGTATGTTTTAGAAAATGTACGGTGTCCTGTCAAAAAATATAAACGAGTTGACATTAAATTACTGGCCTTTTTTCCAAACTCCATAAGAAGGAGGATATATTAATTTCTATGTCGATTTAGTCATTTCCGATTGTCTGTTTAAATCAGGGTAGAGCTTAAAATAAGTTACTCCACATTTGACAACAACATTTGTATATAATGGAGTGACTTTCTAATGGATAAATAACGTCCTTGAAGATAATTGCCTATATAGTTTCAAGTTTTTATAGTACCCACTTTTTATGCCCTACACCACAATGTGGAAATGATATCTATCATAAGTTTGTTTTTCCGTTATACCCTACACAACAAAGTGGAAAGTTTGTTTTACCGGAAATTCATGTAACACCGCGTAATATTTGTCGTAGACCAAATGGTATACCAAAAATCATATCTCGACGAGATAAGGCGATTTTGAGATGTGTGTTCGTCCGTCTGTCCATTAATATACACTCCACGTCAGTAGAATAGAACACCTGAATTTCTGTTAATGTTGGCTTATTTATCCCGAAGCGAATGAATCTACGTTTTTAATTTTGTAGGGATTTAAAGCCTATGATGTTCCGTATCAACCACATAAAAAATTATGTTTCTAGTTCTTCGCGAAATAATTTTCTGATCATTTTTCCGATAGTACTATGAAAAATATGCATTTATTTTTGGTCATCAGGATAGAACAGCCACTTTATTTTCGCGAATTTTTTAAATATTAACGCCGATTTTTTCTATTCGATAAAACAAGGCTTTCTAATCATTTTTCACCAAAGAAAACCTATAAATTATTCCGCGGACACCGATATAACAGTGTTAAAGGGTTTAAATTGACAGATATTGGAAACATCTCGGAATGTCAATAGGAGTCGCGCAATTATGTCATATTTCTTCACAATATGATAGAATATGACACAGACAACCTCGACGGATACAATCGATTGCTTCGGATGCTGATAAGATGGAATATTTTCAAAATATTTGTGAAAAACGTAAAAATTTTTTAAGAAACCATTATGATTTGTTCATTGAAATTGATTTTCGGCGAAAATGTCTGACATTTAATGGTTTGGAAATATGCTCCAGATTTACAGGAAAATAATCTGATATGAAAACAAGTAAAAAAGCGTTAAGTTCGGCCGGGCCGAACTTTTCATACCCTCCACCATAAAATATTCTGAACTAAAATGGAATAATTAGTTTTAATTCCTGTCCCCAACTTTAAGTGGGTACGTTATGGGAGCTATATCCGAACATGGACCTATGTTGACAATTTTTATGGAGAGGTGTTGTGACCACTAAGAACTTCAAATGCCAAATTACTGCTATTTCGGTTTACTATTGTAGCTAAAATCATCAAATTACTGAAAATCGGGAGGTACTTTTATATGGGAGATTTATCAATACATCGACCTTTCTTGACAATTTTTGCTGGAGAGGTGTGGTGACACCAAGAATTTCAAATGTCAATTGTTAAATATACAGATAATTCGGTTAAAACTTGTAGGTAAAATTTTCAAAATACCGAAAATCCGTTATATGGGGATACCAAAATCCGTTATACCAAGGTGCCGTTATATGGGGCTATACCAAACATGGACCTACGTTAATAATTATTTCGAATATCAAATTATAGCTAATTTGGTTTAGAAATGTGAATTTAAACGTCAAAATACCTGAAATCGGCCGGTAACGTTATATGGGGGCTATTCCAAAACATGGACCTATGTCCACTAGTTATATAAGTTTATTGACATTTAAGAACCCTAAATGTCAATTTATAGCTAAATCGGTCTGAAAATGTAACTAAAAACGTCAAAATGCCATAAATCGGGGGTACCATTATATCGGGGCTATACCAAAACGTGGACCTATGTCCACAACTTTTGTTATATAAGTTTATTGACACTTAAGAACCCTAAGTGTCAAATTATAGATAAATCGGTCTGAAAATATAGCTAAAAACATCCAAATACCGTAAATCGGGGGTACCGTTATATGGGGGCTATACCAAAACGTGGACCTATGTCCACAACTTTTGTTATATAAGTTTATTGACACTTAAGAACCCTAAATGTAAAATTATAGATAAATCGGTCTGAAAATGTAGCTAAAAACATCAAAATACCGTAAATCGGGGGGTACCGTTATATGAGGGCTATACCAAAACGTGGACCTATGTCCACAACTTTTGTTATATAAGTTTACTGACACTTAAGAACCCTAAATGTCAAATTATAGATAAATCGGTCTGAAAATGTAGCTAAAGACATCAAAATACCGTAAATCGGGGGGTACCGTTATATGGGGGCTATACCAAAACGTGGACCTATGTCCACAACTTTTGTTATATAAGTTTATTGACACTTAAGAACCCTAAATGTCAAATTATAGCTAAATCGGTCTGAAAATGTAGCTAAAAACGGCAAAATACCGTAAATCGGGGGGTACCGTTATATGAGGGCTATACCAAAACGTGGACCTATGTCCACAACTTTTGTTATATAAGTTTATTGCCACTTAAGAACCCTAAATGTCGAATTATAGCTAAATTGGTTTGAAAATGTAGCTAAAAACGGCAAAATACCGTAAATCGGGGGGTACCGTTATATGAGGGCTATACCAAAACGTGGACCTATGTCCACAACTTTTGTTATATAAGTTTATTGCCACTTAAGAACCCTAAATGTCAAATTATAGCTAAATTGGTTTGAAAATGTAGCTAAAAACGGCAAAATACCGTAAATCGGGGGGTACCGTTATATGGGGGCTATACCAAAACGTGGACCGATATAGCCCATCAGCGAACTTGACCTGCCTGCAAACAAAAGACGCATTTTCCCAAAATTTCAGCGTTCTATCTCCATTTTTGTGGATGCTAGAGTGATTACCACAGACGGACGGACGGACGTGCACAGATCGACTAAGAATTTTACCCTGATCAAGAATATATATACTTTATAGGGTCGCAAATGAGTATTTCAATGCGTTACAAACGGAAAAACAAACTTAATATACTCTCCATACTATGGTGGAGGGTATAATAACCGCTATTTTAATACACTGAGGGAAATTTTAGCACATTTTTCAAATTGAACACACTGGACTTTGAATTTTATATGTGTTCTTATTTCGGTGTCCGCGACTGTTCTCAACAGTGTTATGCTCCAATATAAATGGACCAAGTTATGCTCTCCATACCGGATTTTACGAATTATTAGTTTTTTTTTTAAACTGAAATCGCAAATGTAAAAGCCCCGTTTTCGAGGGAAAACACAGTCATAGAAATTGAGGATTTAGGTTTCCTATGTTGTTTTAAAAAGTACTAAAATTTTCCTCAGTGTATTAAAATAACGGTTGTTTTCGTATCAGATTATCTTCCTCCAAATCTGGAGCATATTTCCAAACCTTTGAACGGCAGGCTTGTTCGCGGAAAAACCATTTTATTGAACAAAACATCAAGGTTTTGATAAGAAATGTTGGCGTTTTTCATAATTATTTTGAAAATATTCCATCTTATCAGCATCCGAAGCACTCGATTGTATCCGTCGAGGTTGTCCGTGTCATATTCTATCTTATTGTGAAGAAATATGACATAATTGCGCGACTCCTTTTGACATTCCGAGATGTTTCCAATATCTGTCAATTTAAACCCTTTAACGCTGTTATTTCGGTGTCCGCGGAATAATTTATAGGTTTTCTTTGGTGAAAAATGATGTGAAAGCCTTGTTTTATCGACTTAAAAAAAAATCGGCGTTAATATTTAAAAAATTCGCGAAAATAAAGTGACTGTTCTATCCTGATGACCAAAACTAAATGCCTATTTTTCATAGTACTATCGGAAAAATGATCAGAAAATCATTTCGCGAAGAACTAGAAACATAATTTCTTATGTGGTTGATACGGAAAATCATAGACTTTACATCCCCACAAGATTGAAAACGCAGATTCATTCGTTTTGGGATAAATAAGCTAACATTAACAAAAATATAGGTGTTCTATTCTACTGACGTGGAGTGTTTGTGAACAAATGTGGACTATTCGTCACGAAATGTTGTATGGAGGTCGGTCACGGACCGGAATACACAGCGGATGAAATTAACCAGAAACGAAATTTTTACCAGATTTTGTAGCTGCTCTGTAGGTCGCTATAATAGCCCAATCGAAATTTTAAATAATGTCTGTGATTATGACAACGAATAAGCTTGCAATTTAACATGATGATCAGTTATTACTTACGTAGCCGTTTAAATGGACTAAAACTTTTGTGTGAAAATTGTTAAACATTTTAGTATAATGACTATATCTTTACTCCTATGATAAAATATGTTTCATCCCCGTAAGTTATATTTAGAAGCGAGCTCTTGACCTTTCCCTTGATGTCAGATAACATAGTTACAACCTATTATACCCAGGGATCTCACAGTTTTAACTGTGTGTTGTATTTTGTGTATAGTTCAATACTGACATAATTTTGCACCAGATAAAAGTTTTGGTCAAGGCAGATGTCAATAATTTCAGATATTGACCGGATAGTACTTAGCGTGTGAAATTGACAATAACTTTTGTGGGAAAAAATACCCAAATTTATTTCATTTATACAATTCTGGACGCCTTTATCATTTTGGTTTGTTCATAAATAACTACATTTACATCCCATGCTGCAAAAAGTCGCAATTGTGATGAAAAAGTTTTCAAATGATGATAAAGAATTCCCAGTTTTTTTTAAATTGATGCAAATTGCAATGATTTAAGTTTCTGCGTTACATACCTTTGGTAAAAACTAATGTAATACCTCGAAAACATTTCTTAGGTTTTGGAAGAGGGCGTTTGACATTGTAGGGAAGTTTTTTCTATTGAACACACGACGAAAACTCATATAATTAGTAAGTATTCGGAGTCGACTCCGATTTTGCCTTTTAAAAATGTTTTTTTTTGAGAAAATGATTTTTTGGTACACGCTTGAGCCTTTTATGGCAACCATTGGTGGTTATCACATTCTATGAGCGTTGTTGCGGCATGTTTTCGCGAGCATTTCCTTCAATTTTTTCTATAATTATTTCTTCAACAATATTTAGCATGTATTTTTGTCATTCCCGACATTAATCTCTAAAACAATCGATGAAAATGACTTCTCGCTGTCGTCAAATCATATCAAATGCATTAAAAATACATAAAAAGCTGAGATGCATCGCAAAAAGTGAAAGAAAAGAAATAAAGCTTCAAAGAATAAACAACAACTTAATAACTGAACTGCAAAAAAAAAAATAAAATTACAAAATGGGAAAAATCACAATTGACAAGCTTAGCCGCAAGAGCCCCAGAACTTTACGGACTACCCAAGATTCATAAAGAAAACATTCCTCTCAGACCAATTGCATCTTCGACAAATGTACCATGCTACAATATGGCCCAATATATAGGAAAAATCCTGAAAACTCTAGTTTCCCCAACATATAATATAAAAAACAGTATGGAACTAAAAGAAAAGCTAAAAAACATAACTTTGGACAAGGAAGACATTATTGTTTCATTTGACGTAGTATCGTTATTCACGAACATACCAACGCATCTAGCTATAAAAAACATCATGGAAAAATGGACAATTCTTCAAGAAACTACAAAGATACCGAAACAAACCTTTCTAAAAATATTAAACTTCGTTTTAAAGTACAATAACTACTTCCAATGCAATAACAAAATGTACCATCAGACCTATGGTATGCCAATGGACAATCCATTGTCTCCTACGATTGCAAACATCGTACTTGACACACTACTAGACGACGTTATTGCCGAACTCAACGAAAAGAACATCAAAATGAAACTGCTTACAAAGTATGTAGATGATATATTTGCAATAATAAATAAAAATGACGAGGAAACGATACTAAAACTCCTAAATAATTACCATCAAAAGATAAAATTTACCATTGAAAGGGAAGAAGGTAGCAAATTACCGTATTTAGACATGCTAATAATAAAAGAAGAAGACAAAATATTAACGGAATGGTATACCAAAGAGACATCATCAGGAAGAATTATAAACTATCACTCGACGCAACCAAAAAACATGAAAATAAACACAGCAAGGAGCCTCTTAAATAAAATATTAAATATAACAGACGACAAATTTTTGAAGAAAAACATAAAAAAGTTCACTGGGATACTGGAGAAAAATAGTTACCCACCTAATGTGATTAGAAATATAATACAAAACATCAACATAAAAAACAACACCGAAAAAGAAACAGAAACGAAGGATATTTATTTTTTCAGTGTACCGTATTTGCCAAAATTGAACTCAACGAAGCATCATTAAAGACACAACAACAACAAAGGTAGCACACAAATCAAACGAAACATTGAGAACGATATTTAAACGACGAAAAACAAAAGGGGAAAAATGAACCAAAACAATGTTGTATATGAGATCACATGTAGAGGTAACGAGAAAGAGCAATGCGGGAAGGTGTATGTAGGCACAACAAAAAGAATGCTGTCAGTGAGAATGAGTGAACATCAAGCAGATGTAAAAAAGGGAACCGATAAAACAGCACTATCACAACATATGAAAGAGAATGGTCATACAGCTGATTGGAAAAACGTCAAAATATTAGACAAGGAGAAAAGGGAAAATAGAAGATATACACTTGAAAGCCTACGTACACAACAACGACTTGACATATCTATGAACACAAAAGAAGACAAAGATAAAACAAACCTTCAGTATTCCATTGCAATAACGTAACGCCATCTGTGAGTTAGCTTTAATTTACAGTGATTTATTTATTTTTTGATTATTATACCCTATACCACAATGTGGAAAAGGGTATAATAAGTTTGTTTTCCCAAAAATTCATGTAACGCCGCGAAATATTCGTCGTAGACCCCTCATGTGGTATACCAAACTTCATATCTCGACGAGATAAAGCGATTTAGCGATGTGTGTCCGTCCGTCCGTCCGTCTGTCCGTCCATTAAAAATTGTAATCAAGCTAGAGGCCGCAATTATGGACCGATTGTCACGAAATTTAGTATGGAGGTCGGGTTTGGACCAGAATAGAACTGATTAGTTTTTGGCGATGATCGTGAAATGTTAAAGGGATGAAATGGACCAAAAACAAAATTTTTGCTCGATTTTGTAGCCGCTCTGTAGGTCGCAATAATAGTCCGATCGGCGCGAAATTTTAAACGTAGTTTTGGTTTGAGATGAAGAAGTAGCGTGCAAGTCAACGGTATGATCGGATAATATTTAGCGGGTTAAATTGATCAAAACTTTTGTGTGAAAATTGGTAAAATTTCTAATGCACATCTTATAACTTTATCCCAAGAAGACGCGTTTCGCCCAAATATGTATCATATGTTATCTTAATAAAATTGATTATAACATAGTTTAATGTTACATTTTCACATGAGAACAAAATTCTTGCACTTATAGTATTGCATTAGTTACTGTTTTACATTTATTGCTTTAGAACAAATATATGTATGTAGATTATTATTTCAACATGTTATTGTTTTCTTTATTACTTAATAAATGTATACATTTAAATAAAAGTTATCATTTATCAAAAGCTAGCCCGGAAAGCTAGTGCACAGGGATAGTGGTATAGGGTATCACATGGTCGGCCCCGTCCGACTATAGTCTGTTCTTACTTGTTTATTTTATTATATTAATTATGTGTTGTGGAGTCCAGTTTTTATACCCTCCACCATAGTATGGAGGGTATATTAAGTTTGTTTTTCCGTTTGTAACGCATTGAAATACTCATTTGCGACCCTATAAAGTATATATATTCTTGATCAGGGTAAAATTCTAAGTCGATCTGAGCACGTCCGTCCGTCCGTCCGTCTGTGGTAATCACTCTAGCATCCACAAAAATAGAGATAGGACGCTGAAATTTTGGGAAAATGCGTCTTTTGTTTGCAGGCAGGTCAAGTTCGATGATGGACTATATCGGTCCACGTTTTGGTATAGCCCCCATATAACGGTACCCCCCGATTTACGGTATTTTGACGTTTTTAGCTACATTTTTAGACCGATTTGGCTATAATTTGACATTTAGGGTTCTTAAGTGTCAACAATGATATATAACAAAAGTTGTGGACATAGGTCCACGTATTGGTATAGCCCCCATATACGGTACCCGCCGATTTACGGTATTTTGACGTTTTTAGCTACATTTTCAGACCGATTTGGCTATAATTTGACATTTAGGGTTCTTAAGTGTCAACAAACATATATAACAAAACTTGTGGACATAGGTCCACGTTTTGGTATAGCCCCCATATAAGGGTACCCCCCGATTTGCGGTATTTTGACGTTTTTAGCTACATTTTTAGACCGATTTGGCTATAATTTGACATTTAGGGTTCTTAAGTGTCAACAATGATATATAACAAAAGTTGTGGACATAGGTCCACGTATTGGTATAGCCCCCATATACGGTACCCGCCGATTCACGGTATTTTGACGTTTTTAGCTACATTTTCAGACCGATTTGGCTATAATTTGACATTTAGGGTTCTTAAGTGTCAACAAACATATATAACAAAACTTGTGGACATAGGTCCACGTTTTGGTACAGCCCCCACATAAGGGTACCCCCCGATTTGCGGTATTTTGACGTTTTTAGCTACATTTTTAGACCGATTTGGCTATAATTTGAAATTTAGGGTTCTTAAGTATCAATAAATTTATATAACAAAAGTTGTGGACATAGGTCCACGTTTTGGTATAGCCCCCATATAACGGTACCCCCCGATATACGGTATGTTGAAGTTTTTAGCTACATTATCAGACCGATGTAGCTATAATTTGACATTTAGGGTTCTTAAGTGTTATTGAACTTATAAATTATAAGTTGTGGACATAGGTTCACGTTTTGGTATAGCCCCCATATAACGGTACCGCCCGATTTGCGGTATTTTGACGTTTTTAGCTACATTTTCAGACCGATGTAGCTATAATTTGAAATGTGGGGTTCTTAAAAGTCAATAAAATTATATAACAAAAGTTGTGGACATAGGTCCACGTATTGGTATAGCCCCCATATAACGGTACCCCCGATTTACGGTATTTTGACGGGTTTAGCTACATTTTCGGACCGATTTAGCTATAATTTGACATTTAGGGTTCTTAAAAGTAAATAAACTTATATAACAAAAGTTGTGGACGTAGGTCCACGTATTGGTATAGCCCCCATATAACGGTACCCCCCGATTTACGGTATTTTGACGGGTTTAGCTACATTTTCAGACCGATTTAGCTATAATTTGACATTTAGGGTTCCTAAGTGTAACTAAACTTATATAACAAAAGTTGTGGACCTAGGTCCAAGTTTAGGTATAGCCCCCAAATAGCGGTACCCCCGATTTACGGCATTTTGACGTTTTTATCTACATTTTCAGACCGATTTAGCTATAAATTGACATTTAGGGTTCTTAAATGTCAATAAACTTATATAACTAGTGGACATAGGTCCATGTTTTGGAATAGCCCCTATATAACGTTACCGCCCGATTTCAGGTATTTTGAGAATTTTACCAACAAGTTTTAACCGAATTATCTGTAATTTGAACATTTGACATTTGAAATTCTTAGTGGTCACCACACCTCTCCCGATTTTCAGTAATTTGATGATTTTAGCTACAATATTAAACCGAACAAGCAGTAATTTGACATTTGAAGTTCTTAGTGGTCACAACAACTCTCCATCAAAAATTGTCAACATAGGTCCATGTTCGGATATAGCTCCCATGTAACGGTACCTCCCAATTTTCAGTAATTTGGCAATTTTAGCTACAATTTTTAACAGAACTAACTGTAATTTGACATTTGAAGGTTGTAGTGGTCTCCACACATCGGCATCAACAATTTTCAACATAGCCCCTATATAACGATACTTCCCTATTTTCGGTACTTTGAGGATTTTACTTAAAATGTTTAACCGAACGTAGGTCCATGTTTTTGTATAGCCCCAAAGCAAACCTCCCGATTTTCCGTACCTTAGCTTTATTTTTTGGACGAACTTTCTGTAATTTGAAATTTAAAAGTCAACAAAAATTCTGCAACAAAAATTTTCCATTTAAGTTCATATTTTCGTATAGCCCGGATACCTCCGAACTAGCTGTTAATGACATTTGAAGTTCCCACGTTATGTACTAATTTTCGATATTTTGAGGATTCTAGCTAAATTTTTTAACCGAATTAGGAGTTAGTTGACATTAAAGGCTCCCATCAAAAACTGTCAACATAGGCTCATGTTTTATTATAACCCCTATATAACAGTACCTCCCAATTTCTAGCCCACCAAAAATTGTCAACAGTTAGATATAGGCACCATAAAAAAGGGCCTCCCAAATGAAGCATTTTATGTACATTATCTGACATTTTAACGTACTCACTTAAAGTTGGGGACAGGAATGAATATTTTATGGTGGAGGGTATGAAAAGTTCGGCCCGGCCGAACTTAATGCTTTTTTACTTGTTAATATTAATAAGAATGAATAGTTATGAAAAGTAAATAAAGTAAGTAATAATTAAAGTGCAATAGTTGAAACAATGTTTAATCGATTATAAATCTAATTCTAATCTATAAATCTAATTCTAATCTAATCGATTATAATTCTAATTCTAAATTGTTACCAGAATTTCAATAATAAAAAAAGCTCTTGAAAAAGCTGGAAAAAAGCCGGCGAAACGTCGAGCAAAAAATGAAATAAAACTAGTTTTATTGTCATAAAATTCATCTGACCAAGAAAAGCCCAACAAGAAATCAAAACTGATAAAAGAAATAACAGTTTGGAGCTATTTAAATCAGGAATTGAGACAAGAAATTATTAAAAAAAATGGATCGACACGGACCGCTTCCAAAAATTAAATGGACCTTCAATATCGATCTACGAACATATGTCTTGGATGAAGTGTCCACAAGGTTCCAAAATCCAAAGATATTGATGGTATTATGGCAAGAAAAAACATATTATTTTCCATATAAATAAGACAAAATAGATTGCTCTTTATTGATATTTTCCCGCAACATGTGAGGGTCATCCGATGCAAAAGTATTTAAATACCTTCGCCACTAAACCTCACCAGTTTTAAAATCGAATTTTATAACTTCAGAGGTAATGACAAGGAATTATTGTTTCTCTATATTTTCCAATTATTTTTTATTTTTTTTCTTGCTACATAACCATCAATATCTCTGGATTTTGGAACCATGTGGACACTTCATCCAAGACATTGGTTTCGAGATTAATATTGAAGACCCGATTAATTTTTAGAAGCCGCCAGGATCTTCGCGATTTTTTACATATGGATTTTCATAGTTCCAAACCGTGATTTCTTTCACTATTTGCGATGCATCTTAGCTTTTTATTTATTTTTTACGCATTTGTTATTATTTGATGGTAGCGGCGAATCATTTTTCACTTATAATCTTAGAGATTAATGTCAGTAATGACCAAAATTAATGTAACATATTGTCGAAGAAATGAATTTAGGAAAATTGGAGAAAATAACCGCGAAACCATGTCGCAAGATGGTGGAACTGGTGCCGAAACGGTTGTATAATGCGATAATCTCCAACGGTTGCTATAAAAATCTTTAGCGTGTAACAAAAATGTAATTTTCTCAAAAAATATGTTAAAGGCAAAATACTTTTTTGAGGTAAAATAGTTTGTGTTGTTATAGATTTTTGTCAATATCTAGAAAACCATTAAGCCTTTCGCAGCGGTTCTTGCAGATATTAGATACTTCTTCTTTATTTGCGCATCCGTTTTTCGGATATATGCGATCACATACTAATTACAGATTATTTGTTGATTTACAATTTTTAACAAAAATGGATTTTTATAAATATAGATATCTGTTTTTGGCGGCATTCAATAAACTTCTTTCATTTTGATGTCCGGTCCATGTCAGAATATTTTTCAACCAAGAAACTTCTTTTCTTCCTCTGCATGGTCTTCCATCAACTGATCCTTTGATAATTTTTTGCAGAAGAATATATTTATCATTTCTCATGATATGTCCCAGGTATGACACTTTTCTGGTTTTAACTGTTTTAAGGAGTTGGCGATCTTGATTCATTCTTCTTAGTACCTCGTCATTTCTTATGCGATCTGTCCACGGTATTTTAAGTATTTTTCGGTATATCCAAATTTCAAATGATTCCAGTTTTCTTTCATCTATCGTCTTTATTGTCCATGTTTCTGATGCATATAACACTGTGAACCGAAATTGTGGGGGGTGGAAAATTCCTATTGGAGGTGAAAGCCCTTGGTGAGTATATACAGAACCCCGAAGGACAGATTCGCCGTGAGTCGAACTTTCGCGATATGGCGTGATGAAGTTTTTGCTGGAGACCCTAAAAGCCATCTGGAATCAGCGTTATATCACTGTTCGCTGTTGTTTAAGCATATATTTAAGATGACTAGTCTTCATTCAAATCGAATGAGGATTATTTTTGTAGAGCATTTCGACCTTCTAACTCGCTTCCTTCAATGTCCTTTTCGTCCTTGATTTTAAGAGCCGCTATAAAAGTACCACAAGATGACGTTTTTCAGCTTCAAAATGTTCTGCAAAAATGTCGGCCAGAAAATTTTAGGTACGGCTCTCACAACAAATCGATTTTGTCGCGTTTTCGTGGTCGTTTTGTGCATTTACCCCTGTTTGCTCCGAAAAAAACTGTGTTTTGTGTTTTTGTATGTTCTGTAACGAATATACAAAAAACAAAATATAGTCTTTTTCTGAACAAAAACAGGGTAAATGCACAAAACGACCACGAAAACGCGACAAAATCGAATTGTTGTCAATAAGAGCCGTACCTAAAATTTTCTGGCCGACATTTTTGCAGAACATTTTGAAGCTGAAAAACGTCATCTTGTGGTTCTTTTATAGCGGCTCTTAAAATCAAGGACGAAAAGGACATTGAAGGAAGCGTGTTAGAAGGTCGAAATGCTCTACAAAAATAATCCTCATTCGATTTGACTGAAGACTAGTAATCTTAAATATATGCTTAAACAACAGCGAACAGTGATATAACGCTGATTCCAGATGGCTTTTAAGGTCTCCAGCAAAATATTCATCACGCCATATCGCGAAAGTTCGACTCACGCCGAATCTGTCCTTCGGGGTTCTGTATATACTCACCAAGGGCTTTCATCTCCAATAGGTATTTTCCACCCCCCAGACCTCGAGCTCCATTTTGTTGCACAGTGTAATAAAACAGACCAGATATAGCATTTGATGAATCTGGTTTTAGTTTGTATAGCGATGTCATGACTTGTCAGTATCTTGTTGTATCTGTAAAATGCATCCCTTGCCATTTCTATACGACAAGTTATTTATTTCGAAACATCCCATTGTTCATTTATGGTAACTCCTAAATATTTATAGTTTTTTACTTTTTCTATTACGGTGTTTTGTATTTTCAACGTACTGTTGTTATACGTATTTTTTCGGCTGACGGTCATGTATTTTGTTTTCTTTTTGTTGATTTTCAATCCATACGATTCACTTACATCTGTGAGTTTGTCAATGAGTTTTTGTAGACCGGATATGGTGCTAGCGAATATTGTTGTATCGTCCGCGTATCTGATATTGTTGATCCCATCCCATGTATTTGTACTCCTATTCTTTGGTGCTCTATAGCCTCCATAAATATTCGTTGGGAGTATAAATTAAATAACATCGGCGAAAGGATACATCCTTGTCGTACCCCCTTTGAAATCGTTACTGCTTCCGTCATTTCTCCGTTTATATCGATGTATGCCGCCTGTTTCCAATATAAATTTCGTATACATCGTATTTCCTTGTCGCTTATGTTAATCGTTTTCAAAATTTCCATTAGCTTATCATGACGAACTATGTCGAAAGCTTTTTCGTAGTCAACGAAACATATAAATATATCCTTTTGTACTTCTCGGCATTTCTGAACTAGTACCTGTAAGCTAAGCAGTGCTTCTCGAGTGCCCATTCCTTGTTTAAATCCGAACTGTGATGTGCCCATATACTTTTCACATTGGGGATATATTCGGCTATGGATTATTTTTAGAAAAAGTTTTAACGCATGACTCATGATACTAATCAGTCTATATTCTTCACATTTTTTTGAGTTGTTCTTCTTTGGTATCGGTATGAATTTTGAAATGAGCCAGTCTGGTGGATATTTCCCCGTGTCATATACGTGGTTAAAGAGTATTACGAGTAGTTCCACATTTTCATCATCTATAAGTTTTAATACTTCAGCTGGAATATCGTAAGGTCCTGTTGCTTTCATATCTTTGAGTGTTTTTATTGCCTGCTCTACTTCGCACCTTGTTATTGGGTTTCCAGTCAGATTGTCGTCTGTTTCTTCGTAAGGGGTTCTTTCGGCATCAGTGAATAATTTTGCTACATATTCTTTCCATATTCGTTTTTTCTCCGCTAATTCAAATATAGCTTTGTTATTTTCATCTAACAGAGTGGCTGGCGCTGTTTTTTTATATACTCCTGCTGCTTCCTTTAACTTCTTGTGAAGGTTGAAGTCATCGTGTAGGTTCTGTAGAGTTTCAATTTCTTGACTTTTTTATTAAGTAAATTATTTTTTGCTGCTCTTGTCAAGGTTCTGATTTCTTTATTTATCTCCCAGTATCTTTCGAAATTTCTATTTTTCTGTTGGCTTCTTAGGATTCGTAATTGTTTTATTTCCTCAGTGACCCATTCATCATCTCTCGATGCAGGAGAGTTCTGTAGGCACATATTCGTGGTGGAGTTTATCTTTGTTTTGGGACGTCCGCACCGGGGCAAGTTGAGCTCTTCATCACACATGAAGAGTATCGTTTGTTGATAATTATGTAATCAATTTGATTTCTTATGATGTTTGCTGGGTTAACATGAGGAGATCTCCACGTATAAAGTCTTCTGGGATGTAATTGAAACATTGTATTTGTAACTTTCATTTTATGTTCTTGGCAGAATTGTACCAATCTATCCCCTCTATCATTGCGTTGTCCTAGTCCATATTTTCCAGTGACTCCATTTACATCATCTCTTCCCACCTTTGCGTTAAAATCTCCTTGTATAATAGTAATTTCATGAGATTTGGTGTTTTTGAGTAACTCTTCGATTTCTGCATAGAATTCCTCGACTTCGTCATTACTTGAGTCAGATGTGGGAGCGTAAACTTGGATAATGTTCATATTAATAGGTTTTGTATTAATTTTTATCATCATTATTCTGTCAGAATGTGGGATGAATCCTGTTACAAATTCTGCAATATAACTCTTTACTATTATTGCCACTTCCTTTCTGTGCTTTCCTTCTTGATTTCCTGAGTGAAATATTCGAGTATTTTCCGATCTAAAATCTCCGCTTTCCGTCCACCATGTTTCACTTATTCCGAGAATGTCTATATTTAGTCTGTTAATTTCGCTTATAGTGTTATTGAGCTTCCCAGCTTCGTATAAGCTTCTAACATTCCACGCTCCTATTTTTAATACCTTTTTTGTTTTACCTCCGGGGATTCTTAGCACCCTCTTATTGCCGGAGACTGAGGGCCGTCTTTCTTCTGTTGTTTCCATATTAATTATTATATGATTTGCAAGGGATTGTACTTCAGTGGTTTCCCGTTCCCTTCTGAAGGGTTTGTAGTTTTCCATCTATGGTTGCAGCCGCTCCACGGGAGTTCAGACGCTGTTCACAGCCGCCCAATATGGGTACAGACGCTGTGGTAGTATTCATTCGCTGTTCGGAAGCCGTTTTAAACACGCCTACCGATTTCCAGTGGTGGCCATTCTAGCTGGTTCAGCTTCCGCCCACCAAAGGTACTAAGGGACCAGCTGCCGCCCCTTAGGCTAGTTTTTGGTCACCCCCGAGTATTTTATTTCCTCGGTACTTAACTCTCCAAAAACATGCCACAGACAAATATTCCACTTTTTGACCACAAATTTGATGGTTTTAAACGAATTTATTTACATTTTTTTCAATTTTCTAAAGAGGCAAAATACTTAATTGACTCACATATGAATCACCAAATCATAATCCATCTGCTGTAAGGGGAAAATGGAATTCTCATTGACGTTTTCAATCCTCATCACGAGATATGACACACCCAGTTGCCGAGAAATCCACGAGGTGTATATTATTGTTAACCAGATGAAGAATCCGACACTAGAATTACAGCCAGAAGTTCAAGCTCTCCTGACATATCCATCGCCAGTCCATAGTTTATTCCATTCACATCCTGACAAACACACGTCACACTAAATTCTGACCACATTCCGATTTCGTTGAGCCAGACCAGCGCACATTCGTGAGTTAAAAGCCAGCTGACAGGGATTTAGGAATTTCATTGACGATTTTTTACGTTACCGTCCTCGTGTGCCTGAAAGGCAGAGAAGTAATACTAAAAGCGGCAACAGCGTACCAACGAGACAGCCGATGAAATAATTGTGCAACTGAACGCGGATAGAAAGAATCTTGTTCTTAAACATAGACGTAACTGGCTACACACGGTGCGCCTTAACTAACTTTAAATGAAAGGTGCTTACACCTGGGATGTTTTTGCGGATTCTGAAACTGTAATGTTCATACACTGCCGCTCACTTGAATAGAACCCCCCTGCAAAATTTTTTTTAAACCTCAATTTTTTTCGAATTATCCAAGAAATGAAGTTTTTAAGTTTTGTTATATTTTGCTTCATGTGTTTGAAGTAAACTTAGTCATTCATTTGCATTCAAATTCAATTTGTGTAAGAATTATATAAGGAAACCAAAATAAAGTCAAACATTTAAGTGACAAATTTGGCTCATTTGAATAGATCCCCCCTTTAAAACTTGGGAATACAGAAAGATTGTATTAAAATATCAATGCATATTCACTCTGTATTGAAAACGAAGTACTTTTAGTAGTATTCAGTAAAAGTATATCCATCCTGATTAAGGATACACCCGTATATTCTGCTTTGTCAAGGATTCTTTAAATAATCAGGTGTAATGCCTAACAAAGCTTGCTTTGTTCTTTCAACAAGTTTATTTTTGGAAGCGTACTGTCTACTTTAGTGGTATATTTTACGCATAAATCATTCCCATACATTTTAGAGAATATTTACCACTGTAGAATATGACGGCCCTCCAGGATATCCGAATTTCTTTTCAAAAATTATGTTTTGATTACTCGAAGTGTACAAAAGTTTATAAAATCGTTATGAAATTGCCACTCGGAATATCCCAAAATGCTTCTCACTACTGGAAATGCCTGTTTTAGAACTCCTTTGTAAATTGTTTGCGCATTTAGGGTGAAAGAAATTGACGCCCAAGTCCTTCATAATTAGTAATGCGTTCCATCACCATAGAAACACATTAATCGCTACAGAAACAATTTAGAAGATGGTCTTCCATTCAATAAACGCGAAAACAATAGTTATATAGTTATGCAATTGTTTACCTTATGAGGAGAGTCCCTTATAATTATGAAGGACTTTGGCGGCAGTTTCTATCACCTTAAATGCGCACGACAATTTACAAAGGATTTCTAAAACAGGTATTTCCAGTATTGAGAAGCATTTTCGGATATCCCGAGTGGCAGTTTCATCACGATTTTATAAACTTTTGTACACTTCGAGTCAACAAAACATAAATTTTTGAAAAAAAATCCGGATATCCTGGAGAGGCCGTCATATTCTACAGTGGTAAATATTCTCTAAAATGTATAGGAATGACTTATGCGTATAATATACGACTAAAGGATAAAGTACGCTTTCAAAAATAAACTAGTTGAAAAAAACAAGCTTTGTTAGGAATTACACCTGATTATTTAAAGAATCCTTGCCAAAGCAGGATATACGGGTGTATCCTTAATCAGAAGGGATATACTTTTACTGAATATTACTGAAATTACTTCCTTTTTGATTATAGAGTGAATATGCATCGCTATCCTAAAGCAATCTTTCTGTATTCCCAAGTTTTAAAGGGGGGTTCTATTCAAATGAGCCAATTTTTTTACTTAAATTTTTGACTTTATTTTGTTTTCCTTGTATAATTCTGATTTAAATTGGATTCGAATGCAAATGAATGTCTAAGTTTGCTCCAAATACATAAATATATATAATAAAACCTAAACACTTCACATCTTGTACAATTCGAAAAAAATGGAGGCTGAAAAAAATTTTGTAGGGGGTTCTATTCAAGTGAGCGGCAGTGTATGTATGTGTAGAAGTAAAAAAAAAATAGCTTAATTTGCTATTTCATTGATTTATTTTATCAGTTTTGAATGAAAAAATGGTTGAAGATTGGTATTGAGTCTTCTTTGGGCCTACGAAACTTTCCCCGTTAAATTGTCAATACTGGTCCACTTTTGGATCATATAAACCATAGATCGTGGAAATCCATCCACTAGAACGGCGGACACGGTTACTGCAAAAACAGATGAAGAAACTGACACATCACTAGCGTTATTGTGAAAACAGCTGTTTAAAAAATTTAGTGGCATGGGAGCTGTATCCGATTTATCCCAAAAATAGTGTGTGATGCTACATCCACGGTTCTTGATGGGCTTTGTCGAAATACTTTTAGATCGATGTATTTTTTCATGGTCGATTGTGAAATCGGGTGCGCATAAAAAGTGTATGCACTTTGTGTACATTACACTGTGCAACGACTAACAGCCAGTATTCGGTTAGTAGATCAAAACCCCCAAAGGGTTTTGAGTTCTCATCCTAACCAATGGCAATGGGTTCCCAAGATAATGAGAGATTGTTTCAATATTTCAGTATTCAAAATAGATTCAAAATTTGCATTGTTTATTTACGTCTATACTTCCAAACACAATACAGCAATGAAATTCTTTTAATGAGAAATGAAAGAATAAAAGAAAACAATGTTCCACAAAATATCATAAGAAGAATTTTCCAGAAAAATTTGGTAAATTAGGACATCAAACCTAATGGTTTGGATAATAAAAATAACAAAAAATCTATCACTCATTTAAGAAAAAAATATTTGGGGATTTCTGAGTGAAAGTGGACCCTTTCTCAAAATGAGATTTTTGAAACACTCAAAAGAAATACTCATAACTTCTTTAATATTGGTCCAAAAAGAAAAAATATTTTTTTATCAGGTAAAATTTACTCATTGGCCTTGGATGCAATCTTCGCGATAAAAATACTTAAAATCAATTTTTATCAATTTTATTACTCTTCGAATTATAAGTTCTATTTGGCAGTGGGATTTGAAAAATTACTATTTTTTTCTTAATTTTTCAACATTTGTCAATCAATACAAATTTTCCTTTATACCAAAGTAAAACATTTGCTATTTACCAACAAATTAAAAAATTATTTTTTTAACATTTGTTTTGTTTTTTTTTTTTTTTATTTAGATATTTATCTTAAACATCGTAAAATCTGAACTATTTTTCGATTTTTAAAATGGATTAGCAATTATTGTACCAGCCGACAATAAACTAAGTAAGCTATTTGGCATTCGAGCCAAAGAATCTACGAAAAATGATATTTTCATCAGAAAATGATTTTTTCATACGAAAGAGGATTTGAATTTGGCACAAACAATTCATTCAGTAATACCCACAAATGTACACTAATTGATAAACCATTCTCAAAATTGCAAAATTATTGAATTTTTAAGATGTTCAAGATAAATTCCTAAATTAGAAACAAAACAAATGTTACTAAATGCAACGTATTATTATTATTTATTTATCTTTTTTTGGTAAAATAACCTATAAAATTAAAAAAAAAAACAATTAGAAAAAATAGTAATTATTCAAATCCCACTACCAAATAGGACGTAACATTTTACTAAATAATCGTAGTTCAATACAAAAAAAAAAAAAAATCGAGAAAATCGAAGAGTACAATCATTGATAAAAAATTATTTTAAATATTAAATCGCTAAAATTGCGTCCAAGCACACTGTGCTGTTTTTTATTTTTAATTAGTTAGCTAATAAAAAATAAAAAAAAATACAAAATTGTTTTTCTATTTGGACCAATATTAAAGAAGTTATGAGTATTTGAAACATCTCGTTTTGAAAAAGTGTCCGATTTCACTCAGAAATTCCCATAAATATTTTTTAAGGAATGATAGATTTTTTGTTATTTATATTACACTATGCAACACTGAAAATGCAAACAACGTCTAGTATGGATTTTTTGAAAGTACATATTTAGACTACAAAAACCCTAGTTGGGTTTTGTCCTGTCAGATCCGGGCTAAATATACACTTTTTTGCATTTATCAGGCCTTTATCGCAGAAACGAATAGGAATTTGGCCTTGCTGCCTTTAGCAATATTGTAGCCCTAAACTAGTAGAACTTATCTTTTGAAAAAAACCACATAAGAAAAACTCCATCTAGGGCATCAAAATCTATAAAATATAGAAAATTTTACATAATTGCTGAAATTCTGTTCAGTATAGGCTAAACTATTGGGAGTTGAACCAAGCACCCTTTTGCAAAAATCTTCCAAATAAAGTTCTCAACAATTCTTTAGAACATTCTGAAACTCTAAAATGCTTACTTCGTGCTGTTTCAGCGGTCTTTTGCATCATATCTTTTACAACATGTATTTCAAACACAGTTCACAACAACAGTTTATTCTCGCATTTCGTATTTCACTACATTATTGACATTTTTATTAAATCGTAGTTAAAAAATGTACTGGAAACAACGGCATAGAGGCATTTTACAAAAATGACATGTTCTAAAGAGTTGTTTATTACATTTCAGGGAATATTTTTCCGGAAGAAAATATTCAGAAAAAATTAACGGTTTTGGAGATACGGTGCGAAATGTATATAAATTGTGGTATTTTTGCATATATTTTGAAATTTGAGGCAATAAATGTAGTTTTTCGAGTCCATTATTTCTCCAAATATTATATTCTTGCCCTTATCTACAAGTTTGCTTCAGAGGTCAAAAGAAGATTCGCATTGGTTTCAGAGATATAGCCCCGAATTTCTTTAAAAACTCAGTATTTAACCATGTTTAGATGGGGCCATAAAATCCGACCTGGATCTGACACAACAAAACCCAACTAGGGTTTCTTGTCGTTTGGGTCTGTACTTTCAAAAAATTCGCACTTCGAATTGTTTGCACAATATCACCTTAAAAATGTTGCACAGTGTTATCCAAGCCTTTAGGTTTGATGTTCTAATTTACCAAATTTTTTTTTGAAAATTCTTCTTATGATATTTTGTGGAAATTTTTTTTCTTTTTCATTTCTCATTAACAGACTTTCATTGCTGTATTATCGTATTTTTGTAAGTATAGACGCAAATGAACAATGCCATTTTTGAATCTGTTTTGAACACTGAAATATTGAAAACATCTCTCAACATCAAAAATTACTTCATTTTAATGTTTTGTTGCTTAAAATGTTTTTCTATCCCCAAATGGATGAAGCGTATCATAATAAAAAATCTGCTTCTTAACAAGAAACATTGTTTTTGGCTGGATTACAATGCTGGTTAATAATATCCAAAAATATTCGAAACTAATTACAATTATTTTATTATGGAATGAGAATATGAAAGGAGCAACTGCACCATTTCCCATAGAATGTAAGGGGCTATAAGTATGAAATAGTTTTTGAGCAATATACGTATGTAGTTAATTAAACGTATGTAGTTAAAGTAAGTTTATTTTTTTCATGTAATCTTGTAAAGGATTTGATCATTCCATTAGTAGCATTGTAGATGGTTAGATAAAGGAAGGTAAAATGTATATTAGTTACCTAGCCGAAACGAAAGAAAGGAAGCCCAACTTCGTCATACTTAAAAAGATTATGACTACTCGTGCTAGTATATGGATACGCAAGCAGATTGGTATATTAGGTAGAAAAATGTATCTAAAATTATAGCCTTATCCAGGTAAATACTACGGCGCACACTGGTTGAAATCACTGATCTAGCGGCGCGTAAGTAAAAAATTAAAGTATAAAATTGAAAATGTTTTCCATTGTTTCGATTGCACATACTCTGCTGACTAAAAATTTTGGTTTTACTTTATTGTTGTTGTAGATATTATCTCAGCTATTTACTATCCAATGCAAGAAAGACATTTTGCGGCATCAGATTTTAAAAAAAATTGTTGCAAAATATCTAGAAATATATTTGTTTAATTGTTTGGGGCATGGTGTTACATACTTATAGTTATAGCAATACTTATTCAATAATTATTATTTTTCTTGCGTTTTTTAGTGTCCCTGTAGGGACTGTGGCCGATTTAAAGCTCACATAAAGCTAGCTTTTTTTTAAACATAAGTGGCATTTTATCGATCATTTTGCCTTATGGCAACTGACTAATTTTACAAGGCGATGAGCGCCTGAGTAGTCAGTATTGTCCAACGCCAGATAACTTTTCGACTGATAATAAACTAACTTTTTTTTTTGCCTATTTTTAGTCAGTTTAAAACATAATGTGAAAAAAACAGTTTTTGTTTCTGTGTGTTTTTATTTTTGACTTTTCATATTCTCTCTCTCCCTCTCTTTGTCTCTCTCTTTTTTGTTAGAGAGAAGAAGGGGCAAATTTGTATATTTCCTTTGTGTTCCTTTTTAATTCCAGACTAATATTAGCAATATGTACGAATATGTTCAGTCCATCAACACTGTATTCTATAACTGGATGCTGCATTTATACGAAGAATATTAAGAAAAAGCAAGTGCGAATTATTTATACATTTGTGCTTATTTCTTCGACAAACACAAATACTTTGCAGACGGTACATGTTTCTGTTTTCAGAGTGGTTAATCTCAGATAACTTTTCGACTAACTTTATATTGGTCGAAAAGTTATCTAGACATGGACAATTGCCGAAAATTTTTTCTGTTCAAAGTGGTTCATCTCTAGATAACTTTTCAGCCAGTTTTTAGTCAGTTTAAAAATTATCGATCTATTATCAATCATTTTATCAACTGGTTAATAAAAGTCCGACAGGGGTATTATATTTTTACTGATTGAAGCGTAACTACAAAATTTCTGTAAAGTCCAGTTCAATTATTTTTGGACTTCCTAGATTCGGAATAACCACAATTTGGCTGCAACTAGCCGCAATTCTTGCTGATGAATGCATGCAAAATTTAGTTTAAATCCTCAAAGCACCGAAATTCGACCGGTATAGTTAAAAGGGGGCTATATCAAAACGTAGACCTATTTTCACAATTTTTGGTGGCCAAAGAGAACCCAAAGAGAATTTCTTTGGCACTACCTAAACTCTAGCAACTTCACTTGCAAACAAATCCAAATTCTCGATCAGAGTGTTTCTTTGCGCACGTATCTATTTGAGCTAGCAATTGACACTTGGGTATAAAATGTTTCTTGTTGAAAAACAAGAAATAAGGGAACTGATGAAGATCTGTGGCGAGATCTGAAACTATAGTATTCCCTGCCTTACCCCTTGGTAAACATCGCCAATTTTTTCCCACTAATAAATTAAAGTTGTTTTAATAAAATATTAAAACAACAACTATGGGATTAAGCCTGACTATTTTGAAAAACAAAAAAAAAAGCATTATATTTTTGAAAATTATGAGAAATTCAGTTATATTTTTTTTGTGGGGTTTTCCAGACTTAAACCACTATAACTTAGCCATTTGTTAATTGATTTAAAAAATAATAACTTGTTCGAAAGATATTATTCACCCCTTTAAAAGGAAGAAGGATCAATAGAAATCCGTTGTGAGAAAAATAGGATATGTCCGTTTAAATTTGAAAATGTAAGAAACCCAGATTTTCGCTACTTTTACAATTATAAAAAATAAAAGGAAGTGATACAAACGAACCAAAGGCATTGTCGATGTCCATGGATCCCAACACGATATAATTTTGCAACACGATATAATTTTGCCGGAAATAACGTAATTCTGGGTAAAACTCGTAAAAACCGATTTTGAACTATATCTCAAGAACAAGAGCTGCTGGAGAAAAATCGCGACCAGATTTCATTTAGAAACAACAACAACTTCGGTTGAAACAAATGTCGTGTTGACCAGTGTTATGGCACGATCGTCACGAAATATTGTATGAAGGTCGGGTTCAAACCATTATAGATCCCTATTTTTATTGGTGATGATCGTGAAATATTTAGCGGGTGAAATGGTCCAAAAACATAATTTTTATCCGATTTTATAGCTGCTCTGTAGGTCGCAATAATAGTCCAATCGCCCCGAAATTTTAAATAAGTTAAGAGTATATGACAAAGAAGAATCTTGCAATTTGAGATAGTGATCAGATAATATTTAGAGGGTTAAATGGACCAAAACTTTTGTGTGAAAATTTTGATGCAGCTTATATCTTCATTCCTGGAAGAGATATTTCGGGCAAGTAAGCTATACTCGGAAGAGGAACGCTTGACCTTCCTTTTGATGTCAATGGTGTTGTTGTACATCATAAGATAACAGAGTTACAGCCTAATATACCCAGTTATTTGTTTGTAGAGTAATTATAAACACGCTATGGGTCGCAATTATAGCTCAATAATCACGAAATTTTGCACGAGGTAAGAGTTTAGGTAGAATCAGATGCCTACAATTTTGGATGATGATCTGATATTATTTATCGGGTGAAATGGACCATTACTTTTGTATGAAAAGTAAAAAAAATATTTTTGGTCTCTATTTTATTTCCTGGAGGGCATATACCGGCAAAGAAGACTACATATGGAAATAGAACTACTCTATTCCCCTGATGCAAATTGTCTTCTAAATAACGGGCCTACTGTGTAGAGAACGACATTTTCCCATTCCCAGTTTTTGCATTATTGCAAATTACATAATGGCCTAGCGTGTTAATTGTCCAATTGGATTTTGCCACCTTTTAGTATTTCAGCCATGTAAAACTTCTCTACTGGTATCTTATGTCGCGCCGTTCGCAATCAGAGATAAGCTGTGGGTCCCATATCATTGAGCGAATTTGAATCGGGGTGCACATGAGTGACATTGATATACGAGAAGTCTCACTTTTCCCTTCTGGGATGTTTTTGAAAAAAATTTTATATTATTATTTAAGCTTGGTGCGATACGATACCAGAATCTACAATATTATTTCTTACAATAAGTTTATTTGTTCCATCAAGAAATTTAGATTTGTGGAAAGCTAATTCCCAGGGATAAAGGCGTAAGGTATCACATGGTCGGCCCGTCCGACTATAGCCTTGGCTTACTTGTTTTTGTTTGATTTTGTCATAAGGGGACATTCACCCTTGGGTATGTCGGAATGTTGAAACATGGTGCTGCTCATCATCATATTTTATGGCGCTGCAAAATTGATCAGTCTTATTCCGCTGTCGCGGGACCAACGATATTTTTCCTCCCAATTTGACACCCAGAACAATCTTAATGTAATGGTCAGGGGATCAGTCATACGCATTCCTTGGTTTGTTCATCATTTTCTTCTCTCGGGCAGTGGGCGAAGATGAGACCGATGTTAAAGAACTTTGCTTCTATACAGATTGTGGCGCAATTCTCTCAACCACCGGAGTCAATTTGTAGACTAGGTTTTTAAGTTTCCGATTTACCATAAATCCAACAACTAGCTCATGTTTCGCTTTCATCGCACTTCCTCTAAGGCGATAATATCAGGTTTGTACTTACGAAGTTCATCCGCCATTTTGCAAACTGCGCCTACTCTGTTAAGAGTCCGTATATTCACACATCATGTATGAGGTCTACGGCTATTATTTATATGAGGAACATTTTTGATCGTATACGAATTTATATAACCCCTTTAGCTACGGGACTGAGGTTATAAATACCCTTACCAGAAATGTGATTAATTCAAACCTAAGTCCTTCCAGGCCAAATTATTTTTTGGAAGCAAAAGAGAAATTCCAATAGAAATGGTGTAAATAACTATTGAACAGAAATATTTGCCTTCGATAGAAAACTCTTTCCCATTATCCCCGGTTTTTGTCTCGTCCAATCATGAATGGATTATCATCGTAGAATGATGGTGACAAAGATAACAGCAGAACCATAGAATGGAGAAAAATCAAAGCATCAGGACAAGAAGCAAGTGTGGTGATGTGTCTGTCTATAAAGAACATTCATTGTCTGCATGTATGGGTGGAACGGTGTTTGTGTGTGCGTGGGATTGGAAAGTAAAACAATATTTTGAATTATTTTCATATAAAAGTTTTTCGATAAAAATGTAAATTTTTGTTGCTTTATATTTTCAATACACATAGAAATTTCAAAAACAACGACAAGAACAATGTTAAATATCATTGTTGTCTTCGTTGTCGTCAAAGTGCCATGGCATGTTGTTTGCCATTGATGATAATGATTCCATTGGAATTTATGGCAACAACGACAATAGTTGAACTTTCTCAACTGGCAACAGACTTGCGTTCAATGCCAGTAAGTTATAGATGGTAACTGGTTTGACATTCTAATGATTTCCTGACATTGGAGTCAACTCTCTCCCACTTCCCCAACCCACAAACATACATACCATGTATACAGCTAATATTGCAAGTTACTAAAGTTTAGAAAACAAAATCCTTTTGAATGTCATTATTTTTTTGTATTGAAAATGACAATAGCAGCAGCAAGAACAACAACAAAAGTAATTTCAATGTTGTTAATAATACCGCCACTACTTCGACCGACTACTGTATAGCAGTAATAATAATTGACATCAGCATCAACATCAGATCAATGACACCATTGTTGACATCATGATTTTCCTATTATTCACGAGAACTTTTGCCATTGTTCCTTCTCAATGTTGGCCAATGTCGTATTTTATGGTTAAATCGCTTTTTAGTTTGTCAACAATATTTAGGTGACTGTTTTTTAATGAACTGAAAGTTTCAAACAGCGCAGTATATGATTTGTTTTTTTTTTTTTTGATTTTTCCCTCAACTTTTATGTGTGTGGATTTTGGGATAACAACAAATTTAAAGGATTTTTATGAAACCAAACAAAAAAACTTTTTCTATAATCTGTTCTTTGTATTGTGTTTTTGGTGGTTATATCGAGCGTTTTGTGTAAATGGGTCATATTAATAATATTTCACAAAATAAACTAATTTTTGAAACCAATTACAATACATAATCCCCAAATAATGCGTGTTTCGTTATACACTTATTTAGTATGCTTCATTAACATGCGCGCAGTCACCAGACGTAATTCCGATTTTGGCCAAAAAATGTTAACAAGTCTATTTTGCAATGAAGTAATTCAAACAAAGTTTTTAAATGTATGAAACTAATTTATAGTATTTGCAAATAATGCAAATTTGGAAAATTCATGACATGAATGTATGTAAAGTAATTTTTAAGCATTCATAATAATCGCATTTATCTCTCAAAGCTGGCTTTATGCAAAACGAGAGGTTAAATCAAATTAATAATTGGATTTTCAATTTGGATTATAATTTGCCTTGACCTCACAGTAGTATCATGGAGGGAATGGGAAGAGGTGAAAATAAAAGCTGCAATATAGTAAAGCAATAAAAACATCGTTTTGAAGGGTATTGTATCACAATATTTGGACTATATAATATACCACTCATAAAACACTTATAAAATCGCAAGTTCGGCCTGGCCGTATTTTTTATACTTTCCACCATAAAATATTCTGAACTAAAATGGAATACAGTTGAACTTCTCTATAGAGTAGCAGTTGGGTACCGCCGAATTACTACGTTATAGAGAAATCGAAGAAAATGGCTTAACATGAGTAAAAAGTAAACAAACACATGTACATATATGAATAAATACCCTGTAAGAAGCCTGGAATCAAGTGTCGACATGTCACCACTTTGTCTACTATTAGCGACTTTGTTAACATTTTGTCTAAATCGTTATTTTCTTGAATTTTACTGTTTGAACTGTCAAGTTTTTTTTATAGTACTGGATTTCAAATGACAATTACTTTATTTATACGTCAAAAAAATCCTCGTCATATATCCAGTGGACTTTATTTGACGTATACGCTATGGTATCAAAAATTAAAATTCACTAGATTTCGTTAATATGACTGATACCCCCAATGTATATACTGACTTACTACTGACATACTGTTTCAATATCACTAGAGACTTTCGAATGACACGTTCATACGAAATGTCTATAGGAAATTACACGAGTTGTTCACAATTTGTCAGTAGTATTGTTGACAATTTCACTTCATACAGGGTAAAATTGAAAAATTTGAAGGAAGCAGTTCCGTGCGATGAAGTGATTTCATGGCATCTTTCGCATTGGTTTAAACGAAGTCGTGAAATATCCGATCTTTGCATTAACATTTGAACCAATGCAAAGGAAGTCGTGAAAGATCCGATCTTTTCACCAGCATTTGAACCCATGCAAAGGAAGTCGTGAAAGATCCGATCTTTTCATTCCATCGATTCAATAGAGATGAATTTTGTGTTTTTATACCCTACACCACTATGTGGGGAGGGTATTATAAGTTGGTTTTGGCCAAAAAGTTTGTAACGCATCGAAATAATGGTCGTAGACCCATACTTATATATACCAAAATGAATGTCTCGACGAGCTGAGTTGATCTGGCTATGTGTGTCCGTCCGTCAGTCCGTCTGTCCATCTAAACCTTGTAATCACGCTACAGGTCGCAATTTTGATCGGATCGTCACGAAATTTTGGATTTTGATGGGGGTCCCGGAGGGGAAGAAGCCTATTGATTTTGGTGATGGTCGGATAACTAAAATAAATAAAAATAAAAAGACACTCATCAAAATAGTGCTCAATCATCGAAAGATAGCGATGCTTTTGTTGTACCCCAAACAACAAAAAAACCTCAAGCTAAGTCTGGTGAACAAAACAGGAGAGTTATTATACCTGCTTTGTCGTGTTCTTCTTTGTCGTCAACGCATACTGAAGGAAACAATGCCAATGACGTGGGTGAAGAAATGTTTGATGCTCGTGATGTTCAGAATGACATGTTTGATACTGTCTCTCAACAAACTGACGGATTTACCCAAGTGCAGAGACGACGCACACGTAGAAGGCGCAACGTTGTTTTTGGTTCGAGCTCGGAGCCGACAGAGCTGGAAATCATAAAGTCTAAAAAACGGGTGCATTTATCATCTTTCAAGCCAAGTGTTTCTGGTGAACAAATTATTAATTATGTTGCAAATAAATCAAAAATTGCTAAAGAACACATGCAATGTTTCATGCTCATAAAGAAAGATGTTGATACAGCTAATTTAAAAAAAGTGAACTTTAAATTTGGAATCTCCGCCTGCTTTTATAATAAAATTTTGGATCCAAGTCTTTGGCCTATTGACATCAAGGTGCGGCCTTTCGTAAATTTTCAGAAGAATCCAATGCAACAGCAGCAAACATAGTTAATGCCAATCAAGGGATATCAATATACTATCAAAATGTATCTGGTATGCGCACAAAATCAAAAGATATTTTTGAGTTTTCATCACAAGTCGATTATGATGTCATTGTTTTGGTTGAAACGTGGCTAAATCCTGATTTTTTCACTGCTGAATTTTTTGATGTCAATCTATACAATGTTTATCGAAAGGACAGAAATGCTTATATTACTGGTTGTTCAAGAGGAGGTGGAGTTCTTATAGCTGTAAAACGCAATTATACGTCTTCCCTTCAAGCATTGGATACTGATGACGGTTTACTCGACCAGCTGATTGTATGTATTTGTGGAGCTAATATCAAGCTTTATTTATGTGTTTCGTATATTCCACCTGGTAGTCCAGGAAGTATTTATGATAAACATGTTTTAAATATCTCGGCATTGGATGGGGATATTCATCAGAAATCTTTTATATGCGTTTTAGGGGACTTCAACCTGCCTAATGTTAGTTGGACTCAATTCGATAATAGTAATTTTTTATCTTCTATTAATATAACCAAAGAGCATGAAATTAATCTCATAGACACATTTCAAAATGTTTACTGCTGGGCTTGCAAACGTTGGAGCAGCGACGGAACTTGCATTCTGCTCTTTTTGTTTTTGATATAATTAACAACGCTATTGACTCGCCTGATTTGTTGTCGCTTATACCGCTGTATGTACCTCCTAGGCAAATGAGATACATCAATGTATTTAATGTTCCACTTCATCGCGTTAACTATGCTCTTCACAGCCCACTGACAAGAGCTTTTTGTTATATTAATGCCATTGGCATAAATTTTCAAAAGAAATATAAACAATATATAGAGTTTAGCATTTCAAAAGAATCTTTCAAATTATATTTTGCTACAAATTTTGATTAAATTTATTTCTCTACTAAATTTTAATTAAATTTATATAACACTTAATATATTCAGGCATAGTCTGTAAGGAATACTTTTATAATATTCTTAAGACTGAAATAAATAAATAAATAAATAAATAAATAAATAAATAAATAAATAAATAAATAAATAAATAAATAAATAAATAAATAAATAAATAAATAAATAAATAAATAAATAAATAAATAAATAAATAAATAAATAAATAAATAAATAAATAAATAAATAAATAAATAAATAAATAAATAAATAAATAAATAAATAAATAAATAAATAAATAAATAATATTTAGGGGTCGGAAAGGGCAAAAAACTTAGGTGGATAAAAAGACAACGTTTTTTTCAAAGCCAATATCTCAGCTTCTATATGGGGTATACCAAAAGCAAAACCTGACAATGAAAGCAGAAAATATCACCTTTCTAATGATGTAAAATAGGTGCTCGTCGGTGATCAAACAACGAAGATATCACAATATTTGCAAATAAAACCCCAATTTTCATTTTTGCGATTTTAATTATATTGACGAATATCACAGCTTTGGTTGAAAATGAAAGTAGAAAGAAAGTAAGTAGAAGATCCCGTCTTTACAATGATGCAAACTAGGTAGGCGTAGGTAACCAAATAACGGAGATATCGCAATAGTCGGTAATACATCCCATTTTTCTATTTTTTCGAAATCACGCTACAGGTCGCAATTTTGATCGGATCGCCACGAAAATTTGAAGGTTAATGGGGGTCTCACAGATAAAGATGCCTATTGATTTTGGTGATGGTCAGATAATATTTAGGGGTCGGAATGGGCAAACACTTATTTGGAGAAAAGTCAACATTTTATTTCAAAGCCAATATCTCTGTTTCTTTAAGAGGTATATCAAAAGCAAAACAAGGCAGGGAAAGAAGAAAATATCACCTTTACAATGATGTAAAGTAGGTTGTCGTAGCTGTTCAAACAACAGAGATATCGCAATAGTCGGTAAAGCATCCCATTTTCCGATTTGTTTGTAATCACGCTACAGGTCGCAATTTTGATCGGATCGTCACGCATCCCACAGAGGAAGAAGCCTATTTAGTTTGGTGACGGTCGGATAATATTCAGGAGTCGGAATAAGCGAAAAGCTTATGTGGAGAAAAGTCAACGTTTTTTTCTAATATCTCCGAATATCTCCGCTTCTGGTTGGAGTATTCCAAAAGGAATACCCGTCAATGGAAGAAGAAAAGATCTTGTTTATATTGATGCAAAGTATGTTGGCGTAAATGAGCAAACAGGTTGGAATTTTAATCGGATAGTGACGAAATTTTGGGTGTAGATGGGAGCCCCACAGAGGAAGAAGCCTATTGATTTTAGTTATAGTCGGATAATATTTAGGGGTAGTAATGGGGAAAAACTCATTTGGAGACAAATTCAAAGTTTTATTCTTTGTGAATATATCGGCTTCTAGTAGGGGTATTCCAACGGCAAAGACTGTCAATGGAAGAAGAAAATATTACCTTTACATTGGTGTAAAGCAGGTTGGCGAAGGTGTTCAAACAAGGGATATACCACAATAGTCGGTAATGCATCCAATTCTTCCATTTTTTGCAATCAAGCTACAGGTCGTAATTTTGATCGGATGGTCACGAAATTTTGGTTGCTTATGGGGGTCCCAGAGAGAAAGAGGCATATTATATTTGGTGGTAGTCGGATTATATTCCCTAAACGAAATGTTTATCAGTGAAAAGCTTATGCACAGGGGTAGTGGTGTAGGGTATCACATGGTCGGCCCCGTCCCGACTATAGCCTTTGCTCACTTGTTATTTGTACACATTTTTCTAAATATATACGATAAATTATTTACAATAGGCTTGATGTTGTCGGAGACTCGAAATCACAACCAACATTGTTAGAATCACTTGGACCCATGATTGAATGGCATCTTTGGCATCGCACATTTTGCTGGGAAATCATGGAATAATAAAAAATTTGATTCTTTTGCCACCTATCTTTATCACAAAGTCTTCATAATGAACAATGGAAGAAAAAGTGTGTTTTGATACTCCACAGTGTTTTGATACTCCACAAAATCTTATAATTTTAAACGATGCCTGTAAATAGAAAAATGAGGGCACTTCAGAAGCTTCTTCACCTTTGTCCGATTCGGCATCTTCTGAATTTAAACAAAAAAAAATTATAATCATATTGTTCTATTTTAGCGAAAGCCAATATCCGATCAACTCTGCATTATAGTCATTGAAAATGTATCGTATTTTTTAGCAATTTTTATTTTGTTCCGCTTCTATTTTTAGTGGGAATAAATCAGCATCGTCAATGGAAATAGCGTTGATCAATACGTTTTCTTTCCCATTTATTGTGTAAACTTCGATCGTTATGTGAGAATTTCCACTTGATCCTTAAACTCAATTTGTTATAGAGAAGTATTCTTTATAGGGAAGTTCGTTATAGAAAGGTGAAAATGGAGGGAAAAGGTTGTGTTTTCAGTTTTTATTCGTTATAGGGAAAAATTTGTTATTGGGAATTTCGTTTTATAGAAGTTCGACTGTAATTAGTTTTCATTCATTTTAGGTGCGGACATTTTATAACCAAAGATACCCAAAGATGCCTAAATTAGGTCAAGAAATTTATGTAAAAATGTCTTGATCGAATGCCTATATCAAAGTGTAGACCTATCCTGACAATTTTTCGTGAAGAAGTTATGTGACCACTGGGAACCTCAAATGTAAATTACTGGTAGTACGGCCCACAAATGTGATTAAACTACTCAAAGTTTTGTGATCACTTCCACTTGATCCTTAAACTCAATTCGTTATAGAGAAATATACATCCCGATATTCGAAATTTTGACGATTTTAGCCAAATTTTCCAATCGATTTGGCTGTAATTTTGCATTTTGTGTTCTGAGGGAACAACATACATCCTTGCAACAAATGTTCATTATAAGTCCAAGTTTAGATGTAGGTCCCATATAAACGTACCTCCCGATATTCGGTATTTTGAAGATTTTAGCCAAATTTTCTAACCGAGTTAGTTGTAATTTTGTATTTTGACTTCGGAGGGAACACTATACCTCCGTGCAAAAAATTTTCAATATAGGTCCACGTTTAGGTATAGCTCCCATATAAACGTACTTCCCGATATTCGGTATTTTGACGATTTTAGCCAAATTTTCCAACCGATTTGGCTGTAATTTTGCATTTTGAGTTCTGAGGGAACAACATACCTCTTTACAAAAGATGTTCAATATAGGTCGACGTTTAGGTATTGCTCCCATATAAACGTAGCTCCCGATTTTCGGAATTTTGGCGATTTTACAGGCGTGTTATAAGGGGAATAACTTACAGGGTGGCAGCTGGGGGCAGCTAGATCTCATTTTATCGTAAACTAGAGACTTTCCCCTGTATTTAAAAAAAAATACGGACTTGCCCTTACGGGGCCAACATTAGTAAAACTCAACATAAATTTATAGTAATGATATTAAAAATAGCACAAAAAGTCATTTACAAAGAATTTATTTTTAAGGAAGTTAGAAAACGAATTTTCAATATGTTTTTTCTTTAAAACATAGTCAATGCCATCAACTATAACATTCATTTTGGAAATGGTATATTTACCTCTTCAATTTTTTTTTAATTTCACTCATAAACTACGAATGCTTTGCGGATCTATTTTTCGTTTTTAAGGCACCGCATACAAGTCTCAACTTCTTCGACTTAACTTGACATATTACCGCTGTAAATTGCCAAAAATAATATTGGATAATACAATTTTAATTTGTTTAGAGAATATTTCTTTCAATCGCAATCAAATTTGTCGCCATAAAATTTTCGATTTTTGTCCACGGGCGGAACCACAGTGTTGAAAACTTTTAGTGGAGAAATTCTGTGACTGCAGGTGACTATAAAAGTCAAATAGGTTATGGGCGAATCGTGGGCACTAAGAACTTTATATTAAATATTTTAATACAGGACTATATAGTAAACACCCTGAGCATATCCGGAATGCCATATGAAGCTTCTATGACATCCCCCGATGACGTAATTACAGCTTAAAGTACTCAAAATATGCAATTTTTACAAGATTCATCGTATGTTTTCTATATTTTTTGCTAAATATTCGCCATAATTATTTCAAAAAACGTTTTGTATCGAGCGTACAACATCTTCTTAATATATTAGTGTCGAAAAACCCGCAAAAAAAATATTTGTTTGTATCCGAAAATAACGAAATTCTGGGTAAAACTCGTAAAAACCGATTTTGAGCTATATCTCAAGAACAAGAGCTGATGGAGAAAAACCGTGACCAGATTTGAAAATAGCTCGCCGATTTCATTTAGAAACAACAACAACTTCGTTTGAAACAAAAGTCGTGTTGACCAGTGTAATCAATGGGTATAGATTAGAAATGATCGTTGCTTTGAAAGTAGTTCAGGCAGATTGGATCTGGGTTTGGCAGCTGAGAGGATAGCAGTGAGTGGGCGAGTTCTACTTTAGAAGATTCGTTGCTCTAACGGATAGGGAAGCTAAGCGGTTGCTGAACGACTTATAGATAATCGGGATGTATTGTATTTGGCTTTTGTGTGTGGACGATCGGGAACACGGTGTATTCGGCGTTCGTGTGTAAACGATCGAAATGCGATGAGTTCGGGAACACCATGAGTTCGGCGTTCGGCTGTTGATGCTCAGGAACACGATGTTTTCGGTTTTCCGCTGTAGATCATCGGGAAGACGATGTATTCGCTGTTCGGTTGTAGCTGATCGGGAAGACGATGTATCCGGTGTTCGGCTGGAGATGATCGGGAAGACGATGTAATCGGGTTCGGCTGTTAATGTTCGGGAACACGATGGATTCTGGATTCGGCGTTCGGCTGTTGATGTTCGGGAACACGATGTATTCGGCGTTTGTGTTTAAACGATCGGAATGCGATGAGTTCGTGAAGACCATGAGTTCGGCGTTCGGCTATTAATGCTCAGGAACACGATGTATATGGTTTTCCGCTGTAGATCATCGGGAAGACGATAATGCTACTAATAATGCTATGGTCTAATTTCTACCATACCCTACTATTACCCAAACAGTGGAACAGCTGACCCGAAGCCCCTGCAGAAATGTAAACCCGAAGGTCCAGTGCCGAATTGAACAGCTGACCCCAAGGCCCTGTAGAACTGTAAACCCAAAGGTCCAGTGACCCGAAGGAGCTGTAGAACTGTTGCCACGAAGGCCTAGTGGATGACACAATATACACCAATAACCATATGTTATTGTTATGGTGACGATATTGTTAAAGAAGTAACTGATACCTTTAATAAGGTTGAAGGAAAATTTGCTAAAGTGGGTCTACCAGTAAACGGTAAGAAGACCAAGCTGATGATATCGACCCGAAATGCGTTCATAGACTGTGGACAATACTGAGGTACTTAAAGGCCTCGTCTACATAAGCACAGCCATAAACATACATAACAATCAACATCAGTTGTAATATAAGAAACAGAATTGTACTGGCTAGCAGATGCTACTTTGGCTTAAGTAAGCAGTTTGAAAACAAAGCCACATTTCGTCAAACATAAATAACACTATACAAAGCACTGATACCATGATACTACCCGTACTAACTTATGGTTCCAAAAACTGCGTAAGGCAGTGTGTTTGAGAGAAAAATTCTTTGAAAGATCTACGGGCAATATGAGTTGACGGTGAATATCGTCGTCGTATGAACCACGAGGAGTATATATTTATACGTATTACAGTTAAACATATCAATATGCAACGATTGCGTTGCTTATGTCATGTCATAAGAATTATCGATTATGAACCGGCTAAAAACTCGTATAAATACGGGATAAATGTGGAAAGATATAGTACTTTTCGTATTTCTTAAATCACCTCCATATACCAACGCTACACACTAAGCAGATTGCAGCTATATAGCAATTTTTACTGTTTGTATACTTATTGTACTTATTTCCACATTCATATCTTAACCCACCACACCAGCACCGGCATTAATACCAAATTTCCGAATTTCTACAACCAATATCAAATTTATTACACATAAACTCTAAATTCTGATATATCTTTCTTGTCTCCACTCTACACACCAATAGTTTTAGTAAATATCAAAAAGGCCCGCAATTTAGTTTCATTTGACGCTTTATTTTTGAGATGACATGTCTTCAAATCGAATGATGATTATTTTCGTAAAGCACTTCGACCTTCTAACTCGCTTCCTTCAATGTCCTTCTCGTCCTTAATTTAAGAGCCGCTATAAAAGTACCACAAAATGACGTTTTTCAGCTTCGAAATGTTCTGCAAAAATGTCGCTTAGAAAATTTTAGGTACGGCTCTCATTGACAACTAATCGATTTTGTCGCGTTTTCGTAGTCGTTTTGTGCATTTACCCTGTTTTTGTTCAGAAAAAAAAACTATATTTTTTTTTTTGTATATTCGTTACAGAACATAGAAAAACACAAAGCACAGTTTTTCTGAGCAAACATGGGTAAATGTAAACCAGTAAGGAAAGGATCAAAGTCGGGCGGGGCCGACTATATAATACCCTACACCACTGTGAATACGTAAAATATATATGGGAGCTAAATATAAATAAGAACAGATTTCGATATAATTTTTCACATTTATTTTTAGACCAAATTTCGCCAAATTTCATCAAAATTGGACATATATAGCGTGTTTCGTGCATCAAATACCTCAAATCGGTCGAAAATATATATGGGAGCTATATCCAAGTCTGAACCAATTTCGATACGATTTGGCACAGTTATTTCTATGCCAAATTCCGGCAAACATTCCAAATTTAATTGAAATCGGACATATATAGCGTGTTTCGTGCACCAAATGCCTTAAATCGGGCGAAAATATATATGGGAGCTATATCCAAATCTGAAGGTTTTTACCAAAATGAATAGCGTTCGTCCTTTGGCCAAAAAAACTATCTTCCCCAATTTTCAGGTGAATCGGACAATAAATGCGACCTGTACTTTGTTTACAAAAATACATGGACAGACGGACAGACAGACATGCGTAAATCGACTCAGAAAGTGATTCCATGTATATCCCTAAAAGGAACTATGGGTCTATCTCGTTTCCTTTTGCATGTTACAAACTAATGCACAAACACATAATACTCCTTACCACAAGGTGGTGTAGGGTATAAAAATGACTATGAAAACGCGACAAAATCGATTAGCTGTCAATGAGAGCCGTACCTACAATTTTTTGCGACTAAAATGATGATGTGATCTCTGGCAACTTCCATCTTGACGGTAGGGCAATCGACGATGCAACCAAGTAACACCAGACGGTGGCACCCAGGCCTACATCGAAGCCAGACGAGCTAAAGCAAAAGGTGCCTTTGCTAAACTGTTTTGTTAACCGTTTCTTAAGTCATATCTTACATATATGGTGGCCTGATAATTAGATCTCAAACTCCGAATTAAATAGAAGAAGCAACCAAATCCCAATCGAAAAAGAAATGGCTAGTAAAAATGGAGATGGGTTGGACACACGGTGCGAAAACCCCAGACAAGACAAGTTATGCAGTCCGATGTAGTGGACGGCCCAGTAGCTCTTGGCGTAGAACTTTATATAAAGAAATAAAATTTGTTTACGAGGAGCTTAGCTCGTCTCAAGTAAAAGCAATAGCTACAGATCGTAAAGAGTTTAAGGAATTTTGAACGACACTATGCGCCTCCTACACGCAGAGAAAAAATATTTTTCGCTTTTGTTGGAACAAAAATATGTGTTTTGGTTCCAAAAATGTATTTGTTTTGTTCAAACATTGTAATCCAAATCCAAAAATACCACCTTTTGTTCCAAACATAGAAAACAAAAACAACTTTCGAATTTCCGCAATATTGTTAAAATCGTTAACAATACCGATTGTAGGAACTATCATAATCTGGAAGACTAATCAATTTCAACGCAACACAACCAAAGACACAATTACTTAACACAGCCAAAAATCTCATTTATCGTGTTTTATCTATTAGTGACGAACAATTCCACAGCAAGAATACAATGGCAGTAACAAACATTTTGAAAAATAACAGCTTTCCAACAAAAATCATAAATAATTTAATAGAAGAAACAAAGAGAAAAATCAAAAAAGAAGAAGACAATTCAATGACGACAAAGGAAAACTCATCACCTAAAAAATTTTACAGTGTTCCATATATTCCTGGCCTTTTTGACAGTTATCACCTACGTCAAATAATAAATAACAACAATGCCAGCTTTGCATACAAACCAAACACAACATTACGCACATTATTTACGAATACAAAAACACCTATAGAAAAACAACAACAAAGCAATGTGGTCTACCAAATTGAATGCAAAGGTAAACCAGAAGAGAAATGTAATAAGATTTACATCGGAACAACAAAAAGAACTCTGAGTACACGAATGACTGAACACAAGCTAGACATAGAAAAACAAAAGGAAACAACAGCGCTAGCACAACATGTTCTCAACACAGGTCACTCTCCAGATTTTGACAATGTGCAAATAATAGATAAAGAGAGAAATGAAAAGAAGAGACTGATTATAGAAAGCTTACATATCCAAAAAAACATTGACAGAACGATAAACATGAAAGAAGATACTGACAATATAAGCTGCAGTTATGGAATCGCAATAAAGTAACCCGCTGTGATATTAGTTCTAAGTCGTGTGAATTGTCTTTTATGTTTTAAATATAAGATTTAATGAAAACACGCCTTATAATAATATTGTAAGTTTAAAATTATTGGCAATTCTAAGATCATTCTCGCACTGATGAAATTGTGAAATATTTTATTTTATTTAATAGACGATTTCCCCTGATGACGTTACCAAGAAAGTGACGAAACGTTGGGAAAAAAGCAATAAACCTCCTTGTTTTATTTGCTAAAGTACCAAAGGTCAATAAGCTAATCAAATAATACAAAAAAATTAACAACATTTGACCAAAATAAAAAACAACACATAATCTAATTTTGTTTACAAAAAGTATTTTCAATACAGAAAACCAGCCCAGAAATGTTTGATTTGAGTGCATATACTTCTCATATACACTTTTCGCATAACTTGGATATACATGTCGCGTATAATATTGCAATCATTGATGAACACAATACATGGTTTGCTGCATTGGCTGACAACAAAGACAAACAAAAAGCCACAAGAACCCACCACAACATAAGGAATAATTAAACACCATAACAAACATGAAAAGGAAAGAAGAATGAAACAAAACAGAAACAAATAAAAACAAGAGTCTCACAAGTACATACACACAAAAACAAAGGTAAAGGCAGCATGTCATACAAACACACCACAACTCACCAAAATTGTTTTTTCAACACGGCATCGAATAGCGAGAGAAGAGAAACAAATTTTCGAAGAAAAGAGAGAAATATTGTTCAGTTGACACAAACTATTTTTGGATTTACAATACTACATGAGGAATCCAACAATATGTTAACAATACATATTTTGCTCTTGGAATATTGTTGGATCAAACATATTTTTTTCTCTGCGTGTAACATGCGGGAAAGCAATAAATAATAAAATAATAATCTTTATCCGTACACCCAAATCTAAATTGTACCAAATTTCGTACCACAAAATTGCCTCAATTCTACACTCCAACAGTAATCTCAATTCCAAATTTTAAGATTACATCTCCATTCGTTCACCCAAATCCAAAGTGTACAAAATTTAGTACCATTTCGTAATTTTCTTACCCATGAGTACGAATTTTTAAACTACAGCCATATTTCAATCCTAAACCCCAAGAGTAATCTTAATTCCAGTTCTATCCGTTCAACCAAATCCAAATGGTACAAAATTTAGTACGTTTGGTATACGAATTCTCAAAACTACCTCCATATCTCAATCCTACACTCCAACAATAATCTTAATTCAAGATTAAAGAATTCCAGCTCTATCCGATCACCCAAATCCAAATTGTACCAGTTTGGTACCATCTAGTACCTTTCGTACCCATAAGTACGGATATCCAAAACTACCTTAATCACATACTCCAAAATTAATCCTAATTCCGAATTTCAGGACTCAAGCTCTATCCGATTACTTAAATCCAAGTGGTACCAAATTTAGTACTTTTCGTACACATAAATATGAATTTACAAAACTATCTTACTCCTATGATCCAACCATAGTCGTAATTCCCAATTTCACATCTACCCGATCAACCAAATCCAAATAGTGTCATTTAGTACTTTTCGTACACATAAGTACGAATTTCCAAAACCATTTCCCTATATCAACAACACTTCCCTACCTCGATTCCCATACAAAATAAGCAATTGGTATACAATTTAGCAGCATTTAGTACTTTTCTTACACTTATTGGTCGAAACCCCTTTGGTACATACTTCTAACTCTCCATCCTTCTAGCTCTTTCCCTTTGCCTAGTACAAAGGGTACCATCTTTAACACTTTTCATGCCTTTTTAGTTCGAATTTCTAAAAACCCACCCCTACACACCAACAACAACCACACTCGAAATTTCAAGCTTCAGCCGTTTCGTCTGGGCGATGATCGGTCAGTCACTCACTCATCACTAAGCTGATTCTGATTTGTTATTATAAGATAATTGTTCTACTCATGATTTAAATATTTGGGATTACTCTGTTTATTTAAATTATCAGTGATGTCTTGCGGTCAAAAACATAAAATCCAACAATTATCACATTGACACCTTCCTTTTAACAAATCAGGATTCTCATAATGGAATTAAACCTATCCAGAAGACTAAATTAGATGCTGATGATTGCACAACAAAACCAAAGAAACAATACAAAAATACTTTTCAAATAAAAACTCATCATCGAACAATATCTAAGTATGAAAGTTTTCCTTTTTTATACCCTCCACCATAGTATGGAGGGTATATTAAGTTTGTTTTTCCGTTTGTAACGCATTGAAATACTCATTTGCGACCCTATAAAGTATATATATTCTTGATCAGGGTAAAATTCTAAGTCGATCTGAGCACGTCCGTCCGTCCGTCCGTCCGTCTGTGGTAATCACTCTAGCATCCACAAAAATGGAGATAGGACGCTGAAATTTTGGGAAAATGCGTCTTTTGTTTGCAGGCAGGTCAAGTTCGATGATGGGCTATATCGGTCCACGTTTTGGTATAGCCCCCATATAACGGTACCCCCCGATTTAAGATATTTTGACGTTTTTAGCTACATTTTCAGACTGATTTGGCTATAATTTGACATTTAGGGTTCTTAAGTGTCAATAAACATATATAACAAAACTTGTGGACATAGGTCCACGTTTCGGTATAGCCCTCATATAACGGTACCCCCCGATTTGCGGTATTTTGACGTTTTTAGCTACATTTTTAGACCGATTTAGCTATAATTTGACATTTAGGGTTCTTAAGTATCAATAAACTTATATAACAAAAGTTGTGGACATAGGTCCACGTTTTGGTAGAGCCCCCATATAACGGTACCCCCTGATTTACGGTATTTTGACGTTTTTAGCTACATTTTCAGACCGATGTAGCTATAATTTGACATTTAGGGTTCTTAGATGTCAATAAACTTATATCACAAAAGTTTTGATATAACGGTACCCCCCATTTACGGTATTTTGACGTTTGTAGCTACATTTTCAGACCGATTTAGCTATAATTTGACATTTAGGGTTCTTAAATGTCAATAAACTTTTATAACAAAAGTTGTGGACATAGGTCCACGTTTTGGTATAGTCCCCATATAACGGTACCCCCCGATTTACGGTATTTTGACGGTTTTAGCTACATCTTCAGACCGATTTAGCTATAATTTGACATTTAGGGTTCTTAAGTGTCAATAAACTTATAGAACAAAAGTTGTGGACATAGGTCCACGTTTTGGTATAGCCCCCATATAACGGTACCCCCCGATTTACGGTATTTTGACGTTTTTTAGCTACATTTTCAGACCGATGTAGCTATAATTTGACATTTAGGGTTCTTAGATGTCAATAAACTTATATCACAAAAGTTGTGGGCATAGGTCCACGTTTTGGTATAGGCCCCAGATAACGGTACCCCCCGATTTACGGTATTTTGACGGTTTTATCTACATTTTCAGACCGATTTAGCTATAATTTGACATTTAGGGTTCTTAAGTATCAATAAACTTATACAACAAAATTTGTGGACATAGGTCCACGTTTTGGTATAGCCCCCATATAACGGTACCCCCCGATTTACGGTATTTTGACGTTTTTAGCTACATTTTCAGACCGATGAAGCTATAATTTGACATTTGAAGTTCTTAAATGTCAATAAACTTCTGTGACAAAACTGGTGGACATAGGTCCACGTTTTGGTATAGCCCCCATATAACGGTACCCCCCGATTTACGGTATTTTGACGTTTTTAGCTACATTTTCAGACCGACATAGCTATAATTTGACATTTAGGGTTCTTAAGTGTAACTAAACTTATATAACAAAAGTTGTGGACCTAGGTCCACGTTTTGGTATAGCCCCCATACAACGGTACCCCCGATTTATGGCATTTTGACGTTTTTATCTACATTTTCAACCGATTTAGCTATCAATTGACATTTAGGGTTCTTAAATGTCAATAAACATTTATAACTAGTGGACATAGGTCCATGTTTTGGAATAGCCCCCATATAACGTTACCGCCCGATTTCAGGTATTTTGAGAATTTTACCTACAAGTTTTAACCGAATTATCTGTAATTTGAACATTTGAAATTCTTAGTGGTCACCACACCTCTCCACCAAAAATTGTCAAGAAAGCCCCCATATAACGGTACCTTCCGATTTTCAGTAATTTTATGATTTTACCTACAATATAAAACCGAACTAGCAGTAATTTGACATTTGAAGTTCTTAGTGGTCACAACACCTCTCCATCAAAAATTGTCAACATAGGTCCATGTTCGGATATAGCTCCCATGTAACGGTACCTCCCAATTTTCAGTAATTTGACAATTTTAGCTACAATTTTTAACAGAACTAACTGTAATTTGACATTTGAAGGTTGTAGTGGTCACCACACATCTGCATCAACAATTTTCAACATAGCCCCAATATAACGATACTTCCCGATTTTCGGTACTTTGAGGATTTTACTTAAAATGTTTAACCAAACGTAGGTCCATGTTTTTGTATAGCCACAAAACAAACCTCCCGATTTTCCGTACCCTAGCTTTATTTTTTGGACGAACTTTCTGTAATTTGTTCATTTAAGTTCATATTTTCGTATAGCCCAGATACCTCCGAACTAGGTGTTAATGACATTTGAAGTTCCCACGTTATGTACCGATTTTCGATATTTTGAGGATTCTAGCTAAATTTTTTAACCGAATCAGGAGCTATTTGACATTAAATGCTCCCATCAAAAACTGTCAACATAGGCCCATGTTTTATTATAACCCCTATATAACAGTACCTCCCAATTTCTAGCCCACCAAAAATTGTCAACAGATAGATATAGGCTCCATAAAAAAGGACCTCCCGAATGAAGCATTTTATGTACATTATCTGATATTTTAACATACTCACTTTAAGTTGGGTACAGGAATGAATATTTTATGGTGGAGGGTATGAAAAGTTCGGCCCGGCCGAACTTAATGCTTTTTTACTTGTTTCAATTAAAAACAATAAAGAAAAAACAACAACAATAATAACAAACAAACAAAAAAAAAACAATAACCTATGACTTTTCAGCTGTTTGTTCTGGTAATAGGTTTTTATGTGAAACAGAATCCAACTCAGCCTACAGAATAAAGAAACAATTTGGAATTAGTTGGAAATTACCAAAGAGTATTAGGTGGAGATAGAAATGAAGTCATAAAATACAATAAACATAAAAATAACGGTTACGTTAATGATACGTTGACCAATCGGCCTAAAATAGGTGCCGTTGTCGAATCAGGCAATGTAATACCATTCCCAAGTTTTTTTCATTTTCATCAATCGTCCTTAGAGTTTAAAGTAAGAAATTCGAAAAAAAAAACGGAAAAGCTAAACATAGACCTAAGGCCACAACAATGTTTCCTAGCAACTTGTTTTTTATAGAGCGTAACGATGGCGAAGAAAATCCTTTTCCTTCAAAACAAAATTAAAAAAAAATGCTAGAAGAATTCCGAAAGGGTCACTTTGAAATAGAAAACAATCAGAAATGGCTTCCATGTTTTAGTTTGTAAAGTAAAATTTAGATTTATTTGATATTTTAAGCAAGAATTTCGTGTTTAAAATCCAAATGAAAGAACACCGTGACCAAAGAACAAAGGACATGTTTGTGAGTGTGTGCGTGTGTTGCCTATCGGAAGAATTCTAGTTAATATGTTTACAATTTTTTTGCATTAACCTTTTTATTGATTTGTAGTAAAATATCCTTTGGCTATTGTTAAACACGTTCCCAACCACTACTACCACAATCTTTGAATCTACGATGATGATGACGATGATATCCAACATATGTGTATAAGGAGTTCGTGTGTGGGTGTGTTTGTTAGGCATTCTTTTGTCTTGAATCACGAACGAAGAAAGATATGAAAGAAAAAAATATGTGTCTAATCCTTTTTCTTTCCTTTGTTGTTAAACAATATGACGTTATGTTAACCCTTGTTTATGGCCAAGGCTATTTTGTGCATGTATAATCAGGAAAAGGAGTTTTTTATTTGGTCTTCACACAACTGCCGGGAGTGTAGCTGTATGGGCGAATGCCTTGTTTATAGGAATGAGTGTGAATATAGGAATATTTGTACATATGTTTTGCATTGGCACTTTTCTAGCCTTTAGTCATTTTGGGGAAGTCTACCATTTCAACAGATGCTGAGCATGTAACAGGAGAAATGTGTTTCGGTTTCTCGAAGACATTTCGATGGACTTTTGTCCATAGAAGACATTTAGAATGCCTTCCGCACTAGAAGACCTTCAGAAGGACTTCTATTCACAGAAGACGTTTATAAGGTCTTCTATTCACAGAAGACGTTTATAAGGTCTTTTGTTCATAGAATACCTTTAGAAAGTCGCATATTCATTGAAGACTTTTAGAAGCTCATCTATCCATAGAAGACCTTTATAAGGTCTTCCATCCACAGAAAACCTTATAGAAGACAGGTACTCTCCGCAAGGAGGACCTAGATAAGGACTTCTATTCATATAATTTCTGTCCATAGAAGACTTATAGAAGGTCTTCTGTCCATAGAAGGCGTTTAGAAGTTCTTTCTTCTACATAGAATGTGTTCTGGCCATAGAAGACCTTTAGAAGGTATTCTGTCCATAGAAGACCTTCAGAAGGTCTTCTGTCCGTAGAAGACATTTAAAATGTATTCTGTCCATAGACGACCTTTAGAAGGTCTTCTGTCCATAGAAGACCTTTAAAAGGTCTTCTGGTCATAGAAGACCTTTAGAAGGTCTTCTATCCGTAGAAGACCTTTAGAACGTCTTCTGTCCACAGAAGACCTTTATAAGGACTTCTGTCCACAGACGACCTTTAGAAGGTCTTCTGTCCATAGAAGACCATTAAAAGGTCTTCTGTCCATAGAAGACATTTAGAATGTATTCTGGTCATAGAAGACCTTTAGAAGACCTGTCCACAGAAGACCTTTATAAGGACTTCTGTCCATAGACGACCTTTAGAAGGTCTTCTGTCCATAGAAGACCTTTAAAAGGTCTTCTGTTCATAGAAGACATTTAGAATGTATTCTGTCCATAGACGGCCTTTAGCAGGTCTTCTGTCCATAGAAGGCCTTTAAAAGGTCTTCTGTCCATAGAAGACCTTTAGAAGGTCTTCTGACCAGAGAACACCTTTAGAAGGTCTTCTGGCCATAGAGGATCTTTAGAAGGTCTTCTGTCCATAGATGACATTTAGAAGGTCTTCTGTCCATAGAAGACATTTAGAAGGTCTTCTGTCCATAGAAGACATTTTAGAAGGTCTTCTGTCCATAGAAGACATTTGGAATGTATTCTGTCCAAAGAAGACCTTTAGAAGGTCTTCTGACCAGAGAAGACCTTTAGGAGATCTTCCGTCGTAGAAGACCTTGAGAAGGTCTTCTGTCCGTAGAAGACATTTAGAATGTATTCTGTCCATAGACGACCTTTAGAAGGTCTTCTGTCCATAGAAGACCTTTAGTAGGTCTTCTGGCCATAGAAGACCTTTAGATGGTCTTCTGTCCATAGACGACCTTTAGAAGGTCTTCTGTCCATAGAAGACTTTTAGCAGGTCTTCTGTCCATACACGACCTTTAGAAGGTCTTCTGTCCATAGAAGACCTTTAGAATGTCTTCTGACCATAGAATACCTTTACAAGGTCTTCTGGCCATAGAAAATCTTTAGAAGGTCTTCTGTCCATAGAACACATTTAGAAAGTCTTCTATCCATAGAAGACATTTGGAATGTATTCTGCCATAGACGACCTTTAGAAGGTTTTCTGTCCGTAGAAGACTTTTATAAGGTCTTCTGTCCGTAGAACACCTTTAGAAGGTCTTCTGACCATAGAAGGCCTTTAGGAGGTCTTCCGTCGTAGAAGACCTTTAGAAGGTCTTCTGTCCGTAGAAGACATTTAAAATGTATTCTGTCCATAGACGACCTTTAGAAGGACTTCTGTCCATAGAAGACCTTTAGAAGGTCTTCTGTCTATAGAAGGTCTTCTGGCCATAGAAGGTCTTCTGTCCATAGAAGACCTTTAGCAGGTCCTCTGTCCATAGAAGACCTTTAGAAGGTCTTCTGTCCGTAGATGACCTTTAGAATGTCTTGTGTCCCGGATACATTTAGAATGAATTCTGTCCATAGACGACCTTTAGAAGGACTTCTGTCTATAGAAGACCTTAAGAAGGTCTTCTGTCCGTAGAAGACATTTAGAATGTATTCTGTCCAGAGAAGACTTTTAGAAGGACTTCTGTCCATAGATGACCTTTAGAAAGTCTTTTGGCCATAGAAGACCATTAAAAGGTCTTCTGTCCGTAGAAAACATTTAGAATGTATTCTGTCCATAGACGACCTTTAGAAGGTCTTCTGTCCATAAAAGACCTTTAAAAGGTCTATCCGTAGAAGACCTTTAGAAGGTCTTCTGTCCACAGAAGACCTTTAGAAGGGCTTCTGTCCATAGACGACCTTTAGAAGGTCTTCTGTCCATAGAAGACCTTTAAAAGGTCTTCTGTCCATAGAAGACATTTAAAATGTATTATGTCCATAGACGAACTTTAGCAGGTCTTCTGTCCATAGAAGCTCTTTAGAAGGTCTTCTGGTCAAAGAAGATGGCCATAGAAGGCCTTTAGAAGGTCTTCTGTCCTTGGGAGACATTTATAATTTATTCTGTCCATAGACGACCCTTAGAAGGTCTTCTGTCCATAGAAAACCTTTAGAAGTTTTTTTGTCCGTAAATGGTCGTGTGTCATCGGGAGTCGTCTGTCCATCGGGAGCCGTCAATCCGTTAATTTATATATAGGAATAAGAAACAAATCATTTAATACATATATTGCGGTTACTTTCCCCAGAGAAAAAAGATCTTCATAAGAAAAGCTTTTCGTTCCTCCTAATATTGAACATAAAAAATAAATCAGTGTTTAGCAATGTTCCTATTAAACATGTTGGCATTTTTTTTTTTGCCTAAATTGTATTGCTTCTGTTGTGTTTTTTTCTTCTCATCATTCACAAACATATTCTGGAATATGTTAAATTCTTGTTCAATCTAACGCCTTAGGCCCAACAAGATTGTTTCGAATGTTTTTGTTTTCTGTTTCCCTATTCTACGTTACTTTGTTCTCAGTTGTTTTCCCCTTTTTTGTTTGCCATGAAAGTGGTGCACAATATTTTCGTTGCCCTTGTAAAAGATTACAAAAGGGTCTGGGCTTTTGTTTTGTTTGTTAACAAATTTTAAGCCATAATCTGTGACAATTTGGTTATTTATTGTGAATAATTTAAATTTAATATGTATTTGATTGTGACATATTTAAATATTTTGTAAATATTTGCGTGTGTGTGCGTTTGTAGGCTTTAAGTGTTAACGCGAATATATAAATCAATATGCTTCCAGTTTGAAAACAAAACAAGACCACAAAGCATAAGAGGATTTGTATCACACAATCATTGCAAACAAATGCGGAAACAAAAAGCAATCAATAAAGTAAACTTTATTAACATATCAATTAAATATTACGCATTTTTATGCCGGGAATGCATGGAGCTGGAGTGGAGCTTTATAGATACCAAACGAAGGACTGATTGGGCTTATTATGTAAATGTTCAGGGACTTAGCTAGCTTTCGTCTTTCACATCAGGTAGAAATTGTTATCCCCGTTCTATTATCTGGGAAAGTGCATTTAGATTCTTTTAAATATTTTATCGTGGTTCATCTTTAATGTTATTAAGCCAAGTTTGCTATGAAATTTTTATTTTAAACAAGTATTAAAATTGTTGACTTTGAAAAATTCGAGTTTTGCATGTTCTCACCATCAGAAAAATATAAACCAAGAAGCTATTTTAACCAGATTGAAATGTTTAGGAGTTAGCTTAGATACCGATTTACACGTAACAATATCCCTAGGAAGGTGTTCAGCAAGAAACAGGTAAATCGGTATCTAAGCTAACTCTTAAACATTTCAATCTGGCTGAAATAGCTTATGGTTAAAATAGCTTAGTATTGCCAGGCCAATACCAATCCCTAGCCAAATATCGAATCATTAATGTAAGGTCTCATGAGAACATTTTTGCTCCTATGGGATCTTACCGTACTCTTTAAGAAGAGCATCAAAAAAAAAAGAGAAAATTTAAGGCGATTGTTGTCGAGGTGAGTTCTGTACAAAAGTTAGGTGAAAGTAAAATATTAGTATCAAATTACCTAAACTGCATATTAACCAACTTTATATTTATGATGTTATGTGTTTGTTAAGTGTTCGGAATCTGTATACCAAGTGTGTGTTTTTAATGGTATTTTGTATTGCCGATTACTCAGTATAATTAAATTTCATGTACAGTTTTAGTTACGTTCCACTCCAAACCCCTTCACCCTTTTTTAACAAAGATGTCAATATTATAAGATAGGAAAAGTCAATTGTTAAAAATTAACTGTAGAGGGAGTTAACCTCTGTTGCTACGATATCATAGCAACATTCTGTTAAACGAAAACTGTTACTCATTGGAATATTGACAAGAAAAACATTAAAACTCAAGTTTGACGGCATTCGCTTTTGACAAAACACGACGTTAATGTTTTCTGCCGCGAGAAATGGGAATCAAAAACGATTGGCATTGCTGTTATCAATTCCAGTGAGTTGTGTAGCCATCTGTAACCAAAATGTGGAACTATTATCACATGTTTTTGGAATATGCATTTGTTCGAGTCTTTATATCTATACGTCTTTGTTTTTAAATCATAAGATCCCAACCATCAATATAGTACTTGCCGGTATTTGCATTTGTTTAAGTCATTTCCAAAATAGTAGGATACCGTCATGTATGGAATTACGAAAATCGGGAGGTACCGTTCTATGGGGGCTATATCAAAAAGTGGACCTACACCGACAAATTTCAGGTGGAAAGTTTTATAACCCCAACGTCGGAAAGGTTTTTACCTCCAACGTAGACTAAATACCAAATTTCAGCCATATCGGTGGGTTGTTGTGATCACAATCTTCAAAATACCGAAAATAAGGAGGTGCCGTTCCATGGGGGCTATATGTATGCTTGGACCTTTACCGACAAATTTCAGGTGGAAAGATTTATACCCCCAACGAAGACTAACTACCAAATTTCATCCATTCCAATGGATTATTGTTGTCATAACCTTTAAAATACCGAAAGTCTTGAGGTACCGTTCCATGACTGCTATATTAAGGCGTGGACCTGTACCGACAAATTTGTGGGGGAAAGTTTTATACCCCCAACGAAGAATAAATACCAAATTTCAACCATTTCGGAGGAACATTGAGGCCACAACCTTCAAAATACCGGAAATCGGGAGGAACCTTTTTATGTGGGCTATATGAAGTCGTGGACCTATACCGAAAAATTTCATATGGAAACTTTATACCTCAAATGAAGACTAAATACTAAATTTCAGCCATTTCGGTGGAATTTCGAGGCCACAGCCTTCAAAACACCGGAAATCAGGAGGTACCGTTCTATGGGTGCTATATGAAGGCGTGGATCTACATATATCTACAAAAGGGGAGAGTTTTATACACCTAACGAAGACTTAGTACTAAATTTCAGCCATTTCGGTGTGATAATGTAGGTATAACCATCAAAATACTGAAAATAGGTGGACCGATTTAGCACATTTGCAATACCAAACATCCTAGTAGTAATAGAAACTTCGATATCAAATTACAAAGTATTTTGATTTCAACAGACGGACGGACAGGCGGGCATGTTTTTTCCATATACCACTATGTGGGGAGGGTATTATAAGTTGGTTTTGGCCAAAAAGTTTGTAACGCATCGAAATAATGGTCGTAGACCCATACATATATATGGTAAATTTCAAATTTCCTTTACAATTCCATCGAAAAAAAATTAAAAACAATTTTTACCAGCACATTCACGATTTTTGGTACATGGGTTAAGAAAAATATCGTGGTTTCAAATCTGTTCGCGTTCACAAAATTGGATGCTGCGCCCAAAAGTTATGGGGGGTTTTATTCCCTTATAAAGAAAAAATATTTAAAAATTCCCTTTGTGTTGTAATACCAAAATGTAAATATACATCGGTAACAACATTTAATATCTATCCGTAAGCGCCTAAATATTTGCTAAATTTATTTTCATTTTCGCGGAAAATCACAAAATAATGAAGAAATCTTGGTGTAAATTTTATTTAATCTAACTCAGAGTCCATAAAAATCTCTAAAAAATAAAAATACATACATAATCCAGACAATGTCCAGAAAAATGTGAGACCAAAATTTTATAGATTAGGATTTTAAATTGCATATTGCAGCTACAACAAAAGACAAAAGTTTATTGTTCCAACATTATTTCAAGAATATATTTTTTGGTTTAATACGAAAAATTTGAGAACATTTTTTGGGAGTTATTCTACTATTTCGCAAAATTTCCAAACAAAACCTGATATATTTTGCTAAAACCTCTTCAAGGAAAATAGTTTATCATCGTGAAAGTATATTTGCTTAGTGTGATAAGCAATAGAATTAGGAAATAAAGAGTGATATTGATATTACAATCAAAGAAAAAACATAAAAGTAAAACCGTATAACGCGCGAAATAGTTAAAATCAGTTGAGGCGCATGTGCTTTTTACATAGAGTGAGTACATCTCTGTCAATATGTTTGCATTTTTCCATGTTTCATTCAGCGATCAAAGTGTGCCATCAGTTGCATCTTACTACACCAAAATGCTTCATGTGGGTAAAAATAACGCGATGTTCATATGATTATAAGGCGAATCCGATTTCAGTGACCCCCTGCTAAAAATACGTCAATAAGACAAATTTTATACAGATTCGTCAAGAACCGCGGATGTGCTACCAGATTCTTTTTTTGGTTAAATACGATTACTACTCCCGAAGCTCTGTAATTTATGACACACCTTTTTGACAAATATTATAAGCACGTATAAAGGATTCCATTTTGTAAAACATTTTAAGGGAAATCGCGGTTTAGTATGCGGATTAGTCAAAATAAAATTTAGCTTATTTTCCTATTTTCAGGGTATCTATATCAGCGGTTTTAGTGGATGGATTCGATCGCGGTAGGGCTCATTAAATCCGGCGCGGAAAAAACTAAAATCACGCGGCGTTCAAGGGTACCTGAGTCACAGTTGTAAATTGTGAAGCCAAAAAATAGGTTTTTAAAGAAAATTTGCGCAAAAATTCAACTTTGGACTCCTATTACTAAGGAGCTTAACGGAGCACACTCATGAGATATACATCAAATGTCGTGGAATCACGAGTTCTACAATCCAGTAGGTAGTGTAGGTCATTATCTGGTTGCGCCCTCCAATTATGAGAAAAATTCAAAAAACCCCGATTTCAAAACTTCAAAATGTCAGTGTCGATTTAAGGGGGATAGACTGTATATATCAAGAAGTTCTACATTAGAACCATGTTGTCCAAGGGGTATTCTTGAATTCTTTCCATGAGCTCAGGTGTGAATTTTCCCTGGTTAGACCAGAAATCAAGAAAAAACACAAAAAAAACACAAAACTTGCTAACTTCAACACATTTTTACCCATTTTTTATATTACCACCAACACAGATTCCACGTAATTTATTTATTATGGTCTTTATTATGAGACCCCGGCTAAAACACTTCAATTAATATAAATATATTCATATTATATAAAATATATTGACAGTTCGCGACTTATTAAATGGCGAACCTCAACTTCAACGATTGCAAAACATTTTTGAATATTACCATATACCAAAATGAATGTCTCGACGAGCTGAGTCGATCTGGCTATGTGTGTCCGTCCGTCCGTCCGTCTGTCCATCTAAATTTTGTAATCACGCTACGTCGCAATTTTAATCCGATCGTCACCAACTTTTGGGTGTTGACGAAGGTCGTGGAGGGGAAGAAGCGTTTGGTGATAGTCGGATAATATTCAGGGGTCGGAATGGATAAAAAACTCATTTGAAGAAAAAGTCAACGTTTTATTCCAAAGCAAATATCTCAGCTTCTATAAGGGGTATATCAAATGCAAAACCTGCTAATGAAAGTAGAAAATATCACCTTTACAACAATGTAACGTAGGCTGTCGTAGGTGATCAAAGAACGAAGATATCGCAATAGCCGCTAATAGAACCCAACTTTTCATTTTTGCGATTTTAATAATAATGACCAATATCACAGCTTTGGTTGGGGACCTTCCAAAAACAAAGTCTGACTATGTAAGTAGAAAATCCCATCTTTACAATGATGTAAAGCAGGTTGGCGTACGTGACCAAATAACGGAGATATCGCAATAGTCGGTAGTACATCCCATTTTTTAATTTTTTGTAATCACGCTACACGTCGCAATTTTGATTGGATCGTCACAAAATTTTATGGGTTAATGGGGTTTCTACAGAGGAAGAAGCGTATTTATTTTGGTGATGGTCGGATAATATTCAGGGGTCGGAATGGGCAAAAAACATATATGGAGAAAACGTCAACGTTTTATTCCAAAGCAAATATCTGAGCTTCTATAAGGGGTATATCAAAAGCAAAACCTGCTAATGCAAGTAGAAAATATCACATTTGCAACGATGAAACGTAGGTTGTCGTAGATGATCAAACAACGATGATATCGCAATAGCCGCTAATAGAACATATCTTTGCATTTTTGCGATTTTAATAATAATGACGAATATCACTTTCATAGTCAGACTTTTCTTCAAAAAGGAAACTGACTATGTAAGTAGAAAATCCCATCTTTACAATGATGTAAAGCAGGTTGGCGTAGGTGACCAAATAACGGAGATATCGCAATAGTCGGTAGTACATCCCATTTTTTAATTTTTTTGTAATCACGCTAAACGTCGCAATTTTGATTGGATCGTCACGAAATTTTGGGTGCTATTGGGGGTCCACAGAGGAAAAAACCTATTGATTTTGGTAATGGTTGGATATTATTCAGGGGTCGGAATGTGAAAAAACTTATTTGGAGAAAAGGCCAAGGTTTTATTTCAAAGCGAATATCTCTCTTCTGTAAGAGGTATATCGAAAGCAATGACAATGAAAGTAGAAAATATCACCTTTACAACGATGTGAAGTATGCTGTCATAGGTGGTCAAAAAACAGAGATATCGCAATAGTCGGTAATGCATCCGATGAATATTTTTATGTGTTACAAACATTATACCCTCCATATTATGGTGGATGGTATAAAAATAGGTTGAATCCAACGTGTCTTTTATTGTTTTCTCTCGATTTGTGATTTAACCACACTTTTCACAATTTTTCTGTCAAAGTAAATTTAGAAGCAATTTAAATAAGAATCTTCTCGCTAATGTATAACTTTTTAAAATTTGACCTGCGTCTACCATAAAATGATGCTGACATTTTGTAGCCAGATTTTAAGTTTTTTTTTTTAATTTGTTTTTTTATTTTCATTCTGCAAGCAGGTAATTTATAGGATTGTAGAAATCGCGATTCTGAGCTTCACAGAAATCTGTATCCAATTACGGAAATTCTGTGTGAAAATTTTTCTAAAAATCATATTTTTTCGGGCTCAATTTTTGCAATTGTCATTCGATTCCCTCGTGCTTCATTACAAGTTTAAGATTTTTAAGATCCTGTTTATTCCCCGTGAAAATGTATCTACTAAAATAGGAAAATCACCTATTTTTTTTTTTTTTTTTTGAATTATCATTTTATTGCGTTTTCTGCGGATCATTTCCGAAAACGAAAAAAACGAATACACCATTCTCGTCTTTGCAGAAAAATAGGGATTGCCTGCTATCGATGCAATCGATGTTACATCTTACCCACCAAATTAAATTTAGAAAAATATATAAAAATTTAATGGTATGGTCTTGCTGCACAAGAATATCGCAAGCTGACAAAGTGATTTACGCATATTTTAAAAATTCATATAAAATAAAATGGTTTATTTGAACTATATTTCTTTAAAAAGCTTCTGGATTTATCTAAAAAACCTATTCTTATATAATAAAGACAAAGCAGGAAAAATAACAGAAGTACTCCGATAAATTTTTTCTAATACTTTCAACTTTAGAATGCATGTGAAAATGATTTTTATAAACAATTTTTTTCCCAAATATAAACTCATCCCTCCGGCGATTTTTTCTTGTTTCTGGGTTTTTCTCATCTATGAACATTGCTGTTTCAGAATCCGCAAAAACTTCCCAGGTGTAAGCAGTTTTCATTTAAAGTTAGTTAAGGCGCACCGCACAGTGCATCACATTGTTTTATAAGCAGGCGATACAGTCAGTCCAATGTCCCTATTTGAACCTTAAAAATGGTAAAACCTACTAATTATCAATCTTGTAGAGAATTTTCACTGCTACAACACCTTTTTTAGTCTTATTTCGACAGCACTTGCGGTTTCCAAGCAAAATCGCGGAAACCTAAAACAACACTAAACATGTGAACTTTGATCTCTATTAATTTTAAAATCTCTCCGGCGATTTTTTTTTTTTTTTTGATTTTTCTTCTCTATGAACATTGTAGTTTCAGAATCCGCAAAAACTTCCTAGATGTAAGCACCTTCCTTTTGAATTCATTCGATAAATGTATGTAAATGCGAAATTATATTAGTTAATTGAAAAGCCAAACTTTTCCTATATTCCAACTTAGTAATCCCATTTTTCAAAGTTCACAAATAACAGTGTGAACCGAAATTTTGGGGCAGAGATAATTCCTTCTGGGGATGAAAACCCTTGGTGAGTATATTAAGAATCCCGAAGGACAGATCCGCCCTGAGTCGAACTTCAGAGTTATGGCGTGATGAAGTTTCTCCTGAAGACCCTGTAAGGCATCCGAAATTAGCTTTATATCTTTGTTAGCTGTTGTTTTAGCTTACTTATGAGATGACATATCTTCAGTCAAATCGAATGAGGATTATTTTCGTAGAGCATATTGGCCTTCTAATTCGCTTCCTTCAATGTTCTTTTCGTCCTTTATTTTAAGAACCGCTATAAAAGTACCACTAGATGAAGTTTTTCAGCTTCGAAATGTTCTGCAAAAATGTCGCTCAGAAATTTTTTTTCATTGACGACTAATCGATTTTGTTGCGTTTCCATGTTTTTTTTTTTTTTTTTTGAAATTTGACATATGGGATTCAAAAAAAAATTTCCACAAAAAATTGAGAACATAGGTTCACATTTGGATGTACCCCTATATATAGGTACTGTCCGATTTTAGGCTTTTTAAAGTTTTTTCTATATTTTCTGATCGACTTAGCTGTATTTTGGCATTTAGGGTTGCTAGTAGTCAAACATTTGATTTTACCATTATTATGGCGGATTTACCATTATTATAATTGGAATAGACCAAATGTAGCATATTTTCCAAAATCCGTTTACCTGACTTTCTCTATTTCTGAATATACCGTGTATGTTACACACACAACAACTAATTTGTTTTTTTGCACATTCATTCATTTAGCAAGTATCTAGTTGACACAACAAAAACCAAGTAACTATCCTTTTTGTCGGTTGTTTTTGTTATTTCCGACCGAATTCTGCATTTATTGGCTTGATGTTGTCATTAACAGGTATATCAACAGATATGTACAAAAAATCGAACATGGTTAAAAAAAATCAATTTTCAATCTAAATTTTTAAAAATGCATCGTTTGTAATAATTTAGTTGACTAACTGTATGTGCATTTTGTAATTTGAAATTTCGATTTTTGTGAATGATTTAGCATTTCGACTAATCAGGGTTTGACAACAAGCCATTTGCAGTAGCCTTATTGTACACGCGATTGAGATCTAAGTTGCGTTTTTCAACGTATTCCGTAGTAATGTTAGCGGGACCACTCAACAAAAAATCTGCACATCATCGGCATACATCATGACTTGGTTGTGTAATAATTGATGAGGTTGGTCATTAGTAGACAGCGGAATTTTATGCAACCCTTATTTTTGGTCCGATTTATGTCAAATTTTGGGACTGGGCATATTTTTGGTTTCTGATTACATTGCAATCGAAACATATGACATATGCAAAATTATGCAAAATGCATAAATTTTTTACATATGCAAAATTTATGCATTTTGCATATTTTCTTATGCAACAAATATTTCAATAATAGGTACATGAAGGCCTGAAGCTAAACCGACAAATGGTAGGTGGAAAATTTTCTACCCCCAACGAAGATTTAATACCAAATTTCAGCCATTTCGGAAGGATATTGAGGGCACAACCTTCACAATACCAGAAATCTGGAGGTACCGTTCTATGGGGCTATATGAAGACGTGGACCTATACCGACAAATTTCAGGTGGAAAGTTTTATATCCACAACGAAGACAAAATGCCAAATATCAGTCATTTCGTTGGGATATTGGGGCCACAACCTTCAAAATACCGAAAAACGGGAGATACCATTCTATGGGGGCTATATAAAGACGTGGACCTGTGCCGACAAATTTCAGGTGTATGTTTTATACCCACAACGAAGACTAACTACCAATTTCAGTCATTTCGGTGGGATTTTGAGGGCACAACCTTCAAAATACCAGAAATCCGGGGGTACCGTTCTATGGGGGCTATATGAAGGCGTGGACCTCTACCGACAAATTTCAGGTGGAAAGTTTTATACCCACAGCGAACACAAATTGCCAAATTTCAGTCTTTTCGGTGGGATATTGAGGCCACAACCTTTAAAATACCGAAAATCGGGAGGTACCATTCTTTGGGGGCTATATGAAGACGTGGACCTGTGCCGACAAATTTCAGGTGGAATGTTTTATACCCCCAACGAAGACTTAATACCAGTTTTCAGTCATTTCGGTGGGATATTGAGGCTACAACTTTCAAAATACCGAATATCGGTAGGTACCGCTCTATGGGGGCTATATGAAGACGTGGACCTATGCGGACAGATTTCAGTTGTAAAGTTGCATACCCCTAACGAAGACTTAATACCAAATTTCAGCCATTTCGGTGGGATATTTAGACCATAAATCCTTGATTATATTTTTGCATATGGTTTTGCATATGCTCATTTTATGCAGATATGTACAAATATGTCAAAATATGCACGATATGCAAAATATGCAAAAATTTCTGGGCCTAATTCGATTTATTTTGTAATAAAAAGAGTTTCTGTCTAATCAGATTTTTTCTACAACCATCATAACCATATATGCAATTGCATAGGATTCCGCTGTCTAGTCATTAGCTTATTATGAGAAAAGCCGTGGACTATTTATTGAGTTTTGGGGGTCGCCCTTAGGTACCAAAAGAGGTCTTGAAAACGAATATTCCACGCATACAGATTGAAATCGATTGTAGAGATACACATTATAAAATTTTTAGCTGCGAGTGTAAACCTGAAAAAATGACGCAGTTTCATGCAGAGATTTTGATTGATCTACTGAGTAAAAGGCTTTCGAGGGGCTTTTGTTAAATTATACCAAACGCGTAGTAAATGAGTCATAATTCGTTGAGTTTTAGAGTTATAAACATGAAAATTTTACACAAAATAAAATAGAAGTCGTAGAAAAAATACAAGTGGCTAACTCAGAAAACGGATTTTTTTAAGTTGTGTAACACTTTGAGTTGATGAGCGATATGTATTTGGTAGTGTTACACAACAGACTATGGTCTTTGCATAGGTAAAAAAAATCAAATAAAAAATTGACTTAACAACTCATCATCGCCTTTTGGTATCTCTCGTATTCCACACATGACCCAAATGCTTAACATTAATAAACATTAAAAAGATTTTAAAATTTTCTTAAAAGTACAACATCATTCATATTGATATTGCAATTTCTTTTCCGATGCTTACAATGCCCATTAACAATAATGATGACATTTAAGCCACACAGGACTTTATGGCTACTGAGTGATCTTTTTGCATACTTAAGTAGAAAGTGTCCCCAATTGCCGCAATACACAATGAAATAATTACCATCAATATCATTAACTATTAAAGTATCGCTTCTTTATCTTTCCGTTCTGAAATTTATGCGTTTAAACATTGCATCAACTTTAATGCACTTCCTTCCGTCGCAAAAAAAAACAAGAAACGAAATTGTCGCCAGCCGACACTTTTTGATATCTTATGTGCATCGTCATATGGTAGTTGTGGTGGTACACGTATATGTACGAGTATATACATGCATAGATATGTATATCAATATTTTCCTTACGGCTTTCACATCCTTCATCCATTCGTATTTTATGTGTATGCGTGCCTTTAATAAGGGAAATGTTGCAACCGCTTGACAAATTGTGGCCAAGAAATATTATCGTGGCATGACAACATTCACAACAACAACGACTTTTCGAGCTTCAGCCACACAAACAACAACAATTAGAAGAAGAAGAAGAACACCGACGTTAGTGCATATCGTCCTTAATGTTGCACGTGGTTGTAATACCAAAATATTGTATGACCCGAAAAAATGCACGCTGCGGCAGGCTGCCTTGAGTGGCGCATCCACCACATACATTCATTTCAACTTCCCTTTGGCTAGGTGTAGTAGCAATTGTTAGGGTTCCAACTGATATTTACACTGCCAGACCATGCACATTCGCAGACTTACTAATACATACATACATATGTACATACTTTCATCCATTCATCTTTTCGACTGATTGTGAAAGTATACTGGATAGCAAGCAACTACAGGCATGGCAAGCCACCCAACACAAATGCATTGTGGACCAAATAAACAGAGCATAAACCCACAACCCAATGTACATTCCTTAGCCATTCTAAAGCATTAAAACGAACAATCAACATGTGTTGGTGCGTATATACAAACGTGTAGAAACGCATGTTATTGTATGCATGTACATAAAAACATCTTCAGCAATCTATTCCCTTTGAGGTATTGTGCGTATGCTTAAATACAGAATAGGGTGATGAGCAAGGTGATGGTGAATAACATATATCGTACAGAAAAGTGGAACAATAGGAGGACAAGTTACGAAATATAAAAGGTGTCCTCCTGAAAGATAAAGCTTGGGTCCGGAAGGGCTGAAACCCGTCAGTGGCTGCATGTTTAAACATCTGTCTTATGAGGAGCTATAAATATGGGGGAGGGGGCAATATTCACCCAAGAAAAAACTACCAGGATCTATAGAAGCACCCTTTCTTTCCGAAAGAGTCTATAGAATCACCCTTTCTTTCAGAAAGGGCCTATAGAAGCAGCCTTTCATTCAGAAAGGGTCTATACAAGCACCCTTTCTTTCAAAAAGGGTCTATACAAGCACCCTTTCTTTCAAAAAGGGTCTATAGAAGCACCCTTTCTTTCAGAATGGGTCTATAGAAGCACCCATTTATTCAGAAAGGGTCCGTGGAAGCACCCTTTCTTTTAGAAAGGGTCCGTAGAAGCACCCTTTCTTTCAGGAAGGGCATATACAAGCACCCTTTGTTTCAGAAAGGGTCTAAAGAATCACCCTTTGTTTCAGAAAGGGTCTAATGAATTACCCTTTGTTTCAGAAAGGGTTATAGAAGCATTCTTTGTTTCAGACTGGGTCAATAGAAAAAGCCTTTCTTTCAGAAAGCGTCTATAGAAGCACCCTTTCTTTCAGAACGGGTCTATAGAAGCACTCTTTGTTTCAGAATGGGTCAATAGAAAAAGCCTTTCTTTCAGAAAGCGTCTATAGAAGCACCCTTTCTTTCAGAACGGGTCTATAGAAGCACTCTTTGTTTCAGAATGGGTCAATAGAAAAAGCCTTTCTTTCAGAAAGCGTCTATAGAAACACCCTTTCTTTCAGAAAACGTTTATAGACGCACCTTTTCTATCAGCAAGGGTCTATAGAAGCACCCTTTGTTTCAGAAAGGGTCTAAAGAATCACCCTTTGTTTCAGAAAGGGTCTAATGAATCACCCTTTGTTTCAGAAAGGGTTATAGAAGCATCATTTCATTCAGAAAGGCCTATAGAAGCACCCTTTCCTTCAGTAAGGGTCTATGGAAGCACCCTTTCTTTTGGAATGGGTCTATAGAAGCACCCTTTCTTTCAGAAGGGTCTATAGAAACACCATTACTTTCAGAAGCGGTCCATATAACCACCCTTTCTTTCAAAAAGAGTCTATAGAAGCACCCTCTCTTTCAAAAAGGCTCTATAGAAGCACACTTTCTTTCAAAAAGGGTCTATAGAAGCACCCTCTCTTTCAAAAAGGCCCTATAGAAGCACACTTTCTTTTAAAAAAAGTCTATAGAAGCACCCTTTCTTTCAGAAAGTGTCTATAGATGCAAACTTTCTTTCAGAAAGGGTCTAAAGAAGCACCTTTTTTTCAGCAAGAGTCTATAGAAGCACTCTTTCCTTCAGAAAGGGTCCATAGAAGCACCCTTCCTTTAAGAACAAGTAGAAGCACCCCTTCTTTCAGAAAGGGCCTAAATCAGCACCCTTTCTTTCAGCAAGGGTCTATAGAAGCACTCTTTCTTTCAGAAAGTATCTATAGAAGCACCCTTTCTGCCAGAAAGGGTCTATAGAAGCACCCCTTCTTTCAGGAAGGGTCTACAGGAGCAACCTTTCTTTGACAAAGGGTCTATAGAAGCACCCTTTCTTTGAGAAAGTCTCTATAGGAACACGCTTTGTTTCAGAAAGGGTCTATAGAATCACCCTTTGTTTCAGACAAAGTCTTTCAGAAAGGGTCTCTCTTTCTTTCAGAAAGGGTCTCTCTTTCTTTCAGAAAGGGTCTCTCTTTCTTTCAGAAAGGGTCTATAGAAGCAGCCTTTCAATCAGAAAGGGTCTTTAGAAGCACCCTTTCAATCAGAAAGGGTCTGTAGAAGCACCCTTTCAATCAGAAAGGGTCTGTACAAGCACCCTTTCAATCAGAACGGGTCTGTACAAGCACCCTTTCAATCAGAAAGGGTCTGTAGAAGCACCCTTTCAATCAGAAAGGGTCTGTAGAAGCACCCTTTCAATCAGAAAGGGTCTGTAGAAGCACCCTTTCAATCAGAAAGGGCCTGTAGAAGCACCCTTTCTTTAAGAAAGGGCATGTGGTAGAGTTGCGTCGTTCATGAACGAACCGGCTCAAAGAAACGATTCCGTGAAAAGAACGAACGGATCCGTATCCATCTCATTCTTTTATATCATTCATTTAGATCCCCGATGACCGAGTCATTGCTGCTTACAAAATTAGCAGCATTGGTTTTGCAGTCAAACTCTAAACAAACGCTGCGTTAGCGCAAGCAGCACAAATTTCCACACAAAACACACAATGATTCAGAGAGCTAGTCTCGCTCAGTAACTCACCTCATTCAGTAGCACATCTCGGTCATATCTTTCTTTTGCATCATTCGTTCATCTGGTTCTTTCATATCAAAACCACCACCACTACGTTCAGAAACAAAACCACCCCCATTACCACACAAACAAGCAAGTAACACAAATGTTCGTGAACGAACATTTTCAAAAGAACGATTCGGTGAAAAGAGCCACGGAGTCATATGCAACAGAGAACGAACGACTTCAAAAGAAAATAATACAGTCAAATGTATTGTTGAACTAAAAAGAGCCAACGAACGAAGTGAACAAGCCGGATCTTTTTGGTGAACGGAATGAAAAAGATCGATCCGCTCAATGAACGAGATTGCCCAACACTAGCATGTGGAAGCATCCTTTCTTTATGAAAGGGTCTGTAGAAGCACCCTTTCTTTAAGAAAGGGTCTGTAGAAGCACCCTTTCTTTAAGAAAGGGTCTGTAGAAGCACCCTTTCTTTAAGAAAGGGTCTGTAGAAGCACCCTTTCTTTAAGAAAGGGTCTAAAGAAGCATCCTTTCATTAAGAAAGGGTATATAGAATCACCTTATGTTTCAGAAAGGGTCTATAGAAGCACCCTTTCCTTCAGAAAGGGTTTATAGAAGCACTCTTTCCTTCAGAAAGGGTCTATAGAAGCACCCTTTCTTTCAGAAAAAGTTTATAAAAACACACTTTGTTTCAGAAGGGTCTATAGAAGCACCAATTTTTTCAGAAGGGGTCTATAGGAGCATCCTTTCTTTCAGAAAGGGTCTATAGAAGCATCCTTTCTTTCAGAAAGGGTCTATGAAGGCACCCTTTCTTTCAGAGAGGGTCTATAAAAGCACCCTCTCTTTCAGAAAGGGTCTATAGAAGCACCCTTTGTTTTAGAAAGGGCCTATAGAAGCACCTTTTGTTCCAGACAAGGTCTATAGAAGCACCATTTCTTTCAGAATGGGTCTATAGAAGCACCCTTTCTTTCAGAAAAAAGTTTATAAAAACACACTTTGTTTCAGAAGGGTCTATAGAAGCACCAATTTTTTCAGAAGGGGTCTATAGAAGCACCATTTCTTTCAGAATGGGTCTATAGAAGCACCCTTTCTTTCAGAAAAAGTTTATAAAAACACACTTTGTTTCAGACGGGTCTATAGAAGCACCAATTTTTTCAGAAGGGGTCTATAGGAGCATCCTTTCTTTCAGAAAGGGTCTATAGAAGCACCTTTTCCTTCAGAAAGGGTCTATAGAAGCACCCTTTCTTTCAGAATGGGTCTATAGAAGCACCCTTTCTTTCAGAAAAAGTTTATAAAAACACACTTTGTTTCAGAAGGGTCTATAGAAGCACCAATTTTTTCAGAAGGGGTCTATAGGAGCATCCTTTCTTTCAGAAAGGGTCTATAGAAGCATCCTTTCATTCAGAAAGGGTCTATAAAAGCACCCTTTCTTTCAGAGAGGGTCTAGAGAAACCCCCTTTCTTTCAGAAAGGGTCTAGAGAAGCCCCCTTTGTTTCAGAAAGGGTCTAGAGAAGCCCCCTTTGTTTCAGAAAGGGTCTATAGAAGCACCATTTCTTTCAGAATGGGTCTATAGAAGCACCCTTTCTTTCAGAAAAAGTTTATAAAAACACACTTTGTTTCAGAAGGGTCTATAGAAGCACCAATTTTTTCAGAAGGGGTCTATAGGAGCATCCTTTCTTTCAGAAAGGGTCTATAGAAGCATCCTTTCTTTCAGAAAGGGTCTATAAAAGCACCCTTTCTTTCAGAGAGGGTCTATAAAAGCATCCTCTCTTTCAGAAAGGGTCTATAGAAGTCCCCTTTCTTTCAGGAAGGGTCTATAGGAGCACACTTTCTTTCAAAAGGTGTCTACAGAAGCACGCTTTCTTCCAGAAAGGGTCTATAGAAGCACCCTTTCTTTCAGAAAAGGGACTATTGAAGCACCCTTTTCTTCTTTATTAGAGGGCAAATGATTTCAGAAAGGGTTCTATAAATATTCTAAGGTAAAGATCATTTATGTATCGGGTAAGGGTAATATAATTGGGGGACTTCTCTCATACCAATGAGTGCACCCCGATTCACATTCGCTCAATGGTATGGGACCTACAGTTTATCGCCGAGTCCGAATGGCATGTCCTAAGACACCACTTGTAGAGATGTTTTACATGGCTGAAATACTCAGAAACTGTCACCAACATTACTGAGGGGTATTTTGCCACTGCTGAAAATTTGATGTTGCCTGGCCGGTAAATCGAACCCATGACTTTTAGCGTGCAAGTTGGGTCTGCATACCATTGCACCACGGTGGCACCCATCGGCTTAGTGTACATAGAGAATAATTACATGTTTTTGTACCATACTATCATCACAGTGTATAATGCTGTAGAATACGGAACTTTTTAAACTCTTTTGATCCACTGTCTATACAAATATATATTGGTATATCGTAGAAGAAAATCCCAACAACAATTTCATTGGCAATTGTAAAATCATAAGCCTCTTCAACGCAATAAAGGCATACCTACAATACGTAATACACGACAAGGCTATGGCTTCGCCACACAGAAACTACTCCCAGAAATAGCAGACATAACTGTATGAATACTGACTCTATGCCAATGCCAATGTAGGATAATTTCAAACGCTCGAATACACCAGAGATGGTAGAAACACCAAATCGTAGGAATGTGCACGAAAGCATAGCAAAACATAAATTACACTTTAATTTTCACAAATTAGCCACGGAAGATAAATCAGAAGAGAAATTTGCCTTCTCTTCGTTTTTGCCACTTACTCTGAAGCAAGCATTTATTAGAGGGCAAATGATGGCAGCATTTGCCATGGAAATAAGTTGCATGTTTGTTTGTTCGTTCATGTTTGCACAACTTCAAATACTTAAAGTAATAATTATGGTATTTCCGCAACGTCAATGGGGATTAATGCGCTAACCACTGGATGTGACTTGGTACACTTATACTTAACTTTTTTATACCCTACACGACAGTGTCTATCTGTTCAATACATATTCTAATGAAACTCCATGAAGGGTTCCAACCAGAACATACACCTTTTTGTTGATAATCCTGAAACATTTAGCGAAAGAATGGATCAACAACTAAATTTTGGGCGCTATATACATATATCACAGTTATAGTCCGATAACCATGAGATTACACAACTGTTTAAGTGATATCGGTAGGTGCGTTATGTAGGGGCTATACCAAAACATTTGTTTTAGGGTAACATAATCACAATAGGGGTCTCAAATATAATATATAGTATTTTTAGTCGTCAAGTCATACATACATAAGATAGGTTAGGTTAAGTGCAGCGGGGCTGTTATAATAGACAGCCGCTCCACTATATATATTACTATATGAGCCATTGTGTGGTCCTGGTAGTGCGCAAAAAGATGAAATTTTACGGAAAAGATATTCGCAGTGGACAGAGAGAGTATATATAAAAGAGTATATATAAAACTTTGGCCAAAAATCATGAAATTTGTGTAATGTTGTGTAGCGTTATGTAAAGTTTATTTTTTAAGGTTTTTAGTTGATTTTATATGCAATATTGACAAAAAGTATATAAATTCAATAGAGAGAGTTCACAATCACAACCATAGCCGACCATGTTCGGCATAGTCCCCCTATATTGGTGGGAGTAGCTCCTTGCAGAAAGTGGTCAAAAGAGTTCCACGTTTGAATACAGGGATTGCATTCGCGAATATGTCAAATGGAGATATACAGTGTTTATGTGGTGGAAGATATAAACAGTTCGGCCCGAACATAAGGTACATATCCAGATATCACGCATCAACTTCTCATTAAACAAGTATCAGTCGGCTTTGCCGACAGATATATACCCTCAGCCAATGTGAAGCGAAACTTTCACCTACGGACAGATTGAATGTATTTAAGGTCTCTTCAGAATTTTGTGGCCCTTTTTGGACATTTGAACTTGCCGACAAAAATGTGGATTAGGAATTTACTGCACTAAGGCACAAATGTTGAACCTTTGTGGGGGATGTACCCTTAGGGAGGACCGATATGGGCCATTTTAGAAGTTAAACTAAATTTTGACAAAATATTAGCATTTTAGTGACATTTTTTAAATATTGGGGATAATTGCCGGAAGTTGTGGACCGTTATTGCCCCATGAAACTAAGTTTGAATATAATATGAAGAAGACCAAATATTGGACCAAATCGGTTGAACAAATCGAGAGTTATCGTGCTCTCCGACAGCCACATATGGTGACATAGGGATTTTTTTACACTTTTGGGACTGGTTTCCTAAGAAATATGGACTTGCCCCTGAAAAAACTTTTACCGTCGTAATGGAGGTAGCGAATGCAAAAAGCTTCAACAAAAATCAAAGTGATTCGAGAGAAGTTCTTAAAGTGAACTTATCCGAAATTGTGTGTGTGAGAGGTACCAGAAGGAGTAGACAAACATAGTCCATATTCGAACCTGATCTATATCTGGTAGATATATTAGGATGTGCAAAGTATGCATTACATCGGTCACTCCCTTCAAGAGTTATAGTGCACACAATTTTTCCGAACATTTTTGAACTTTTGTGGAGAGCTACCTGAAGGAGTGGACCGATATGGCTTACCTTCGAATTAAAACTCAGTTTGGACAAAATATTACGAAGGTCAAATTTTTGACCGAATCGGCAGATCCGTTCGAGAGTTATCTTGCGCTCCATCCACTACACACGGTGTTATAGGGGCTTTTTGCATCTTTCAGACTATTTTCTCAGGAAGTATAGAGTTTCCCCTGATGAAACTTGTGCCGTCGTATGGCGGACAATGAATACAAGCTGTTGCAACAAAAACCAAAGCGATTCGAGAGCAGGTCCTAATCTGAACTTATCCAAAATTTTGTGTGGAAGGTACCCGAAGGAGTGAACCGATTGAGTACATTTTGGAACCTCATCTAAGTTTAGTAGAAATTTCACGATGTGCAAAGTATGGGTCAAATCGGTTACTTCCTTCAAGAGTTATCGTGCGCACAAATTTTCCGAACATTTTCGAACTTTTGGAGGTACCGGAAGGAGTGGACCGATATAGCCCATCTTCGAACTTAAACTAAGTTTGGACAAAATATTACGAAAGCCAAATTTTGGATCGAATCGGCTGATCCGTTCGAGAGTTATCGTGCGCTCTAGCCAGCCAGCCAGACAGACATACGGACGGGCATTGCTCAGTCGACTCCAAATTGTCTGAAACACACTTCGTCCAAACATACTTGTGGTCTAAAAAGTGTTTATACCCTCGTTAGCATAAATGCTGAGGGTACAAAAAGTTTTGTATTATTTTTGCCTTATTATGGTTTCAATTGAACATATTTTTGACAGCAAGGACTGATTCTGATAAGAAGATCTATCTCAAAAAATTTTAATGTTATTTGTACACCAATTATTAATTAATTGAAATAAATACCTTCAAAAAATAACTCGAATACGAAACTTCAGATTAGACTCGTATCGAATATTTCCAATCAAAAATTATCTACCGCTCCTTTTTTCAAAACTGTGAGAAAATAATATTATTTTATGCCATAAAAACACCATAACATTATTTTTTACCAAAAGTGATGGAGTCAGTTCAAGCCAACTAAAAAATTCAGAAAATTGAATGAAGAAAATAAGAAAACATTTTTATCCGGAGTCGGGCGATACAAACTACGACTCATAGACTCCGAATCCTATTAACAGTACTGTTTGAGACTACGAAACCCATATTTGGGCTTTGCAAAAACATGGTCGAAAAAATATCTCCGAGAAATGCTCGGCAAAAAAGTTAAGTCGAAAAAAAACTTCATCGGATACCCCAATGGATGTTGTTCTTGCTTGATTCTATCTTAATTTTACTAGTAGATGTTTATGGACACGATAACATTAAAAACTTTTCAAGTACTATGCCCAAAGATTAATCACTTCTGTCGTCACAGAGGAGGCAAACTTATGAAAATTCATAATTTTTGTTTTCTGAAAAAAAGTAAAAAAGTGTCAGTCAGGTTTGCCGACATAGATATACCCTAAGCCTGTGTGAGGGGAGACTTTTATCTATAGACAGATCGAATACGGGCTGCATAAACAATTTTTTCCTAAAAATTGTATGGTATGGGAATTTCAGAATTTCGTGTCCTTTTCTGGACGTATAAAATTTCCGAAGAAAATATCGAAACATTTGGGGTATATAACTTCACGATTGTGGGCCCTGCGAAGAAATGTTTATGTTGTGCTTATAAATTTTACTACGATTAAAGTGCAAAAGCTTTGCACTTTTGTGTAGAAAATACCTGAAAGAACAGATATAGTCCATTTTGGAAGTGGACCTCATTTTAAAAATCATTCCTTTTGATAGATATCGTGCCAAACCGTAATTTTAGTTGGTCAACTTAAGATTTAGAGCTTTTGGGCCATTATATCACTATAGAATGTCGCTGTAATAAAGACCGCAATGAATACCATTGGTGAAAATGCCCAATGTACACACGAACAGCCTTTAAACTGCACTTATTTTAAACTTTTGTGAGGGAGGTATTCGAAGATGTTGTCCCATATAGACCCTTTTGGTACTTGATATATGTATGTCTGAAAGTAATTTTAGGATGTTCAAAGTTTCGATGAAATCGTATATTTAAAATTATGTGTGGGAAGTACCTAAAGCAGTGCATCGATATAATCCATATTCGAACCTAATCTATATCTCGAAGAAATCGATTTGAACCTTCGATATTTATTGTGCGCATCATTTTAGCAAAACATTTAAAGTCTTGTGGGGGTAGTGCCCGTAGGAGTGGACCGATATGACTCAAAGTTTGGACAAATTATTGCGAGATCGAAAATTTGGACCAAATTGGTTGATCCGTTCGAGAGTTATCATGCGTTTGAGCCAGACAAACGGACGAACTGGGCTGAATCGACTCCAAATTGTTTGAAGGGGATATGGTTAAAACATATGGAAGGTGTAAAACCGTTATTTCGATAAGGTACATTTTTATCGTTAGCCTAAAAGATAAGGGTATAATATATTTACAATACAAATTACAGCAGATTCAAATATCATATAACCAATCTTTGAGCAATAATTTCGCTTACGGTTGTTTTCAGATACAACTATGTTAATGATAGGAAAAATGCAGGTGGGTATGCTACTTATGGCAGATATTAGCACTTTATGACGCACAACAATAAATATTCCTCCATGATTTTCTACTACTATTTAGCAACAATTGTATGTAAAATACGAATACAAAATTTTAATTCAGCCTGTAAAACAATTTTCTAATTGGTTTTCGAGATATACTCCATGGAAAACCCTTGATAAATCGTACTGAGGGTATAAAAATTACAAGTTCAGTATTGTGCGGATTAGAAGTGAATGAAATGACATGTGTATTGGACATGTCATTTCATTCACTTCTAATCCGCACAATACTGAACTTGTAATTTTTATACCCTCAGCATTTATGCTAACGAGGGTATATACACTTTCATACGGGCAAAATGTGCCTCATCGAAATAATGGTTTTAGACCCCATGTATGTTTGGACGAAATGTGTTTCAGAAAATTTGGAGTCTATTGAGCGATGTCCGTCTGTCCGATAACTCTCGAACGGATGAACCGATTCGGTTCAAATTTTGGCTTTCGTAATATTTTGCCCAAACTTAGTTTAAGTTCGAAGATGGGCTATATCGGTCCACTCCTTCCGGTACCTCCCACACAAAAGTTCGAAAATGTTCGGAAAATTAGATAAGGTTACAATATGGACTCAATCGGTTCACTCCTTCGGGTACCTCCCACACAAAATTTCGGAAAAGTTTAGTTTAGGGCCATCTCTCGAATCGGGTTGATTTTTGTTTTAGCAACTTGTATTCACTGCCCCCTTACGACGGTACAAGTTTCATTAGGGGCAAGTCCATACTTCCTGAGAAAATAGCATGAAAGTTGCAAAAAAAAACCTATGACACCGCGTGAGGTGGTTGGAGCGCAAGATAACTCTAGAACGGATCTGCCGATTCGATCCAACATATGGCCTTAGTAATATTTTGTCCAAACATAGTTTAAGTTCGAAGATAAGCCATATCGGTCCACTCCTTCAGGTACCTCCCCCACAAAAGTTCAAAAATGTTCGAAAAAATTGTTCGTACGGTAACTGTTGAAGGGAGTGGCCGAATTGGTCCATACTTTACACATCCTTATATATCTACCAGATATAGATCAGGTTGAAATATGGACTATATTTGTCCACTCCATTCGGTACCTCCCACACAAAATTTCGGATAAGTTCACTTTAAGATCTGATATCGAATCACTTTGATTTTTGTTGAAGCAACTTGCATTCGCTGCCTCAATTACGATGGTAAAAGTTTTTTTCAGGGGCAAGTCCATACTTCTTGAGCAAACAGCCCGAAGGGTGTAAAAACCCCATAGGCTGGAGATCCACTTCCATAATGGTCAATGTCGATCCATTCCTTTTAGTATCTCTTCCGCAAAACTTTTGATCTTTAATCCTAATCAACATTTTTGTCGGTTCAAACGCCCAACATTTTTAAAACCCCGTCAATATTTTTTTTGGGAGCAAATTGTTTCAATTTTCATAGGCTGAGGGTATATCTCTGTCGGCAAAGCCGACTGATACTTTTTTACTTGTTTTAATACAGAATGAGCTTAAAGCTTCAAGCTCTTTATATTTACTAATAGCCCTTTATTATTTGATAATGAAATGACATGGCATAAAGAAGTATTCAGATTTATTCAAAGTTCCTCTCAAAAAGAGTATGCAAACAAAAAATGTGTAAATATTTATTAATAAAGTACATTTTCAGTACATAACCTTCAGACCAATATAAGTTTTCACTTTAAATTTCCAAAAATAAAAACTATTTTAGAGAAAAATTTAATAATTTGTTAAAGTAGCTCAAAAAAAAATTCGGGTCAAATCATTTCGTGAGGGGCCCGGCAAAAACAGGTGGTTTTTGAATTTTCGCTCTTATCCGGACGCGCAACTAGATTTGTCTAAGAGCTTATTATGAGATTGTGGTACTCGCGATTTCGCATTTTTTTATGTATAAGTCGAGCGTATAGTCTTCATAGGATCGCAACAATCTGCGCTCAAAGTCAACATTTTTGTGCGTAAATTTTTCTAAAAATCCTATTTTTTTGGTTCAAATTTTACAACTGTCATACGATTTCCGTGGAAACCCGCGTAAATTTAGTTTTTTTTTGGGTTTTAAATCTAATAAGCCACGGCGCGTACAAATCCACCCACTAGATCGGCGAATATGATACCCCTCAAATTTCGAAAATTTGCAAAAAAAAAATTTTTTAAATATCGCGTAGTAAAACGCATTTCGGTTGTGTCAATTTTACTTAAATAAATAGAACTATACGCCTGTTTTAAATGTACGAAAACAGATATTTAAAAACTATCGGGAATCCGGAGCTACAATAGATTTTGCCTAAAAATTGAGTGAGATGCTACATCCACGGTTCTTGATGGATCTTCTCACACGCCGTTCGGACTCGGCGATAAACAGTACGTCCCATATTATTGAGCTAAATATGAATCGGGGTGCACTCATTGATATGAGATAAGTCTCCCTTGTCCCGTATGGGATGTTGTGGAACAATGTTATGTTATGTAATTGCACTTCGTGCAAATTATGGCCATTTTACTGTTTTTTCGACACTAATATGCAACTGGTGCTACATCGTGGTCGCAAGATAGAATTTCACAAAGAGTATATCGAATAAAAGGAATTCATTCGCTGTGTTCGAAAATCGGATGGGCATGTTGTTATTTAGACTATTACGCAGGTCACGTGTGCGCTCTCTTGCTTAACGCTGGTTTAAAGTGGGATGTAGTTAAAATTGATTACTTTAGGGCAGCGTCGCCCATAATATTTCCATCAATACTACAGCATATGTGTATGCATGGGTGAAAAAAACAACAACCACATGATATTCATCGTTTGTTTATTTACACGTACACTATACGTGAGAGAGAGAAGCAAATGCAAAAACAACTCAGTGGGCGCCCTCACTATACTTCTTTGCAAAGACAGCGCGACCCTGCTTTAGGGGATGGCAGAGAAGACTAGTTTCGTCCAACGCCATTTGAACTCATCAGGTCTCTTAGTTCTTTGTATTGAAACAAAGAACCCTTCCCCAATTTTATGACGACTCGAGCTCAAGAAAAAAGTGTGACTGATGAATTCGTTTAAATGCGAATTCAACCGAAACACCTAAAAACTCTCGTAGCCGCATATGTAAACCAAACTAACTACTCCCACTGTCATGTGTCTCCACATTGCGGAGAATGCACATTAGGGTTATGACTTTTTTACAACCTCATATCCCTGTATCATAGCGTGATGAGTTTTGCCATAAGATTACATAAAATCATAATTATAAGGTGATTCGGTGAAAAAACCTCACGCACAAAATGATTTTAAAATTTGAATTTATCAAAATTATGGACAATTTTTTGAAGTCACTGTAAGCAGATATACAATTGAAAATAAACTTTAGAGTCACATGAGATAATTAAACTGACATACATAACATTTATTTCTCACTAATTTTCTTCAATTCTGAGAATCGTAAAAATGTCGTAAACGCTTTTATTTAAAGATATAATTTTTTGTCTAAGTCTGGAGTTTCCCCCATTGGCTTAACTTCATCACTTTCCTCTTTGCAGAGAAAAATGTTTACAAAACGCACTGACAGCTTGCAAAATGTACTGATCGCTACCAATATCATGATTTCATCCCGGCGAAGGGAATTATCAATTGGCTTTTCAGTTTTTGAAATGATGATTTTTTTAGTGAAAACCTGAACTCTTTAAGCATCGAGTATTCTCATGTTAATGAGAATGATGCTCACTTTTCGGCTTTCCCAAAAAACACCAAAACAAAATATTTGCAAGCTGACAGCACGATTCAACTAAGAAATCATCGATTTCTGTTAAGTTGAAATAACATCAACACAGTTACCTGTGAGTATGTCGATGGAATTTTTATTTACAAAATTCCGTTTTGCGCGTGCCTTCGCTGTTTTTTGTTTGTTTTGTTTTAGTTGAAGATTCAATCATATGATTGTCTAAGTCTGGAGTTTCCCCCATTGGCTTAACTTCATCACTTTCCTCTTTGCAGAGAAAAATGTTTACAAAACGCACTGACAGCTTGCAAAATGTACTGATCGCTACCAATATCATGATTTCATCCCGGCGAAGGGAATTATCAATTGGCTTTTCAGTTTTTGAAATGATGATTTTTTTAGTGAAAACCTGAACTCTTTAAGCATCGAGTATTCTCATGTTAATGAGAATGATGCTCACTTTTCGGCTTTCCCAAAAAACACCAAAACAAAATATTTGCAAGCTGACAGCACGATTCAACTAAGAAATCATCGATTTCTGTTAAGTTGAAATAACATCAACACAGTTACCTGTGAGTATGTCGATGGAATTTTTATTTACAAAATTCCGTTTTGCGCGTGCCTTCGCTGTTTTTTGTTTGTTTTGTTTTAGTTGAAGATTCAATCATATGATTGTCTAAGTCTGGAGTTTCCCCCATTGGCTTAACTTCATCACTTTCCTCTTTGCAGAGAAAAATGTTTACAAAACGCACTGACTCCAGACTTAGACAATCATATGATTGAATCTTCAACTAAAACAAAACAGATATAATTTTTTAACAAAAAATTTAAAATTTTTTCAAAGTGGTTTGAGCATGACCTTTTTCAATATTTGAATGAAATAAACATTATTATAGTTATTAGTAGGCTTATATTTATTAATTCGTGCAACAAAAATAATTTTTGAAAAAAATTTTTTTTTCATTTCATACATTTTTTCAAAAAATTATATTTAAAATCGATTTGTGCGTGAACTTTTTTTATATTTCAATGGAATAAACGATAGCGTAGTGATTATTAGGCAAAAGTTCATTCATCCCTGCTACAGGAAATCATTTTTGAGAAAAAAGTTCAAAAAGTCATAACCCTAATAACTATTTTGATAGTTGTCGAAAAATAACAACAACGAATCGTCCACGGTGCTTTGTGTGTCTATTTTTAGATTCACTTTGGCAGTTTTGTTGAGATGTGTGTTTTACTTACTATTTGTAGGTAAGTCAAGCTTAATCTCATATTTGTTGTTTTCAACTTCTTCAACTTTTTCTTTTAACCCCATAAAACAAAAAAATTAGAATAATATAATTTTTATTTTTTTCTCATATTTTCTTCGCATTTTTGCAAATAACACGAATGTTATAGCTCCGACCTTCACGTCACAGGCTTCATTTTATTTCTCACAATGCACATTGGTCGCAAATGTGAATTCTTTGGCCAAAAGTAAATTTGTTGACTTTCTTCTTTTGAGTTTTTTCTTCGCAATATGGAAGTAAACACTCCAAAACAACAAAAACAAAGATTGTTATTCCAAAATTGCATTTACCGTTAGACGAGAAGGAGTAAAATAGAGATTTGTTTACTGTGTTATTAATCGAGTTGAGTGAGCTGTATTTTGTGATAATTTGTGGGTTATAGAATCGCAATAAGAAACATGTGAAGATAAAACTCAAATATGGAGAAGAAGACGAATGTAAATAGATTAATTTTCCAAAAAGAACAGAACAAAAATTCGGTCTAATAACACAGTTATCAACACATTTTTGGAACCCTTTTAAAATCTTACATAGGAGTGAGCCCCATCATTGTAGTTTTTTGGACCACACCAAATTGTACATGTGAGAGCCCATATGACACCTATATTTTCACTGGACCATAGCCGTAGACCTCTAATGTATTTTCACATACAATATAAGCAACCAATGGCTTATCCTAAATACCTTAATTTAAGTTAAAAGTATTAAAAATACGTAATTTTGGCAGGTCCGATCTGGGTTTTCTATATTTTTCAAATATATATTCACCACAAATGTTTTGAAAGCTATTTAAACTGAACACACAACATCTTCTGTATGAATTTATAAAGAAAACACACCAATAAGATATTTATATTTTTTAATCACAACGACAATCTGGTTAAAAATTGTAAAATACGGCCCTAAACCCTACACCAAAAACAAGGGCTGCTAAGAATGTTATACGTTATGGTTACAGATTTCTTTTATTCAGAGACTCATAATGAAATTTCATTTGGAACATTTCTTTCTTTAAAAATTTTCCCAAAAAGTAAAGGATTTTGCTAGATTTTGATCCAGTATGGAATTATGTAAAATTAACAGTCCAAAATTAAAACATATAATTTCATCCTAATATATATAAATTTGTAATCTAATTTTTTTAAGGAAATAGTATACATAAATATATGGTTTATTTTGAAACTCATAATGAAATTTTGTGTAGAATTTTTCATCCTTTGACACTTTTCACCTATAACCAAGATTTATGTTACTTCCATGTATCAACTCGAAAAAAGAAGGAAAAAATTTTCATCAAAAAAATTGGGAAATATTTTCATGGTTTTTCAGCAATATTGATATTGATATTTTCAGGCTATAAGATGTAAATAGACATTTCATTTCTTTGGTGACTCATAGTGAAATTTGATGAAGAATATTTTTGTCTCTGAAATCATCTCTCTAAAATTATGTTTTATGGGACAATTTTGAATAAACTCAGATGAAGTACGACTTTAACCCTAAAACGGGTTTTTCATTTTTAGAGATTCCTGGCGATTAGACAGGAGCTACAGATTTGGTGTATTCTGAGACCTACAGTAAAATTTTATGGCGAACAATTTTGTAGAATATTTGGATTTGATACAATCACATTTTTAGGGAGTTTTTGAAAGATTTTCAAAAAAAGGACAAAAAAGATCCCTTTGATGAACCGCATGAGGGTTAAAATTTATATCAAAAATATTCCCCATACCCTCCTGAGTAAAGTTGCCAAAGACACTATATACCTGAAATGCAAGGATTGCAAGATATCTTAATTCGAATATTTCGAAGAAATTAAAAATGGGCGGACCTTGCCCCGCCTATTTTGGTTACTTTCCGACGTAAACTTTAAAAACGCCGATACACGTGTCTCATATTTTTAGCTCTACTTTCATAATCTACTCGATTTTTCCCATCATTTTGAAAAAATTTAATTTTGTTACACAGTGTTTTAAATAAAACTAAATATCATATAAATAAAACAAATAGTTTTGGCCAGAAAAATTGGATTTCAGACCCGTGTGCAATGTCTGGATGCTGTTGTAATTTTTTTACATATTTTGTTTAAGCATAAGCGCTATTATTTCCATAGGTCCTGAAGCGTTAAATAGGGCTTTAAATAATGACTTCTCATAGTGGTTTGCTGTAGTTTCCTTAAAAAATCATTTGTTTTGTGGCCCCAATGAAGCCTACACCCTAAATTGCAGCCATTTCTGTATGATGACGTGGCTAAAATCCAGAAAATACGGAAAATCGATGGAACCGTTCTTTTGAGGCTATATAAAAAGATGAACCTGTACTGACAAATTTTTGTGGAAAAGTTTTCTTGCCCCATAGAAGTCTTAATTTCGGTGTGATAATGAAGCTAAACAATTAAAAAAGTATCAGTCGACATTGCCGACAGAGATATGCCCTCAGCCTGTGTGGATTGAAATACTTTTCTTTTTCCTACAAAAACTTACGTATTTAGGGGGGCTTTTCAAAACAATATGGATAGAATTAAAGCGCAACAATTTGCGGGGATATCGATTTTTAAACTGAGTTTCGACAATATTTAGAGTACCATTTTAGCGAATATTTTCGAACTTTTGTGAGGGACGTATCGGAAGGTCCAATCCTTCCACCTTCGAGTTTCATCTAATATTCGAAGAAATATTACGATATCCAAAGTGTGGACGAAAGCAGTATTCGATTCGAGCTCTCCAGTCACTAAATATGGTGCCATAGGGGGTTTTTACAACTTTCGGGCTTTTTTCCCAAGAAGTATGGACTTGCCCTTGAAAAAACTTTTACTGTCATACTTGAGGCAGTGAATGCAAGTTGCTTCAACAAAAATCAAGTTATCCGAGAGGAGGTCTTAAAGTGAATTTATCCAACATGTGTGTGTGGGGACAAATATAGTCCATATTCGAACCTGACTTATACCTTGTAGATATACATATTTGGTGTGGACCAAATCTGTCACTCCCATCAAGAGTTATCGTACGCACAATTTTTCCGAAGATTTTTGAACTTTTGTGGGGGAGGTACCTGAAAGAGTGTACCGATATGGCTTATCTTAAAGTTAAACTAAGTTTGCACAAAATATTGCGAAGGCCACATTTTGGACCAAATCGGCTCATCTGTTTGAGAGTAATCGTGCGCACCAGCCAGACAGACAGACATACGGACAGACGGACATTGCTAAATCGACTCCAAATTGTCTAAAACACATTTCGTCCAAACATACTTGGGGTCTAAAACCATTATTTCGATGAGGCACATGTTGCCCGTATGAAAGTGTATATACTAGGCCGGGGCGATTTGAAAACCTTAATGGGCCCTTCGCATTTCTGATTCCTGGGGTTGAACTGACCAAAAAAGTCTACTGGACCCTATGTCTACGATGAAAATCGAGCCTCCCGATTTTGACTTTAAGTTTTTTATTGACGTTTTTTGGATATTTTGGCATATAACAGCCAAACCATTGAGATTTTCGGTCCGTTATATGGAGTGCATATAAAGAGGTGGTCCTGTACTGACAACTTTCCGGGGAATAGTTTTGTGGCTCCACAGAAGACTAAGTATTAAATTGCAGCAATTTCTGTAGGTTAATTCAACAAAAACCCTGAAAATCGGGAGGTACCGTTATAGGGAGGTTAATAGAAACTTCTATAACATATTAAAAAGCTATGTCCGAAATGCTTCGAAATGTATCGTGCTTTCTAAAGACGGACGGACATACCGATTTAGAATTTTATGCTAATCGAAAATATTTACACTTTATAAGGTCTCCGACGTGTACTGAAACATATTACAAAAGGAATGACAAATTTAATTATACCCTCGATATTATCAGCACAATCATGAATATTCTTGCGGAATACAACTCTCGCGGAATAGATTTTTCTCGAGAGAACATTCCTCCTATCATGAATAATGTGAGAAAAAGAATCATTTGAATTTGGCAGCACTGAAAGGTTGTTTTCATACCTTGTGTGCCTTAATTGTTTTGAAAACAAAGGAAAAATTTTAAGTGTTTGTGTTTTTAGACAAAATCAACAAATTTAATCAAATAAATTACACTTTTATACATCAAAGTCATTCAGAAGATGTTACTAATTATGAAAAAGGACAGTGCAATTGACTCCATTGTGCTATGGAACTGCCACAATCATGAATGTGTTAGAAACGAGTGTTTTTAATTAAATAATGGCAAAAATTGAAAAAATACGAATTCTGAAATAAATATAATTGAAAATATGATTTTATCCAGTGGTTTTTTCAATAATTGTTGTGCAACAATTTTGTGTGTCCAAAATTCTCTCATCCCATCGTTGATCGGCTCAAAAAGTGGAGAGTGACTGAGTTTGCAAAGTGATGTTAGTTTGTAAAATTTGTTCAATTTTTAATAAATGTTCAACCACAAGTAAAAGATTTTAGTATAAAATCCCAACAAAAGTGTTTATTTTGCATGTTTTGTACAAAGTTTGTGGGAAATACTAAGATTTTTTGTAAACTCCCTTTATTTTTGCAAGGGAGATTTTTTTGGAGGAAAACACATGTTTGAGAGCGTTCATGATACCTACTTTTTCTCCATCGGAATTTTTTCCGTGAGGATTTTTTGTTTGTGATAGCAAAGAAGGGAAAAGAGAGAAATTTCGCACGGAATTTTCATTCATGATTGGGCTGTATGATTCAGGGTAAAAATGCCAAGGTCATTGTTCAAACCTGAACTCACAACTTCCGAAGTATGCTCTAATAAAGCGTTTGTCATAAAAGCTAGGCAGATTGAAACGAGAAAACTATCGTCGTTGCAAAAACACAGTACATTTGAAAAATCAAAGTTCGATGGCAATATTTGTCTCTTATTTACAATATTCGCAGTTACAATATTACAATAACTTCGGTATAAGATGCAAAGCTTTTCCAGAGAAGCAACTTCCTCACCCTTTTTGACTATTGATATACACCTCGCTAACAGCGAAACCGGTCGCAAAATTTGGTAGTTGTGTGGGATTATCTTCGACTTTCCTTTTTTAAAGACCTTCGATAATTCGACTCAATTCCAATGAGAAATTATATACCCTCTACCATGAAATAATAAGGAATAATTAATTTCTTCAAATCGGGCGGCAACGTTATATATGTCCTCTACCTACAATTTTATGTGGATAATTTTTTTTCACCACTTGGGTTCGTATGGTACAGTTATACGGGGGGCTACACTATAACGTGCGCCTATGCCTACTCGAACAATTTTTGCTGGTGAAGTTTTTAAGACGAAATTTGAGCCCTAAATGTCACCCAATATAGGATCCGATCATCACCACGTACTAGCCGTACTACAAATGAAAGTTAATGCCTGCAAAAAAAATCCACGAAACATGCCAATCCCATTATCAACTCAGAGTCCCATTATCAACTAGCTGTAACGAATGAAATAATTAAATTTGCGGATCACCAATACCCTGAAACCGCCCAGCAAAATAAATTGGAAGCAGTGCAATGTAGACTACTTCTATCTCGGCATGTTTTGATGCAGTTCAAACGGAGTCATGAAAAAGGCACTCCATTCCTCACATTTTAACCGCTTTTGGATGCAATCCAAAGAATCACATCCATTTACAGTTAAAATGCAGTGCCAAGGGTCAGTTAAAATGCAGTGCCAAAGGGTTAGTTAAAATGCAGTGCTATGGAGTGCATCTTTCAGTAGTCACGCTCTTGTAAAAATCATGAGTGAAAATGCATAATTGGATGCACTTCCAGATTACTTGTACATATAATTTAACTGCATCTTTGGAGGCAAACATTTTGCTGGGCGATGGAATCGAAGAGATATGGAAACAGATAAAAGATAACATTCTGTGCATATGTTCTACGTGGAACCTAATCGAAGAAAGGAGAAATCTAAAGAAATTAAAAAATGATGATCCATACCCTGCTCGGCGTGTAAAACTGGAAAAACAATACCAACTGGAGAACAAAGAAGTACGAAAAGCCTGTAGAAAGGACAAAAGAATATTCATAGACGAACTGGCGACGTTGGCTAACGACTCAGCGAATAAAAATGATACAAAAACTGCATACAAACTTACAAAGAGACTCATTGGAAAAAATATTTCCTCAGACATGCCAATAAAATCTAAAGATGGAACTGTCCTCTCGAATCCCGATGATCAATTAATAAGATGGCGAGACTACTTCATGGAAACTCTGAACAACTATCCAGAAACCCCTTCTACTCTCGACTCAACAGAAATTATAGATATGATATAAACACCAACTGTCCAGATGTATTTGACATTGAAATCACCAGGTTATGATCGCATACCTCCAGAAATATTAAAATGCTGCCCTGACAAAATGGCTAAAATATTCCACCCACTCATAAACAAAATATGGGAAGAAGAAAAATTACCAGAAGACTGGTTAGAAGGAATAATAATTAAAATCCCAAAAAAGGAGATCGTTCTCAGTGTAAGAACTACATGGGAATATCACTGTTATCAATACCATCAAAGATTCTGACCCAAATCCTTTTAAATAGGATAAGTGCAACAATTGAATCTAAACTTCTCAAGCAGCAGGCAGGATTTCGGGCAAATAAATCATGCGTTGACTACATACATAAATACACTCCGAATCATAATAGAGCAAACAAAAGAATGGCAAACCCATATATATCTCACCTTCGTTGATTATTCTACTGCTTTCGATAGTGTTTACCCACAAAAATATGGAGTATTCTTAGCTCGCTTGTCATCCACAAGAAATTGATCAACCTCATAAAATCGCAATATGAAGGCTTTAAGTGCAGAGTTCTACACAATGGACGCCTCTCAGAACCTTTCTTTCCTACGTCGGGTGTAAGACAAGGATGTTTGCTTTCACCTATTCTTTTACTGCTGGTCATCGACAAAATTCTCACTGACACAACCGATCATAAAAATCGAGGAATTCAATGGAGGTTAACGGAGAGTTTAGAGGACCTGGATTATGCAGATGACATATGTCTTTTGTCCACAAAACACTGCGATATGCAGTCAAAGATTAATGACTTAGTAGCAGAGTCCACTAGTGCAAGACTTAAGATAAACATAGGTAAAACCAAAACAATAAGCACAAAAGCCATAAACTCAACCGCCTTCCTTATTGAGGGCGAACCGATCGAATTTGTGGAGAAATTCTGTTATCTCGGAAGCATAATTGCAATCGAAGGCGGAGCGGAAGCCGACATCGCAAATAGAATTGGTAAAGCTAACGTAGCCTTTAATCAACTAAGGACCATCTGGAATTCTCAATAATATCGACGAATACAAAAATAAATATATTCAAGTCGAACGCTTTATCCGTACTACTTTTTGGGCGCGAATCTTGGTTGATAACGGCAGCCTTAAATTCAAAGATACAGTCATTCACAAATCGATGTCTCCGATACATCTTGAGAATATGGTGGCCAAATGTTATAAGCAATTCCGATCTCTACCAAAGGTATAATACCGATCCACTAACAATCATCAAAAAAGAAGAAAATATAAGTGGATAGGGCACACATTGAGGAAAAATAGCGATGAAATATGCCATGGTAGCAGAAAAAAAGGAAGACCTAAAAACTCGTGGAAAAGAAGTCTTGTGAAGGAGTTAGAATCCGCCGGAAAATCATGGAGCGAAATAAAAGCAATAGCAAATGACAGATCATCCTGGAGGATGTTTGTAGAGGTCCTATGCTCCTCAAGGAGTTAATAGGAAAAGAAGAAGAAATGTCATCCAATTACTTTAAATCGGGAGGTACCGAGGCTTTTTCCAAAACGTGGAGCTATGACCACGACGTTTTTTGATCACAACGAACCCAAAATGTAATATTACACCAAGTTAGACTGAAAATAAAAACATAACAAGAAAGAAAAGAAGTAAACACAATAATTCCGACGTCTATAGGGCTTTTTTGAGCTTTTGGGTCATTACCTCAGGAAGTATGAACTTGCCCCCGAAAAAAATTGTGGCGCAAGAAGAACTTTTGCAAAATATTTCAAAACGATCCGAGACAAGACGATACGTTAAAATGTATGCCTGGAAGTAATATTACCATATTACTAATATTACTGTCTTCGAGAGTTTATCGTTCGTACCACTTTAGCGAAACTTGTAGAACTTTTGTTGAGAACGAACCGGACCGATATGGTCTATCATCGAACTTAAGCTAAGTTTGGACAAAATATTACGATACCCAACATTTGAACCAAATTAGTTTATCAGTTCTAGAGTTATCCTGCGCACCAGCCAGCCAGGCTGATAGACCGACGGACATGTCTAAATCAACTTCAAATTGTATGAAACTGATTTTGTCCAAATATACTTGGGGTCTAAAACCATTATTTCGGCAATGCAAATTTTGGTCGTATCAAAGTGTAATACCCTCTTTGGCCTAAAAACTGAGGGTATAAAAACACCTGATATCGGGTGGTACCGTTATATGCGTGCTATATCAAAACGCGGTCCTCTGTCCACAATTTTAAGGAGATCATTTTTTTACCGCTAGGAACCCTTAATGCCGCATTATAGCCGATTTGGTCTTAGGCAAACGGGAAGTCCTAGAATTCCGAAATTTGGAATGAGGGTCACTAATGGAGAGTTAGAAAGATGTACCCAAGGGTTTTTGGAAATTCGAACCACAAGTGTACGAAAAGTTACTAAATTTTGTATCAATTGTGTATTTTTAACGGATATAGCTACAATTTTGGTATTTGGTATGGGAATCAAGGTACGAAAGCGGTATTGATATGGGGAAATGACTTTGGGAATTCGTACTTACCTGTACGAAAAGTACTAAGTGGTACTAAATTTAGTACAAGTTGGATTTGGGTGAACGGATAGAGCTGGAAACCTGAAATTTGGAATCAAGATTATTGTTGGAGTGAGTGTAGGATTCAGATGTGGAGCTTTGGAAAGTCGTGCTTCTGTGTACGACAATTACTAAATGGTACTAAATTAAGTACAACTTTTATTTAGGTGAGCTGATAGAACTAGAATCCTGAAATATGAAAATAAGCCTAACGTTGGAATATAGGATTGAGGTATTTTGGAAATTCGTACTTATGGTTACGGAAAGTACTAAATGGTACTAAATTTGGTACAATTTGGATTTGGGTGAGCGGATGAGCTGAAATCCTAAAATTTGGAATTTATATTGCTATTGGGGTGTAGGATAGAGGTAGTTTAGGAAATTCGTACTTATGGGTACGGAAAGTACCAAATGGTACTAAGTTTGGTACAATTTGGATTTGTGCGAACGGATACAGCTGGAATCTTGAAATTTGGAATTAAGATTACTGTTGCACTGTATGATTGAGGAAGTTTTGGAAATTCGAACTTGTGGTAAATGGTACTAAATTTGGTACAATTAGGATTTGGGTGAACGGATAGCGCTGGAATCCAGAAACTTTTATTTAAGATTGCTGTCGGAGTGTAGTATTGAGGATGTTTTGGAAATACCTACTTATGGGTACGAAAAGTACTAAATTTGGTACAAATTAAGATTTGGATAAACGGATAAAGTTGGAATCCTGAAATTTGAAATTAAGATTACTGTTGCACTGTAGGATTGAGGAAGTTTTGGAAATTCGTACTTATGGGTACGAAAAGTACTAAATGGTACTAAATTTGTTACAATTTGGATTCGGTGAAAAATATAGAGCTGGAATCTTGAAATTTGGAATTGTCTAAATGGTACTCAACTTGCTGTAGGGGGCAGAGACAGGGTTCGAATCTTTATTTTTTGGAGTTAGGGTGAGTATCAGTTTGTAACGTTGGTATATGGAAGTGTTTTAAGAAATACAAACGTACCATAAATTGACGAAAATTACCTTAGCGATGCAAATGTTGTATGGGGTGTAGAAACAAAGCTGGAATTTTAAAATTTTTTCTTAGAGTAACTGTTGGTATGTGGTGTTAAGATATGGAGATGGTTTTGGGAATGCATACTATGAAAAGTACCAAATGACACAGAATTTGATGTAATTTGTTATTGTGTAAATGGGTTAGCAAGAATTTTTGAAATTTTAGGAGGAGGTTTCGGAAATTCATACTTGTGTACTTATATGTAAATTACTATTATTGGGCTTGAAAAAACTGTTACAGCTGGAAATGAGATTCGCGGTTGGTATAAATGGTTATACATATAACAATGTAATTTTTTCAAGGGTATATCCAGATGTACGAAACGTACAAAATTTGGTAACATTTTGCTATTGCATGAACGATAATATAAGGAGTTTTTTGAAATGCTTACAAATTTGGTATGCGTGTCGCTGATGGCTGAAATGGTATTGGAATTAGCTACTATAAGGCTACAAAGAGTAATAAATGGTACTAAAATTGGTCTTAAGTTTATTTGTTTACAAGAATGTTTTACATTCTGATGACAGAAATCCCTTAATTAAAATGCCTCATTTTTTTAAATCAAACTAAAGTGGTATGTTGGTATTAGTGCAACAACATTTTCAGTGTTCGCCATTTCCATATTAAATATTATTTATTTGTTTTTTATATTCTTTCGGCATACAAAGTAGCGGGCACTTTTTTAGTACTTTATAAGGACTAAAATTATTGTTTCAATGCGTTTAACGATTTGAACTTTTGCCCATCCTGTCGAAGATTCGATATAAATTACCATTGAAACCATATGACATAACTAGTATACGGTTTCTGAGAGTTCTAAAGAATAGCTAAGCATATTATTTAGAGATTTTTGAAAAAGTTTGCTTGGGTCAACTCGCAATAGTTTAGTAAATGTTTCTATATTTTATCTATTGATTTGCCCTCGATGCAGTATTTCCAAATACGATAGTTCGACACCTAACATTCCTTAAGACTACTATCCAAATTCCAATTCGTTTTTGAAATAATATCCTGATCAGTGATTTTAGTCTGGTTTAGATTGAAGCACTTCTGAGGAATACCCTGAGTGGTATACTGACAACCCACAGTATAACCACCATATATTTTCACTGTTGGATGTTACTATAAACTTATTAATATTTGTTACCCGTATACATTTACCCATTTCTAGTTTAAAATAATATTTATGACCAACATTTTATTACCCATAATATAGTTTTCTTTTCAATACTCTATCAGCTTCTTCTTCTTCTGCGGTCATTAACTTGATATTAAGAGGCGAAAAATGAAAGCACAATTTTTTTAAAAAAGCATAAATTATAAAGTAAGTTGACTAAGGAAAAAAAGATATAAAAATTACATTAACAAATTGTGTTGAGGTTCAGTTGCAATGTTGGTTTGCCAGCCAGCCAAACAGCTCGCCAACCAACCAGTCATTCAGCCTGTTTTCCATGGCAATTAAAAGGTCTTAAGCGAAACATCATGGGAAGGAAATGAATAGAGAATGGTTTCCGTGGCATTTGCCAAAATTAACGAAATAATAATAACCGTGAGGGCAACTGTTGCAACGCAACACTGACCAGGCCAACGATTAAAAAACCCAAACGTGGTCAGAAAGTTTAAACTAATTTTGTTAAAAGCTTTTAATGAAAATTTCACGAATGAGACAGACAACGAAATATGCTTTTAAATATGATGTGGCGGCACAGATGTGTTTGTATGTCGAGTATCTTCTCCAGACTGATAAACAAACAGGCATCACTACAGGCACAGTTGTACTTCATCTAAAAGTAAGAACTTTCTATGCTAATGGCCTGAAGCACTGTGCGCAGTCCTTAGCAAAGGAAGAAGAAGAATAAGTATGGAAAATCGCGCCGTGCTTTGTGGTTGCTTTTGTAGGTTTCTGGCAATAGTGGATCGAGAGGTCAGCATAAAAGGCAGAAAAGTCAAAGCATGCTCAAAGCAAAAAGGCAGGCACTTGCACAATCGAAACCAACACCATTGATGGTCGAGTGGGTTTCAGCTGTGTGTGGCCTAAACAACCACACCTCTACACCACCACCAACAAAAACAAAGAACCAAAAAAAAAACACTTAAAATTTACACTTCGCCAACCAAGTGAGTGAGTGAGAATTAAAAGTGAACGCATTATGAATATATTTTTGTTTTTTTCTTTAACACAACAAAGTAAAATACGGAAACGCTTGGCTGGCTCTTCCCTCAACCGAAATAACTAAGGATACCAATGGCTGCTGGCACACTTTATCCACTCAAACCCCCAGATATTAGTTTTCTTTTTAATCTTTTACTAAATACAAAGTAATCGCTGAGGTTATCATCACATATTTTGGAGGAAAATTTGTGGTTTATTACAATTGTTTTGCGGGGCAATGAGTCCAATCAAATTAAATTTCACTTCAAAAAGCTTTGTTATGCACAATTTTTTAAGGACATACTTAATGGCTGTGAAGTAATTTTAAATTCCCTTTCATTGTCATAATCTAATTAAAGCTTTAAAGGACAAAAAAACTTGAGAAAATGGCGTTTATTTCTGCAGCGTGAAATTTTTTTTTATTCTTTCACCCAAAGGAAAACCGAACAATTTTGAAACATTTTTAAGGTTGAGAGCTATTTTCATAATGGAAGCCAAAATAATGTAGCAGTTAAGATCTTAAGAAATTTGGTTGGCTTATAGGTATATGAATTTTCTACAATGGGGTAATTTACCCATGGAAAATTTACAAATTTCAAGTAATCCTGTTAGAAACCAAATGCTACAAATAATATAAATTTTACCTTTTTATGGCTGCAATTCTAAAAGTTGGACCTATGCTGAACAAGTTAAATAAAATTCATTTAAAGTACTAGTGGGTTTTGCGGACAGACAATATCTACTATCAAATTTGTCGACCTTGGAGTTTATTTTTATACCCTATCTTTAGACTAACGAAGGTTACACACTTTCATACGGGAACAGTGTCGACCGCTCCTTCATGTACCTTCCCCACAAAATTAAAAAATGTTCGGAAAAATTGTGCGCACGAATACTCTTGAAGGGAGTAACCGTTTTGGTCGATACATTGCACGTCGAGAAATTTCTACTTGACACAGATGGAGGTCCAAAATGGATCTATTGGTCCCCTCATTAGGGTAGCTCCCACAAATAATTTCGGATAAATTCAATTTAAGACCTGCTCTCGAATCTCTTTGAATTTTATTGTAACAACTTGTATTCGGTAAAAATGTTTTCAGGGCAGGCTCATACTTACTGAAATATAGGCCGAAAAGTGAAATTCGTAATATATTGTCCAAATGCAGCTTAAGTTCGAAGATGGAAAACATCGGTCCACAACTTCCCGTACCTTCCCCCAAAAATTAAAAAGAAAACAAGTAAAAAAGTATCAGTCGGCTTTGTCGACAGAGATATACCCTAAGCGTATGTGTATTGAAATAATTTTTTCCCAAAAAAACTTATATATTTCGGGGGGGGATTTCAAAATTTTGACCTACGACAAAAGTATGGATAGGATTAAAGCTACAAAATTTGCGGGGGTATCGATAGATAGAGCTTTTTTATCACACTAGCCTACGAAAAACATAATATCGCTGTAAACAATGCCACTAGAAAAACCTTCGGTAAAAATGTTCAAAGGATCCTCGAACATTTTTTAACATTTTTGTGAGTGGTACCACAAGGACTGGACAGATAGGGCCCAAATTTGAACATAAACTAAGCTTCGAAAATATTTAGAGATCCAATGTTTGGAACAAATCGGTTGCTACGTCTATGAGAAAACGCGAGTACCATTTTATCGAATATTTCCGAACTTTTGTGGGATCGGTTAATCCATTCAAGAGTTATCGTGTTCACAAATATTCCGAACTTTTGTGGGGGAGTTACCGGAACGAGTGGATCGATATAACCCATCTTCGAACTTAAACTAAGTTTGGACAAAATATTACGCAAGCCAAATTTTGGACCGAATCGGTTGATCCGTTCGAGAGTTATCGTGTGCTCTAGCCAGACAGACGGACGGACATGGCTAAATTAACTCCAAATTGTCTGAAAAAAAAATACAAAAAATTGAATTTTTTTTTTCCAAAATTAAAAAAAAAAAAAAAAACTTAGATAACTCATATAATAACTGAAAACATTAATTTGTGTAAAAAGCTGTAATTCATATGGGAAATGGTATGGCAAAACACATATTTTTACCCATGTAATTTCAATAAATTTAAAAAAGTGTTGGAAGAGGAGAGCTGGAAGAGGAGACTCTTGGCCATCTTTCTGTGAGAACAGAACATTGTTCCATGTTGTTCCACAAAAGTTCTAGTCCACTCAATTTGGAATTTCATAAAATTTAGTACTTGAGAAAAAATAAAATAGCTCATGTTGTGCAAACGCTACGGTAATGCTTTTAAACTATTTTAAAGGTCACAATCCTACCTACCTAACAAAAAAATAGCTATTTCTTTCTCCAGAAGTTTGCAAAAATTACGTATTTCTCAAAAATGGAAAAAATTGTTCGTTTTTAGGGACACACACGCCACATTTTAATATTTTGACCTAATATTTTGGTGTCCTTAGTTTCAATATGTTTACTATCGAATCCCATATAGAAGTTAAATATCTGTGAAAAAACAAAATTTTGATTTTTGGCCAGGGAAATCGTTCCTTGGACCATTGTGAGCCGTTCTTACTTATTTTTATACCCTCCACCATAGTATGGAGGGTATATTAAGTTTGTCATTCTGTTTGTAACACATCGAACTAATCATTTACGACCCTATAAAGTATATATATTCTTGATCAGGATAAAATTCTAAGACGATCTAGCCATGTCCGTCTGTCCGTCTGTCTGTCCGTCTGTCCGTCTGTTGTAATCACTCTAGCGTCCGCAATAATTGAGATAGAGTGCTGAAATTTTGCACCCGAGGGTCTTTTTTCCATAGGCAGGTCAAGTTCGAAGATGGGCTATATCGGTCCACTTTTTGGTATAGCCCCCATATAACGGTACCTCCGGATTTGAGGTATTTTGACGTTCTTCGCCACATTTGCAGACCGAATTAGCTATAATTTGGCACTTAGGGTTCCTAGTGATCAACAAACTTATATCCCAAAGGATATGGGCATAGGTCCATGTTTTGGTATAGTCCCCATATAACGGTACCTCCCGATTTTCGGTATTTTGAGAATTTTAGCCACAATTTTTAACCGAACTATCTGCAATTTGACATTTGAGGTTCTCAGTGGTCATGAAATATCTCCACGAAACATCGTCAACATAGGTCCATGTTTTGGTATAGCCCCCATATAACGGTACCTCCCGATTTTCGGTATTTTGAGAATTTTAGCTAAAATTTTTAACCGAACTAGCTGTAATTTGCCATTTGAGGTTCTCAATGGTCATGAAATATCTCCACCAAGCATCGTCAACATAGGTCCATGTTTTGGTATAGCTCCCATATAACGGTACCTCCCGATTTTCGGTATTTTGAGAATTTTAGCCACAATTTGTAACCTAAATATCTGCAATTTGACATTTGAAGTTCTCAGTGGTCATGAAATATCTCCACCAAACATCGTCAACATAGGTCCATGTTTTGGTATAGCCCCCATATAACGGTACCTCCCGATTTTCGGTATTTTGAGAATTTTAGCTAAAATTTTTAACCGAACTAGCTGTAATTTGCCATTTGAGGTTCTCAGTGGTCATGAAATATCTCCACCAAGCATCGTCAACATAGGTCCATGTTTTGGTATAGCTCCCATATAACGGTACCTCCCGATTTTCGGTATTTTGAGAATTTTAGCCACAATTTTTAACCGAACTATCTGCAATTTGACATTTGAGGTTCTCAGTGGTCATGAAATATCTCCACGAAACATCGTCAACATAGGTCCATGTTTTGGTATAGCCCCCATATAACGGTACCTCCTGATTTTCGGTATATTGAGAATTTTAGCTAAAATTTTTAACCGAACTAGCTGTAATTTGCCATTTGAGGTTCTCAGTGGTCATGAAATATCTCCACCAAGCATGTTCAACATAGGTCCATGTTTTGGTATAGCTCCCATATAACGGTACCTCCCGATTTTCGGTATTTTGAGAATTTTAGCCACAATTTGTAACCGAAATATCTGCAATTTGACATTTGAGGTTCTCAGTGGTCATGAAATATCTCCACCAAACATCGTCAACATAGGTCCATGTTTTGGTATAGCCCCCATATAACGGTATCTCCATATTTTCGGTATTTTGAGAATTTTAGCTGCAATTTTTAACCGAACTAGCTGTAATGATCGGCATTTTGAGAATTTTAGCTACAATTTTGTCTATTCATAAATAATCGTCAATATAGGTCCATGTTTTGGTATATCCCCCCATATAACTGTACCTCCCGATTTTCGGGAATTTTCAGTGGTCACGAAATTTCTTCACTAAAATTCGACAACATGGGTTTATTTTTGAGGGTCTACATTGTTTTGATGAAACTACCCTCAATTTGACTCTTGAAGTTCCCTGCAGCTATAAAACTTTTCCGCCAAAAAATTTAATGATAGGTTGACTCTTTGATATAGCCCCGTAGGTGGTACCTTTCACCTAGCTGAACACATTTTTTTAGATTAGATCAGATAACACTGTGCAACAAAATGGAGGTGAAAGCCTGGGGCACGGAAAATTCCTCTTGGGGAAGAAAGGCCTTGGTGAGCATATTATGAACCCCGAAGGACAGATCCGCCGTGAGTCGAACTTCCGCCTTATGGCGTGATGAAATTTTTGTTAGAGACCCTGTGGGCCATCAGGAATTAGCGTTATATCTTTGTTTACTGTTGCTTAAGTGCTCTACAAAAACAACAAACAAAGATGTAATGCTAATTCATGATGGCTTACAGGGTCTCCTGCAAAAACTTCATCACGCCATAACGCGGAAGTTCGACTCACGGCGCATCTGTCCTTCGGGGTTTTTAATATACACACACCAAGGGCTTTCATCTCCAAAAGGAATTATCTCTGTCCCAACATTTGTGTTCCCAGTGTAATTTAAGCAATAGCGGGAGGCAGTATGATTCTAACCATTATCGAAAAGTTGTTCCACCTAAAATTGTAAAAGGACCCTAATTATTCCATTTTAATTGAGACTATTTTATGGTGGAGGGTATAAAAAGTTCGGCCCGGCCGAACTTAACGACTTTTTACTTGTTTGTTTTTTTTTCGGCTTCCTTAGACGATAACCCTTGCTTACTTGTTTTTCTTATTTTAACTATCCTCTTCTCTTTCCAGGACATAATTTTTTGGTAAGTAAAATAAACAACCGCTTTACGTAATGAACCAATCGTTAGGGGAATATCAAGTCCTCAGGTATGTGAAAAATGAAGAAATGAGTATTTTGTTAAGAAAACAATCTTTAGAACGAAGGTTTACTTTGTTTAATTTAACAACAACAACAACTACCTATAACAATTGTTTACCAATGTGTGGCATTAGATCCTTCTGCGTATATCAAACTTCTTCATATGCTCAAAATAAGAGTGCGCTCGGACAGCTGTTGTTTACAGCCACAAGCCAGCAGAACGTATAACCGACAATAAAACGAACAAACAGAATCAAAATGTATGTATGTATATGTGGACAGTGGGCAGTCAAAACAATTCTGTGAAATGAATAATTATAGACAAATAAATATGTATATAAAACGCTAATACTCACGAACACCTCCGAAGAGACAAGGGGAGTACTTACATATTTCAAATCAAGGAGAGCAGTCTGATTTTATTTGTGGCTCCATGATATTTTACCTCCTCCTAGTTCGAATGGCGTATGAAACATCGAAAAACACAGCATACATATATGTAGATAAGTGTTTCATAGCTGAAATACGAGTACCGAAATACACAGAAGACAAATGTGACGCTGTCTATCCTGGGACTCGAACCTAGGTAATCACCGTATAAGGCGGACATGCTAACCATTTCACTACGTTAGCCCTCAAACAACTTCGCAATTCAAAAGGCGAGTAAACAATATGTCCTCCTCAACTTAAATTTCATATCCTTGGGCATGTGCATGTATATTTCTAACTTTGTTCCACTCTTAAAGACCTAACTCTCAAAAACCACTGTTGCTTTTGGCCAAATTCTATTGCTTGTTCTTGTTACTGTACACCACTTGTGTTTCAGGCTGAGATTTAAACTTTATTGTAGCTGTTGTTTGTCTGTTTGTTTGGTTATTGCCTCCATTCGTGTCCACAAAGCTTGTGCAGCGAAGGCTGGGTTGACTGTGTGCTCTTTTGGCACAAATGTTAGTTTTTAGTTTTGGTAACGTAAATATGCATATCACCCTTCTATATATTGCCCGATTGCAGCACACAAAATATCCTTTGTCTTCAATTTAGCTCCGGTATGTTTGTTAACAGCTGCACCAGATGTTGCCATCAATGCGGCTGTTGCCGAGTCTCCCACTTCTCCCTGTACACCGCCTTTGCATCCTTGTTATTTTTATAGGAACACTTTTCTACACACACACACCCATAAAACCTAACGGAATAAAATCGTAACATGCAAGCAAAAGTTGTTTAAACTTTTCTGTTATTGTTGTAGTTGTTGTTGATGCTTGCATAAAACTTTTTTGTTTGCCGTTGTTGTCATCATTTTTTGTTATAGCAAACACATATGGTTTCATTAGGCTTAGGGCATCTGTATAATAAAAACTTTACTATAATTTAGCCTTAGAGTGGAAAACTGTTGCTTTAAATAGAGCAACATTATCGAGGATAATTGATGGCAGTTACTGCTACTTGCATTGCATGAAGAACATGATACACAAAGTAATACATTGTTTGTTGTTTTTGCATAGAAATAACGAACACGTTTTGGTAGTAAGTGGATATGTAGGCCATATAATGAAATTAATTGTGAAAAGTTATTAAGTTGAACAGGGTGAGATTTCATGTGAGCTTTAATTTGGGCTAATTTGTAATGATGGGTTTACAAAAATCATAATATTGTTTACGATAACCTAAATGTACAGGGATGACATACTTTAGGGATATAGGATGCGTCCACAGGTTGCGAATAGTGGAATGACATGGGTGGCTGAGGATAAAATAAATAGCCGCTTATAATAGTGTCTCGGTATAAATGTCTGAGTTCCTATTATACCAAGATAGACGTAGCGAGTCTAAGATGCCTCCCATGCATGAAAAACCACGTTCAACTAGGACAAAGATTCCAGTCAGTTTAAGAACATAAAACACACTACAGGCCAACATTTGTATAGAAGCTCTTAACCAATTTTCCCGAAAATGTAGACAAAACTAAAAAAAGTGGTAATCGGTGGTACCGATATATGGGGGTTATACCAAAACGTGGACATATGTCAGCAATTTTTGATGGAGAAGTTTTTTAACCACTTTGTATGCTTGGTGCCCAGGGGAAGTGGTGTAGGGTATCACATGGTAGGCCCCGTCCGACTATAGCCATCTTTTAATTGTATCCTAACTAAACTGTTCGGAGAGGTTCTTCCCTCCTTTAAGCAAGGGCCGGATATCAGTTAATATCGTCTTACAAATCTCATTGAGGTTCGCTGGAATACCGAATTCAGACATGGCTTCGAGGGCTACTCGTAAAGTTTCTGGCCTAATAAGGAAAACGCGAATATTTATCATCAAAAATGCATTACTGTTTTCTAAAGTATTATCCAGTTTTGCAAGCGTTCAAATCTATTGTCGAGGCACTTTTCCCAATCCGAATGAGACAATTCCCAACATGGTTTATGCGGGAATAAAATGAAGTCATTGGTTGCCACGTCAGGGCTGTACAGCGGATGAACCATCAATTCCACGTTTTTTTTCGTTCTAAAAAGCGCGGGTTTGAATCGATATATGAGAGCATTCACGCAGAGAAGAGATATTGTAAGATCAACCATATTCTAAGAACAAAATAGTGTAATGCAAAAATCTGAAAATATATATTGTTGGTACAACAATATATTCTGTGTCATTATGGTGCCTGACACAACAATAAATATTTTCAGATATTCATACAATACACTAATTTGTTCTTAGAACATAATTGCTCCTACAATATCTCTTCTCAGCGTGTTGTCATGGTGTACAATGATTAGTATTTTCTATTACAGTGTTTTATTTAACTTGCTTTGGCGTCCGTTTAGTTCAAATCTGGTAACTCATTTTCAACACAGTTGCAGTTGACCAATCGAACTGAATCTTTGCATACTTTTCAGATTTGGATGACAATACATGAATATGAAACCAAATGCAATATGGGTCCATTTTTTTCCTATAGTCCCCATATAGCGGTACCACCCGATTTAGTTCAAATCTAGTAATTATTTTTTAACGAAGTTGCAGTTAACCAATCGAACTAAAACTTTGCACACTTTTCAGATTTGGATGACAATACATGAATATGGGCCCATTTTTTCCTACAACCCCCATATAGCGGTACCACCCGATTTCAGGTATTTTAAGGATTTTATCTTAATTTTTGCCCTAATTAGCTGTCATTTGGAATTGGGGATTTCCAATGATACAGACATTTCCCCAAAAATTGTGAACATAGTTCCAGGTTTTGGTATAGCCCCCTTATAGCGGTACCACCCGTTTTCAAGTATTATCAGGATTTTATCTTCATTTTCAGGCCGAATTGGCTGTAACTTGGCAATAGGAACCCACATTGGTACAGAAACTTCCTTACTAAAAATGATGGACATAGGTACAGGTTTGGGTATAGCACCAATATAGCGGTACCACCTGATTTCAAGTGTTTTAAGGATTTTATCTTGGAGTTCCCAATGGTACAGAAACTTCTCCACTAAACATTGGGGACATAGTTCCAGGTTTTGATATAGGCCCCATATAGCGGTACCACCCGATTTCAAGTGTTTTAAGGATTTTATCTTCATTTTTAGACCGAATTGGCTGTAACTTGACATTTGGAGTTCCCAGTGGTACAGAAACTTTCCCACCAAAAATTGTGGGCACTGGTCCAGGTTTTACTATAGCCCCTATAAACAGTAACATTCGATTTCAGACATTTTATAGTTTGTATCTACATTTTCGGCTAAAATTGGCTGTAATTTGGTTATGGGGCTCTCAGCGGTCAAAGCAATTTATTTACTAAAAAGTTAAAAATAAAAAATAAATTAAAAATAATAAGTTTCAGTGTTTTATTTATAAATGCACTTAAAACTAGAAAATAATTTGTCGCTTAGCCTCAATAAATATATCATTTCTCATGATGGAATCTCTCAAATAAAACGCTTGTATTTTAATTAAAAATGGTGGCAAAATTAAATGGCAAGCGTTTTATTTAAGAGATTCCATCATGAGAAAGAATATATTTATTGAGGCTAAGGAACAAATTATTTTCTAGTTTTAAGTGCATTTATAAATAAAACACTGAAACTTACTTTTTAAAGTTATTTTTTATTTTGTTCATTTTTCGTAATTATCTGAAGACTTCAGGCAAAGATATTGTGGTGTATCACTCAGAATTGACCATCCTACGTTCCGCAAGCAGTATTATTTAATAATTTCTTTGAACCAATCTACATGAGTCTTTTTTGAGCGCTTATCCAATTATGAGGGATTCAACGAGAACAAACTTGTTTAATGGACAAGTGTTCATACAATATCGAATGTATGCTGGTGGAAGATATGCCCAAGGATGCCTCTATCTCATGGTATGTCACATGATGATCTTGCATTATTAGTTCACGCACGGCATCAATATTTTCTGGCACAAGAGCAGTTATTGGACGACCTTCACGAAAATTTTTCGCACAAAAATGTTCACAAGAAAATTAATTTTTTTGGCAAATAGATTTTTCAAGTCGCTTAAACAACGCAACACATTTGTACGTGAAACCATACTGAGTACGTGTAGGCTAAACATCTCAAATGTTCAAATGGAAATGTCAAATGGCGCCTGGCAACACGTGGTATTTTTTTAGGCCATAGACTTATCCACTAGCCTTAGTAAAATATCTTTGAGCCTATGGGGATGACGAAGCCTTCTACAAAAGAGATGGTAAGTACACATCTCCATCTCATGGGTCTTTTCCAGGATTTTCGGCAAGGTAAATGTCTGGACAGTGTTGAAATTCCTTGAGCATAGTCCTTCGTTGACCACACAATAACCCAGGCCCAATCTTGTATGCAATAGGGAGCACACTCATGCCCCAATAGTTAGAGGACACATACTTATTTCCTATCATGTGGACGGGACACATAATTCTCAGGTTCCAATCGTCGAGTACACGTTTTTCCTGCCAGAGGAAGCTAACTAGCTGATGCTTACACCTTATCAGCGTGTCGACCACGGGTTGGAACAGCTCGGCTGGTAAGCCCTCGGCTTCTGCTGTCTTATTATTCTTCAGCCGGTTTTTTGCTGATAGGTGGTAAACACTAAATACCATCTTTGGGATTGAATCTGAGGTATCTTCGTCGTCTTTTTAATAGTGGATACCAACTGCTTGGAAAAGTGTTCTTTCCATATCATGAGCATACTATATGTATCAGTTGTCAAACTTCCTTGCTGGTCTCTACAGATGGATGTCCCCGTACAAGAGCCATCAGTTTGATGTTTCACTCTTTGGTAGAATTTTCAAACTTGATTCTGTCCCCTGTACATCTCGCTTTTATCACATCCCGCTTTCTCTCTTTTTCCTGTGGAAAATACATTTCACCCCTCACCTTTTCTCTCGTTACTTCTCTGGTGCCCTACGCTTTGCTACTGATTGTAGAGTAGTCGTGTATGCAGCAATATTTGTCTTCTGTAACAGCACGACACTCCTGGTCATACCACGGGTTCTTTGGTGGAAATCTCTGGTATTCTAGTATTGATTTTGAAGTTGTTTGGAGTAGGCAATACATTGCCACTATGCTGATATGTTATCGCGACGATTACTTTCATTAAGCAACTGACCCAGATGAGTGGAATAATTACTAGCTATCTGTTGTGATTGCAGGTTACCGATGTCCAACTTCCGTGTTGTTTCTGTTCGTACTTTCATTGCTACGTTTAATCGGGTACGTACCTGTGCTGCAACAAGGTGATGGTTCTAGTTTATGTTTGCACATATAACACACTAGACGAATATCTTCCACCAATCACAACGTGATCAATTTGATTTCTTGTTTTTTGATCTGGAGATAGCCAGCTGACCTTATTAATGTCGAAATGCTTAAATCTCGTACTGATAACTACCATGTTTTTTGCCACTTCGAATTCTATCAGCCTCATTCCATTGTTTCACAGTGGAGACTGAATTTCTCGACTGCTGACCTAGAATAATTTTATTGTCATGGGCAGGACAACGGTCATACAGTCTGTCGCAAAAGTTAGTATACACCGTTGAAACCAAAATGTATTAGGGATAAATATCACTATAACTTATTGAAAACAACAAACAATTAGTTTTATTTGATAGACAAGAAGGTTGTCTTCCGTAATAACAATTAAAAGTGCGCAATATTTGCATACATTAGCAAATGTACGGTTCGAATCCCAAAAATACCAAAATTTATGTCGCAAAAGTTAGTATACAACGGAGAATCCTCCTGGAACTGCGTAAAAAATTCTTGATATTTTTGAACAAAATGAAACTACATCTGTACCTAGGATCATAAAGAGTATATTAATTGGTTTTAATGGCAGTTATAGTACTTATAGTAACAAGTCCAACGTTCACTGGATCGTAAAATCCACAAAATTGGTCATCTACAAATATAACAACTGTAGCGACAAAATTCCGGGTGTTATGTCTTGTTTATGAATTTTAAAGCCATGAAATGCTCAGAAAGGCTCTAAAGTTTCAATATGGGGTGATCTTGATCGAGTTTCGACTTGTCCCTTTTGAAGAAACGGGAATTTCTTGAAGGAAACCCTTACTTTTGAGGCCGTTGTCCTTTTGAAATATGTAATAATCCTTAATCCTTACTCATAAGGACTTTCCTTTTCAGTTAATTTTCTCACAAATTATGTCCGCTTTCACATTCCCCCCAAAAATAAATAGTAGGAGAACCTCAAGTTCTGGTGTAAGCCCTACAGTGATACTCCACCACCACAGAAGGATATGATAGCTAATTAAAATTTTAATACAGAGTTTTCTCTGCTGTTATAACGCATGGATTGTGCAAAAACGTTCTGAAAAGCTATGTTCGCTTCACTTAGGACCAAAATACAACTTAATGGATCAGTTAGAAGTAGTTCATTGGACATTAGTAGTAAATTATACACTAGGACACGAGAAGCATGTCCGATACTGCTGAAAGGCCGGTAGGACAGTATAACTGTAGGGCTTACAACGGACCTTGAGGTTCTCCTACTATTTACTTTTGGTGGGAATATGAAAAGGGGCAACATTTATTATAAAATTAACTCAAAAGGAAAGTCCTTATGTGTAAGGATTAAGGATTATTACATGTTTCAAAAGTACAATGGCCTCAAAAGTATGGGTTTCCTTCAAGAAATTCCCGTTTTTTTCTAACAGGACAAGCCGAAACTCGATCAAGATCACCCCATATTGGAACTTTAGAGCTTTTCTGAGCATTTCATGGCTTTAGAATTCATAAACAGGACATAACACCCGGAATTGTGTCACTACAGTTGTTGTATTTGTAGATGACCATTTTTTGTGGATTTTACGATCCAGTGTACGTTGGACTTGTCACTATAAGTACTATAACTGCCATTAAAACCAATTAATATACTCTTTATGATCTTAAGTACAGATTTAATTTCATTTTGTTCTAAAATATCAAGAATTTTTTACACAGTTCCACGAGGATTCTCCGTTGTATACTAACTTTTGCGACATAAATTTAGGCCTTTTTGGGATTCGAACCGTACATTTGCTAATGTATGCAAATATTGCGCACTTTTAATTGTTATTACGGAAGACAACCTTCTTGTCTATCAAATAAAACTAATTGTTTGTTGTTTTCAATAAGTTATAGTGATATTTATCACTAATACATTTTGGTTTCAACGGTGTATACTAATTTTTGCGACAGACTGTATGTTTCTTCTAAGCGTTCGTAAAATATGTATTTGTTATGCTAGTTCTTGTCTTCAGTGAGAGTATGCGCCCAAATAAAACTGACGTTGAAAAATTTATCGTTTATTCGAATTGACAAAATTCGCAACCGAACCTTTGTTAACATGGCACCTTTGTTGTGACGCCTTTCCCAATCTTTCGCATTTCCTTTACGGCAGTAATATCGGCTGTGTACTTTGCAAGTGAACATACCTCTGCGTAAACTGGACTGTCACTATAAAGAGTACGAACATTCTAAGTGCAGATTCGCAGATAATGGTCCTTAAAACGATTGTTGGTACTGGTATAAGGACCTATATCCATCATTTTAATAAAGAAATTTTAAAAAAGTCTTAAATTGGGGCTACCCTTTTATGGGGACTATAGCACAACATGGACCTTAACTGTCTGATTGTTTTGCAACGGCTGTTTTGTACATGCAAAATTGTTTTGTATCTTTAGCGAAGACTAAATACCAAATTTCACTTATTCCGGCTGAATAAGTACCCACTTCCATAATACCGAATATTGGGGGATACCAATCAATGGGGACTATATAAAGACGTGAGCCCATACCGACAAATGTCAGGTGGAAAATTTTATACCCTCAACGAAGACCAAATACCAAATTTCAACCATTTTGGAGCCAATATATTCAAACTACCGATTATTGTGGGACTGTTCTATGGGCCTATATGAAGACGTGGACCGACCTATAACGACAAATTTTAGTTGGAAAATTGAATATTTCGCCATTTCAGCTTCAAAATACCGAAAATCAGGATGTACCGTTCTATAAGGCTATACAAAGGCGTAGACCTATACCGACAAATTTCAGGTGGAAGGTTTTACACCCAATGAACACTAAATATCAAATTTCAGCCATTTCGGTACGATATTTTCAAAATACCAAAAAATCGGGAGGTATGGGGATATATCAAAACGTGCCCTTTTTAATACCAAACATCCATATCAAAGTACAAAATCTTAAAAATTGCTATATCTTGATTTCAACAGACAGACGGACGGTATCGACTTAGAATTTTATGCTGATCAGGAATATACATATGTATATGGGAATTTCTGTGTGAAATCGGACACTTTTTCAATTTTTTTTTATTTTTTGTTGTGGTGATACTGTTAATCAGCAAAACATTTTAGTTTATTTTCAGATTTTTTTTTTGACGAGCGATTCCATGGATATCGCGCCTTGAAAAACTCGAATTCTGTAAAAACTACTTATATGCAAAGAAATACTCACAACTTCTTACATAGTCACGGTCCACACTAGCGTGAATTTCATTAAAAAACTTAATGAAATTAGGGGTTCTTAAATCGAATTCCCCACTACAGAAATTTTATGATTTTAGTCTACTATGGACGTCGATCTAGAGACGCATAATTTCATATCAAAATTTTAGTGAAATTACTGTAGTGTGACTCGGGACATATTGGTCCACTTTGGAAAAATCTTTTTTCATATGCTTTGTTGTTTTATCAGCTATTTAACAAAAAATAGAAAACAAATTTGCACATTGGGCTTGGATGCATTTTTTGTGATTTAATATTAAAATCAATTTTTGAGAATGGTTTACCCCTTCGATTTTCCTGGATTTTTTTTTTTTTTTGTATTAAACTACGATCAATTACAAAAATCTTAAGTCCTATTTGGTAGTGGAATTCGAATGATTACTATTTTTTTTAAATTTTTTAAAATTTGTCAATAAAGTTTTTCCTATTCCTATTTCCATTGTGCAAAATATGCTATTTTACCAAAAATATTATACGTTGCATTTATTAACATTTGTTTTGTTGTTTTATTTAGGAATTTTTCTTAAACATCTTAACAACTTCTTTATTTTGCCATTTTAAGAATGGTTTAGAAATTGGTGTACCAGCATTAGTGGGTATTACTGAATGAAGTTTTTTTGTGCCCGCGATATGTTTATAATAATCTTCTGAAGAATTTGGTAGATTATTTGGCTCGAATGCTCAATCATATAATTCTCAAGCTGTAGTTAGTCCGTTCATTGTCCAGCTGGTACAATAATTGCCAATCCATTTTCAAAATCGAAAAATTACGAAATTTTTGAGATGTTTAAGATAAATTCCTAAATAAAACAACAAAACAAATGTTAAAAAATAATTTTTAAGTTTTTTGATAAAACAACAAATATTTCACATTGGTATAAAGGAAAAATTGTATTGTCAAATTTTAAAAAAATTAAGAAAAACTAGTAATCTTTCGAATCCCACTCCCAAATATGACTTACAATTTTTGTAGTTGATCGTAGTTTAATACAAAAAAAATCAAGTAAATCGAAAGGGTCACAATCATTGTTCATAATTGATTTTAAATATTAAATCGCGAAAATTTCATCCAAGCCCACTGTGCGAAATTTTTGTCTATTTTTTATTAAATGGCTGATAAAAGAACAAACCATACGAAACAATTTTTTTTCAAATTGGACCAATATTTGGAAGTTTTGAGTATTACCTTGCATATAGGTTTTACAGTATTCGACTGTTTCAAGTAGCGATATCCCTGGAGCCGTTAGTCAAAAAAAAAAAAATCTGAAAATATACTAAAATGCTTTGCTGATGAGCAGCATCTCCACAGCAAAAAATAGAGGAAATCAAAAATCTCATTATGAAAAAGTGTCAGATTTCACTCAGAAACCCCCATATACTTTCTAAGGTCTCCTGCGAATATTTCGAAGTGATACAAACGAAATTACAAATTTAATTATACCATCCATATTGAAAGATGGTAAAATTCAAACAATCGCAGAATGACTTCAGAATGTGGTAAATGTGTACAATCTGTGGGAATCAATTGTGATGATTATTGCTGATACAACAAGTCATCTAAATGACAGGCGTTGTAGATCGAAACCAGCAAATGTTCGAAGAGAAAAGAAACCTAACACTCAAGCTCAGCACCATGTGCTGGTGATCTTCATGGGTCGACTAAATCCAAATCAATAAGTCGACCAAACTACTTTTGCAAAAACCCGATTGTTTAGGTTTGAGACATTCCAACTCAACTTCCCGAGCTCAGTCGATCACGGATGCTGATTGACATCATCGTGCATCACCTCAGCAAGTTCCCTCTGCGGAGACCGTAGAGTGTTGATGCTAACGAGCGATGGTTGTTGAGTTTTCTCTCATTGGAATATGTAAATGTAGTAGTATAAATCGACTCAGATCCTCTGCGATCGCTCTGCGTTCACTTGTCGATTAGCCTTTGAAGAGTTAACTTGTCGCGTATTAACCAACCGTCTCGCGTTAATACTAACCGGCCTCCGTCGCCACTCCAGATTACAATTCGTAATCTTCGTTGTTACTAACAGGCCTCTGTCGCCACCCCAGATTACAAGGTAATCTTTCTTGTTTGAAAAGAAATACACCAATAAACGGCAATCATTTATTATATTTAAACTGATACTGCTTTTGTTGTTTTATTTTATTCTTTTCACCCCCACTGCTCATCATTCCTTTACCGAGTTATCGAAGCCTATGGATTTCCCCTCCCTCACCTAAACACCGATATTTAAATATATTAAGTACAATAATCTGTAAATTTTCATAAATCAATACAACTCTTACCGTCATAACGGGTAACACATGGCAGAATATGAAACTACTTCGTTGCCCCCAATAGAAACCGATACAAGATAAACCTTTAAAATGTGTACAGTAAGGAAGCAAAGGACTCAAATGGAATAACCATGTGACCAATCGTTGATGTTAAAAACATAGCACTGAAATGAAGAGTTTAATCAATAGGCGGCGTTGAAAATATATATTGTTAGTTCTGTTTATGGGGAAATTCTTCTGTTTTGGTCACCTATGTAACTAGGGTCTTTATGAAAACTCATATCTGCAATTTCACTAGTAAAGATAGTTGTTAGAGTTAATTCAATCAAAACCTCTGGTAGAGTTGAAAATGCTATTTTAACCAAATTTGCTCTTAAATACCTAAGACCGTCCTTGGGTATGGAAGAAAACTTTAACTAAAACGTACTAAATCTCTAAAAATAATTCCGCACTCCTAGTTGCTAAGAAAACACATAAAATGTGAACCAATTAGACTGCGAATAATTTGCAGGTTTTCAATGACACATTTTTCGTTTTCATTTTCAAATTAAAAATGTAGTAGTTTAATGTTACGCACAAACATCCGCATCCACTAATATATGGCAGTGAGCTAGCTAGTGCTGATGGCTTGTACAATGTTCGTACATGTTTCATTTAATGCCCATCAATATGGGTTGTCATGGATGAAAAATTTAGATGCTGACCCAGTGGCCAGTTGTAGTATCAATATCAAGTCTGTAACAAAATACACACAACATTATCTGTATTCTAGCCGAGCGGACATACAAACATAGACACATACATGCTTTAAAATGTACAATGCGTTGTCCAAATTGATGATTTCATGTAAAAATGACTTAAATCACAGTGAAACAATATTGGTATTAGAATCAATGGCTTAAAGATACGATCGCGATTTTTAATATGGCTATTATACGAATTGTAGTACTTTTGGTATTCAAAAGAAAAATGAAAAGAGTACTAATTACTCTGAGGGGTGTAGCCACCGCAGAAAATGTGAGTTTATCTTACCAGAGTTTTGAACCCAATAAATTCTGACGGCATGATAACCCTTGAAGCATTCATTCACTTTAAAGCAGCCCTGTTCAGGACGGTGTTTTATTACACCTTCAATTTTCTTTCAGTTATTAGTTGAAACTGAAATAACCCAACATAACATGTCATTACTTCATGCATTACCGAGTAATGAGAGCTCATAACTCTTTGTATTATCTGGCAATATATCTATCTATATATAAATGAGCTTGGTGATAAGTGATTGACTGACTGAATGACTGACTGACTGACTCATCATCAACGCCCAGCCAAAACGGCTAAAGCTAGGAGCTTGAAATTTTACCAGTGGGTCACTGTTGATGCAAATGTGCGATATAAGGCCGGGTTTTAGAAAATTCGTCCTGGAACCACAAAAAATAACAACAACAAAAATCCTTATTTTTCATTATCATTACGTACTTATTCACTTAGTTGGCCCTCTGCAAGATATGTGTCAAATTAACAGTGCTATAACTTCATGATACCGTAAACGATCACACATAATTTCAAATTTTGTAGTTTACTTCTAGGCGCACTTATTTTATCGTAAACCACTAAATAATAGAAAGACAAGACATTTGTTATCTTCCATTGCAACAGATGTCGCAGTTGGTGATAATGATATAAACATCAATTACGCGAAAAATACAAACCGATCCTGATTTAGTTTTCACATAACAGGTGTCGCACAAAAGATTTTCATTCGTTAAAATACAGTTAGAAAAGATGATTACAAACGATGCATTTGTAAAAATTTTGATTTTCAATTTAAAATTAAAACAAAAATTCTTTCAATAAATGATGTTGGGTTTGTTGAACAAATGAGTTGCTGTTGAAGACAACATTAGGGGAATAAATTCAGAAATCGGCCAGAAATAACAACAACTAAAAACTGTATGGACCTCACTTTTTGGTAATAACTAAATGTTTGCAAATCAATGAAAGTGCAGTAAAATTGTGCATATTACCACGATTTATTTGCAATTAAGAATTTTATCGTACATGGAGATGTACAGTTATAACTATTCAATTTCAAAATCTGTAATTTGAAGAAATCGCTAAATAATTAATGAAATCAATAATAGGCCCCAGGAATATAGGAATATAGGAATTTGGTATGGAAATCAAGGTTGGGAAGTGGTGCTTCTAAAAGGAAATGGTTTGCAAAATTACCAATCATGTGTACGAAAAGTACTAAATGGTACTAAATTTAGTACAATTTAGATTTGGGTGAACGTAAAGAGCTGGAAACCTGAAATTTGGAATTAAGGTTACTGTTGTAGTGTAGGATTGAGATATGAGGGTAGTTTTGGAAATTCGTGCTTATGTGTACGAAAAGTACTAAATAGTACTAAATTTGGTACAATAGGAATTTGGGTGAACGGATAGAGCTGGAATCCTGATATTTGGAATTGAGATTACTGTTGGAGTGTAGGATTGAAGAACTTTTGGAAATTCGTACTTATGTATATGAAAAGTACTAAATGGTACTAAATTTGATACAATGGGGATTTGGGTGAACGGATAATAGCTGGAATCTCGAAATTTGGAATTGAGATTACTGGTGGGGTGTAGGATTGAGGTAGTTTTGGAAATTAGTACTTATGTGTACGGAAAGTACTAAATGGAACTAAATTTTGTATAATGGGGATTTGGGTGAACGGATAGCGCTGGAATCTCTAAATTTGGAACTGAGATTACTGGAAATTCGTACATAGGGTACGAAAAATACTAAATAGCACTAAATTTGGTACAGTTTCGATTTGGGTGAACGGATAGAGCTTGATTCCTCAAATTTGGACTGAGGATCACTGATGAAGAGTAAGAAAGATGCACCAAAGGGTTTTTGGAAACTTGAGTGTACGAAAAGTACTAAATGGTACTAAATTTAGTACAATTTGGATTTGGGTGAACGGATAGAGCTGGATTCCTGAAATTTGGAATTGATATTACTGTTGGAGTGTAGGACTGGGGAAGTTTTGGAAATTCTTACTTATGTGAATGAAAAGTACTAAATGGTACTAAATTTGGGACAATGGGGATTTGGGTGAACGGATATAGTTGGAATCTCGAAATTTGGAATTGAGATTACTGGTGGGGTGTAGAATTGAGGTAGTTTTGAAAATTCGTACTTATGGGTACGAAAAGTACTAAATGGTACTAAATTTAGTACAATTTAGATTTGGGTGAACGTATGTATGTAGCTGGAAACCTGAAATTTGGAATTAAGATTACTGTGAAGTGTAGGACTGAGATATGAGGGTGGTTTTGGAAATTCGTACTTATGTGTTCGAAAAGTACTAAATTTGGTACAATAGGGATTCGAGTGAACGGACAGAGCTGGAATCCTGAAATTTGAAATTGAGATTACTGTTGGAGCATAGGATTGGGGAAATTTTGGAAATTCGTATTTATGTGTACGAAAAGTACTAAATGGCACTAAATTTATTACAATTTGGATTTGGGTGAACGGATAGAACTGGAATCCTGAATTTTAAGTATTTTAATTTTATTTATTTTAATTTAAAGTATGAATTTTTGTAAACGGAAAGAGTTAGAATTTGCAACCCGTTCGCGGTAGGCTATAGAGGTAGAATTTGGATTTGGGTGACGGATAGTGTTTGAGTCCTTAAATTTGAAATTAGGATTACTATTAGAGTGTAGGACTGAGGTAGTAAGGGTACGAAAAGTACTAAGTGGTACTACCTGTGGTACAATTTGGATTTGGGGGAACGGATAGAGCTGGAATCCTGGAATTTGGTCAGACTGCTGTTGGAGTATAGGATTGAGATGGAAGTAGTTTTTGAAATTCGTACTTATGGGTACGAAATGTACCAAATTGTACAACTTGGATTTGAGTGCACGGATAGCGCTGGAATCCTGTTATTTGGAATTATGGTTACTGTTGAAGTGAAGGATTAAGGTTGTTTTGGAAAATCGAATTGTACAGTAATTTGTTTTTGTGTAAAGGGGTTTTTGGAAATTCGTCGTAGAAAGGTATGAAAAGTGCTAAAGTGTACTAAATATGGAATCCATTGTATTAGGCAAACGCGAAGAGCTAGAAATCTGAAATTTTGAACGAATGGTCATTGATGGAGAGTTAGGAAGATGTACCAAAGGGTATTTAGAAACTCGACCTATAAGTGTACGAAAAGTACTAAAAGTTTCTAAATTTGGTACCAATTGCATATTTTTAATGAATAAAGCTAGAATCTTCAAATTTGGTATGGGAATCAAGGTTGGGAAATGGCGTTGAAATAAGGAAATGGTTTTGGAAGTTCGTATTTATGATTACGAGCAGTACTAAATTTAGATTTGGGTGAACGGATAGAGCTGGAATCCTAAAGTTTTGAATTAGATTAGTGTAGGGGTGTAGGATTGAGATAGTTTTGGAAATTCGTATCTTTGGGTACGAAAAGTACTAAATGGTACTAAATTTGGTACAATTTGGATTTGGATGAACGGATAGAGCTGGAATTCTGAAATTTGGAACTAAGATTACTGCCGGACAGTAGAATTGAGGTAGTTTTGGAAATTCGTACTTATGGATACAGAAAGCACTAAATTTGGTACAATTTAAATTTTAGTAAACGGATAGTGTTGGAATTAGGAATTAAGATTACTGTAGGAGTGTAGTATTGAGGAAATTTTGAAAAGTCGTACGTATGGGTAAGAGAAGTACTAAATGGTACTAAATATGGTACAATATGGATTTGGGTGAACGGGTAGAGCTGGAATCCTGAAATTTTTGTTTGGGAAAGAAATGGTATTAAATTTGATACAATTTGGATTCGGGTGAATTAATAGAGCTGGAATCCTGAAATTTGGAATTACGATTACAGTCGAAGAGTAGGATTCAGATTGTTTTGAAAAAGCAAACTTATGGTTACGAAAAGCACTAAATGGTACTAAATTTAGTACAATTTGTATGTAGGTGAACGGATAGCGGTGGAATCCTGCAATTTGAAAGTATGATTATTGTAGCCCTGTTGCGTTGAGGAAGTTTTGAAAATTGGTACGAAAATTATAAATTGTTCTAAATTTAGTACAATTTTAATTTGGTTTAACGGATAGAGTTTGAATCCTGAAATTTTGAAGTAAGATTACTACTAAAGTGAACTATTGAGGTAGTTTTGGAAAATCTTACTTATGGGTACGAAGAGTTCGACTTGATACTAAGTTTGGTACAATTTGGAATTGGACGAACGGATACAGCTGGAATCTTGAGATCTGTAATTATTATGGAATTTACTGTAATTATTTTGTATTAATGTCCGTGTATGGCTGAGATATGTCGTCGAAATACGTACCATAAGTATACGAAAATTACTTAATGGTACTCAATTTGTTTTTGGGTGTAGGGACAGTGCTGGAATTTTTATTTTTTGGAGTTAGGGTGTGTATTGGTGTGCAACGTTGATCTCGCTGTTAATGTGTAAGGGTGAGATACGGCTGATTTTTTTGAAAATCGAACTTAGGGGGTACGTACAGTACTAAGATAAAAATAAATATTTATTAAAATTGGTATTAGTGCGACCAAATTTTCAGTGTTTGTCATTTCCATATTATATATTGTTTATTTGTTTTTTTTTTATATCCTTTCCGCATACGAAGTAGCGGGCATTTTGCTAGTATATATATATATATATATATATATATATATATATATATATATATATATATATATAATGGCTTACATATGGTGGCACAGAGCTTGTGTGTTCGATTACAAATCCTAGAGTTGTGTGTTCAAAGCTCGCCGTTGCCATGGGAGTTTTTTGTTAACAAAATTACGATGAAATTTTGATGTACATGCATGTGTTTAAAGTTTAAACAACCCTAACTGTTCGTACTAGTGGCCTAGTCTGTAGTGTGTTTGGCTACAAATCAGAAATTCGTATGTTCAAAACCAGCAGAGAGCAAAAAAAAACAAGTAAGCAAAGACTATAGTCGGACGGGGCCCCTGGAAATTAGCTTTCAGCAAATCAAAATTCATTTATGGAACAAATAAACTTATTGTAAGAAATAACTTTGTGGATTCTGCCACCTTATCACATTAAGCTTAAATAATAACACTGTGCTACAAAAGTTGACAAAAATTTTTTGCAGGGATTCTGATGCATATATTCAGTTCTGTGGGAGTCCATGGAAGGCGAAAATACCTTCGGTTTCTTTGGGTCACTTCGTTTTTTGATTTTATAACGGTAAATGTAGTGAAAAATGGGGTTTCTTGGATTTTCAACTTAAAACGGACATAACTTCTTTTTTCCACAACGGACTTTTACTGCTTGTTTTTTATTTAAAAGGAGAAAATCATCGTCATAAAAATCGGGTAACAAATAGTTAAGTTATAGTGATTTAAGTGTGACAAGAACGCATTAAAAAACAGGAAAATGCTTTTCCTCGTGCTCTAGACTGCGTAGAAGATACTAAACTGCGTAATTATTTACTTTTATCAAGAAGGAAATTTAGTTAGCTTTACAAAATGATGTAAACCAATGAAATCGGTTGACGGACGGACACTCGTAGCTCAGCTCGACGAGGCATTCATTTTGGTATATGGTAATATCCAAAAATGTTTTACAATCGTTGAAGTTGAGGTTCACCATTTAATAAGTCGCAAACTGTCAATATATTTTATACAATATGAATATATTTATATTAATTGAAGTGTTTTAGCCGGGGTCGCAAAAAATGAACCATAACAAATAATTTATGTGGAAGCTGTGTGTGTTGAAGTTTACAAGTTTTTTTGTGTTCTTTCTTGATTTCTGGTCAAACCACGGAAAATTCAAACCTAAGCTCAAAGAAAGAATTAAGGAATACCCCTAGGGCAACATGGTTCTAATGTATGACTTTTCGATATATACACTGCATCCCCCTAAAATCGATGCTGACATTTTGAAGTTTTGAAATCTGGGTTTTTTGAATTTTTCTTATTATTGGAGGGCGCAACCAGATAATTACCCAAACTATTTATTGGATTGCAGAACTCGTGATTCCACGTCGTTTGATGTATATCTCATGAGTGTGCTTCATACAGATCCCTAGTAATAGGAGTCCAAACTCGAAATTTTGGTGCGTAAATTTTCTTTAAAAACCTATTTTTTGGCTTCAAAATTTACAACTGTGACTCAGATACCCTTGAACCCCGCGTGATTTTAGTTTTTTTCGCGCCGGATCTAATGAACCCTTCCGCTTTCAAATCCAATCACTAAAACGGCGGTTATAGATACCTTGAAAGTAGGAAATTCTGCAAAAATAGATTTTGATGATTCCGCGCATTGAACCGCTATTTTCTTTGGTTATTTTTACATAAATGGAATCCTTTATACGCGATTATATTATTTTCCAAAACCGTGTGGCATAAATTACCGAGATTCTGGAGTAATATTCGTATTTCGTATAAAATAGAATTTGGTAGCACATCCGCGGTTCTTGACGAATTTGTTATAATGACGTATTTTTTATAGGCGGTCACTGAAATCGGATGCGCCTTATAATCTTATGTACATCGCGCAATTTTTACTCACATAAAGGTTTTTTGAACAGTTAGATGCCGCTGACGGCACACTTTAGCCGCTAAATGAAAAGTGGAAAAATCGCTACATATTGATAGAGATGCACTCGTTGTATCTCAAAAGCGCATGCGCCTTAACTGATTTTAACGAATTCGCGAATTATACGTTTTTTAACTTTTATGTTTTTTCTTTGGTTGTAATTTCAATATTACTTTCTATTTCATAATCCTATTGTTTACCAAAGTAAGCAAATACACTTTCGGGTTTGTTATCGCATTTTCCCTGAAGCAGTTCAGCGAAGTCAGTCAGTCCTTGCATCGAAATTTAGCGAAATAGTAGAATAACTCCCAAAAATGTTTTTTTTCTATTTTTCGTATTAAACAAAAAAAATATATTTTTGAAATAATATTCCAACAATAAGTTTTCGTCTTTTTTTGTTGCTGTAATATGGCAGTTATAAATCCTATCGTTAAAATTTTGGTCTCATATTTTTCTACGCGTTGTCTAGAATCTGTACGTATTTTTAATTTATTTTTTTCGAGTTTTATTTGGACTCTAAATTAGAATAAATTAAATTTACTCCACAGTACTTCTTGATTTTCCGCGAAAATAGAAATATATTTAGTAAATATTTAGGCATCTACGGATAGATATTAAATGCTGTTAACGCTATATATATATGGGGATTTCTGAGTGAAATCGGACACTTTTTCAAGATGAGGTTTTTGATTTCCTTTATTTTTTGCTGTGGTGATACTGCTGATTAACAAAACATTTTAGTATATTTTCAGATTTTTTTGACTAACGGTTCCAGAGATATCGCGCCTTGAAAAAGTCAAATTCTGTAAAAACTACATGCAAAGAAATACTCATAACTTCTTTAATATTGGTCCAAATTGAAAAAATCGTTTGTTGTATGTTTTGTTGTTTTATCAGCTATTAAATAAAAAATAGCAAAAAAAAATTGCACAGTGGGCTTGGATGCTATTTTCGCGATTTAATATTTAAAATAAAGTTTTAGAGATGTTCGACCCCTTCGATTTTCTTTAAATTTTTTTGTATTTTTATTTTTTATTTAATAGCTGATAAAACAACAAAACATACAAAAAAAGATTTTTTCAATTTGGACCAATATTAAATAAGTTATGAGTATTTTTTGCATGTAGTTTTTACAGAATTTGACTTTTTCAAGGCGCGATATCTCTGGAACCGTTAGTCAAAAAAATCTGAAAATATACTAAAATGTTTTGTTAATCTGCAGCATCACCACAGCAAAAAATAAGGGAAATCAAAAACCTCATCTTGAAAAAGTGTCCGATTTCACTCAGAAATCCCCATATACATTTTCTTATTACAGCAAAAATGGAATTTTTAAATATTTGTTCTTTATAAGGGAATAAAACTTCCCATAACTTTAGAGCGCAGCATCCAATTTTGTGAAGGCGAACAGATTTGAAACCACGACATTTTTTCCTAAACTATGTTCAAAAAATTGCGGATGTGCTCGCAAAAAATTTTTTAACATTTCTGCCAATGGAATTGCAAAAGAAATTTGAAATTTACCATATATAAGTATGGGTCTACGACCAATATTTTCCCACAAAGTGGTGCAGGGTATAAATACGTACAGAATCTAGACAAAGCGTAAAAAATATGAAACCAAAATTATAAACATTAGCTTTATAAATTGATTATTATAGTAACAACAAAAGAGATAAAACTTATTGTTAAAATATTATTCAAAATATATTTTTTTGGTTCGATTAGAAAAATTAGAAAAACATATTTGGGAGTTCTCAAACTATTGCGCTAAATACCATACAATAATTAATGTATACTGCTAAAACTTCATGAAGAAATATGGTTTACCTTCGCGAGAGCTTTACTGCTTACTGTGATGATTTATAAGGATAGGAAATTAAGAGTAATATTAAAATTACAATCATTCAAAATATATAAAAATTAAAAAGCGTGTTATTCGCGAATTAGTTTAAGTCGGTTGATGCGCATCCGATTTTGGATACAGGGAATCAATCTCTTTCAATATCTAGGCATATTTCCATGTTTCACTCAGTGGCGAAAGTGTGCCGTCAGTTGCATCACACTATGCAAGAAACCATAATGTGGGTAAAAGTCGCGCAATATGCATTCGATTTTGATGCGCATCCGGTTTCCTTAGCGCCCATCAAAAATACGTCAATATACACCTATTTTAAATAGTTTCTTCAAGAACCGCGGATGGGCCTTCACATTCTATTTGGCGTAAAAGACCTATATTACTGGCGTATCTCTGAAATTTATGACACGCGTGTTTGCAAATATTATAATCGCGTAAAAAGGATACCATTTATGTAAATATTCTTAAAAAAATTGCAAAATCGTAAATCTTACACGCAAAAAATAGGGTTTTTTAAGAAAATTCACGCATTAAATTTTGGCTTTTAGACTACAATTACTAGGATACTGTAAGGAGCACACTCATGAGATAGGCATTAAACGACGTAAAATCACGATTTCTATAATCCTATTATGAGTTTTGAATATTATCTTGTTGCGCGTTGGGATTATTAAAAAATTCAAAACACCCCGAAATTCCGGCTTCAAAATGTCGGCATCAATTTTAGGTGGATGCAGTGGATATATCAAGCAATCATACACTAGTTTCATGTTGCACATGCAGTATTCTGTGATTCTTTCCTTGGGCATAGGTATATAAAATGTAAGGTTAAGCCAGAAATCGGAAGAGAACATAAAAAAACATTGATGCCAACACAGCTTCCACCTAAATTAAACAAAAAAAAAAAAACACTTCATTTTAAAGAATTTCAATCATACTATATAGATTATCAGTTCGCGAATTCTGAATGGATTCATCGATTATAAAACATTTTTGGTTTTTACCATATGTATACGTAACAATATCGAAACATATGGAGCAAGTCCAGTTTATGTCAAAGTTGCAGAGAATTGGAAGATGCTGCTATGTCAATGTTTTGAGACTCGGCAAGGTGCGGACCTAAGAAGGTGGTGCTCAGGGGTTCCCAAAAAAACTATACAAAAATAAAAAGTTTTATGAAACGAGCTTTGCAATGTCGGCCAGACAACCAGAATAGGCCAGTTGAGTGTCGCGTTAGGCGCTAAAATAACGTGCAAGTGATGCAGATTCAATGTTGTTTTTAACGCGTAACCCTATGCTTAATGGACTGATCTTGGTTAGCCCCTTTAGACTACATTGCATTTTTTTCACAACATCCCCGAAGGGACATATTCATGATACACGCCGATTCCTATTGGCTCAATGACATGAGGACCAACATTACATTTCACTGAGGGGATTTGCCACCGTCGAATATTTTTATGTTCTGGACAGAGATTGAACCGCAGACTTTCTCAGTGCAAGGTAGACGTGCTTAACACTACAACGCGGTGGGTCCTTTAACAATAGAATCGAATATTAATTCGAGTTTTCAGCCACTGTGGTATAAATCCATCCATACAATTTAAAACAGTTGTATAAGGGCGAGAGTATCGATGTTATCGATAGTTTAACATGGAAATGTCGAAACTATAAAATGTTGCATACATCGATAGTTTGCCAGCCCTACTGTGCCGGTTTGAAGTTTGTGTACCACCTTTGGTAAAAAGCTATTGCATTTCTCGAATTATTGGTCTTTTTATACTTTGATACGGCCAAATATGTGCCTAATCGAAATAAGGGTTTTAGAACCCAAGCATGTTTGGGAAACTTCGTTTAAGACAATTTGGATCGATTTAGCCTCTGTTGAACGATAAATGTGGAAGGAAGCAACCGATTTGATCCCAAATTATCACATCATTATATTCCTTCTAGATATACATCGGGTTCGAATATGGACTATATAGATCCACTTTTTCGATTACCTTCCACACAAAATTTGGAGAAAGTGAGCTCCTCTCGGATCGTTTTGATTTTTTTTTTCAGCAGAAGTTTGAATCAAAAGTTTGCTTATTAAAAATTGTTGATATTTGTCAGTGATTTGGTATAGCCCATGAATTTTGAAACAAATTGTTGATATAAAATCAATATATTTTATATACGGTATAATTATGGTGTTTGTTTCTTTTTCTGGTCAGAGGCTGATGGTATATCTTCGCCAGCACAGCTCACTGGTGCTTTCTTACTTGTTATTTGGTTATTTTGGTAAACATCATCCAAAGCCATTTTTAAATGCTTTGGTTTTTTTTAATACAAATTTTTAAATAACATAATATAAAATAAATTCTGTGAAAAACTAATGGCCGTGGTAAGAAGTGTGGCGTATCGCATGGTCTGCCCCTCCTTATTTGTTTTTGTTCTACTATAGTTAACTTCTTCTTACTTTATACCACAACTCTACGATGTGATGTAAAACAATGACCTACAAACATTGTAAATAGTCAACAGCAATTAGGTTGATATCTAATTAGGAACTATTGAATTGGTGCCAGTGAAAATGTAGGAACAAAAACAGAATATAAAATGAGCACACAGAAACATACAAAGTATATAACAATTATACATACATATATACATTAGGGTTATAACCAAAAAAAATACAAGCCAGTACCATGGGCGGAATTTTGACCTGATAACGAAAACTCGTATTTTAGTTCGATTCGGTGAAAAAAGTTTCCCCACTGAAACAGATTTCTTAAGACCTTTGAATAATTTGTTCTTTGTAGAAATTTTCATTTTAATTTTTTGAACAAACATTTATACATATACCTATGATTTATTTAAGTTAAAATAAACGCGATTTGGACAAAAATCTGTATTAAATTTATACAGAATGGTTTGATATTGAAAATAAGACTTAGCCGATAGCCTTAGATGCTAGTGCTGTTTTTACATAATTTTATTGTAATTTTTTATTATAATAAATATTTGAAATAAAATATAAGACATAGCTTATTTAATAAAGATTTGTTATGATTCCAAACCTAAAAGAGACAATTTTAATAGAAAACTTGTATGCAATCGGCGCGGAAACGTTTTTAACGACAGGGAAAAGTGATAACGCGTAACCCAATATTTTTCCATGCTCTACACGGCTATGTGGTGGTATTTTTAATATTTGCAAAAAATGCAAAAAAAGTTATAACATTAAAATAGGCATATTACTGTATGGAACTGTATATACCATACAGTAATAGACAGAATTTATTTTAACTAAACCGTCTTTTGTCATAAAATGCATATTCATCCGACAGCAGTACAAATAGTCCTTGGGAGATGACAACGCAGCATCAACTAGCAAAAGGAAGCATAACCCAACCCAAGCTTATAGCACTCGTCCGCTTAGGGCATTGAAATCTCAACCCCATAAAAGTCAGGAATCCATAAGGCTATCTACAAGGAAGCTGCTCGGGTGAAGGAGTAGTTGGTACAAAGGGCTACTTTACAATCAGTAACCACGTGTAGCGCACAAGAGAGTTAAAAGGAGAGAGGGGAGAAACGTATTTTCCGCAGGGAAAATAGAGAAACGGAGAAGCGCGAGTGTTAAAAAGTCGAGATGTGCAGGAACCAGAATGAAGTCCGAAAATTTTGCCAAAGAGTAAAACATCAAACTGATGGTTTTGTACCGGCACATCCTCAAAATATGGAGAGAGCATTTTTCTAAACCCTTGGTACACAATACTAGCGGAAACGACGAAGATACCACAGATCCAATCCCTGAAGAAGGTACTGAATGTATACCGCCCGGCCATGATGAGGTAAAGACTGCAATAAACCGGCTGAAGGATAATAAGGCAGCAGGAGCTAATGGTCTACCAGCTGAGCTGTTTAAAACTGGAGGCGACACGCTGATAAGGTGTATGCATCAGCTAGTTACCTCCATCTGGCAGTAAGAACGCGTACCCGACGATTGGAACCTGAGAATTAAATTAAAAAAAAACTAAACTTTTACTCGTCTCTTCTTTAAAGTTCTTAAACCACTGGGCTTATTGGCACTCTGATATTTAATGCAAGACTCTCCCGAGATCCTCTGATTTTTAATCGGAATTTCCACTATCGCAAATTGTAGACACATCCAGTATCACTACGCTAAGCCTACAAGGATAACATTTAGCATATAGACTATATTGCATTATCGTATATATAATGTAGCAATTTCGCCCTCTGGACACTCACTCCAATAATATATTCAAATAGTTTATGGAAGTTCATTAAAACATTCAGTATTTACACAACATAATGAAGTTGGTTAAACCGAACGAATACATTTGCACACTTTCTCGGTATAGAAAGAATATGGACCAACTCCTAAACACATATCAATCTGTAATAGTTTTGGCTAGTGTTCAACCGACGACTGCATTGTTGTTGAATGATACTCTGATGTAATTTACACTTTACACAATCAAAACCTTATCATTTGAACAAATACAAATAACAACAGACACAGATACGAGGCCGCAAGAGAAATCTACCACAATTGAAAATGCATAGTCCGATCTACTATTTACCACACATACGTACGTACATACTCTTACTGTTCATCTGTTAGTTCCACTTTATATCATATGTAATCGAATGTGTACACGTTTATATTATATTTCAATGGGTGTTTGTTCTGTTCGGATCTGTTGTTGGCACACACACGAATGAATCTCTGGCGTTTTTCCATGCCATGTTATTTTGGTTTCTGGTGATGACAATACATGTCACTCCTGTCAATTGTTAAAGACTATTCCTAAGCTATCATTTCATCACATTGAACAATGGCATATCCGATGAGCAGCAGTATTTCACATTGCTTACCATGACATTTAAGCCAAGTTTTGTGGACATCACAGCACAGAGTGTGAATATTGTGGGTGAAGGCATGTATGTATGCATGTGTATAGGTAAATATATCATTTTGATTGCCATTATTGCATATAATTGGACAACAAAATTATTTACAACAGTCAATATAATTTTTTTATTTTGTGTAAAATGTGAAGGATTATTATAAACTTAATAGACAAATTATCATGAAAGTGGATTAGGTTAAAGGTTGTGGAGACGTATGTCTTGAGTTGAAGAACGGAATGAAGTAGTAGGTGGATTCAAGAAAAGTAGCTATTACTAATATTGACGTTAAAATTAAATAAATTTGAAAGGATTATAGACGAACGGGGCTGACTTTTCAATACCCTACATCACTGTGATTTTAAAAGTGAATGCGAAAGGTAAAGTCATATCGTCGAATTATGTGTCAATCTCAGACCATACCCAACGATTTTTTAGTTGTTTTTTATAATCTCCAACGTAGTATGGATTGTTTTTCCAATTGTAACTCATTGAAATAATCATATATATATTCACGATCAGGATAAAAGTCTGAGTCGATCTAACCATGCCCATCTGTCCACCTGTTGTTATCACTCTAGCCTCCACAATAATTAAGCTAGACGATATATATAATTACACCCGAGTGTATTATTCAAAAGACAGGTCAAGTTTGAAGACGGGCTATACCGGCGCACAGTGGTTCAGAATCGTTTTTTCCTGGTCAAAATTCAGTAACTTTTGAACGGATAGAGATATTTTCATTATTCTTTCAATCAGCTTTAAGGTGAATTATAAGCGGTCAATTTCTGGTAGTGGCAGAGGAATTCAAGTTCAAAGTTAAACTTTTGAATATGTTTACTATTTTTCATCAAAATATGAGTGTTTTTATGTTTTTTATATCTTCCTATATATGTATTAAAGATGGTCAAACACCAATAAATGAAGTATAAAAATACAAAATAAAAACCAAACAAAAAATTTTCAAAATTTAATTTAATTTTAAATTAAAGTTGATTTAGTAAAATATTAAAACAGCGACTATGGGATTAAGCCTGACTATTTTGAAAAACAAAATAGAAGTCGTCATCCCAAATAAAAAATTGTAGTATGCAATACCAACAAATTAGTTATGTGTTTTTTCGTTGAGAATTAACGAACGCATAGCAGTGGGAAAGATTTGGTTTTGTTTGCAAGTGAAGTTGCTCGAGTTTAGGTAGTGCCAAAGAAATTCTCGATCAGAGTGTTTCTTTGGACATGTATCTATTTGAGCGAGCAATTGACACTTGGGTATAAAACTTTTCTTGTCGAAAAACAAGAAACAAGGGAACTGATGAAGATCTGTGGCAAGGTCTGAAACTATAGTCTTCCCTGCTTACCCCTTGGTAAACGTCGCCAATTTTTTCCCACTAATAAATAAAAGTTGTTTTGTTTTTTTCAAAATAGTCTGGCTTAATCCCATTGTTGTTGTTTTAATATTTTAAAACAACTATTTTATTAGTGGAAAAGATTTGGCATTATTCGCCAAGGGGTAAGGCAGGGAATACTATAGTTTCGATCCACGCCACTGGATCTCATCAGTTCCCTTGTTTCTTGTTTGTGGATATTCTCCACCGAAGTTATTTTTCAATAACTTCTTCAACAAGAAACTTTTTATACCCAAACATCAATCGTCAGCTCGAAGTATAAAGGTAAGCAAAGAAAAAAGTTCAATGAGAAGTTTTTCCTTGGCAACCTCATACAACTCCGACGAAAGTGTCTGCGAAAACAATTCAAACCTCTTCCACTTGTATGTGTCGTCGAATTTTGACGAATGCACACACCAAATTTTGGTTGGTCTGCTTTACAGCAAAAACAACACACGTCGTGCCAGTGTCTTCAATTTGAAGCATTGTGGCGTTTTTTTTTATTGGGATAGCGTTTGCAATTTTGTTTTTTCAAAATAGTCTGGCTTAATCCCATTGTTGTTGTTTTAATATTTTAAAACAACTATTTTATTAGTGGAAAAGATTTGGCATTATTCGCCAAGGGGTAAGGCAGGGAATACTATAGTTTCGATCCACGCCACTGGATCTCATCAGTTCCCTTGTTTCTTGTTTGTGGATATTCTCCACCGAAGTTATTTTTCAATAACTTCTTCAACAAGAAACTTTTTATACCCAAACATCAATCGTCAGCTCGAAGTATAAAGGTAAGCAAAGAAAAAAGTTCAATGAGAAGTTTTTCCTTGGCAACCTCATACAACTCCGACGAAAGTGTCTGCGAAAACAATTCAAACCTCTTCCACTTGTATGTGTCGTCGAATTTTGACGAATGCACACACCAAATTTTGGTTGGTCTGCTTTACAGCAAAAACAACACACGTCGTGCCAGTGTCTTCAATTTGAAGCATTGTGGCGTTTTTTTTTGTATTGGGATAGCGTTTGCAATTTTGTTTTTTCAAAATAGTCTGGCTTAATCCCATTGTTGTTGTTTTAATATTTTAAAACAACTATTTTATTAGTGGAAAAGATTTGGCATTATCCGCCAAGGGGTAAAAAAAAACGCCACAATGCTTCAAATTGAAGACACTGGCACGACGTGTGTTGTTTTTGCTGTAAAGCAGACCAACCAAAATTTGGTGTGTGCATTCGTCAAAATTCGACGACACATACAAGTGGAAGAGGTTTGAATTGTTTTCGCAGACACTTTCGTCGGAGTTGTATGAGGTTGCCAAGGAAAAACTTCTCATTGAACTTTTTTCTTTGCTTACCTTTATACTTCGAGCTGACGATTGATGTTTGGGTATAAAAAGTTTCTTGTTGAAGAAGTTATTGAAAAATAACTTCGGTGGAGAATATCCACAAACAAGAAACAAGGGAACTGATGAGATCCAGTGGCGTGGATCGAAACTATAGTATTCCCTGCCTTACCTCTTGGCGAATAATGCCAAATCTTTTCCACTAATAAAATAGTTGTTTTAAAATATTAAAACAACAACAATGGGATTAAGCCAGACTATTTTGAAAAAACAAAATTGCAAACGCTATCCCAATAAAAAAAAAAAACGCCACAATGCTTCAAAATAAAAGTTGTTTTAATAAAATATTAAAACAACGACTATGGGATTAAGCCTGATTATTTTGAAAAACAAAATAGAAGTCGTCATCCCAAATAAAAAAAAAAAACGTCAACCCTCCTAATTTACAAAAAATCCAAGTTTTTTTCAAAAATTAAAGAAAATACTCCTTTTTTATACCCTCCACCATAGTATGGAGGGTATATTAAGTTTGTTTTTCCGTTTGTAACGCATTGAAATACTCATTTGCGACCCTATAAAGTATATATATTCTTGATCAGGGTAAAATTCTAAGTCGATCTGAGCACGTCCGTCCGTCCGTCCGTCTGTGGTAATCACTCTAGCATCCACAAAAATGGAGATAGAACGCTGAAATTTTGGGAAAATGCGTCTTTTGTTTGCAGGCAGGTCAAGTTCGATGATGGGCTATATCGGTCCACGTTTTGGTATAGCCCCCATATAACGGTACCCCCCGATTTACGGTATTTTGACGTTTTTAGCTACATTTTCAGACCGATTTGGCTATAATTTGACATTTAGGGTTCTTAGGTGTTAATAAGCATATATAACAAAACTTGTGGACTTAGGTCCACGTTTTGGTATAGCCCCCATATAACGGTACCCCCCGATTTGCGGTATTTTGAAGTTTTTAGCTAAATTTTTAGACCGATTTAGCTATTATTTTAAATTTAGGGTTCTTAAGTATCAATAAACTTATATAACAAAAGTTGTGGACATAGGTCCACGTTTTGGTATAGCCCCCATATAACGGTACCCCCCGATTTGCGGTATTTTGACGTTTTTAGCTACATTTTCAGACCGATGTAGCTATAATTTGACATTTAGGGTTCTTAAGTGTCAATAAACTTATATAACAAAAGTTGTGGACATAGGTCCACGTTTTGGTATAGCCCCCATATAACGGTACCCCCCGATTAACGGTATTTTGACGGTTTTATCTACATTTTCTGACCGATTTGGCTATAATTTGACATTTAGGGTTCTTAAGTGTCAATAAACATATATAACAAAACTTGTGGACATAGGTCTACGTTTTGGTATAGCCCCCATATAACGGTACCCCCGATTTGCGGTATTTTGACGTTTTTAGCTACATTTTTAGACCGAATTAGCTATAATTTGACATTTAGGGTTCTTAAGTATCAATAAACTTATATAACAAAAGTTGTGGACATAGGTCAACGTTTTGGTATAGGCCCCATATAACGGTACCCCCCGATATACGGTATTTTGACGTTTTTAGCTACATTTTCAGACCGATGAAGCTATAATTTGACATTTGAAGTTCTTAAATATCAATAAACTTATGTGACAAAACTTGTGGACATAGGTCCACGTTTTGGTATAGGCCCCATATAACGGTAGCCCCCGATTTACGGTATTTTGACGTTTTTAGCTACATTTTCAGACCGATGTAGCTATAATTTGACATTTAGGCTTCCTAAATGTCAATAAACTTATATAACAAAAGTTGTGGACCTAGGTCCACGTTTTGGTATAGCCCCCATATAACGGTACCCCCGATTTACGGCATTTTGACGTTTTCATCTACATTTTCAGACCTATTTAGCTATCAATTGACATTTAGGGTTCTTAAATGTCAATAGGTCCATGTTTTGGAATATCCCCCATATAACGTTACCGCCCGATTTCAGGTATTTTGAGAATTTTACCAACAAGTTTTAACCGAATTATCTGTAATTTGAACATTTGACATTTGAAATTCTTAGTGGTCACCACACCTCTCCACCAAAAATTGTCAGAAAGCCCCATATAACCGTACCTCCCGATTTTCAGTAATTTGATGATTTTTGCTACAATATTAAACCGAACTAGCAGTAATTTGACATTTGAAGTTCTTAGTGGTCACAACACCTCTCCATCAAAAATTGTCAACATAGGTCCATGTTCGGATATAGCTCCCATGTAACGGTACCTTCCAATTTTCAGTAATTTGGCAATTTTAGCTACAATTTTTAACAGAACTAACTGTAATTTGGCCCCAAAACAAACATCCCGATTTTCTAAGGATTTTTTTGGACAAACTTTCTGTAATTTGAAATTTAAAAGTCAACAAAAATTCTGCAACAAAAATTGTTCGTTTAAGTTCATATTTTCGTATAGCCCAGATACTTTCGAACTAGCTGTTAATGACATTTGAAGTTCCCACGTTATGTACCGATTTTCGATATTTTGAGGATTCTAGCTAAATTTTTTAACCGAATTAGGAGTTATTTGACATTAAAAGCTCCCATCAAAAACTGTCAACATAGGCCCAAGTTTTATTATAACCCCTATATAACAGTACCTCCCAATTTCTAGCCCACCAAAAATTGTCAACAGTTAGATATAGGCACCATAAAAAAGGGCCTCCCGAATGAAGCATTTTATGTACATTATCTGAAATTTTAACGTACTCACTTAAAGTTGGGGACAGGAATGAATATTTTATGGTGGAGGGTATGAAAAGTTCGGCCCGGCCGAACTTAATGCTTTTTTACTTGTTATAACTCATATAATCCAAAAAATGTTAATTTGTGTAAAAAAACTGTAATTCATATGGGAAATGGTATGGAAAAACACAAATTTTTACCCATGTAATTTCAAAAAAATTGTAAAAAAGTGTTAAACGGACGGAACAGGACGTGTACAAAATTATATAAGGGTTGAAAGAAGAGATTCTCGGGCATGTTTCTGTGAAAACGGAACATTGTACCATGTTGTTCCACAAAAGTTCTAGTCCACTAAATTCGGAATTTCATAAAATTTAGGAAAAATAAAATAGCTCATGTAGTGTAAACGCCACGGTAATTTGTTTAAACTTTTTTAAAAAGCCACAATGAACACAGTATCTGTTATAGTTTCCGAGAAATAGCTATTTCTTTCTCCAGAAGTTTGCAAAAATTACGTATTTCTCAAACATGGGAAAAATGTTCGTTTTTAGGGGCACCCCACGCCCGCACCTTCCAATATTTTTACCTAATTTTTTTATTTCCTTAGATTCAAAATGTTTACTATCGAGTCCCATATAGAAGTTAAATATCTGTGACAAAACAAAATTTTGATTTTTGGCCAGGAAAATCGTTTCTAGAACCATTGTGCGGCGAAATTTTAGATAGAGACCCCATACAACGGGATCTCCCAATTTTAGTTATTTTGAGGTTTTTGCAAAATTTTTTTTGAACGAACTACCTGATATTTGATATATGAGGTTCTTAGTAATCACAAAACCGCTCCATTGTCATACAGGATCATGTTTGGGAATAGCCCCCATATAAAATATAGCCACCGAAATAAAGTATTTTGAGAATTTTAGCTATATTGACCAACCGAAATTGTCAACATAGGTCCATGTTTTGGTTTTTGTTTGTTTATTTTTTAGCTAAATTTTTTTACCGATCTAGCTGTATTTTGCTTTGAGGTTCACAAATATTTGAGTGGTCCACAAATATTTTCACCAACAATTGTGAACATACACGGTGCTCTTGAAACAATTTTAAATGGAAGGTGCTTACACCTCGGAAGTTTTTGCGGATTCTGAAACTACAATGTATATAGATGAGAACAATCAAAAAACAAAAAAATCGCCGGAGCGCTTTTTCAATAAATCGCGATTTAAGTTGAAATTTTTAGGGGTTGTTTAGGTTTTCACGATTTTGCTTAGAAAGCGCAAGTCCTATCAAAATGGGACTAAAGAAAATGATGTAGCTATGAAAATTCTCTACAAGATCAACCTTTATGGTATTTTCGTAGTTTTTACCATTTTTGAGATATAGAAGTTCAAATTGGGACAATGCACTAACTGTATCGCCCCCTTATAAAACAATGTCATGGAGGGTGCGCCTTAACTAACTTTTGATGAAAACCGCTTACACAGGGAAAGTTTTTGTGAATTCTGAAACAGCAGTGTTCATAGATGAGAAAAATCCAAAAACAAGAAAAAATCGCTGTAGGGATTTTTAAATAAATCGCGGTCAAAATTCACATTTTTAGGTGTTTTTTAGGTTTTCACGATTTTGCTTGGAAACCGCAAGTCCAATCGAAATGGAGCTAAAGAAAATGTTGTAGCTGTGAAAAGTCTCTAGAGGATTGACGTTTATCATTTGTTCTCAGCCTGTACCATTTTTGAGATATAGAAGCTCAGTTTACATTTTTAGGTTTTTTTGTTAGGGTTTCGCGATTTTGCTTGAATACGGTAAGTCTTATCGATATGGGACCGGAGAAAATCTGAAAGCTGTGAAAATTCTCTACAAGACTGGCTTAAGTATGTTATCCTAAGTTGTAACATTTCTTTAGATATATAAGTTTGAGGTGGGAATTTGCAGTCATGACATTGTTTTATAAGGGGCGATACGGAATTGAATTGAATTTGAATTGTCCCAATTTGAACTTCTATATCTCAAAAATGGTAAAACAGACGAGAATACCATACAGGTCAATCTTGTAGAGAATTTTCATGGCTACAACATTTGTTTTAGTCCTATTTTGATAGGAATTGCGGTTTCTAAGAAAAAACGCGAAAACCTAAACAACTCCCAAAAATGTCAACTTAAATCGCGATTTATTTAAAAAGCGCTCCGGCGATTTTTTTTGTTTTTTGATTGTTCTCATCTATAAACATTGTAGTTTCAGAATCCGCAAAAACTTTCGAAGTGTAAGCACCTTCCATTTAAAATTGTTTCAAGAGCACCGTGCATAGGTTTATGTTTTGGTATAGACTCCATATAATGGTACCTCCCGATTTTAGGTACTTTGACGATATCAGCTACATTTTGGTGGAACTACATGTTATTTGACATTTGAGATTTCCAGTGGTCATAAAAATTCTCCACCAAAAATTGTCAACATAGGTCGACAATTCGTTATAGCTTCCATGAAAACGTACCTCGTGATTTTTGTTGTTGTTGTAACAGGGATTTTATTATACGTTTGTAAGTTTATTCTTCTGCTTAAACTGGCTCTGGGTATATCTCCAGTTCTAGGAAAGCGGATGCTTCGGTAGGATGTAACCACAAATCTGCTGGAGTTAGTTGAGTAGGAGTTGAAAAGGTGTAGTGCGTCGTGCGGTCCTGTGCCGCATACTGGACAGATATTTTGCGCGGTGTCATCGATCCTTGCCCTATAGGAATTTAGACGGCTGCACCATCCCGAACGTAGTTGATCCAAAACTACCCTGGTTTGTCGTGTCTGCTGACGCTACTCTGCTGCGATAGATGGGGGATTTCCTCTGGGGACCGCATTCATACGATAGTTGTTTATGGCATCTGGGACAGCATCCGTATGAATGCTTTTCAAACCTTCTTGACATGGCTGTTGACCTAGGGGTTCTCTCTTGTAACTCTGGACCTCTCTTTTTAGATCATGAAGATCCCTCTTGACCTGCCTGGGTGGGCTGGCCGGTGGATACGGCGGATATGGTGAATAGGATGGCTCTCACAGTTACACCCCAACAAGTACTGTAATGAAAGCATGCCATTGTGTTGCTGTACTGGAGGAATCTTTGCCTCCTCGTGAAAATGGTCCACTGGAGAAATGAGAAGGCAACCTTTTGCTGTTCTCAGTGCGGCATTCTAACAAGTTTGAATATCCTTCCATTGTGTTGCGTTTATATTCACGGACTAAACTGACGCCGCAAAGCTTACCACAGACCGACCTATCGCTTTATATGCGGTCAACACGGTTTCTTTATCTGCAACCCAAGTGCTGCTGGCTAGGGACTTGAGGACCTTGTTCCTGCATTTCAGCTTGTCGCAAATGTCAATTGTGACCCCTAGAATTTTGAGGTAGTTTGTGGTCGGAATTCTGCTACCATCTTCCATAACATCCATGTGGTGAACAGAGTGACCGTAGACTTAGTGACGGATATTTGCATATTCCTCGCATGGAAAAAGGTGGTAAGATCGGTCAATAGGAGTTCAGCCTTCCACAAATGACATCAGAGAAGGTGCCGACGCCAAGATCGTACAATCGTCCGCATACGTTACGATCTTAATGCCGTCTGGTGGGGCCGGAATACAAGAGAGGTAGATGTTAAACAGTTTTGGATATATAACCCCACCCCCGCTTGAAGTTCTTCTTCTTCTTCTGGGGAGAACTAAAGCCTCACGTGTCTTTGCTACGGACGACAAAAAAAAAACAAGTAAGAACGGCGTTAAGTTCGGGCTGGCCGAACTTTTTATACCCCCCACCACGAATTGTGATGAAGTAAAATGGAACAATTAGTTTTCTTTTGTTCAGCAATTTCGGTAAAACAATGTGGCTTACCTTCGAGAGGTACCGTTTTATGGGGGCTATATGATGGCATGGACCTTTGCCGACAAATTTCATAAGGAAAATTGTATACCCCAAATGAAGACTAAATACCAAATTTCAGCCATTTCGGAGGAATATTAGGCAACAACCTTCAAACTACCGAAAATCGGGAGGTACTGCTCTGTAGGTGCTATATGAAGACGTGGACCTATACCGACAAAATTCTAGGGTAAAGTTGTATACCCCCAACGAAGACAAAATACCATATTTTGGCCATTTAGATCGAATATTGAGGCCACAACTTTCAAAATACCGAAAATCGGGAGGTACTGCTCTGTAGGTGCTATATGAAGACGTGGACCTATACCGACAAAATTCTAGGGTAAAGTTGTATACCCCCAACGAAGACATACCCCCATTATTACAAGTCTTCTATTGTTATATTTTGGATTTACCGAACAGATTTAGAGCGTTCCGCTTAACTTAAAGTTAAAAGTGATGATTGAATTTCAAGGAGGAGCTTCTTGGCATTAACTTTCAATGTAAAAATTATATTTTTTATGCCTCCAAATTGGTTTATTGTGCGTTTTCAAATCCATCACAGTAGTAAAAGAACACATATAATAATGACCCTAAACCATATTTCCAGCCATTTCGGTGTGATAATGAAGGGTGAACCTTCAAAATACCGAAAATCGGGTAGTAACGTTCTATGGGGGCTATATCAAAACGTGGACCGATATGGCCAATTTGCAACACCATTTGCCATTTCGGACGAATATTGAGGCCACAACCTTCAAAAATACCGAAAATCGGGAGGTACCGTTTTATGAGGGTTATATGAAGGCGTGGACCTATACCGACAAAATTTTAGGGGAAAGTAGTATATCCCCAACGAAGACTAGATACCAAATTTTAGCCATTTTGGAGGATTATTGAAGCCACAACCTTCAAAATATCGAAAATCGGGAGGTGCCATTCTATAAGGGATAAAGGAAGGCGTGAATCTAGACCGACAAAATTCTGGTGGAAAGTTTTATACCCCCTACAAAGACTATGTATCAAATTTCAGCCATTTCGGTGTGATAATGAAGCTAAAACCTTCAAAATACCGAAAATCGGGTGGTACCGTTCTATGGGGGCTATATCAAAACGTGGACCGATATAGGCCATTTGCAATACCAAACATCCTAGGAGTAATAGAAACCTCTATACCAAATTACAAAGCGCTATCTTAAATATTGTGAGCTGTATCTTGATGTTAACAGACAGACATGATTATATCGACTTAGAATTTTACCCTGATCAAGAATATGCATACTTTATAGGGTCTACGATGAATATTTGGATGAGTTTCAAACGGAATGACAAATTTAATTATACCCTCCATATTATGGTGGATGGTATAAAAAGAAATCGAAGAACCTGGCTTCAGTAGCGGGACTAAGCTGTCCATTTTCCAGACTTTGAGATCGATATGGTTGTCTAGCGACAGGTTGAGAACTTTGGTGAGATACTCGACTCCCGGCTTATCCAGCTGTTTCGGCATAACAAGCATCATTACATTAAATCATTACATTAAAGCAGGTGTTTCGAAATATGCTTTGCTCCAATCGGTGGTTAAATAAAAAACAAAAATGTTTAAAATTTGCTATAAAATAAATTAAACACAATACCCCTTTAAAATTTTACCACCCTTTTAACAAACTAAAATAATTCAAAGCACACCAAACACTATCATAAATCCTAAATCCTTTGGGTCGTTTTCATTAAGTTCTTATTTTTTCACACAGCCTATTCATCATTGAGAAAATATTACGAATCATTAAATTCGGAAATGAAGTCAACAAAGCGAAAAATGTCAAAACAAAAAACATGTTGTTGTTATTAGAGACCACAAACATTCACACAACAATCTCAATTTTCATTTTAAATAACCATAGCTTTCGACAGGCAAACAAACTATTCTAGGCACATAGATACATGTATACTAGGGTTATGACTTTTTTACAACCTCAAATCCATGTATCATATTTTGATGAACTTTTGCCTAAGATTAGATAAAATCTTAGTTATAAGTTGATTCGACAAAAAAGCTCACGCACAAAAAGCTTTCAAAGTTTTCATATATGAGCTTTTTTGAAAAAAAATTGGAGTCACTATAAGCACATACGAGTATATGACTCAAAAAAAACTTTAAAAGCGCACGACATAACCAAAATGACATAAGCTTTTGTTTCTCACCAATTTTATCGCCATATCATAACATATATATCATTTTATATCATACATAACTTTATTCCATATATCATATAAACTGAAAGTGGTTTGTGCGTGAACTTTTTTAATATTTAAATGGAATAAAAGTTATTTTAGTTATTAATAGGTCAAAGGATATTCATTCATGCAACAGGAAATATTTTTTTGAGAATTTTTGTTTTTTTCATTTCATAGGATTATTCAAAAAAATATTTTTTTCAAAGTGGTTTGTGAGTGACCTTTTTTAATAATTAAATGGAATGCATGTTATTTTTGGCATTAATAGGCAAAAGTGCATTCATTCTAGCTAAAGGAAATCATTTTGGAGAAAAAAGTCGAAAAGTCATAACCCTAATGTATACCTATTTACCGGTGAACATTTTGTGGTTAAATCTTTAACTTAAACAACACATACACGTCTATACATTCTCTTGTGTGTTTATTTAAACGAGCATTTTTGAATATAATAAAATAGGTCATCAAATAAAAGGGATAGCATTTTTAATAGACCCACATGCACCTACAAACACACATTCATATGTATGTGCATACATGCCTATATAAAGTATCCTGTGTTAGATTCGTCATAAGCCAATGTAATCTTATATTATCTTATATATTTGTCTAGTGAGTCATATCTCTCAGATTTTTTTGAAGAAGAAAAGTTTTCAAATTAAAATATTGGTTTACATGTATTTAATGTCAAACATTATGTGGTAAAGATCTTATTTACGTGTATGTTTATAAAAGAGGTTAAACATAAATGTAAACAAATATTCATTTGCAATTCATTTCTTTAGTCTGTCTAAACCGTGAATGGGATAATCGAAATTGACCTTTAAATGAAACAAGATAATGAAACAAAAACTGAAATACAAATGATAGGCCGCATAACACACTTACTTCTTACTTAGCTTCAATGTGAAATACAATAGATCTTAACCTTCTGCAATTCCTCACCTTCTAAGGCATTAAGTCAAAGTTTTTTCTTATCCCTTCTATATGAGTAGGCTTACTTTTTATCATAGGTAAAACGCTACAGAACAAAACCCCTACAAACCGAAGAAGGAGTAGATTTCCAAACGCTCCAATCATTTACTTTGCATTAACACAAGGTTTTTCGATCTAGTTTTCCACTTGCATACTCCATCTACTGATGTAGTTTGTTTTGTTAATGGACGCGCCTAGAATAGATAAAGATAATGTTATTTCTTACCTCGAAATGGTTCGAGTATAATAGAAGCTTTGCGCGTCGACACCACCTACTTTGTCTTACTGCCGTTCACTGTCTACATGATACGATGTGCCTCGTCAAAATAATGGTTTTGAACGCCACATTTTTTTTGGACGTAATCCGTTCCCGACTAAAGAGACTAAAGATATATTCTACGAGCGCTTAGAAGAAACATATGACCGTTACACTGCGGCAAATCCTAGAGAATACCCAAGAGATGCTGATCGATGTATAGGTATCTCCGCACAGCTCATACGGCTTTGTAAAATGACTTTAAATGACACTCGATCATCAGCTTAAATAGGAAAGAACCTCCCTCAACAGTTTTGTACCAAAAGAGGTTTCAGACAAAGAGACAGACTTTCGTGTGATCACTTCAACACACTGCTGGAAAAGGTCATACGAGAGGCAAACGTTAAAAGAAATGGCACAATCTACACCAATAGCCACATGTTACTTGGTTATGCTGGCATTATAGGTCGATCAGTAAAAGAAGTAACTGATACCTTTGCGAAGATCGAAGGAGAATCTGCTAAACTGGGTCTGGCGATAAACGGCGAGAAGACCAAATTGATGACGTCGACGCGCAATTCGTCCATAGAGCTCGGACCAACAGTTGAAGTTCGCTCCTATAATTTTGAGGTTGTAAAATGCTTCGTCTACCTCGGCACCACCGAAAACACAACAAACAACGTCAGTTGTGAAATAAAAAGAAAAATTATATTGTCTAACAGATGCTAAGTATGCTGTTAAAAAACAAAGCTACATCTCGTCAAACAAAAACAACGCTTTACAAAACACTGATACTACTCGTGCTAATGTATGGTTCCGAAGCCTGGGTACTTGCGCGAGCAGACAAGGTAGTGTTTGGTGTGTTTGAGAGAACAATTCTTCGAAATATCTACGGACCAATCTGCGTTGATGGTGAATGTTGACGTGCTGTATCTATTATACAACGACATCGGTATAGATAAAGGTACTGAGATTCAACGATTGTGTTGGCTAGGTCACATCATACAAATAAGCGATGATGAGCCCGCTAAAAAGGTGAAAGGGTGGCAGGCCAAGGCTTCAATGGAGCAAACAAGTGGATGATGAGATGAAAAGGCAGAGATAATTGGAGATCTTTTCTTCCGCTTCTCCACTCCTGCCTTTTTTGACCATTCTAAATTCGATAATAAAGCAGAAACAAACAACGGGTTTACATCTTTCCCATTGACCACCGTATTTCTTCGTGACATGATAGACTTCTTTAAGCACAACTATTAATACGTTAACAGCCTCTCAAGGTAATGTTGATTCAAATAGACAATATTTAATTTTATCAGCTCAATGGGAGAACAGCACCGCTAGATCCCACCCCGCTTATTTTGTACTTGCTTCCGTTTTACTTGGACAACACTTGGAAACAGTATCTGTCATCATTCCGTAGATATTCGAATAAGAATCAAATTTTTTACAGATATCACCACTGCGGATGCTATATCTCTGCATCAACGCGGAATTTAATGTAAAATTGCTGGAAAATTTGTCCAGCGGTTTTTGAGTTAATAAGCCATAAACAAACAAACAATTTTTTGTTTGTTTTATATCTATAGAAGATATTGATTTCCCTGGAACACCTTTTGACAAGTATATACACACACATTTGCGTTATTTCACGCATATGTATAACCTAACCACATGTTAACCTATTTTGAGCTGTCCATATCAACACATGGATTTAATACGTTGGCAACATATGGACCAGATACTACACATTACAACATTCATACGTAAATATAACCTTTAATTAATTAAAGGAAATATGGTAAAACACACCCACGCATACGCACATATATATATATATATGCATACATAGCGTAGCGCTTCCTTTTCCACAATAAGTTAAGTGAGCGTGTGTTTAGTGGCTAGGGGTGGCGATCCTGAATCCCGAAAACACGGTTTTTTTGTGGATTACTCAAATCCCGAATCCCGGGATTTATTTCTTCCAGGTCCCGGGATTTTTGAAGTTACTTTTCAATGAGGTTTTATCCACATATGGAAGAATAATCCTCTGTTGAATGATTTGTTGAAAGTATTATTGATCAATTACGCCACGAAGGGTATAATTTAAAATACATTTAGAAAATGTTCCGTAAAGGAATATGTCAAAGAGAGTTTCTTAAAACATATAAGGTCTATTCAATAACTTTGCAAATAAAATACTGAAAAAAATTTGTTATCGAACAGCATTTTGTACAAGTTTGTACAAATTTTGTTTCATAGTTTAAAATTGAAAGAAAATTTTATTTTTCAGATCGCTATCCGATTTATATCCCAGGCCACGCTATGCGTCGTTAATGTTTTCCTGAAAGTGAAACGACACAAAGTGAATTAACATTTTCTATGGAAAACTATATAAAGTTCGGTGATCGGTTCCAGGGTTAAGAAAAAATAAAAAAATTAAATGCCTTAGTGTAATAAGAATCATCTTGCGAATTAGCTTTTTTGGTAAGGGAGTAATTTCTCCCACAATGCTATTTTCTTATTTTATTTGTTTATACATATATTTATATGTGTGATGGTGCATGGTTTTCTTAAACTGTTAATGAAAATATGACATAAAATAAATGTTGTAATGTACTTGGACTACAAGGCGGAAGCGTTTGCTAAATTACGAAAATTGTATCCGAGCTATAAACCGTAATTTCAATAGACTTCTACATATTTGAATATAATAATACTTATATGTATTTTCCTCTCACTTTTAAGATGCTGTGGGTCGGAATTCGCGCACAAAAATTACTTTTATAAATACTTAAGCATGACCATTTGACTCGTAAAAATCGTATCATAAAATATGATAATAAATTTTTCAAAAAATTTAAATTTTTTGGATTTTTATACCCTACACCACTATGTGGAAAAGGCATTATAAGTTTGTTTTGGTAAAAATTCATGTAACACCGCGAAATATTCGTCGGAGACCCCCAATGTGGTATACCAATCTTCATATCTCGGCGAGATAAAGCGATTTTGAGATGTGTGTCCGTCCGTCCGTCCGTGTGTCCGTCTATCCATTATAAATTGTAATCATACTCCAGGCCGCATTTATGGACCGATCGTCACGATATTTGGTATGGAGGTCGGTTTTACATCAGAATAGATCGCTATTTTAGTTGGCGATGATCGTGATATATTTAGCGGGTGAAATGGACCAAAAACATAATTTTTATCCGATTTTGTAGCTGCTCTTTAGGTCGCAATAATAGTCCGATCGCCTCGAAATTTTAAATAAGGTAAGAGTATATGACAAAGAAGAAGCTTGCAATTTGAGATGGCGATCAGATAATATTTAGAGGTTTAAATGGACCACAACTTTTGTGTGAAAATTGTGAAAAGTTTTAATATACAGCTTATTTCTTTTTTCCTGGAAGAGACATTCCGGTCAAGTAAGCTATACTTGAAAGAGGAATGCTTGACCTTTCTATTGATGTCAATTGTGTTGATGTACGTGATCAGATAACAGAGTTACAATCTAATATATCCAGTTTTTTGTTTGTAATGTTTTCATAAACACCTTAGAGGTCGCAATTACAGCTCAATAGTCGCGAAATTTTGCACGATGTAAGAGTTTAGGTTGAAGAAAATGCCTATAATTTTGCATGATGATCTGATATTATTTAGCGGGTGACATAGACCATTGCTTTTGTATGAAAAATATACAAATTTTATTTTTGGTCCATATTTTAATTCCTGGAGCGCATATACCGGCAAAGTAGCTTACATATGGAAAAATAACTACTGACATTTACCCTATTGCAAATTGCAATAATGTGTCTTCTAGATAACGGGCCTACTGCTTAATATATAATGGGTTTTATTAAGAGAACCACAATTTCCTCCTGTGCTACAAACTGTATCTATCATGACAGAGAATTTTTCAGTTCAGTTGTCCAATTGGATTTTTCATACAAATATTGCAGCATTTGGTCGCTTCGCCAACTATTTTATACTCTCGGCGTTTAGGGTAAAGGGAATATATACAAAATACGACCAAAGATGTGCCTCATCGAAACAATGGTTTCAGACCCCTAGTATATTTGGACGAAAATCGTTTCAGACAATTTGGAGTCGATTTAGCCCTGTCCGTTCATCTGTCTCTCTTACTGTCTAGCTGGCTGGTGCGCACAATACACTTCGTAATATTTTGCCCAAACTTAGTTTAATTTCTGTTTACCTGTTAAGGCGATGATAATCATATGTTTTAATTTTGTTATTTTTCTCTTTCGAGACGAGCTGATTCATTCATCAGAAGGTTTTTGTAAATGAAAAAGAATGTCAGAGAAATTGTCATCACAAACCACTACACTACATGTTTCGCACTTTGGTGAGAAGCGCTCATCAGGTATATTTTGTGCGGCAATCTGACTATGTCTCTACCCTAATTTTTTTCTTCTATATATACTGAATTTATTGCAAATTCAATACACCGTTTAATTTCGAATATGGGCTATATCGGTTCACTCCTTCGGGCACCTTCCCCACAAAAGTTCAAAATTTGTCTGAAAAATTGCGTGAACGATAACTGTCGAAGTGAGCAATCGATTTATTCCTTCCAGATATAGATCGGTCCACACCTTCAAGCACCTCCCTCACAAAATTCGGAAAGTGAAATTTAAGAGTCCCTTCGAATCGTTTTGAATATTTTCAGCAGCTTGTCCTTGCGTTCCCCTTTCCGATGGTACAATTGCAATGGCAATTCCATACTTCCTGAGATTATGGCCGAAAAGCTCCAAGAAGCAATGAACAACAAACAAGAAACCTAACTAAAATGGCAAATCCGCAAGATAACTCTTAAGGGTCTTTTCTGGTTGGTCCAAACTTTGCACATCCTACTACTTTATTCAATCATATCCTTCGAGTACCTCCCACACAAAATTTGGGAAAAGTGCAGTTCGAGGACCCGTCTCGGATCTATTTGAATTTTTTTGAAGAAGGTTCTTTTCACGGTCCCTATTGCAATGGTACATTTTTTCCGGAGTATGTCCATACTTACTGAGATAATTGTCCAAAATGGTATAGCCTTTCATTTCGATACCTACAGACTCCACGTATTTTGAAGCAAACTGGTGATACAAAATCAATATATTTTTATACGGTATGATAATTGTGCTTGTTTCTTTTTCTGGTCAGATGCTGAGGGTATATCACCGTTAGCGCAACTGACATACTATCTTCTTTGGTGTGTAATTGAATATGAATAATTTTGGGATTTATAAATTTGTTTGCATGCCAATTATTTGAATTTCTATTCAATATTAGTTATTTCTACCGGTATAAAATATATGTTTGATATCACAATTAATAACCACAATGAACTATTTATAAATTTGTTCCACAAACATCCCAGTAGGGATATAGGAGGCTACTCTTATATAAATGGATTTATATTAGATCATTGATATGTGACTTAGTTTTTAGTTTTATTTGCCGAATCCGAATCCGAAAGGCATGCCCCAAGTTGCCACTAGTAGAGAAGCTTTTCATTGCTGAAATACTCAGGAAATATCGCCAACATTACAAAGCGGTATTTTGCCACCTTTGAAAATTTTATGTGGCCAGGCCTGGGCATCGAAACCGGGCATTCAGGGTGCATGGCGGTTGCACATAGCTAATTCCTAGAGGTTGTGGTGTAGGGTATCACATGGTCGGCCCCGTCCGACTATAGACTTTGCTTACTTGTTTTTTTTTTTTAATTTTGAAAAAATGTTGAAAAATTTTATTTCGAATATTTTTTTTAAGTTTTTTTTTTGCCATTTTTATTCAAATGTTACAGAATTTTTAACAGGAAACACGATTCTGAACCACTGTGCGGCGTAAAGCTCGGCCGGGCCGAACTTTTTATGTCCTTAATCACGAGTGGTATTGAAGTAAAATGGAACAATTAGTTTCCTTTCGTTTATGAAGAAGACGAAAATCTAAAAAAATACCGAAAATCAAGAGTTACGCTTCTATGGCGGATATAGGAAGAAGTGAACCTTTACTGATAATTCTCTTCTGGAATATTTTATAACCCCATGGAAGACTAAGAAACAAATTTCAGTCACTTCGGTGGGATATTGACGTCACAACCTTCAGAATTACGAAAAACGGAATGTACCGTACTAGGAGGGCTATATCGAAACGTGGACCTATACCCACGAATTTCAGTCGGAAAGGTTTTAATCTCCGATGTAGACAAAATACCAAATTTCAGCCATTTCGGTTGGTTGTTGTGGCCACAACCTTCAAAATACCGGAAATAGGGATGGTACCGCCCTATGGGCGCTATATTAAGGCGTGGACCTGTACCGACAAATTTCTGGGGGAAAGTTTTATACCAGACTAAATACCAAATTTCAGATATTACGGGGGAATATTAAATCCACAACCTTCAAAATACCGAAAATCGGGAGGTACCGTTCTATGGGGTCTAGACGAAGGCGTGGGAAAACTTGTTTATACCAGACTAAATACCAACTTTCAGCCATTTCGGTGGAATATTGAGGCCACAACCTTCAAAATACCGGAAAAAGGGAGGTACCGTTCTAAGGCGTGGGCCTATACCGGCAAATTTTATATGGAACGTTCAACACCCCAAATACTAAATTTCAGCCATTTCGTGGGACATTGATGTCACAACCTTCAAAATATCGAATATCAGGAGGTACCGCTATATGGGGGCTATATGAAGGTGTGGCCCTATACCGACAAGTTTCAGGTGGAAAGTTTTATACCTAAAATAAATAGTATATACCAAATTTTACCCATTTCGTTGCGATATTGAGCCAATACCATAGAAATGCCGAAAATCTGGTGGTACCGTTCTATGAGGGCTATAACAAAACCATAGCCCATTTGAAATACCAAACTAGGGGTAATGGAAACTTCTATACCAAATTAAAAAGCTCTATCTTAAAAATTGAAAGCTGTATCTTGATTTTAACAGACGGACGGACAGACGGACGGACAGACGGACGTGGTTATATGTGTTACAAACGGAATGACAAATTTAATTATACCCTCCATTTTATGGTTGAGGGTATAAAGAGTGTTAAACGGACGGAACTGGAAGGGTAAAAAAAATCAATGAACACAATGTATGTTACAGTTTCCGAAAATGTACAAAAATTATGTACCTATGTTTCAATATTGAGAAAAATTATGGAATGTTTTGAACTATTTTTTTGGTTTCATTACTTTTAATATGTTTACTATCAATGTAGTGGGAATATATGACTGTATGTATGTAGGGAATAATATATACCAACTTTAAGCCATATCGGTTCGAATATGTGGTAAAATTCGTTTAACATCGGACGGTACCGTTGTAGGGGCTTAATTTTTCCACTCGATTTTTGCTTTAAAATTATAGGATTATAGGACATACATAGGTCCACATTTTGGTAAAGTTGACCAGGTGTTTAGAAAATGTTTGCCATGTTTTCAATCACCCAACATAAAATTAGATTCCGCTTATTTCGATTTAATTAATTAAACCCTATCTCAATGTGACACAAATGCAAACTTTTTACTAGGGATTCATTTTTTGTAAGACACCATATGCTATACGATTTCCTTTCTCCTAAAGTTCAACAACAAAACACCAAAGATTTTGACCTCTCCACAAACAACAAACAAACAATTTGCATCGAATGGTGGACAACACACAAATGCCAACTAATGAACTGTAAAAAAACCGAAGAAGAACAAAAAAAAAACTTGAAAGCAGAAACATGTCTGCAACAGACAAACCACAATCGTCCAACAGAATGGGTTAAGTGTAAACACACAATGAAGCCACTGTATTTCACAGCTGTGGCATGTGTCGGGCAAGGATGACGATGACTGTGATGCTGGCTGGCTGACTGGCATTCTAGTGGGCGGCATTTAAGAAATCATTTAAAAAGTCAATTTCATTGTGGCGGCAAGCATGCGAAAAATACATTCAACAGAAAATTTTAATTAAAAATATTTTTTCAATGGTATGAAGGGATACGAATGAATGAACAGACTGACAGACGAAAGGCGAAATGACGACTTTGGTCGTCATCGTTGTATTTTAACAATAAAGTCATCAGAATTGTGATAAATCAACGATTGTAGCAACATTTTAAGCATAAATTGAAAAAAAACGCGTTGGAATCAAACGTTTATAAATCACTTCTATTGTTTAGAGATATGAAGTGCTCTTTTTAGGTTTGTGCTAAACGTTTGACTGAAGTCTGTCATTGAATTTAAAATGTTCCCATGGGTATCCTAAATGTTTTGCTGCGAACAAATATATTATGATTTTATCAAAGTGTTTAATTTGATGTGACAATTAAAGAAGGCTAGAGGGGGTATTTAAAGATGTCGTCGTGATGCGAGATAGAAATCTAACATTCGGAATCATTAAATTCTATTTTCAAATTTTCCATAGTGGCATAGAAATAAAAAATCGTTTGGAAAATACTTCTTTAAAGAATATTATTTTTAACCACCAATAGACCAATAAACGTGATTTTTTTAAAGAATACTTTTTCAACAACCCATGGACCAATAAACGTGGATTTTTTTAAAGAATATTTTTCAACAACCCATGGACCAATAAACGTGGATTTTTATACCCTCCATCATAGGATGGGGGTATATTAAGTTTGCCACTACGTTTGTAACTACTCGAAATAATCATTGTAGACCCCACAAACTATATATATTCTTGATCAGCGTGCAATTCTACATCGATATAGCCATGTCCGTCCGTCCGTCCGTCTGTGGAAATCACTCTAGAGTCCGAACGGATTGAAGTAGGTGATGAAATTTTGGGAAAATCTATTATTTGTACGTAGGACTTTTGGTATTGAAAGCGGGCTATGTAGGTCCACGCTTTCGTATAGCCCCCATACAAAATGACGCGTGACGCGTCGTCGTTTTAAGGAATTTTTAAGATATTTGTCCCGTTTTACCAACGAATTGGTTGTAATTTGGTATTTTGTGTCTGCAGAGGCCAAAAAACATTCCTACCAAAGTTGGTTTATATAGGTCTACGTTATGGTATAGCCCCCATATAACGCCCCATGTAAAGTACGCGTCATTTTAATATATTTTGAATGTATTAGTCCCAATTGACAACAGAATCGGTTGCAACTTTGTATTTTGTGTTTCCAGAGGCTAAGAAACATTTCTACCATAAAATGTTTATATAGGTCCACGTTTTGATATAGCCCCCATAGGACGATATCTCCCGATTTTCGGTATTTTGAAGGTTTTGGCCTCATTATCACACCGAGATGGCTGAAATTTGGTATTTAGTCTTCGTTGGGGTATAAAACTTTTTTTATAGTTTGACGATTTTAGCCAAATTTTCCAGTAGATTTGGCTGTAATTTTGGATTTTGTGTTCTGAGGGAACAACATACCACCTTGCAAGAAATGTTTATTATAGGTCCACGTTTAGGTACAGCTCCTATATAAACGTACCTCCCTATATTCGGTATTTTGACGATTTTAACCAGATTTTCTAACCAAGTTGGCTGTAATTTTGTATTTTGACTTCGGATGGAAGATCATACGTCCGTGCAACAAATGTTCAATATAGGTCAAAGTTTAGGTATAGCTCCCATATAAACGTACCCCCGATATTCGGTATTTTGACGATTTTAGCCAAATTTTCCAACCGATTTGGCTGTAATTTTGCATTTTAAGTTCTGAGAGAACACCATACCTCCTTGGAAAAAATTTTCAATATAGGTCCACGCTTCGGTATAGCTGCCATATAAACGTATCTCCTCATTTTCGGAATTTTGGCGATTTTACAGGCGTGGTCTAAGGGAATAACTTGCAGGGTGGCAGCTGGATTTCTTTTTATCGTAAACTAGAGACTTTCCCCTGTATTTTGAAATAAATATGGACTTGCCCTTACGGGGCCAACATTAGTAAAACTCAACATAAATTTATAGCAATGATATTAAAAATAGCACAAAAAGTCGTTTACAAAGAATTTATTTTTAAGGAACTTAGAAAACAAATTTTGAATTTGCTTTTTCGTAAGAATATTGTCAATACCATCAACTATAAGTTTCATTTTGGAAATTGTACATTTACTTCTTAATTTTTTTTTAATAATTTCACTCATAAGCTACAAATGCTTTGCAGATCTTTTTTCGTTTTTAAGGTAGCACATACAAATCTCAATTTATTCGACTTAACTTGGCATATTACCGCTGTAAATTGGCAAAAATAATACTGGATAATAAAAATTTAATATGTTTAGAGAATACTTATTTCAATCGCAATCAAATTTGTCGACATAAATTTTTCGATTTTTGTCCACGGGCGGAACCACAGTGCCATGGACCAATAAACGTGGATTTTTTAAAGAATATTTTTCAACCACCCATGGACCAATAAACGTGGATTTTTTAAAGCATACTTTTCTACCACCCATGGACCAATAAATGTGGATTTTTTAAAGAATATTTTTCAACCACCCATGAACCAATAAACGTGGATTTTTTAAAGAATATTTTTTCAACGACCCATGGACCAATAAATCTGGATTTTTTAAAGAATATTTTTCCACCACCCATGAACCAATAAACGTGGATTTTTTAAAGAATATTTTTTCAACCACCCATGGACCAATCAACGTGGATTTTTTAAAGAATATTTTTTTAACCACCCATGGACCAATCAACGTGGATTTTTTAAATTATATTTTTTCAACCACCCGTGGACCAATCAACGTGGATTTTTTAAAGAATATTTTTTCAAACACCCATGGACCAATAAACGTGGATTTTTTAAATTATATTTTTTCAACCACCCATGGACCAATAAACGTGGATTTTTATACCCTACACCACTATGTGGTAAGGGGTATTATGTGTTAGTGCATTTGTATGTAACATACAAAAGGAAGCGAGATAGACCCATAGTTCCTTCTAGGGATATACATAGAATCACTTTCTGAGTCGATTTATGCATGTCCGTCCGTCCGTCCGTCCGTCCGTCCGTCCGTCCGTCCGTTCGCAACATACAGGTCGCATTTGTTGACCGATTTCGCTGAAAATTGGGGAATACCATTTTTTTAGCCGTCGGAAGATCAAGTTCGAAGATGGGATATATCGGTCCACGTTTTGGTATAGCCCCCATATAACGGTACCCCCCGATTTACGGTATTTTGACGTTTTCAGCTACATTTTCAGACCGATTTGGCTATAATTTGACATTTAGGGTTCTTAAGTGTCAATAAACTTATATAACAAAAGTTGTGGACATAGGTCCACGTTTTGGTATAGCCCCCATTTAACGGTACCCCCGATTTGCGGTATTTTGACGTTTTTAGCTACATTTTCAGACCGATTTAGCTATAACTTGACATTTAGGGTTCTTAAGTATCAATAAACTTATATAACAAAAGTTGTGGACATAGGTCCACGTTTTGGTATAGCCCCCATATAACGGTACCCCCCAATTTACGGTATTTTGACGTTTTTAGCTACATTTTCAGACCGATGTAGCTATAATTTAACATTTAGGGTTCTTAAGTGTCAATAAACTTATATAACAAAAGTTGTGGACATAGGTCCACGTTTTGGTATAGCCCCCATATAACGGTACCCTCCGATTTGCGGTATTTTGAAGTTTTTAGCTACATTTTCAGACCGATATAGCTATAATTTGACATTTAGGGTTCTTAAGAGTCAATAAACTTATATAACAAAAGTTGTGGACATAGGTCCACGTTTTGGTATAGCCCCCATATAACGGTACCCCCCGATTTGCGGTATTTTGACGTTTTTAGCTACATTTTCAGACCGATGTAGCTATAATTTGATATTTAGGGTTCTTAAGTGACAATAAACTTATTTAACAAAAGTTTTGGACGTAGGTCCACGTTTTGGTATAGCCCCCATATAAGGGTACCCCCCGATTTACGGTATTTTTACGCTTTTAGCTACATTTTCAGACCGATGTAGCTATAATTTGACATTTAGGGTTCTTAAGTGTCAATAAACTTATACAACAAAAGTTGTGGACATAGGTCCACGTTTTGGTATATCCCCCATGTAACGGTACCCCCCGATTTACGGTATTTTGACTACATTTAACTACATTTTCAGACCGATTTAGCTATAATTTGGCACTTAGGGTTCTTAAGTGTCAATAAACTTATATAACAAAACTAGTGGATCTAGATCAATGTTTTGGAATAGCCCCCAAATAACGTTACCGCCCGATTTCAGGTATTTTGACGATTTAAGTCGCATTTCTAGACCGAATTAGCTTTAATTTGATATTTAGGGTTCTTAGTGACCAAAAAACTTATATTCGAAAAAATTATGAACATAGATACATGTTTTGGTATAGCCCCATAGAATGGTACCTCCTGATTTTCGGTATTTTGAGATTCTTACCTACAAGTTTTAACAGAATTAGCTGTAATTTGAACATTTGACATTTGAAGTTCTTAGTGGTCACAATACATCTCCATCAAAAATTGTCAACATAGGTCCATGTTCGGATATAGCTCCCATATAACGGTACCTCCCAATGTTCAGTAATTTGGCAATTTTAGCTACAATTTTTAACCGAACTAACTGTAATTTGACAATTGAAGGGTGTAGTGGTCACCACACATCTGCATCAAAAATTTTCAACGATTCTTCCCGATTTTCGGTACTTTGAGGATTTTACTTAAAATGTTTAACCGAACGTAGGTCCATGTTTTGGTATAGCCCCAAAACAAACCTCCCGATTTTCCGTACCTTAGCTTTATTTTTTGGACGAACTTTCTGTAATTTGAAATTTAAAAGCCAACAAAATTGTTCATTTAAGTTCATATTTCGTATATACCTCCGAACTAGCTCTTAATGACATTTGAAGTTCCCACGTTATGTACCGATTTTCGGTATTTTGAGGATTCTATCTACAATTTTTAACCATCAAAAACTGTCAACATAGGTCCACCAAAAATTGTCAACATACATAGTTAGATATAGGCGCCATAAAATGGCCTTCCGAATGAAGCATTTTATGTACATTATCTGACATTTTAACGTACCCACTTAAAGTTGGGGACAGGAATGAAAACTAATTATTCCATTTTAGTTCAGAATATTTTATGGTGGAGGGTATGAAAAATTCGGCCCGGCCGAACTTAACGCTTTTTTACTTGTTTAAATTATATTTGTTCAACCACCCATGGACCAATAAACGTGGATTTTTTTAAATTATATTTGTTCAACCACCCATGGACCAATAAACGTGGATTTTTTAAATAATATTTTTTCAACCACCCATGGACCAATAAACGTGGATTTTTTAAATTATATTTTTTCAACCACCCATGGACCAATAAACGTGGATTTTTTAAATTATATTTTTTCAACCACCCATGGACCAATAAACGTGGATTTTTTTAAATTATATTTGTTCAACCACCCATGGACCAATAAACGTGGATTTTTTAAATAATATTTTTTCAACCACCCATGGACCAATAAACGTGGATTTTTTAAATTATATTTTTTCAACCACCCATGGACCAATAAACGTGGATTTTTTAAATTATATTTTTTCAACCAGCCATGGACCGACAAACGTGGATTTTTTAAATTATATTTTTTCAACCACCCATGAACCAATAAACGTGGATTTTTTTTTAAATAAACGTAGATTTTTACGGAGTACAACATGCAGATCCGTTGAGAGGTTAAAATAAAAATCCCAGATCTTTCAACCATGCTGATAATTTTAAATATGGCCCCATCCAAAATGCCCTTATATCTTGTGGATTACAACACCAATACATAAGTCATTTCGATGACTACGTCACCGTTGTCTTCCCTTCGGGGACTTCTATCAACAACATAGTCATCATTTTCTTAGTTACATCACAAATCATTCTGTTGGCAGTCAACTAATAGTGTTGATGCTGCTATTCCCATTTCGTGGTAGGCAAAAATACACACACCAGCTCACATAGACTCATACATGCATTCAGTTTCTCCCGCTTGTGGTTGACTTTGTCAGTGATAATTAAAGTATCACAGATGCAGTTATCAGAAAACGAAGTTGCAACCAACTTCTATCGGATATTGCTAGACGGTGATATGTGATACATCAACGAACGTGAGCATCACATCTAATGCAATATAAGCGGATTAGATGGAACTGCAATTATAGTTGGCTGTGTCTAAATATCGAACGATGTTTCCACGTGAATGAACAACAGAATATTGTTGTATAAGTTAATCAGCCATCGTATTCTTTCACTGTATTTACGTTAAAGCTATACAAGTTGTCCTTTATAATTATGCATTTGAAAAGGTGCCTACCAACATATTGCATAATAGAGCTGGCAAACTGTCGATAGTCCGACCATCATTTTGATTGCTGTCGTAAAACAAAGGTTAAGCAACTAATTTAATGCATAATGAAAGATAAACGCATTGTGCACTACGTATAATGAATATTGATATTGAGGGGTTTTAGAACAATACACATAATACAAAGAATTTGTTGGATTCACAAAACACTGATACGAATTATTCAAAATCCTATTGTCCTATTGTATAACACTAAATATGTTATAATAAACTTATTATTTAACAAATTAATTACCATTTGCGTTGATTCAACCTCTCAGCGAAATATGGGTTTCACTTTTTCGGCCATCTAAAACTTCCCCACAAAGGTTGCCGTGTTGTGTTGTTCTGGACGACAAGAATAAATGTTCGATTGGGCTTTCGTATTACTTTGTTCAAACTTTGTTTAAGTTCGAAGATGGGCCATATCGGTCCACTCCTTCCGGTACCCTCACACAAAATTTCGGAAAAAAGCGGTTTAGAACCTGCTATTGAATCGCTTTGATTTTTGTTGTAAAAGCTTGTATTTGCTGCCCCCATCACGACGGTACATGTTTTTTCAGGGGCAAGTCCACCCATCCAGAGAAAATGGCCCGAAAGCTGTAAAAATCCGCTAAGGCACAGGGTGAAGTGGATGCTGCGCGCGATAATTCTCCAACGAATAAACCAATTCGATCCAAACTTTGGCAGTCGCAATATTTTATACAGTCTTTAATCGTGTTCTATAATGGTCCATATCGGTCTACTACTTTGCGTAAATTCCCCACAACAGTTCAAGATGTTTGCTACGAGTAAAGTGGTGTGCACGATGACTCTAGAAGTCAGTAATCGATTTGGTCCATTCTTTGCACACCGTAATATTTCTATGAGACATAGATCAGGTTGTGATATGGACTATATATGTCATATATATACCTTCCATATACCTTCCACACAAAATTTCGGAAAAAAACAGTTTAGGACCTCCTCTCGAATCGTGCTGACTTTTCTTGCAACATGTTGCACTCAATGTCTCTATTACGATGGTGCAATTTTTTTCAGTGGCAAGTTGACACTTCTTGAGAAAATGACCCGTTCAAAAGTGGAACCTATCGGTTCCCTGCTTGGGGTACCATTATATATGATTTTACGCGATGTACATATGATATGTACATCGCGTAATTTTTTCCCACATGAAGGTATTTTGAATAGTAAGATACAACTGATGGCACACTTTGGCCGCTGAATGAAACATGGGAAAATCCGTGCATATTGATAGAGATGGACTCCCTGTATCCGAAAAGCACATGCACCTCAACTAATTTAAACGGATTCGCGAATTATACTGTTTTTAACTTCTATGTTGATTGTAATTTCAATATTACTCTCTACTTCTTATTTATATTGCTTATTACAGAAAGCAAATACACTTTAACGATGACTAATGACTTTTCTTGTAGAAGTTTAAGCAAAATACTTCAGGATTTGTATGGAAATTTAGCGAAATAATAGAATAACTCCCAAATTTTTTTTTTAAATTTTTCGTATTTAACCAAAAAATATATTTTTGAAATAACTTCCAACAATAAGTTTCCGTTCTTTGTTGTTGCTGTAATATGCAAGTTATAAACGCGATCTTTATAATTTTGGTCTCACATTTTTCTACGCGTTTTCTAGATTCTGTACGTATTTTTAAATTATTTTTTAGAGATTTTTATAGACTCTGAGTTAGAATAAATAAAATTTACTCCAAGATTTCTTCAATATTTTTTGATTTTCCTTCAAAATAAAAAAAAAATTAGCAACTATTTTAGCACCTACGGATATATATCAAATGCTGTTAACGATTCATATATACATGTTCTTATTACAACACAATAGGAATTTGTAAATATTTTTTGTTTATAAGAGAGTAAAACCCCCATAACATTTGAGTGCAGCATCAAATTTTGTGAACGCGAACAGATTTCAAACCACGATTGTTTTCGTAACCCATGTATCAAACAGGCGGATGTGCTCGCCAACAAAAATTTTTAATTTTTTTTTTCTATGGAATTGTAAAGGAAATTTGAAATTTACCATATCTCTTTCGACAAAGTCGACTGATACTTTTTTTACTTGTGTTCATATAATTAACACCCTCTCCTATCAATTAAAAATAAACTTTATTTAGTTTTATTAAGAACTTATTTAAGAATTAAACAAATATTGAGGAAAGCTTGCAATAATTTTCTTAAAATCTTATGCAGCAAAATTTCTTGCAAAGCTGACAGAATATATACAATAACAAAGTTAGTCAGCAGAGTGCCTGTAATCGACACAATGGAAAACATTTCGCAATTTTATAGTTTGGTTTTTTTTTTTTGACCGCTATATCACTGATTTCAACCAGATTCACCGGTTCGATGTTCGGTCTTACTTACTTACTAAGATGGATTTTATTCAAAACAAGTAAGCAAATGCTATAGTCGGACGCGGCCGACCATGTGATATCCTACACCACTACCCCTCGGAATCAGCTTTCAGCAAATCAAAATTCCCTCATAAACTCATTATAGTTTGTGGATTCTGTCACCTTATTACATCAAGCTTAAATAATGTCGCTGAAGGTTGTGGGTATGATTCCCTGTCCAGGCAACATCAAATTTTCAACGGTGACAAAATAACCCTCGGTAATGTTGGCGACATGTAAAACTTCTCCTCAAGATGTGTCGGATTCGGAGATAGCCAATAGGAATCGATGTGCACTCACTGATATGAGGGAAGTCTCCTTTCTCCCTTCTGGGATGTTTGTGGTACAATCATATATATTATACGTTTCTAATAAATATTCTAAAATTGGGAAATTTACATTAATTAGACCCTTCTGCTACATCTTTAAATTTTCTTTGAATATCAGTATTCTACAAATATTAACATATCTCCGATATTAGACCGTGTAATTTTCGATCGACGGACACTGCTCCAATTTATTCAACACTATAAATGCTATGTAAAAATTGTCAATTGAAGATATATGCATATTGTCCGAAAATTGTGCACTTGTGCCAAACATCTCTATAGCATTGAAATAATCATTTGCGATCCTATAATGTATTCGTGATCAGGATAATATTCTGAGTCGATCTAGCCATGCCCGTCTGTTGGCATATGCAGGTCAAGTTCGAAGATGACCTATATCAGACCGTGTTTTGGTTTTGCCCCCATATAACGGTACCTCCCGTTCTTAACTGCAGTTTAATTTCGGTTCGAGGATCCTTTAGAAGTACTTTGTGGTCTTGTTTTAAGTGGACAAGTTCATGCTTCCAAGCTTAATTTCCATAAATCCTATAACGACTAAAATATCTGTTGGGCGCAAAACTATGCAATGGAATGACTCTTATAATAAGTTCCACTTCCAAAGTGGATTATTTCGGTCCATTCTTCAAACGTTCAACACTGTTCATTATAAAACAAGTAAGCAAAGGCTATAGTCGGACAGGGCCGACCATACGATACCCTACACCACTGCCCTGCGAGTTAGCTTTCAGCAAATCAAAATTCCTTTTGGACAATTAAACTCATTGTAAGAAATAACTTTTTTGAGTCTGCAACCTTATCACATTAAGTTTAAATAATAATATAATAATAGCTCCACAAACATCCCAGAAGTGACAGGGAGTGCACCACGATTCATATTACATCAATGATATGGGTCCTACTGTTTCGCCGAGTCCGAAAGGCACGTCTGAAGACACCACCTGTAGAGAAGTTTTACGTGGCTGATATACTCAGAAAATTTCGCCAACTTTACTGAGGGGTATTTTGCTATCGTTGGAAATTTGATGTTTGCTGGCCGGGATCGAACGGCCTACCTTCAGCGTGCAAGGCGGGTGTGCATGCAATTGTACCACCAATAAATAATTTTACCAAGGACATTCAGTTTGGACCAAATTTTTTGCATATTTTGACATATTTGCATAAAATGAACATATGCAAAACCATATGCAAGACTTTGTGGCCTAAATATCAAACCGAATTGACTGAAATTTTGTATTAAGTCTTCGTTGGGGGTATACAATTTTCGACCTGAAATTTATCGGTATAGATCTATGTCTTCATATAGCTCCCATAGAACCGTACCTCCCGATATCCGGTATTTTGAAAGTTGTGGCCTCAAGATTCTACTGAAATGGCTGACATTTTGTATTAAGTCTTCGTTGGAGGTAAAAAAAACTCTCCACCTGAAATTTGTCGGTATAGGTCCACGTCTTCATATAGCTCCCAAAGCCAGTACCTACCGATTTTCTGCACTTTGAAGGTTATGGTCCCAATATTCCTCCGAAATGGATAACATTTGGTATTAAGTCTATGTTGGGGGTATTAAACTTTCCACCTGAAATTTGTCGATATAGGTCTAGGCGTTTATATAGCTCCCATAGAACGATAGCTCCCCATTTTCGACATTTTGAAGATTGTGGCTCTTGTTACAGATTTCTCTATTTTATTGACTTGTCTGAAGTGAATTTCAAATAGAAAAAATGTACACATAAATATTTTCGAAGATATTATTGAAATATATGTTGCTTACGAAAATATGTAAAATACATAAATTTTCCATATGCAAAAAATAATATTTGCATATGCATAATTTATACATTTTGCTTATTTTTACATATGTGATATGTTCCGATTGGAATTTGTTCAGAAGCCAGAAATATGCCCAGTCCCAAAATTTAACAAAAATAGGCGTTGCATAAAATTCCGCTGTCTACATATCATTGAGCTAATATTAATCGGGGTGCACTCATTCATATGAGAGAAGGGTCCCTTGTCCCTACTGGGATGTTTGTGGACCAATTATATGTTATACATTTTTAATAAATATTCTTAACTAACAGCTACATGTTTAAATTTTGGACAAATGGACAAGTAATACGCTAGGGCTCCACGCAATTTGCAAAAACTGGGAATTTCTCAGTCATGATAGGGACAATTGGTAGCATCGGAGGAAGATGTGGTTCTCTTCACAAAACTCATTATATACTAGTAGTAGGCCCGTTACCAAGCACACATATTATTGCAATTCTCATCAAAGGAAAGGTCAGTAGTTATTTTTCCATATGTAGGCGACTTTGCCGGTATATGCCCTCCAGGAATTCAAATATGGACCAAAAATAAAATGTTTTTATTTTGCATACAAAAGTAATGGTCCATTACACCCGCTAAATAATATCGGATCATCATCCAAATTTGTAAGCATCTTCTTCGACCTATATCCCTACCTCGTGCAAAATATCGTGACTATTGAGCTATAATTGCGACCTCTAGTGTGCTTATGATTACACTACAAGCAAAAAATTGGATATATTAGGCTGTAACTCTGTTATCTGAACACGTAAATCAACATAATTGGTATCAATGGAAAGGGCAAGAGTTGTCCTTCCCAATATCATTTATGTGGGCGAAATGTGTGGTCCAGGAATAAAGATATTACCAGTATATTAAAAATTTTCACAATTTTCACACAAAAGTTGTGGTCCATTAAACCCTCTAAACATCATCCGATCACCATCTCAAATTGCAAGCTTCTTCTTTGTCATATAATCTTACTTTATTTAAAATTTCGAGGCGATCGGACTATAATTGCGACATACAGAGCCGCTACAAAATCGGATAAAAATTTTGTTTTTGGTCCATTTCACCCGCTAAATATTTCTCGATCATCACCAATAAGAATAGGGATCTATTCTGGCCTGAACCCGACCTCCATACAAAATTTCGTGACGATCGGTCCATAATTGCGGCCTGGAGCGTGTTTACAATTTATAATGGACAGACGGACGGACGGAGGGACGGACGGACACACATCTCAAAATCGCTTTATCTCGTCGAGATATGAAGATTGGTATACCACATTGGGGGTCTCCGACGAATATTTCGCGGTGTTACATGAATTTTTCCCAAAACAAACTTATAATACCCTTTCCACATAGTGGTGTAGGGTATAAAAACGACGTTAAGTTCTAACTTTTTATACCCTCCATCAAGAACTGTATTGAAGTAAATGAGAACAAATAATTCCCTTTCGTATAAGCAAATACTAAGCTCTTGGGGGCTCTATGGAGGCTATATAAAGACATAGAGCTCTACCGACAATTTTCAGGCGGAAAGTTTTATAGCCCCAACGAAGACTAAATGTCATAGTGTAGCCATTTAGGATGGATATTGAGGCCACAACCTTCCAAATACCCAAATCGGGAGGTTCCGTTCAATGGGCGCTATATACAGTTATGCCGACAAATTTATATAAAGACATGGAGCTATACTGAACATTTTCAGATGGAAAGTTTTATAGCCCAAACGTGTGTTTTTCAGGGTATTGCGAAAAAAGTTCATGGAAGGTATATTTTGTTATATCTTGTTTGCCATTGGTGGTATCCAAAATACATTTTATACCGTTAAAAGACAACTTCTAAAGAATAGAAATCCAAATAATATGTATTAAAAAACTAATTATAAATGTTAAAATTGCCAGGATGGGTGTGGGTTGGGTTAATGTGAGAAATGTGTCGGGTTTAACTTATATTGTATACCACAGTATAATGTGAAGTCAAAATCAAATATTATGCTAAACGTATCGTATTGATGTAATATTATATCTTTTGTTTCTAAATTCAACATACCAACTTCAATTGAATGATAGGATCTTTTTTTTTTCAATATTAGTATAATTTTTGATTATTCAATAGATAAATGTCCCTTTATTGTAAAATCCGTTGAGTGTTAAAAGATTACCAGCATCAACACATTATATTAGGGACTTAAATGACTGCATAATAGACGGTCTCGGTTTAAGGAAAAAACCAACAACTAATAATGAGACTTTTGTCCAGCTATTTCAAGAATTTAAAAATAAGTATTTAACCTATAAATTTATTTATACGGACGGATCAAAGAAAGAAGAATTAGCGGCTTTCAGTATTAGTACAGAGAACGCTATAATTCAGAATGCATTGTCACCAGAACAATATTCAACAGTATTTACAGCAGAAATACTTGCAATACATATTTAATGCGGTCAATTATGCTAAAAACAATAAAAGAAAATATATAATTTGCACAGATTCTTTATCAGCCATAAAAGCAATAAAGAATATAAATAATAACGATTACTACCCAGAATATAATAGAACAAGTATTTTTAATTGGTCACCTTTAATTAAGCTGATGTGGGTCCCTGCCCATTGTGGTATTAAGGAAACGAATTTGCATATCAATCGACCAAGAATGCCACTAATGCCCCACTCCAAATGGTAAATAACTATAATTTTAGAGACGTTAAACAATTTTTGAAAACTCAATTGAATATAAACTTAATTAACTACTTATCAATGACGTCATCGTGGTATAGGAAAATAAATAGCAATAAAATCACTATAAACGACTATTTGAATAGAGATTTCATTAGAAACATGGAAAAACGTTATGTTACTAAGTAATTACGAATTAGACTAGGTCACACCAGATTAACGCACGGACATTACATAGATAAAACGATCACTTTATCGTGTACATACTGTAATTTTGATTGTGTTTCGATTGAGCATATTTTAGACAATTGTCCTTATTTTGATTTTTTTGGAAATATTATACCAACATCTACAAAGAGTTTCCTTCAAGATAAATATATGTCAGATATGATCAAATATCTTAAAATAACAAAACTAATTAATTTAATCTGAATTTTCCAATCTCCATTAATGTTCCATTTGGCTTAAGACCCTCGCTGTCATAGCCTCTTTTCATCATAATTAGCTTTTAATTATTTTAGTTATAAGTTAATTTACAAATAAATAAATACATATTGTAAAATTTTGATATTTAAGGAAGGAGTATGGTAAGTGAAGTTTTAGAGTCCCTTGGCGTAGACATCCACGTCGGTGGCAAAGCTACTTTTTAGACATTTTGTAAATTTTCAAAAATTATAAACATTTATATATCAAAACTTATAGCTAAGATATTCTTATACCAAAAAAAAGTAAAAAAGCGTTAAGTTCGGCCGGGCCGAACTTTTCATACCCTCCACCGTAAAATATTCTGTACTAAACTGGAATAATTAGTTTTCATTCCTGTCCCCAACTTTAAGTGGATACGTTAAAATGTCAGATAATGTACATAAAATGTTTCATTCGGTAGGCCCTTTTTATGGTGCCTATATCTAACTATGTATGTTGAAAATTTTTGGTGAGTTAGAAATTGGGAGGTAACGTTATATAGGGGTTATAATAAAACATGGACCCATGTTGACAGTTTTTGATGGGAGCCTTTAATGGCAAATAACTCCTAATTCGGTTAAAAATTGTAGCTACAATCCTCAAAATACCCAAAATCGGTACATAACGTGGGAACTTCATATGTCATTAACAGCTAGTGGGCTATACGAAAATATGAACTTAAGTGAACAATTTTTGTTGGCTTTTAAATTTCAAATTACAGAAAGTTCATCCAACAAATAAGGCTAAGGTACGGAAAATTTGGAGGTTTGTCTTGGGGCTATACCAAAACATGGACCTACGTTTGGTTAAACATTTTAAGTAAAATCCTCATAGTACCGAAAATCGGGAAGTATCGTTATATTGGGGCTATGTTGAAAATTGTTGATGCAGATGTGTGGTGACCACTACAACCTTCAAATGTCAAATTACAGTTAGTTCGGTTAAAAATTTTAGCTAAAATTGCCAATTACTGAAAATTGGGAGGTACCGTTATATGGGAGCTATATCCGAACATGGACCTATGTTGACAATTTTTGGTGTAGAGGTGTGGTGACCACTAAAAATTTCAAATGTCAAATGTTCAAATTACAGATAATTCGGTTAAAACTTGTAGGTAAAATTCTAAAAAAAAACCGAAAATACGTTATATGGGGATACCGAAATCCATTATACCGAGGTACCGTTATATGGGGCTAAACCAAAACATGTAACTATGTTCATAATTTTTTCGAATATAAGTTTTTTGGTCACTAAGAGCTAAATATCAAATTATAGCTAATTCGGTCTAGAAATGTGAATTTAAACGTCAAAATACCTGAAATCGGGCGGTAACGTTATATGGGGGCTAAGTTTATTGACATTTAAGAACCCTAAATGTCAATTTATATCTAAATCGGTCTGTAAATGTAACTAAAAACGTCAAAATGCCATAAATCGGGGGTACCGTTATATGGTGGCTATACCAAAACGTGGACCAATGCCCACAACTTTTGTTATATAAGTTCATTTACACTTAAGAACCCTAAATGTCAAATTAAGCTTAATCGACCTCAAAATGTAGCTAAAAACGTCAAAATACCGTAAATCGGTGGGCACCGTTACATGGGGGCTATACCAAAACGTGGACCTATGCCCACAACTTTTGTTACATAAGTTTATTGACATTTAAGAACCCTAAATGTCAAACTATAGCTACATCGGTCTGAAAATGTAGCTAAAAACATCAAAATACCGTAAATCGGGGGTACCGTTATATGGGGGCTATACCAAAACGTGGACCGATATAGCCCATCATCGAACTTGACCTGCCTGCAAACAAACGACGCATTTTCCCAAAATTTCAGACAATTTTGGTGGAGAGGTGTGGTGACCACTAAGAACTTCAAAGTTCAAATGTTCAAATTACAGCTAATTCGGTTAAAAATTGTAGGTAAAAATCTCAAAATACCGAAAATCAGGAGGTACCGTTATATGGGGCTATACCAAAACATGTAACTATGTTCATAATTTTTTCGAATATAAGTTTTTTGGTCACTAAGAGCCCTAAATATCAAATTATAGCTAATTCGGTCTAGAAATGCGACTTAAATCGTCAAAATACCTGAAATCGGGCGGTAACGTTATACGGGGGCTATTCCAAAACATTGATCTATGTCCACTAGTTTTGTTATATAAGTTTATTGACACATAAGAACCCTAAATGTCAATTTATAGCTAAATCGGTCTGAAAATGTAGCTAAAAACGTCAAAATACCGTAAATCGGGGGTACTGTTATATGGGGGCTATACCAAAACGTGGACCGATATAGCCCATCATCGAACTTGACCTGCCTGCAAACAAAAGACGCATTTTCCCAAAATTTCAGCGTCCTATCTCCATTTTTGTGGATGCTAGATTGATTACCACAGACGGACGGACGGACGTGCACAGATCGACTCAGAATTTTACCCTGATCAAGAATATATATACTTTATAGGGTCGCAAATGAGTATTTCAATGCGTTACAAACGGAAAAACAAACTTAATATACCCTCCATACTATGGTGGAGGGTATAATAATATTTGAAAAAACTTTAACGGTGTTGATATTACACACCCTCCCATGTTACCATACGTATTTTATAGGGTCTCCAAAAATATTTCGATATGTTACAAAAGGAGTGACAAATTTAATTATACTCTCCGTATTACGGTGAAGGGTATAATAAAATGTATTAGCAAAACGTAAGCATTTAATCGGAACGACCACAATCGTTAAGATATATACCCACAAGGTTACGATATTTTCGTTGGCAAGTTCGTACACCCAAAAAAGGTTATTCGATCTTTCTATGGATGAAAGTCTCAATTTACACAGACTCAGAATATACTTACATATATCTGTCGGCGAAGCTGAAGTTTAGAAACTTCTTCTTAACCAATTAAATTATTCCAAAAAATTGTCCGTCATAAAATTTTACCATATACCCTGAAAGTCGAAACCCAAATGTAACGCCTGAAATCTGTAAAAATTACAAAAAAAAACATTTTCGGTTGTGTTCTTAATTATTCAATGCTATTATTAATTAATTTGTACCCACTTTCTAATCAAAAATATATAAATAAATAACGAACGTGAGAATGTATTAACCCCAAAATTTCACAAAATACAAAAATCCGTCCCAATCACAAAGCATATGTTCCCCCTTTAACTTCTCGTCTGGGAAATGTCATCTTTAATACTAACTAATTACTACAACTCAATATTATTTGAATGGGTACCATTGAAATTCTTGGCTAATGTTCCGGTTAACAAGCCGTGGAGGGAACAACAAATCGCCCCTACACTGTGCACAACGAAAGAAAGATGTATGCAACAATTTGTAAAGTCACTGCACAACGTCCAAGAAATGTAAGAACAGGGAAAACAATATAATTGTAAGTGGCGTTGAATGTGTATCATTTGTCTCTTCAAACTTAAGACAGAATACATACATACATATGTACATATAATCATATATATGTATGTATGTATGTGTTATGTGAGTGCAAGTGTTAGCATTGTGACACTTTCGTTTTGCATCACGTGCTGGATGCCACCAACTCATCATTGTCACCATCATCAAGATTTCCAAGACAACGTCTCTCCTACACGTTGTTTCCTAATGTTCTTAGTTCTTCTCGTGTCGTCATGGTAATGCCTTAGCAATTTCCATGATATTCTTCCTACCAAGCGAACTCTACCGTCCCATTAAAACATATGTGGTTACAATATTACTTCATGGTGTTTCTGTGGTCTAAGGGCACATGGCATGGCGTGCAATGTTGTAGTGATGAGTGCTCTCCAAAGGATCATCATTACCAACGACATCATCATTATCATCTTCATGGTAATGCTCTTCACACTTTTCCTGTGGCTGTTTACCATCAATTTTGTTGCCTCATTCGCTTTCTTCAAATGTGTATTATTAGTTCTACAGAGTTGCCATGGAAAAAATGTGTAAAAAAAAACAAAGAGCACTGGATTCATTAAGTTATTCCAAAAATAAGTTGAAATGTCATCTTGTTCTAGTCACAGTTATCATTAAGTTTAGCCAGATCGTAACAAATACAGTGATTTGAAAATATGAAGTTATTTCAAAAAATGAGACCCCAAAGTCAAAATTTTCTTTAACTTGGCTTTCGGAGGGTAGGTATAATTCACGAAAACATTTTTTACTGTAGATCCTTGGTAGAATTGGCAGTAATTTGAAATTTAGTGTTCCTATTTATTTTATATGTTTTTAAAATATTGAAGCTTTGTTAAGGTCGCACAGTGAGTTATTCATAATTTCTAAAAAGTTTGGTAGAATTCTTGTAAAAAATTCATGCTGTTATTAAAAACTTACCTTCCAAAAATTTTAAAATCGACAGAAAAAGAAAAATCATTTCATTTAGACCTAGACAATATTTTGTTTAATTTCTGCATGATTTTATTGGATTACGTGTGCATGTATTCACATGTATTCGTAAAATAATTCAAAAAGAGAGGACATAGAGTACAGTACGTCCACGTAAAATAGCGGACAAACAGAATAGAATAATTCACGAAAACATTTTTCACTGTAGATCCTTGGTAGAATTGACATAGATTTCAAATTTGATGTTCCTATTTATTTTAGATGTTTTTGAAAAATTTAAGGGTTTCTTAAGGTCGCACAGTGAGTGATTCATAATTTGATTTCGCTAGCTAAACGCCTCTTATATTTTGGACCCCATGGCTTACAATCGGTACAAATTTTCCAAATGTTCCACAACCTGTTTAAAACCTGAACAAAGCCTAAAATATAGGCATTTGTGGATGAGCCATAAGATGATGTGAACCCAAATATTACGTTGACATATTACCAAAGCATTGTTTGGATTAATCTCTGGTCCGGGATGTAGGGTTTTACCCCATAATATGAACACAATGGCAGCTTATGGTAAATATTTCGAAACTAGCGATTTTCAAATTTAGTGCGGAAGGTATCCAAGGGAGAGAAATAATAAAAAGTAAAAAATGTGTTGAGGTCCGAATATTTTATAAGCACCCCCAAGACATATTAAATTAGTGTCCTACTAAGCCCCTCGCCACGACAAGGCTTAGTCGGATGTTTGATATCAATGTTTATTATTGATGAGACCTTGAGAATCCGAAATACCAAATATAACAGTCATTCCCGTTTAAATTCTTCAAAATATGTTAATTCGGAAGGTACCGTCATTGGGTGATATACCAAAAAATACCGGCCTATACGAAAGCTGCCGAAAACTACCTGGCATAGGCAACACCGCGTATTTCCAGGCACCATTTGAAAATATGTTTGGAAAGTTTGACAGTTTTTAGCCTAGACTTACTCAGTACGACCACGTTATGTGTTGTTTACAGTGACTTGAAAAAAATCAATGTGCAAAAAAACAAGTAAAAAAGTATCAGTCAGCTTTGCCGACAGAGATATACCCTCAGCCTGTGTATATTGAAACAATTTCTTCCCAAAAAACGTTCGTATTTAGGGGGTTTTACAAATTTTAGGCGTATGAATCTACAAAAATATTTATTAGGATTAAAGATCAAAAGATTTGCGGAGGAGGTGAAACTTAAAGGAATGGATCGACATTGACCATTATGGAAGTGGATCTCCAGCCACAACATATGGTGTCATAGGGGTTTTTTACACCCTTCGGGCTGTTTGCTCAAGATGTATGGACTTGCCCCTGAAAAAACTTTTACCATTTTAATTGAGGCAGCGAATGCAATTTGCATCAACAAAAATCAAAGGGATGCGATAGCAGGTCTTTAAGTGAACTTATCCGAAATTTTGTGTGGGAGGTACCGGATGGAGAGGACAAATATAGTCCATATTTGAACCTGATCTATATCTGGTAGATATATTAGAATGTGTAAAGTATGGACCAATTCGGCCGCTCCCTTCAAGAGTTACCGTACGGACAATTTTTCCGAACATTTTTGAACTTTTGTGGGGGAGGTACCTGAAGGAGTGGACCGATATGGCATATCTTCGAACTTAAACTATGTTTAGACAAAATATTACTAAGGCCAAATTTTGGACCGAATCGGGAAATCCGTTCGAGAGTTATCTTGCGCTCCAACCACCTCACGCGGTGTTATAGGGGTTTTTTTTGCAACTTTCAGGCTATTTTCTCAGGATGTATAGACTTGCCCCTGATGAAACTTGTACCGTCGTATAGGGGCAGTGAATACAAGTTGCTAAAACAAAAATCAAAGCGATTCGAGGGCAGGTCCTAAACTGAACTTATCCGAAAATTTGTGTGGGTGGTACCCGAAGGAGTGGACCGATTGAGTCCATATTGGAACCTCATCTAAGTTTGGTAGACATTTTACGATTTGCAAAGTATGGACCAAATCGGTTACTGCCTTCAAGAGTTATCGTACGTACAAATTTTCCGAACATTTTCGAACTTTTTTGGTGGAGGTACCGGAAGGAGTGGACCGATATAACCCATCTCCGAACTTAAACTAAGTTTCGACAAAATATTACGAAAGCCTAATTTTGGACCCAATCGGTTGATCCGTTCGAGAGTTATCGTGCGCTTCAGCCAGCCAGACAGACAGACGGACGGACATTGCTCAATCGACTCCAAATTTTCTGAAACACATTTCGTCCAAACATATTTGGGGTCTAAAACCATTATTTCGATGAGGAACATTTTGCCCGTATAAAAGTGTATTTGGGAAATGTTGCCAATTATTTCATATTCCATTTCCAAAAAATTGATTTTTTTCTTTTCGCGCTACATTAACGATTTTTGGTACATAGGTTAAGAAAAAATTCCCCAGTACAAATTTCGCTCGCGAGCAAATTTTTGGTTGTTGCGGACAAATGTTATCGCGGTTTTACTATAAAAACGCTAATTATTTTATTGAGCACAATTGTCACTAAAAAGTTATCACGAAGTGACGTCATTAAGTAGATAGCATAATATTTGTAAAATGTTACTAAGCATTCGCGGAATTTACAAAAAATTTACAAAATCTTAAATGTAATCCGAATTTTTTGAAAATAGAGGTCCATTTACCCGTCAAAAATTATAAAAAAATAACAATTTTAAATAAAGACTCCACGGGGTATCAAATGAGACCAAACTTATAATCATCGGGATAGTAGTTAGGGCATTATAGCCAAAATAAGCACATATCTGTGTTACAAAAAACAAATTTTGGTTTGGAACAATAGTTTCCACATGCATTCTAGAGTTGGAAATATTGGAAAAATTCTATAGGAGTACTTCTTTTATTTTTCTTGAAACTCCCAAGATAATGGGCGGATTTTGCCTTATCTACATTCACATAGAAGGTTTCCCATTGAGGAAAGTTATCGGGTTGATGAAATAAATCATTAGACTTCTTAAACGGAAATAGAGTTCAAATAAACCGCTTTAACTTATATGCATTATTAAAATATGTGTAAATCGCGTAATTATCAAAATCGTTTTGTCCGCATGTGATTTTCATGTACAGCAAGACCATATCTTTTAAATATCACTTGGACGCATTAAAAAACCTATAAAACATCTTGAATTTGCGCAAGGTACAATAAATTTTGTTCCGCTTCCGGTTTCAGTGTCACCACGAAAGTCTACATCGATATATATCTATTTCAAGGCGATCAATCAGGAACCGTGGATGTAGCTTCATACACTATTTTTGGTATAAAATTAATGTAGCTCCCTTAGGCCGCCATCAGACCATCTGCTTTTTCACATGTATGACATCAGCTGTTCTGTATATTAGTATACCCAAAGTGACAACATACATGTGAAAAAGCAGATGGTCTGATGGCCGCCTTATCAGTGAAGTTTTTAAATCTCTGTTTCCACAAAAACGAAGATGCTGCGCTAGTTTTTTCATTGCAGTGGAAACGGCCCCCAGAATACGCGATAAAATGCGCGACATTTTCGAAAAAAAATTTTAGGTCATTTTCCTACCTTGGAATTTCTCGTATCTCGCGTTTTAGTATATGGAATTTCACGAGTAAAGATTTATTAGATCCGCAACGTAAAAATCTAAAATGTGCAATGGAGTACGAGGTATTCTAGAGATAATTGCAAATATTAGGCCAAAAAAATATGATTTTTAGAAAAATGTTCGCACAAAATTTTCGTATTTGGATGCAGATTTTTGTGAAGCTGTGTAGGCTACATTCACGACACATATATCAAATAATTTAGAATCGTGAGTTCTACAATCCTATAAACGATTTTTTGAAAAACCTGTTTGCGGAACGAAATTAGAAGAAATTTTCAAAAAACACTTAAAATATGGCTTCAAAATGTCAGCATCATTTAATGGTAGACGCAGATCAAATTTTGAGAAGTTATACACTAGTGAGATGATCCTTATTTAGTTGCCTTCTACTTTTACTTTGACGGGAAAATCGTGAAAAGTGTGGTTGAATCACAAATCGAGAGAAAACAAAAAAAGACACGTTGGCTTCAACCCATTTTTACCCATTATTTAACATAAATATAGCCACAGCTTCCACGCAAATCAACTTTGAAGGCCAATATTTTTTGCCAAGTCTAAAAACATTTTTCAAAAGCATTTTAATTGTACAATATACAACCACCGTTCGCGAGTTATAAAAGGGTAAACCATAGCTTCAACGATGTTAAATTTTCAAAAATATTGCTGAGGGTATAAAAATGGCATTTACTAGTGAACATTTTCGTCCAAGAATTTTTCACAAGTTTCGACGTGGATAATCACCGCAAGAGTGTATCGATCAAATTAAATCTTTGTATGTTGATAAAGGACCATCCTATAGGACTATGAAAAACAGGTTCAATGAATTTAACCGTGGTCGTCATTCGCCAAAAAAGGGAGGTCGTGAGGGTCGCCTAATATCGGTCGTTGTGCCAGAAAAAAATATGCCGTGCATGAACGGATAATGCGAGATCGCCATGTTAAATACCATGAGATAGATGCATCCTTGGGCAATTCTTCCACCAGCTAACACTTGATATTGCGTAAACATCTGGCCGCAAAAATGTATTTTTCTCCTTAGATCCAGCAAAATTGGACAATCGCTCAAAAAAGGGCTCCTGTGAACTGGTTCAAAGAAAGTGTGCATAAAATCGATCGCGATGCTTCGAACGACGTTTATAAGGATCTATGCTTAGGAGCCTGAAACAAAGCAGGAATCGGACGTTTGGGTCTCCGAAAGCTTGCAAAACCAACCAAAAGTTGTTCATGTAAGAAGCACTACGAAGCAAAAGGTTGCCTGTTTCTTCAGAAAAACTGACCGTATGGCGACTATATGGTTTAAGAAACATAGGACGGTTAATTCTGAGTGGTGCACTAAAATTTGTTTGTCTGGAGTCTCCTGAGAAACGAACAAGAGAAAACAAATCATTCTGCATCATGACTAGACAGCGGAATTTAATGCAAGGCCTGTTTTTGGTCCGATTAATGTCAAATTTTGGGACTAGGCATATTTTTGGCTTCCGAGTCAATTGCAATCGAAACATATGAGATATGCAAAATTATGCAAAATGCATACTTTTTTGCATATGCAAAATTTATGCATTTTACATATTTTCTTATGCAACAAATATTTCCATAATAAGTACAAAAATGTTTGTATGTACAATTTTCTGTTTAAAATTCTATTCAGACAAGTGAATAAAAAAGAGAAACGTATAACCACAGCATTAACCTTCCAAATTCCGATAATCGGAAGGTACCGTTCTATGGGAGCTATATGAAGGCCTGAACCTAAACCGAAAAATTTTAGGTGGAAAGTTGTTTACCCCCAAGGAAGACTTAACACAAAATTTCAGCTATTTTGGTGGGATGTTGAGGCCACAACCTTCAAAATTCCGGAAATCGGAAGGTACCGTACTATGGGGGCTATATGAAGACGTAGACCTATACCGACAAATTTCAGATGGAAAGTTTTATACCCCAAGAAAGACTTAATACCAAATTTCAGCCATTTCGGAGGGATATTGAGGCCACAACCTTCAAAATACCAGAAATCAGGAGGTACCTTCCTATGGGGGCTATATAAAGACGTGGACCCATATCGAGAAATTTCAGGTGGAAAGTTTTATACCTCCAAGTAAGACTTAATACCAAATTTCAGCCATTTCGGAGGGATATTGAGGCCACAACCTTCAAAAAACCAGAAATCCGGAGGTACCGTTCAATGGGGTCCCCCAAGGAAGACTTAATTCCAAATTTCAGCCATTGTGGCGGGATATTGAGGCCACAACCTTCAAAATTCCGGAAATCGGGTGGTACCGTACTATGGGGGCTTTATGAAGACGGGGACCTATACCGACAAATTTCAGGTGGAAAGTTGTATACCCCCAAGGAAGACTTAATACTAAATTTCAGCCATTTCGGAGGGATATTGAGGCCACAACTTTCAAAATACCGAAAATCGGGAGGTACCGTTCTATGGGGGCTATATGAAGACGTGGACCTATACTGACAAATTTCAGGTGGAAAGTTGTATACTCCCAACGAAGACTTTAAACAAAATGTCAGCCATTTAAGTGTGATGTTAAGGCCACAACCTTCAAAATATCGGAAATCGGGACGTAATGTTCTATGGGGGCTATATGAAGACGTGGACCAATTCAGGTGTAAAGTTTCATATTCCTATCGAAGACTTAATACCACATTTCGGTGGGATTTTTAGACCACAAATCCTTGTATATATTTTTGCATATGCTCATATGATATGTGATAAAACGAGTTTCTGTCTACGACCATCCTAACCATATATGCATTTGCATAGGATTCCGCTGTCTAATCATGACAATGTGGGCTCTCACACATCGATTCAAACCAGCGATGGGTCACCCGCCGTACAACCCTGACTGGGGATCCAATGAATTCATTTGATTCCAGCACATCGAGAACAAAGGCGTGGTCAACGATTTTTGTTGCCTGAAGATGATGTAGAAGCGTTCAAAAACCATGTTTTGGAGGTGTCTCAATCGGAGTGGAAAAAGTGTTTCGCCAATAGGTTTGAGTGCACGAAAAAGTGTATAAATCATGCTGGAGACTACTTAAGAAAACAATAAAACCGTTTTTGATGGTAAATATTCGCGTTTACATAATGGTATATATTTGCGTTTCCCCCACTGCAGTATGTAGTTGCTACATTTTCCTTAAAAAAAATCTCACATCGGGTCCCTACCACAATATAGACCAATACATATTTATAGTTTTCCGAATTAAACTTATAAACACACTGACCTACTGAGCAATCTCTGCGGGAATGTTGTAAACCACCAACGAAGACAAAATCGATGTCATCTGCATGGGTCAACTGGCATTGGCATCCTCATATGACCCTTTCCTGTAAGATGTTATTTAGGTTAAACGATGGAATGTCATCTTGTCTGAAATGTCTTAATGTCATCTTGTCGCAAAACTTCTACACTGAAAATGTAAACATAGGTCCATATTTTGGTATAGCTTCCATATTTTTTAACCGAACAATCAGTAATTTGAAATTTGAGATTCCAAGGGGTCAAAAAAATTCTGCACTAAAAAATGTCAAAATAGTTGTCAACATAGGTCCATGTATTGGTATAGCGCTCATATAAGGATTACTAGCTATTTTCGGGATTTTGTGGATTGTATATACAATTTGTAACCGAACTACACAAAAACTTCTCCACTAAAATTTGTCAACATAGGTCCATGTTTTCGTATAACCACCATATAACCGTACTTCACGATTTTCAGTATTTTTAGGATTTTAGCTTAATTTTTTTGATCGAACTCCTTATAATTTGACATTCGCGGTTCCCAGTGGTCGCAAAACTTCTACACCACAAATGTAAGCATATGTCCATATTTTGGTATAGCTTCCATATTTTTCGACCGAACAACCAGTAATTTTACATTTGAGGGGTCACAAAAATTCTCCTCTAAAAATTGTCAAAATAGGTCCATGTGTTGGTATTGCACCCATACAACAGTACCTCCCGATTTTCAGTATTTAGCTACATTTCTTGGCCGAACTACTTGCAATTTAAAATTTGAGATTCCAAGTAGTCACAAAAATCCTCCACCCACCCTAAAGGTAAATCATAGATCCATGTTTTGGTATAGCACCATATAACAGTACCTCCCGATTTTCGGTATTTTGAGGATTTTAGCTACATTTTTTGACTGAACTACATGTTATTTAACATTTTAGGTTCCAAGCTGTCACAAAAATTCTCCACCAAAAATTTTCCAAATTGGGCCATGTGTTGGTATAGCCCCAATACATCCCGATTTTCAGCATTTTCTGAATTTTAGCTATATTTTTTTACCATAGTATCTGCATTTTTACATGTGAGGTTCCCACTTGTCTCAGAACTTCTACACCAAAATTTCTCAGCATAGGTCCATGGTTTGTTAACGCCCGCATGTTACGATACCTCCGGATTTTGTTATTTCGGTGATTTTAGCTACAATTTTCAGTCGAACTAACTGTAATTAGACATGAGGTTCCCAGTGGTCACAAAACTTCTCGACCAAAAAAATTTTCAACATAGGTCGATATTTTGGTATAGTTCCCATATAAGGGTACCTACCGATTTTCGGTATGTTGAGGACTTGAGGAACCGCACTAGTTGTAATATGAGATTTGCGGTTTTCAGTGATAGGAAAACTTCTACATCAAAAATTGTTAACATAGGTCCATGTTTTAGTATAAACCCCATTAACTTAATCTACCGATAGCGCCCATATAACTTCCCTTTTGGGGTATTTTGAGGATAATAACTAAATTTTCAACCAAAAAGCTGCACAGGAACGGAATAGTTAGTTTCCTCTCCTGTTCACAATTTTTTCATTCCATTTTAGTTCAGAATATTTTATGGTGGAGGATAAAAAAAGTTCGGCCTTGCCGAACTTCGCTTTTTTACTTGTTTACTTATCAGTTTTTAAGTGTTAATTTTTATCATAAACACCACTGTGCTGCAATTACTCTCCCAATGAACATAACTTCATACATAATGCCGCAAAATGTCCCAAATGTGCGATGTATGTATGTATCTAGTGCATGTGTATCGCAGCTCCAGTTCATTCAGCGAGACATTCATACACCCAAGTCAAAAATGTCAAGTGAAGAGTGACTGATATGGCGAATAACGAGCTCCAGAGTGTCATTATCTGCCAAGTGTGGCATTAAGCACCAACAATCATTGCCTAGCTGCGAGCCTGCCAGCCTCTTTACCATTTTGCTTTACATTTATGGAGTTTTCATTTTTAATATTTTTTTCTGTAAAAAGGGGGGAGTGAGTGTGTGGCGGGAGTTTCGTTTTAATGTCACTCATGAAAATATCATCTTGTCATACTAAAAATAGATTTGTTGAACTAAGTGAAAAAAGACAAAAAAAAAAACTTCACATGTAAATTTATATATCCTGAGGTTTCTATTTTGAAGTGTCCTAATCAGAAGTGACTTGTGCACTTGTTAAGGGTTTAGCGACTTTTTACATACTATTGGATATGTTTGGGAAACATGGTGTTATGTGAGATTGTGAGTAGTGTCAACACCATTGAATCTAGATCATCTGCTATTTAAAAATAAATCTATAGGATTTTTTGCATTCATTGTGGTATCGCTTTAGTTGCCATCGTTTTCAAACACAAAAATTCGTAATTTTTATAAGAGAACATTGATTACATAAAATAATTGGAATTTCTTTAACAAACCTTGTCTGTTTATGACCCATCTTCTACAACGCTACCCAAAATCTTAATAGCCTTGCAAATTTTATTTGGATATAATTTGACCAGAAATTATTCTCATTAATAAACATTACATCTTAATGTTAATAAATTACATCAATGTTTCTAATTTCCATAAATAGCAAATACTTCGCCAAGAACATAGAACATGCCCCGCAAAGTACTCGAAGCAATGAACAATATCTAAGAACAACTAAATACAAAAAAAGAACATTAAAAATTACTTACTCACGACTATTTTCCAATATTTTTTGTGGTTTGTCATAAAAACAAGTCGCCTTATATGTTCAATTCTCTGTACTACACCACCTCCCCCACTCCAACCCCCCATTAGTCGTAATCCCCACAAGAATTGAATTTGATAAATGTATTTGGTATAATTTTATGATTTGTCATTCCAGCCATAAACCATTCAATATTAATTCTCTAACACATTTCGCTCATTAATATCGAGGAATGAAAATCAAATGTAAATTCAGTTATTTATAGTTTTTACTGAATCATATGAAATGTTTATAAATTATCTTCGTCTGTGGAGTAGTCGTATGGAAGTCATACCACAAATGAGTTCCAGCCTACCTCCGCCTGACATTTAAATGTGAGAAAAATCTCTGCCTATCCCACTCATACGAAAAAAAAACTGATGCCAATCACTTTGCCACTTTGTTTTCACGGGTATATCCACTCGAATTTAATACCATGTCTATTGAGGTCTCCCTATTCCTGCTGTTCGATATACATATGTACATGTGTTTAAGTGTGTATTTGGTTGTAAGGGTGCCAACACAATTGGTTGGGGGGTGGGAGTGTGCGAGAAAGACACTTATGGGTCGCGTAATGCTATGGTTTGTGCTCTTCATTTTTGTCGTGACACTGAGGTCTCTGTGATTTATGAATGTCACCGAAAATGTGCGTTAAATTGCTTACGTATCGGAAATTAAATGAAATGCCTGATGTTTCTTAAACCATAAACCAAATAAATTAACTTGTACATACATATTATAGACAGAATGTATCGAAATTAGCTACATACAGCACTGCACAGTGGATCCACCCATTGGCCAAAAATAAAAAAATGAATGTCAAAATTTTGGTACAACATCTGGCAACTCTGACAGCTATGACATGGACGTTTTTAAAAATATATTAGTTTTTGTTTCATTCAAACGCGATCTTCTTAAGAATAGCTTAAAAAGTCGGAACATTTGACTAATATTTTTTGTTGTGAGTACAACCTATATTTTAAGTGCAAGTAAATATATTCAAAATATCGCGAAACTAATGCGTTTAGCAAAATATTATAGTGGATTTTGAAGGAGGAGGTAATAGCTTAATTTTCATTAAAAAATAGTGTTTTAGCGTGTTGTGCAATTCTAGTTAGCTGCATATTTTCTTAGTGTATTTTGTAATGCCAATTCGATCATGTACTTAAATTTGACCTAAGGTTTTAGTCATGATACCCACCAGTGCCCACCTCGGGAATAATTTTCCAAAGTAGGTCATGGGTCTAAGACTATTCAGTATTAAAATCAGCTGCCATCTAGTGCCAGACTATAAATGGTGCGTCGCTGACTAAAGCTGCCCTAAAATAGGGTTTCTATGGATATATTAGCGTATAAATCTGTTATTTGACCACGTACATTAACATAATTGGCATCCGTGGCAAGATGAAAAAATCTTCTTTGAAATTTCTCTTACGTTGGCGGTACGTGCCTTCCAGGAAGAACGCTATAAGATCTATATTAAAAATTTTACCATTTTTCAGACAAAAATTTTGGTTTTTTTTAATCCGCTAAATTGGCTAGGTTTTATGTTGTTTTGGAAATTTTTTTGTTTCCCCAAGCCTATTTTTGCAACATAAGATAATCGGGAACTTTGTTCGTCGCATTCTGTATTAACAGCATAAAACAATTCTTACCGCATATCCCCTCGAGAGGGGAAATGGGGGAGAATGTTACGCTCGTGATTTCTTAAAACACTCTTCACAGCAGCAAAAAGCTGTAAGCGGCGCATTGGCTTGATTTTTACACTCTAAATATTTTTGGCCACTTTCTGTTTTCTGTTTCTGTTTCTGTTCCACTGTTCACTGAATCGAAATTACAACCCAGTGATAATTTTTGAAGAATTTAAGTAAAGGCATATGTAAACATAAAGTTAACAATAGAAATTTAAAATGGGTTATGGACTGATTTGTTCTGTTTTGCGGCACATCGCCAGGAAATGGATCTGTCAAAAAAGTAGTCCCCGAAAAAACATTGGGGGATTTGTATACACTTTGATGCGATACGAATTTGTCTTATCGAAGTAGTGGGTTTACCGATATAGGACGAAATCCGTATCAGATAATATGGGTCGATTTAGTTATTCTTCCGCTTGTCTGTCTGTCCGACAGGAAGCAATGCACAGTGGTCCCACTTGTATGGGAAGGTGCGACAAAAATATTTATAATCGTCGGATCAATCTGATTTTTCAGTATGTATATGCTAAAAATAAGTAAAAAATACTTTAGCCAAAAAATCATCAATATGGGTCCAGTTTTTCTTATAGCCCCCATGTAGCGTTACCACCCGATTTCAGGTATTTTGAAGCTTTTATCTACATTTTCGGACCTAATTGGCTGTACTTTGGTATGTGGGGTTCCCAATGGTCAAAAACCTTCTGCGCCAAAAATTGTGGTCTTACGTCCAGGTTTCGGTATAGCTCTCATATTACGATACCTCCTTATTTCAGTTATTTTGATGTTTTTATCTACATTTTAGGTTCGAATTGGTTGTAATTTGCTATTTGGAGTTCTTACTGGTCAAAAAACGTCTCCGACTGGTATCGTGGATAGGAAAGGAAACTAATTATTCCATTTGAGGTTACAATATTTCACGGTGCTACCGAACTTTACATATTTACTTGTTTTTCATATTATATGTAGCATCATACATATATCAGCAAGTGAGCAAAGGCTATAGTCGGGACGGGGCCGACCATGTGATACCCTACACCACTACCCCTGTGCATAAGTTTTTCACTGGTAAACATTTCTTTTAGGGAATATAATTCGACTACCACCAAAAATAATATGCCTCTTTCTCTCTGGGACCCCCATAAGCAACCAAAATTTCGTGACCATCCGATCAAAATTACGACCTGTAGCTTGATTGCAAAAAATGGAAGAATTGGATGCATTAACCACTATTGTGGTATCTCCCTTGTTTGACCACCTTCGCCAACCTGCTTTACACCAATATAAAGGTAATATTTTCTTCTTCCATTGACAGGCTTTGCCGTTGGAATACCCCTACTAGAAGCCAATATATTCACAAAGAATAAAACTTTGAATTTGTCTCCAAATGAGTTTTTCCCCATTCCGACCCCTAAATATTATCCGACTATCACCAAAATCAATAGGCTTCTTCCTCTTTGGGACCCCCATTAACCCCTAAAATTTCGTGACGATCCGATTAAAATTGCGACCTGTGGCGTGATAAAAAAAAATCCAAAATGGGATGCATCAACGACTATTGCCATATCTCTGCTATTTGAGCACCTACGACAACCTAATTTACATCGTTGTAAATGTGATATTTTCTACTTTCCTTGTCAGGTTTTGCTTTTGATATACCTCTTAAAGAAACAGAGATATTGGCTTTGAAATAAAATGTTGACTTTTCTTCAAATAAGTGTTTGCCCATTCCGACCCCAAAATATTATCCGACCATCACCAAAATCAATGGGTTTTTTTATCTGTGAGATCCGATCAAAATTGCGACCTGTAGCGTGATTTCCAAAAAAAAAAAAATAGAAAAATGGGATGTATTACCGACTATTGCGATATCTTCGTTTTTTGGTTACCTACGCCGACCTAGTTTGCATCATCGTAAAGACGGGATCTTTTACTTTCATAGTCAGGCTTTGCTTTTGGAAAATTTTCAACCAAAGCTGTGATATTCGTCAATATAATTAAAATCGCAAAAATGAAAATTGTGGTTTTATTTGCTACTATTGAGATATCTTCGTTGTTTGATCACCTACGAGCACCTACTTTACATCATTAGAAAGGTGCTTTTGGTATACCCCATATAGAAGCTGAGATATTCGCTTTGGTAAAAAAACGTTGTCTTTTTATCCACCTAATTTTGTTTGCCCTTTCCCTAAATATTATCCGACTATAACCAAAATCAATAGGCTTCTTCCCCTCCGGGACCCCAATCAACATCCAAAATGTCGTGACGATCCGATCAAAATTGCGATCTGTAGCGTGATTACAAGGTTTAGATCATAGCCGACCAAGAAGAGCGAGCGCTTAAATTGTTTATGTGTGGGTAAAATTACACTGACAGAACAGGGTGACGATTTTCATATTGAGTGTGAAATGAAAAATATATTGTTGGCGCGTTCGCTTTGTATGACTTAAATTAAAAATAATATAAATAACTTCATAATTTTAAAAGTATTTTTCTTCATATGTTAATTTTTTTGAGAGAAAAAACAAATTGTATATAAAAATGATTTTTTAAGACTTTCTAAGCATACATACATTTTTTATTGTTGCATTGCAGACGAGGCATTCTGCGTCATTAAAAATATTAATACAAAACAAAAATCTTTTTCAAATCCTTCCCTCCACATATTTGCTGTACAACTGCAAAATCTTTTCTGTGTACCCAAAAATAAACAAATAAAGCGGCATCAACCTGCTTGCATGAAATTCAGTACAAGACTGAAGTAAAAAAATCAAAACATTTGCTCTCTTACTTTGCGTTCGGGTCGCGTGTGTGTGATTTGCCGAAAAACTTCGTAACCAAATCAATACCCACGAACGGGTTTGGTTTAGATAGACAGACGGACGGACACACATAACCAGATCGACTCAGCTCGTCGAGACATTCATTTTGGTATATATGTATGGGTCTACGACCATTATTTCGATGCGTTACAAACTTTTTGGCCAAAACCAACTTATAATACCCTCCCCACATAGTGGTATAAAAATATACAAATGTAAAAAAATACACTCATAAGTTGATCATCCCAAAACAAAAATGTCTAAATCTTTAAAGAAAAAAAACCAAAACAAACAATTAAAACACAAAACAAAGAAGAAACGGAGAATACAGTAATACGGCATATTCACTGAAACGACCAGAGGCATCGTCAGTATATTTAATGTCACATACGGAAATGCAAATAAAGGGTGTTTTTTTAAGCTAGATAGAACTTTAAATTATAAAAAGTAACACAAAAAATTAAATTTTGATGAAACTTTTTTTTATTTGTTTCAGTATACTCTGACAAATCATCAAGAATAGACTCACGCTTGAACAACGCTACGAAATTATCCAGATTTACTTTGAAAATCAGTCGTCGATTCGCGCAACTTATAGACGACTTCGTCATTTGTATGGCGTACATAATCGTCCATCTGAACAAGCCATTCGTCGAACTGTGGATAGATTTCGTACCACATACTCTCTAGAGGATGCAATAACAATCCACAAGAGACCCTACAGACTCCATTACATCCAGAAAAATGCACCGTATGGTGCGGTTTTCACGCTGGTGGCATCATCGGACCTTATTTCTTCAAAAATGAGGCCGGAGCTCGCGTTACGGTCAATGGAGATCGTTACCGTACCATGATCAATGATTTTTTGTTTGAAAATATGGATGACATTGATCCGGAGGAGATGTGGTTTCAACAGGATGGCGCTACGTGTCATACGGCGAACGCAACCATCGACTTATTAAAATCAAAATTTGGCGATAAGTTGATTTCGAGAAGTGGACCTGTCAATTGGCCTCCAAGGTCGTGCGATTTGACACCTCTCGATTATTTCCTGTGGGGCTACGTGAAGTCACTGGTTTATGCTGATAAACCAGCAACAATTGATGCCTTGGAGGCCAGCATTGTTCGTGTTATTCGTGACATACGGCTAGCAGTGCTCGAAAAAGTGGCCAAAAATTGGACGTCCACAATGCACTTCGTCAAGAACAACCGCGGTGCCCATATGCCCGAAGTCATTTTCAAATGTTAATGTCACGTATTGATCTTTCGAATAAAAAAAATTTTATTACAATTTAATTTTTTGTGTTATTTTTTACAATTTCAAGTTATATTGGGCTTAAAAAAACACCCTTTATATGCAGCTGGAACCAATATCTTTGTAAACCTGACACTATTTCAAACATTCTTCAAAAAATTTGGAGAGTGGCGAAGAATGGCGAAGTTAGTAAAACTCTACTTCAATTTTTAGGATTTGGAACAAAAATCCACAAAAAAAGTATTATAAAAATGTGTAAAAGTAACAAGAAAACCTTGTAATAAAACTTCCATTTCGAAAAAAATAATTTTATCCTTTCAATTTTGAGTTACTTTCCTTTTAAGAAGTCACAAACTTACTGATGTTTTTAAAGTTTTTAGGAGATCATACGTAAATGTCAACTTCTTCTGTTTTGTTTTAACAAATATAAATTACAAAACATAAATTACAAAAACAGTGCTGGAATATTATAATATAATATTGTTAGAAAAAATTTGCTGAGTTGTCGCAGAGATTTGCTAATATCGATTTTTCGATTTTTGTCGCAGTTTACAATGTACGATAATTCTCGAACGGAGTACCCGATTGGGTCTGAACTTGGATCTGTACAACAAAATTTCAAATTTTTCGATAAAATAGCGCGCACAATCATTTTTGAAGCGAGTGACATACTTGGTCCATTCTTTGCACATCATAATACAAGGGTTGCACGATAACTATCTGGCCTAACAATAAAATCGCGAATATTTACCATCAAAAATAGTTTTTTTGTTTTCTTAAGTAGTCTTCAGCATTATTTATACACTTTTTCATGCGCTCAGATCAATTATTGAATCATGTTTCTACTCCGTTTGAGACACCTTTCGAAACATGGTTTTTAAACGTTTAACAGCAACTTCTGGCGACGAAAAATCGTTGACCACGCCTTTTTTCTTGATATGCTGGATTCAAGTCAGGGCTGTACGGCGCATGACCCATCAAGGCCACGTTTTGTCCGGTCGAACAGGCGCTGGTTTAAATCGATGTGTGAGAGCTCGCATTGTCATGATGCAGAACGATTCGTCTTTTCGTGTTCGGTTGTCGAATTCCTCAGGAGAATTCAGGCAAACAAACTGTACTGTATCACTCAGAATTATCCGTCCTACATTTTTGAAGCCGTATAGTCGCCACTGCCATTTGCCATTTGCTTCGAATTGCTTCTTGTGTGAACAACTTTCGTTGGATTTGGCTCTCTTTCGAAGACCTATACTGGCTCCTAATCATTCGTCATCTGTGACGATTTTATAACCGTCGTTTCTAGCACCGTGATTGTTTTTATTCACAATTTCTTTCCCTCCAACCACAAGAGCCCTTTTTGAACGGTTGTCCAATTTTGCTGGATCTAACGAGAAAATCCTTTTTTGCCGCCATGTGTTCATGCAATATCAAATTTTAGTTGGTGGATGCCAAGGATGCCTCTATCTGACGTTATATAACATGGCGATCTTGTGTTATCCGTACACGGAGGACTTAATTTTTTCTAGCCCAACGGTCGATTTTAGGCGAGCCTCACGACCTACGCTTTTTGGCGAATTTTTGCTCCGATTGAATACTAGACTGACTGGTTTTTACTCAAAGGGAAAAAATCGATTTCGGATTTTTGTGCGGCACCTTCCTAAAATGTTTAGTTTTGTTAAAAATTAAGAAAGCCAAAGTTTGAGCTCAATCGAAATATGTTAACACATGCCACTAAAGCCTCAAAGTTCCCATGGGCCCTTTATATAGTTTATATTAAAATCTGTCTCGATTTTTTAGCCACTACAAAGAACTGGTAAACTGTTTTCATCGACTGGACAATAAATGTGGTGGTCCGTCCGTCCGTCTTTCTGTCTGTTGAAATCAAGATACAGCTCGCAATTTTAAAGATAGAGAGTCAATATTTGGTACAGAAGTTTTTATTACTTGCAGGACGGTTGGTAGAACGGTACCGGTATAAAACTTTCCCCCAGAACTTTGTCGGTATCGGTCCATGCCTTCATATAGCCCCCATAGAACGGTACTCCCGATTTTAGGTATTTTGAACATTGTGGCCTCAATATTCCACCGAAATCGCTGACATTTGGTATTTAGACTTCGTTGGGGGTACTCAAACTTCCCCTTTAAATTTGTCGGTATAGTTCCACGCCTTCATATAGCCCCCATGGAAAGGTACCTCCCGATTTTCCGTATTTTGAAGGTTGTGGCTTCAATATTCCTCCAAAATGGCTGAAATTTGTTATTTAGTCTTCAATGTGATACAAAACTGTTCGCCAGAAATTTGTCTATACAGGTCCATGCTTTCATATTGCCCCATTTCCGACTAAAATCGTCGGTATAGGTCCACGTTTCGATACAGCCCCCTTAGAACGGTACCTCCCGATTTTCGTAATACTGAAGATTGTGACGTCAATATCCCACCGAAATGGCTGAAATTCGTTATTTAGTCTTCCAAGAGTTGTAAAATATTCCAGAAGAGTATTATCAGTATAGGTACACGTCTTCCTATATCTCCATAGAAGCGTACTTCTTGATTTTCGGTATTTGTTAAGTTTTAGCCACATTCCCTTACCGAAATATAGGAAATTTGGTATTTAGTCTCCTTTGAGTCTAAAAACTTTCAGTCAGAAATTTGTCGGTTTGTTTTTGCATTATTAAGGCGAACGTCATTTTATAGTGATATTTGAATTAATTCTATATATATATAAATTTCTACATATAAATTTGTTAACTCTTAATGTCAGGTCGTTAATTGATATTAGCCGAAGAATTGATTTATTGAGTATATTAAATTCTAACAGAATAGAGTTAGTTTTCATTCAGGAAACACATGAAAGACATCGAGTAGTATTGAAGGATTATATCTTTTTAGAAAACAGAAGTGGTGTTGGTGTGGCTTTGGCACTTCGAGAAAACATAGCATTCACAATACTCGAAATTCCAAATCTTCAAGTTCCAAATTTGTTCATAGTAATAACACTTCAATAGATGGTCAGCAGAAGAAGATTTTACTAGGAACAATTTATTTTGCGTGTAATTTGGGGAATTCTATCATTTACAACAATCTTTCAATTATAAATAGTTTCTCTCGGAACTATGATGGTTTAATTTTAGGCGGAGATTTAAACTCCAGAAACGTATGTATGTTGGGGTGACTCTTTTACAAACTTAAACGGTAGATCACTTCTACAATGGATAAATGTCAACTCTCTCGTTAGATTGTGCGATTCAACACCATCATTTTCAAATGGAGCGTCATTCTTGGACCATTATTTAATCAGTCCAAATTTAGTAGATGTTTTGCACCCTAATTTTCGTATTGAGAGTCTATCAACCTTTTCTGATCATTATGCGTTAAAATTACAACTTACGTTTGGTTGTGTTGACTTTGTTATTATGCAGCCTAGGGAATACGTCTAATTTGAAAACACGAACTGGGTTCAATTTAAATCCGATTTAACTACTGAATTAGATGCTCATTTCCCACCTCTTAATAAAAATCTGTTTAACGGAGAGATTAATGATTACATTGAGGAATTTACTTCCACTGTTGGTTTCGTGTCTCAATTACATTCTCAAAGAAAACTGTTGAAAAACAGAAAATTTAAAGTATCACAGGAAGTAAATAATCTTTACAAACTAAAACATGAATGGCAAAAAGAATTGAAACGAATTTCACCGTTACATAAACAGACAAAATCCTCAATATGTATTACTCTCAAAGCAAATTCAGCTTCTTAAAGTTATAATCAAAGAAAAGGTGGAGATAGAACAGTCCCGTATTTTTGATGGAAAACTGCGGAACATTAGACCTGGTCCGAATGCATATAGACAAATCTATGGCTTAACAAGAAAGTCTAACAAGTCGTCAGTAGGGGATATATCAGTAAACTGTGTGGCCGTGATAAATGACAATAAAAAACTTGAGGTATTAAAGAACCATTTGACTGAAGTTTATAATGGGCCAGCGCCTGATAGAGACCTTACGTCTGTAGAATAGTTAATAAGAGATTATTTGTCATATATTCCTGATCATTTGGTAGAGTTTAATAGCGAATCAAACAATGATTTAGATAGCAAATTCACCACCATGGATTCAGTGCCTTGGTCAATATATCGAACTACTTGATTTGAAATTTTCCAGTAAAAGCTTTAAGCTGGGTACACATTGTCAGTTTTGAATGACAGCTTTGTTGCTGCTTGCTAGTGTGGCCGTGCATTTTTGTCATTCATCATGCAACCACAAAATATTTTGTGGTTGCTGGACGGTTGGACAGTTATCGATAATTGTATGAATAATTCATACTTTCCAAAAGTTTGGAAAATTGTATACCAATTAAAAAGAAACAAAATTCTACAGACATAAATAATCTACGACCCATTTCGCTCTTATCCAATTTAGGAAAGTTATTCGAGAAAATTTTACGTGAAAAACATTTACCTAGATGTTCAGGCAAATTATATTCCTCCTTACCAATTTGGGTTTAGGAAGGGACATTGTACATTAGATGCGCTTACCAAGTTTATTATTGATATAGTTCATAATCTGAGAAAGAGAAACTGCACTGTTCCACGTCCAGGAAAAGGCATTTGATCGATCTTATCACGATGGTATTATTTATAAAATGATTCTTCTAGGATTTGGAGCTCATGTTGTGAAAATGTTTAGAAATTTGTTCACCGATCGACGTTTCTATATTGAACTAGGGAATTTGAAATCCGACTTAAGTAGTGTAACTTGTGGTGTACTACATGGGTCAATCTTGTCACCTCATTTGTTTAGCATTTACATATACATATGCAGGATTTTTCGCATGCTTTTCAGAACTCGGTGGGTGTTTTGTATGCCGATGATTGTCTCTTGTATGCCCACGCTGAATCTCCGATAGAGGCTCTGTCATTAGTTTCGGAACATTTGCGGGCTGTTCGTGAGTTTTATACTAGCCCTGTTCCTTAACGTTCAAGAATCTTCAAGTTTTACCACTTTTTACTCGAAAAGCGTTCCTTTACTTGAGACGCAATACAATTAATATGGAAGCAGTTTTCAACTTTTACTACTTATGCCGGTTTTGACATTTTCAAAAGTAAAGGAACAGACCAACTGAATGGAGTATAAAAATTAATACTAGTAAGAGCGGGGCGATGTGCATAAGAAACGCCTCTGCAAAATGCAAGAGATGGGTGGTACCAGAAAGTAAGATATTAAAGCTCTCCCTTAATGGGGTAGAAATTCCGTTTAGCGATGGATTTAAATATTTGGGTGTAAGGCTAAATAAATTATTTAAATTTAATGAAAATGCACGAATATACTTGGGAAAGGCATATCGCATAAAAAGTTCTTTTGGAAGACTCTTCACTAACAATGCTTTACCAACTGAAATTAAATTATTATTATACAAAACGATTGTTAGACCTGCACTGCTATATGCATTTCCCATTTGGTTTTCAATATCCCCTACTGTCATGAAAGAGCTCAGTATCTTTGAACGAAAAATAATTAGGATGTGCATAGGGAAGAATTTTGAATCTTTTAATAAAAGTCACTCAAATAGTTTTATATATGAAACATCTGAAGTTAAACCCATTTCAGTGTACGCTATAAAAATTATTAAAAATTATGTAAACAGACTGTGTTTGCATCCGAACCCACTTATGAATGAAGTTGTTGAAATTGAATCGGAATACAACTGGGCAAATACAAATTATTTGGATGATTTAATGTGTCCTGATTTTTATGTACGCACTTCTCCTGGAATTCACAGGGGCTAAATTAACCAGAAATGTGGCCTTTCTGACAGGCCTAAACATTCAGAGAGGCCACATTTCTTATTTCTTATTTTTTTATTAGGTTTAGGTTAGGTTATGTTTAGTTTTAAGTTTAAACCAAATGAGACATGCTCTCTAAATATTGAAGTGTCGAGAGCAAACACGATTTACTTTCACGGTACAATAACAACATATCGTACACGTTAAGACAAGCCAGATGCTGAATTTTTAAATATGTCATTAAAACAAAACATAATAGCTTTAAGTATTTCATATTATGTGCATTTTAAACTTGTATGGGATAAAAAAAGACTCAATAAATTTGAATTGAATTGAATTAATTCTCTTTCGAGTTGAGCTGTTATGGCATAAGAGGTGCATTGAAAAATTAGAAGTTCACCGAAGTCCCGCACATTCAACCATTATGCTACGTTTCACGGGTGGTTAAGTCCGATCATCACACATATTATAATGTTATTTTAGTGGGTGAATGGAGGCTAAGCTTGGAAATTTGCATCTATACGTCAATCATTTGAAAATATTATATACGAATTATGCCAGTTATTTAGTTCCAAACTTTTCCTATTGTTGACTTGGCTGGCAGCTTATTTCCACCTTTATTTGTATTTGTCCCTTTGTATCAGAATATTTGATCATCAATATTTGTCATCGGAAGCTTTGACAAGTTGATAGTGGTTTAGAATGCTGACCGTAACCGTGTCACTTGGTTGTCAGAGACCCGGTTTCGAATCCCAGCCTCGCTCTCTTTGAAATCATTTTTATTTTTGTCTTATTAAGGCGAAAATTCGTATGTATTTTAAAGCAAACTCGTTATGAATTGTTGACCTTTTATTATTTCCAATAGCGTATATTTTATATACACGCTGAAGGTCGTGGGTTCGATTCCCCGGCCAGGCAACATCAAATATTTTTCAACGGTGGCAAAATACCCCTCAGTAATGTTGGCATATTTCCTGTGTATTTCAGCCATGTAAAACTTCTCTACAAGTGGTGACGTAAGACACGCCGTTCGGACTCGGCGATAAACTGTAGGTCCCATATCATTGAGCTAATATAAATCGAGGTGCACTCATTGATATGAGAGAATGTTTGTGGAACAAACACAGTTGACTGATATTTTCTTACCCAGCAAAATGTTTGTAGCCAAAAAAGTAGTTGAATCATGAGTGCAAGTGCTTCTGGACTACATCTTTTTACGTGAAAGAAGTCATGATTTTTACAAGGGCATGGTGCAGCTAGGATTCTGTCTAATTTACATCTTCATCACATATTTTGCATGATTCTGTGGAAGTCAATAAAGAAGCGTTTCTTAAGAAGTTTTCGAGTATTTTTGAGCAATAAAAGCGAGTTCTCTAGGATAAAAAGTAAAAAATAACCATAACGGATCATGTTTTTGCTGTTTAAACGTAGTTTTGCAAAAAACTAATAAATACAATAAATTCGATGATATGGATACAAATCGGATGTTGTCAAAAGATAAAGAGTAGACTGTATCTATCATGACTTTCTGTGGACTTCTTCGGAAAAAAGCTGTGAAAGTACTACTTCATCATGAAGTAGTTCAATTTTATTTTGCTGGGTACTTGTTTCCTGATTTCACAGACTGAGTATATGCAGCTGTCGGCGAAGCTGATTTTTTTTTCTGAATTTTTGTTCGAATGATCATTTTTGGCCGAATTGGTTAAACGATTTTTGTTAGGTTAAATTCGCTGTGGGGTATACTCCCAAAATAAGTCAATATTTTGGTATAGGCCACATATTACAACATCAAAAAATTGTAATGTATTTAATTAACTTTTATATTTAATTTTTTTTATCTGAGGACCTCTTAATATTCATTGTAAGATTATGTACATTCTATAATATCTGCCACTTAGTTAACGGGGTATGTAGAATAGGCTCCTGCAAATTCAATTTATGTAGGTGTACTACATACATTTTTATTGCTTTACAAATATACATTGGCATGAGGTGATGTTACAAAATTAGTTGAGCATTAAAAGACGACTTGATTTCTTCTGCATTTGTTTTAACCTTCGTTCGATTTTTCCGACATAGCCACAGAATCAATACGGCAAAACGATGAGTGGGACATTTCTTAGTTGCCTAAGCCGATTATTTGATTTCAACTCAATGTAGGAAAAAATACCATTGACATTTCTAATAACGATTTCGTAGTTGGTCTTGTTGTTGTTTCGCACTAGGAATACCAGCGAATGGATTGAAATGAAATGCAAATAAATCAGAGTAATTGAGCTGTGATTATTGCAAAGAATGAAGGAAGAACTTCTAATTATGCTGATAAGTGGCGGGGAAGTTATTCGTCTGGTCAGCAGTGAATATAAAAGAAAGCACAAGATTAACATTAAAGTAGGTGAAATAAATTACATTTAGAGACGAGCACGTTTTATGGATTTCGTATACATCATTAATTACTTAGTAGGTGGTGGCGGTTGAAGGGTACAACTTGTCCACACCTTAGTGCTGTAATCATCGTTTACATCGTCTACTTCTTCATCGTCGTCATCATCATCATCACATCATCGGTGTGAATGAGAACAACAATAATTTATGGGGAATTAGTACAATCTTGATTGGGCAAAGGCGAAAATCTGTTAATAATGACACGTCAATAAAAGTGACAGGCCAATGTTGGACATAACAAGTGTCCAGGTTATAATAATTTATACACTAATAAGCTGATCGTTTAAAAATCAATGTAATGTCAGATGGTATTATTAACGTGATTAATTAAATTGTAACAAGGATAGAAGTTGGTGGTATTAGCGGCGATGTGGAATAAATGATGACACTTAGCAAGTAATACATAATTTCAATTTGTGGAAATATGTCAACAATTTATTTGAAATGTTTGTAATGAACAGAGGCTATAATGGTATTGGTTTATGTAAATATTTTCATCAGCCTTATCTGCGAATATGCCCCTTACCGAAGGTATTATGAGCGGCTAAAGGTAAACTACGCGAGCGTTTAGAAGCAACATATGACCAACCATTAAATTGTTATAAGCAATTTCAATACAAAATTGGAGAGGAATACATATACTAGGGCTGCACTACATCTATCTGTCCCAACGAATATTTACCATCAAAAATGGTTTTATAATTTTCCAAAGTAGTCTCCAGCATGATTTATACACTTTTTCGTGCGCTCAAACCTATTGGCGAAGCACTTTTTCCACTCGAATTGAAACACCTTCAAGCTTTAACAGTATCTTCAGGCGACAAAAATCGCCCTTTTTTCTTAATGTGCTGGAACCAAGTAAAGTCATTGAATCCCCAGTTAGCGCTGTACGGCGAATGACGAATCAACTCCACGCTTTGTCCTGTCAATCCGGTGTTGGTTTCAATCAATGTGTGAGAGGCCACAATCTCATGATGCAGAATTATTTGTCTTCTCTTACTCAATTTTTCCGCTGTCAAGTAACTCAAACCCGAAAACTCAAAAAAGTTCGAAGACGATTTTTGGGGAAAATAACAATATTTTCTTGGATAGTTTTATCAGATGGTATAGTTCAAATCAATAACTAACCCTATGTAGACTTTTGTCAGAACCAAATTTTTGTTATGTTGTATTTTTTTGCATTTTATATTGAGTTTCTTAGTTACCACACTCAATTCGAACATACTCGGCGAGAGCATTCCGTCGTCTGTATATTCATTAGTCTATGCCGTCCTATATTTCTTAAGCCCTATAGTCGCCACACAGTCAGTTTTGCTAAAGAAAAGGGCGACCTTTTGCTTCGAAAAGCATCTTATACTTATGAACAACTTTCTGTCTCGGGCACCTAAGCATAGATCCTAGATTTGTCATCTGAGTCGATCTTATAAACGTGGGTTGAAGCACCGCGATCGATTTTATGCACAATTTCTTTGAACCATTACACAAGTGCCTTTTTTCGACCGATTTTCCAATTTTGCTGGATCTAACTAGAAAAATCCATGTTTTCCAGCCAGATGTTTATGCAATATCAAATGTTAGTTGGTGGAAGAAATGTCCAAGGATGCCTCTATCTCACGGTATATAACATGGCGATCTCGAAATATCCGTTCACGCACGGTATTTTTTCCTGGCACAACGGCCGATTTTGTGCGACCCTCACGACTTTCGTTTTTTTTACGAGTTCCCTGTAAATATCCATTTTTCTATTGTTTTTTTTTTTTTTTTGCAAAGTGATTTTTTTTTCTTTTCAATGTAAACAACACATTACATGGTCGTATAACAAACAGTCCTGAGTACGTCTAGGCGCAAAGCTGTCAAAATTTCCAAAAAAATGGCGTCTGGCATCACGCGGTGTTGCCTAGGCCAGATAATTTTCGTGCAGCCCTCGTATTTTTGGCCCAATCATCGGAACGAAAGTCAAAAATGCCAGGACGGAGGAAAACTCAGGACTAATTTGGATGTGCTCGGTACGTCACATCCGCACTCAAACCTCGATGGGATGCACTAGATATCGGATGTGGTTGCTTTGCATCCGTCTATGTGAACACAGTAAGTCGTCGCAGTCCCCCAGCCCGAATACGCACACAGTCTTTGCTGTTTCAATTCCTGGAAATGCATGATTTTTGTAATTTAATTATATTGACTCCGAGTTTAGATTGAGGCGGACTTTATGAGTCGGAAGCATACCGGTGGTGCAGGGAACAAAGCATAACAAAAATTACTGCTCACAGCGTTTAGATGGCTACAACGTACTGCGGAAGTATCTGATAAGAAGTTGATGCGACGGACTAGCTTTCCTGTTGCATTACTCTGTTCGATACAGACATATCTTGCTTGAGACTATTCTAAAGACCTGTACCTGGGATGTATGAGGGTGGCAGTCAGGGGTGCTACTGGTCGAGGAAGAGTTGCTATATAACTACAGGTCGAATTCCCAAAGTAAGAACAAGTGAATTGTGCCCAACGGTTATGTAACAGCAAAACCCTAGGATGAAATCAGATAGGGCCCCAGTTACGACAATTGAACCGAAGATGTGCGCAATTTATTTTAGCTGTACTTTTTTGAACCGCCCGTGATTGCAGGGCGAAAATTAATACGACGCACAATTTACAATTGATGATGTTTCGAATGTCATAAGAAACGTTAAACCATCCACAGCTTTGAATACTGATGGAATATACATGGTTACGCTGAAACAACTGACAGAACTCCCGGCTCGTTCAGTATTTCTTCAAAGTTCCCTACTTGTCGATTACCAATCACATTGTGCTCCAAGTCTTTCATCTAAGCAGGGTGGTCCCCGAAGGTTGGCTACTGAAACCAGATAACGATGCCAGCAAAGGTGAATTGTATAAATGTCGATTTTGTCACCCGTAGCAAAGGCTATTGAAGCTTTACTCCTCCCCAGCGTCTAAAAAATCCATGCAATTGTCAATTATCAGCATGGGTTTCGTAAGCAGAACAGCACTATAATAGTGCTGCTCTCCATCTCAACACGTATTACTCGAGGACTAAACTAGAGCAAGTCGTGCGATAGTACAGTGCTGGTGAGGCTTATCAAATGCCTTTGATACTGCCATGCGCTTCATCGGTCACACTTTCCTCCGGAACATGCAATTAAAACCCCGTAGTATGAAACAGGAAGTTCCAAAAGGTGGCATGATATCACAACAACTGTTTAACGTTTACCTTTGCTGTATTCCACCTCTCCAGACGGTATTGAGATCGCAACGTATACGGTACAATTTGGGAGTACCTACCCTAACGTCATTTGTGAAAGGATGAACTCCTATTTGATCGATCTACCCAACTTTTTTACGTGCGAGGAACATAAAAATATCCACCACTAAGTCTACGGCCACTCGATCACCACATTCACTGCAGCGTTGAATGCCCTGCTCAATGGTAATCAAATTCCCACCACTAACTACAGATTAGTCACATTTGCGACAAGCTGATATCTAGGAAGACGAACGTCAAGTCTCTAGCCGGCAGAACTTGGGGTGCAGACAAAAACCTTGTTGACCACATATAACGCCATAGATCGGTATGTGCTAAGCTATCCGCCTACAGTTTCATCCGCGAACATAAGTGCAACGCAATGTAAAAATATTCAAAATTGTCCGGCTGATAACTGTAACAGGGTGCCTTCTTCATCTGCATCTGCATGAGGATTCGAGGATTCTTCTAGTACGGCAACACCATGGCATACTCTAGTTGCTGGATATGACTCTCTCAAATGGTACAATAAGTGATCCGCACTTTAAATATGTTATCGCATTTTTTGATGGGCTCTTGATGTTCTTTGGGTGACTTGGTGGACCCTCTACTGATGTCGACCACCGCATTGCACCGTTCTTCCCTGTAGTTCATCCTGGCTACCTTGGCGTAAATAGATGGCGGCTCCACTGCAGGCCATCTACGTCTGGACTTCTTTTCTGAGTCATTGTTGCTTCCAGAATATTCTGCGGTCGCTCTCACTCTCTTCATGTCTGAGCTAACCTCTTCAACCTCCGCCAAAGGGTTCTTTGGACAATCTCCTTCGCGGGGCATTTGAACTTTTGGCCCTGCACGTAACTTTCATTTCCTGTTAGGATTCCATATTTGTATGTGCTAAGCTATCCACCGCCAGTTTGGTAACGTGTAACGTACTGGAACAATATTCAAAACTGTCACGCCTGAGAACTATAACAGGGTGCCTTCTCATGTCATCAATGGACCATCTACATGAGGAGGCGAAGATTCTTCCAGTACGGCAACACTAGGGATAGGTAATGGAAAGCAATAATCGATTTTTCGACTTTTCGATTTTGGTCTAAAACTAAAAATGCGATTTTTCGGTCTTGCGATTATTTCAGTTGCCTTAAAACTCGACTTTCGACTTTTTCATAACCGCAGAAAATCGATTATAATCGACTATTCGTCGATTTTTGAGTTTTCTTTTAAAAATGTAAAACCGTCAAAAGTGTAAAACCGCCAAGTCCACAATCTATAGCGGGGTACACACGATCAGTTTTGACTGTCGATTTTTCGGAATTATCGATAATTGTCCAACCGTCCAGCAACCACAAAATATTTTGTGGTTGCCTGATGACTGACAAATGTGAACGGCCACACTGGCAATCAACCGATTATTTGAGCAAAACTGACAGTCAAAACTGATCGTGTGTACCCCACTTATGGGCAAACTCGAAAATCGATCACAAGGTAATCGATTATGCGATTTTCCCTCCAGACAAAAGTCGACTACGATTTTTAGATTTTTGACTGCAAAAAGTCGATTAATCGATTAACCGAAAGTCGAATTACCTATCCCTAGGCAACACCATGGTATACTCTGTTGCTGTGAAAGTCATTCTAATAACCGTATGGTGGATAGGACTCTCTCATATGGTACCGTGAGCCAAGGTCCTTGGCCTCTTGATGTTCTTTGAGTAACTTGGTAGACCCTCTACTGGTCGACCACCGCATAGCACTGTTCGTCCCTGTAGTTCTTCCTGGCTACCTTGGCGTAAGTAGATGGCGGCCCCACTCGGGTCTTCGAGGTCATCTTATTCTTGGGCTTTTTTCTGAGTCATTGTTGCTTTCACCAGATTCTGCGGTCGCTCTCTCTCTTCATGTCTGAGCTCAACTTTTCAACCTCCGTCAAAGGGTTCTTTGGACAGTCTCATTCGCGCGGGTTTTGAATAGGTTTGCTCGGGACATTTGATGGTGGGAACCTGTTTTTCTTCTCTCTCGGTTTAGCCGTGTTTTCTTCCTCAGAAAATATTTTTTTCTTGCCACTTCCGAAGAGTGTTGGTTCTGTTTTGGAGTAGTTCTCCGTTCAGTCGCGCCTGCTTCTTCTTAATTTTCCGTCGTTGAGCTCCGGTCCACCGCACTTTTTTCGTTGTAAGTTTGGCGATACTATCGCTTACTTCTACCATCTTGTGGACATCCTCAACGGTAATATTTTTTTACTATTGCTGTCGGATTCGGTGTTAGGTTCGCTCCCAGTCTCTGATGTTGGGTCAAGTCAAAACTCAGCTATATCTGTGGGAGATGCTTGCTCACGATCGCTTGATGACAATGAGGTGTGACTCGCAGACAGAGCACTGGTCCCCGCGGGTACTAGATTATTTAGACCCTGCAAGGTTTCCAGAAGTAGGTAATCGTACCACTCTACCCCAGATTGGTGATGTCACAAGTGATTTCCCTCGTTTGGGGTAGAGTAGTATGACCAACCACCTCCCCCGTCCATCGAAGGGAACGCGCCCGGTGGGAGAACTACAAACACTCTCGGGACTAACAAACACTGTAGATAGAGCCAGTGTCAGATTAAGCAGGAAAATGAACATAGAAACATATTATGCAAACACATGTCAGACCTACTCATCTAGCTCCAGCGGATCTGTCGAACTGGAGATAGATCCAGAGCCAGATTGAACAGAAGAACGTACATACAAACATAATAACAAACACTGTTACAACAACAACAAACATATTATATGCTATTACAACAACAAACTTGTTGCATCAAAGGTACGCACACAATTGAATTCCCATTGAACACAAAAGCTGGAGGTCGGAAATTTGCAATGGCAACCCAATTGCTCAATAAAAACCCGCTACATGCAATCAGCTGCAATACCAATTCATAGGCAATTGATCTAACCACCAAGTATCCCATACACGATGTTTGTCTTGTTTTAAATAAAAAGTGGTTACACCTGGGAAGTTTTTGCGGATTCTGAAACTACCAAATGATCTAAATGAAATGAAGATATAGTCAGAATGAATTTCGAAAGCTCTACCAAATAGTGGAACAGAACCAGCGAAAATGGTTTTTGAATACTATGCCTTGGATGCAGAATGGTAAGGTCAAAACTTTGTATTCGTAGTGTGAGTAGTGCAAAAGACCGAGGATCTTGGAACTGTGCTAGCTCTAGATTCTGCTTCAAAAACAAATGGTTTTAATTATTTAAGCTATCATTAACTAAAGAATTTTCATTGAAAATGTCATATCTAGCGAAGTCCCACACATCCAACCAATATGTTACATTTGCTTGTCTAGTGGTTATTCAGCTCAAATGTGATTGGCTAATTTTGTTGTATATAAAAAGGAAAAACATTTTCTTTGTAACACCAACGCAACAGATCGATGGTCTTTCTTTCCTTTTTTGTAACTATTGACAAAATTATCTTTGAATGTATTTTTAATGGTTGGTTTATAGATGTAAATAAAATTAATGGAATGCATATGAAAAAATATTCAATTCTATAAATCTACATTTATTTGCATAAATATTTTCCACATAAAAGAACTATGTTCAAAAGATATTTATGTACTCGTATATACCAAGCATACATATGTATCTATGTTTATGTCTATTGTAGAATGAAGTTTATGTCGCGTGTTTACACTACAATGTGGTCTGCGTGAATATTTTGATTGTTCTGTGCCGTTATGTTAAGCGAACATCCGTAAAACATGCCTACACATACATTTGTATATTGATGTCCTCGATAAATTGAAGTATGGGCTACCAAATAACACATGTAGACTGTTATGTAAACATGTGGTATTTATTGTTATTGGAAATGTTGTTGGTGTTGTACTTACTGATGCTGCTACTACCGCCGCCACCATTGCCTTAGTTTTTGTTATTTTTACAAATGATAAATGTTTTTATGACATCGCATTGTTTTGTTTTAGCTCAAACAAAATATGAATCGTAATCTAAGTAGAGTGTGAGGCAATATTTTTGTACAAACATTGTACAACATTGCATTTTGCTTAAAAATATTATACAGCGAACTCTTTAGTCAAAGTCCAAAGAAGAAATATTCTACATACAAATTAACTGTAACAGGGACGTAACCATTACAATTAGATAACGAGATGATTGTTATGTTGATTAAGTCATACACCATATTTTGAGTATCCTTAAAGTGACCCAATATGCCTACTAACTAATTTATCAGAATCGTTATTGCCACTTAATTCTTATCCATATCACCATGTGTCTTTCCAAACTTAGAAATTACTTTCCAATTTTCGATTTGCATACAATTCTTCATGCATGCACTTCGATTCGAACATACAGCCCCATGCCTTAAGTATTAGAACCCGTTTGTTAGACAAGGTATCTCAAAATTTTTCATTTTCTCTTGAGATCTAAATTATTATATTTCAAGGCAAAGTGGGGCATACATACATATGTTATGGCTGAACTGGCAGTTCTTTAGTAATTCCCAGGATCTTCAAAATATTCCAATTCTCGAATATTTCTTATACTCATTTAGCAAACCGAAAAAAAACTAATGTTATTGGAAACTGTAATCCAAACAATATACTATATTTATATCTGATTCATAATAACGAATTGTTATGTGCATACCAACATACAAACATGCATATAAATATCAACAAATGATCATTGATTTGTATCCACATATGATGAGTATCTGTTGGCGGCAAATGTTTCACATTAAAAATCAATTTTGCTTCCCACACTCCGTGCGATCTATTGTGCTCTAGTGGGATGTTGATGCATGATATATGGAATAAATAATTTCAGTGATGGTTTTTTAAATGACTTTGATTTATTTAATGTATGGATTTTCCAAAAATAAAACAACAATTATTATTCATTGTTTTTATGAGCAATTATGGTTTATTGAAGTTATGAATTGCAGATGTTCATTGCCGATAATAAAAATTTAACATCGCAACAAAGGAACCTACAAAATAGTTATATGCTCGATATTGTAGTCAAAGACGTAAGCATGCGGTGACCTGCACTGATCCCCACAGTAATTTTCATCCAAAGTATATTGAGTATATTTATTTGTAAAGTGAAGTATTAATCATAATGCTAATCTTCTTCATTGCTTGACTGACTATAAGAATTAATTAAAATTGTTCCAGAAATTTGTCAGTATAGGTACACGTTTTGATATACACACCATACAACGGAACCTCCAGATTTTCAGTATTTTGAAGGATTTAGTGCCATTAGCTCAGCGAAACGTTTGAAATTTGGAATTTATGATTCTTTCAGGCCACGTTTTAATATAGCCTCCATAGAACTTTACCTCCCGATTTCCGGTATTTTGAAGGTTTTAGCTCAGCGAAATGGCTGAAATTTTTTATTTATTCTTCTTTGGTGCTATTAAAACATTAATTATGAAATTTTTCAGAAACGTGGACCTACGTTTTTATGTAGTTCCCACAGAACGTTGCCTTCCGATTTTCAATATTATTATACCGCAATGGATGAAATTTGGTATTAATTGTTCGATGGGGGTATAATATATTCAAGAAGAAAATTATCAGAATAGGTCAGTACCTCTCTTTTTCTGTTTTTGAAAGTTGAGGCATGAATATCACACCCTAATGGCTGAAATGTTGTATTCTGTCTTCGTTGGGAAAATAAAACTTTTCACCAAAAATTTGACAGTGTAGGTCCACGTCTTCATATAGCCCCCATAGAACGGTCCCTACCGACACGATGCGCCTGAACTAACTATAAATGGAAGGTGCTTACACCTGGGAAGTTCTTGCGGATTCTGAAACTACAATGTTCATAGATGAAAAAATCAAAAAAAAAAAAAAAAATCGCCGGAGCGCTTTTTAAATAAATTCCCATTTTTGGGTTTACTTGCTTGGAAGACGCAAGTCTTATTGAAATGGGGTTAGATCAAATATTGTAGCTGTGAAACTCTCTACAAGAATGACCTTTATTATATTTTCGTAGGTTTTACCATTTTTGAGATATTGAAGTTCAAATTGGGACAATGCACCACTGACTGTATCGCGTCCTTATAAAACAATATAATGTACGGTGCGCCCAACCAACATTAAATCAAAAATCTCCATGCAGAAAATCCTTATAAAAAAATCAAATCGAGTTTTAAGGCCCACTTTTTCAATTTTAAATTTGAATTCTTTCTACAAGAACTACTAAACCTATTTTCTTGAAATTGTCAGGGAATGTACAGGGATGGCCCCGGTAAAATTAAGTTAAATATTTTGTTGAATTTCGGAGGGAACGGGGTTCCTCCCCTTTACCCTTTTTTTTTTTTTAAATGCTATATTCTTATAAATAAACATCAAATGTCGTTCGTTGGTAATTGCATCAGTTGAGAACGGCTGTGCCGATTTGGATAATTTTTTTTTATAAATTTCGTCATAACCCAACTTAGGTTTTAATTGAAAGAAAATTTAATTTAATTTTCAATTTCAATATTTCCTACAAATACTACTGAACCGATTTTCCTGAAATTGTCACGGAATGTAAAGGGTTGGCCCCTGGTGAAAATAGGCTATAACCAGGTATAAAGTTTGGATCAAATCGGGTACTTCTTTCCAGTTATCTTGCACACAAGCCTTTTTAGATGGTGGCTGTATGACATTTGCAGCATTTCGATAGTTATCTCCCACCAGGATCCGAGCCCTAGTCCTAAAAAATACTGCTTCGGAAAAAATTAAAATTTTGCGGGAGGTACCCGAAGGAGTGGCACTTCCATATAAAAACATGAAATATGTCTGGTAGAACTTTAACAATATGCATAGTATGGACCAAATCGGTTATTTCCTTCGAGAGTTATGGTGCACACCATTTAAGAAAAGTGTTGAACTGATGTGGGGGATATACGCTAAGGAATGTACCGATATGACACATTTTCGAACTTGATCTAATTTGGAAATAAATCGGTTAATCCGTTTTAGATTTATCGTTCGCACCAACCAAACAGACCGACAAACTTACATACATGACTAAGTTGACCCAACATTTTTGGAAAGGATTTAGTCTATACATATGGGTCATATTTTGGATCGTATCAATGTATATAAACCCTCGTTAGTTTAATGTCTAAGGAGATGAGATTTTTTAAACGATCCTACTTTTATTTAAATTATACAACTCACAGTTCCAACATCGTCTCCAAGAACAAAATTCGCCAGCAACATAATTGGAAGTAGTGCAATGTAGACTAGTTCTTTCACGGCATGTTTTGATGCAGCTCAAACGGAGTCGTGAAAAAGACACTCCAATTCCTTACATTTTAACCGCATTCAGATACAATCCTATGATTGACATCCATTTCTCATATTTAAATTGCATGCTGATGCAGTTCAAACAGAGTCATAAAAAAGGCACTCCGTTCGATACATTTTACAGGCAGTTGCCTAGTGATCCCTGGCAAGCAAGCCAATTTGTAGATACCTACAACTACAGAATTTTTTAAAAGATAGAAAAAGGGTGCATCAATTTCTAAAATTTTTATATAAAATAAAAAATACAACCGAAAGTTTTGAACATTTTTACGGTAACTCACTAGAACAAAATTTCCTAATGAACTGATGTTGGAGTACTTTTCGAAAGCTCAACTGGCGATGGGAAGACAATATAAGAACCCCTTTAGCAGATGAACCAGAAACATTTCAGCTTGGATTAAATGGAGAGCGGACGAAACGAACTCAGTTGCGATTGAATTAAATGAAGAAATTTCATAATCTGTGTTAATTTAATAAAGTTCGTATTATTCTTATTTTACACAAACAATAAATTCTTTTTATATGTTTTGCGATTGTTTGCAATGGCTTGCATTTTTATTGCATCTTTGAACTGAAGAGTGCTTTTAATTTCAATCCAAAGCACTGCATTAGGGGTGAGCACGCCTGTATTCTAGCACAATTGTGAAAACGTACTCTTAGTTTTTTTGTGAACCATAAACAATTAAAAGTTTATGCAATTTTTTTATTTATATTTTTTAATAATTTGCATTGTGGAAGATTTTAGACAACATTAATATTTAAAAAATTATGAAATAAGTAATGAAACATCAAGAAATATTAAATATTAATTCTCTCTTAAATTTGCCTCTCTCTCGATTTTGCTCAGCTCTGCACTGCATCAAAACACGTGCTTTGGATGAAAATTGGACTGCATCCTAATCTACACTAAAGGGTTAGTTAAAATGCGATTCCAAAGGGATAGTTAAAATGCAGTACCGAAGGGTTAGTTAAAATGCAGTGCTAATGGAGTGCATCTTTCAGTAGTCACGCTCTTGTAAAAATCTTGAGTGAAAATGCATAATTTGATGCACTTCTAGATCACATGTACATATGATTTAACTGCATCTTTGGAGGCAAACATTTTGCTGGGAAGTGTAAGATAAATTAAAAGGAACTTTGTCCTCCTTGGATGCAATTTTCGCCATTTAATATTTAAAATTAATGTTTAACAAAGATTGTACTCTTCGATTTTCTTGAAATTTTTTTTTGTATTAAACTAAGCTCAATTACAAAAATTTTAAATCATATATAGTAGTGGGATTCGAATGATTACTATTTTTTCTTAATTTTTAAAATTTGTCAGTACAATTTTTCCTTTATACCAGTAAGAAACATTTGTTATTTTACCAAAAAATACAAAATTACTTTTTTTAACATTTGTTTTACTTAAGAATTTATCTTAAACATTGATCGTAGTTTAATACAAAACGTCTTCAAGATAATCGAAGAGCGCAATCATTGTTAAAAATTTATTTTAAATATTAAATCGCGAAAATTGCATTCAAGCCCACTATGAAAATTTGTTTCTATTTTTATACCCTCCACCATAATATGGATGGTATAATTAAATTTGTCGTTCCGTTTGTAACACATCGAAATATTCATCGGAGACCCTATAAAGTATATATGTATTCTTGAGCAGGTACCATAGAACGGTACCTCCCGATTTTCGGTATTTTGAAGGTTGTGGCCTCAATATTCCATCGAAATGGCTGAAATGTGGTATTTAGTCTTCGCTGGGGGTACGAAACTTTGCGGTATTTTGAAGGTTTTAGCTTCATTATCGCACCAAAATTGCTGAAATTTGGTACTTAGCCTTCGTTGGGGGGATAAAATGTCCCCCCAGAATTTTGTTGGTATATGTCCACGCCGTCATATAGCTTCAAATAACGATACCTCCCTATTTCCGGTATTTTGAAGGTTGCGGTCACAGCAACCCAACGAAATGGCTGAAATTTGGTATTTAGTCAACGTGGGAAGTAAAACACTTTCCGACTGAATTTCGTTTCGTTATAAAATATTCCAGAAAAGAATTATCGGTAAAGGTCCACGTGTTCCTATATCCCCCATAGAAGCGTACCTCTTGGTATTTAGTCTTCTTTGAGTCTAAAAACTTTACGCCAGAAATTTGTGGGTATAGATCGACGTTTTGATATAGCCCCCAAAGAACGATGCCTCCCGAGTCTCGGTATTTTTGAAGTTTGCGACATTGTTTTAGCGAATTTCCTGAAATTGGTAATACGACTTCTTCATGAACGAAAGGAAACTAATTGTTCAATTTTACTTAAATACCACTCGTGGTGGAGGGTATAACAAGTTCGGCCCGGCAGAACTTAAATGCGTTCTTACTTGTTTATTAAATAGCTGATAATGTAACAAAATATACCAAAAAATTTAACCAATATTAAAAAAGTTATGAGTATTGCATTGTACATAGTTTTTACAGTATTCGACTTTTTCAAGTCGTGAAACTTTTGGAAGCGTTAGTCAAAAAAAAAAAAAATAATAATAATAAAAAACAAGTAAAAAAGTATCAGTCGACAGAGAAATTTTTCTCAAAAAAAACTTACTTATTTATTTTAAAAATTTTGGGCGTTTGAACCGACAAAAATGTTGATTAGGATTAAAGAAAAAAACTTCTGCGGAGGAGATACCAAAAAGAATGGATCTCCAGCCACTACATATGGCGCCATAGGGGTTTTTACACCCTTCAGGTTGTTTGCTCAACAAATTTTGTCTGGGAGGTACCGGATGGAGTGGACAAATATAGTCCGTATTTGAACCTGATCTATAACTGGTGGATATATTAGGCTGTGTAAAGTATGGACCAATTCGCCCACTCCCTTCAAGAGTTAAAGTACGAACAATTTTTCAGAACATTTTTGAACTTTTGTGGGGGAGGTATCTGAAGGAGTGGACAGTTGTGGCTTATCTTCGAACTTAAACTATGTTTGGACAAAATATTACTAAGGCCAAATTCTGGATCGAATCGGCAGATCCGTTCGAGAGTTATCTTGCGCTCCAACCACCTCACACGGTGTCAAAGGGGTTTTTTGCAATGTTCAGGCTAATTTCTCAGGAGGTATTTACTCGCCCCTGATGAAACTTGTACCGTCGTAGGGGGGCAGTGAATACAAGTTGCTAAAACAAAAATCAAAGCGATTCGAGAGATGACCCTAAACTGAACTTTTCCGAAATTTTGTGTGGGAGGTACCCGAAGGAGTGGACCTATTGAGTCCATATTGAAATCTTATCTAAATCTGGTACACATTGGGGAAAGTATGGACCAAATCGGTTACTCCCTTCAAGAGTTATCGCGCGCACAAATTTTCCGAACATTTTCTAACTTTTGTGGGGGAGGTACCGGAAGGAGTTGACCGATATAGCCAATCTTCGAACATAAATAAAGTTTGGACAAAACATTACGAAAGCCAAAATTTGAACCGAATCGGTTCACCCGTTCGAGAGTTATCGTGCGCTCCAGCCAGCCAGACAGACAGACAAACGGACGGACATTGCTCAATCGACTCTAAATTGTCTGAAACACATTTCGTCCAAACATAGTACTTCGGGTCTAAAACCATTATTTCGATGAGGCACATTTTGCCCGTATGAAAGTGTATATACCCCAGTTATCATAAATGCTGAGGGTATAAATATTGGACCAATATTAAAGAAGTTATGAGATTTTCTTTGCATATAGTTTTTACAGTATTCGATTTTTTAAGTCGCGATATCTTTGGAACCGTTAGTCGAAAAAAAAAATCTGAAAATATACTGAAATGTTTTGCTGATGAGCAACATCACGACAACAAAATCAAAAAACCAAATTTTGAAAAAATTTCCGATTTCACTTAGAAATCCCCATATATGTATGCTTGATCGGTTCACGTTTTGGTATATAGGGCGGTACCAGCCGATTTCAGATTTTTTCACGTTATTAGTTACATTTTTGGACCGACATTGCTGTAATATGTCATTTAGGCTTCAGAACTTTTCTGCTAAAAACATAGTTTTTGTTATAAAGTGCCAAAAAATATGCATATTTTTGGTGCATTAACGGAAAATGAGGCCTAAAGTACCTTATTAGGGATTATAGTCATACTTCAGCCCCTTAAAGGATTTTCTGCGGGGGTAAAGCATGAAATCAGTTGAATACACTATAAAATAACTAATGCGAGCAATAATGTATAAAAATATGAATCAATTAACCTTAAAGTTAATTTTACTACTAATGTCCCTAATTACGTGGCCAGGCTAGTATGGACCATTCTTAGAAAAGTGGGTTGTACTTCCCCCGTATATGTGGAATCTCAGAACGTTTTGACATTACTCGATAGTTCTTATACCAATACATTTTATGCAAAATGTATTTCATCAAAATCTAAACATTTTTAAATGAAATCGAATAATCTATTAAACTGAACTTATTGGCCCTAATTAGTTGTCCGCCACTGTGTGTTTAGTGCATTAAATACCGAAAATCGGTGAAAAATATATATGGGAGCCAAATCTGAACCGATTTCGATATGATTTGGCACAGTTATTTCTAGACTAACCATCGTCACATATTCCAAATTTCATTGAAATCGGACAAATATAGCGTGTTTCGTGCATCAAATACCTCAAATCTGCCTAAAATATATATGAGAGCTATATCCAAATCTGAACCGATTTCCATACCAAATTTTATTGAAATCGGACATATATACCGAGTTTCGTGCATCAAATCGGCCAATAATATATATGGGAGCTATATCCAAATCTGAACCGATTTCTATATAATTTAGCACACTTATTTCTAGGCCAAATCCCGATAAACATTCAAAATTTTATTGAAATCGTATATATATAGCGCGTTTCGTGCATCAAATACCTAAAATGGGGCGAGAAATATTTATTACAATTAAAAATCATAATAAAAAACAAGTAAGAAAAGTCTATAGTCGGACGGAGCCGACCATGGGATACCCTATACCACTATCCCTGGACAGTCGCTCTCCACGGAACTTCTTTTCAATGATTGTGAAAATTTAATTATCAAATATCAGAGATGTAATGTATAATACTTATGACCAAAACCAAAAAGTTATCTAGCATCACAAAGACATTTTTGTAGCAGGAAAGGAAAATTTAGTTCACACAAACTAAAATGTAATGAAACCCACTTATGTAGTACTACTACTTCCGTTGTTTAACCCCTACGTTATTGACATTTTTACCAATTTCACACAAAAGTTTCAGTCCATTTAACCCGCTTAGTATTATCTGATCTTCACCTTGGTTTGTACGCTTCTTCTTCATCATAAACTCAAACTTTGTTTAAAATTTTGCGGGTTATTATTTTGACTTATAGAGCCGCTACAAAATTGGTTAAAATTTTGTTTTTGGTCCATTTCATCCCCTGAACATTTCACGATCATCACCAAAAACTAATCATTTCTATTCTGGCCCGAACCCAATCTCCTTAAAAAATTTGTTACAATCGCTCCATAATTACGGCCTTAAGCTTGTTTACAATTTTTAATGGACGGACACACATCTCTAAATCGCTTTATCTCGTCGAGATATGAATTTTGGCATACCAAATAAGGGGTCTAGGACGAATATTTCGTGATGTTACATAAACTATTGGAGAGACAATATGTAACATGGTATAAAAATGTGGTTCTCTACACAGAACCCATTATATATTAAGCAGTAGGCCCGTTATCTAGCAAACACTTTATTGCAATTTACATCAGGGGAAAGGTCAGTAGTTTTTTTCCATATGTATGCTACTTTGCGAAATATATATGTCCTCAAGGAATTAAAATATCGACCAAAAATAAAATTTTTATATTTTTGATACAAAAGTAATGGTCCATTTCACCCGCTAAAGAATATCAGATCATCATTCAAAATTGTAGGCATCCTTTTCGACCTATACTCTTACCCGGTGCAAAATTTCGTGACTATTGATGTATAATTGCGACTTCTAGCGAGTTTATTATTACACTACAAACAAATAACGGGATATATTAGGCTGTAACTATGTTATCTGATCATGCCACCAACATAATTGGCATCAATTGAAAGGTCAAGCGTTCCACTCTCAAGTATATCTCACTTGTCCGGAATGTCACTTCCAGGAATTAAGATATAAGCTGTATATTAAAAATTTTCACAATTTTCACACAAAAGTTTTGGTCCATTTAACCCTCTAAATATTATCCGATCGCCATCTCAAATTGCAAGCTTCTCCTTTGTGATATACTCTAACCTTATATAAAATTACGTGTTGATCGGACTATAATTGAGACCTACGGAGCCGCTACAAAATTGGATAAATATTATGTTTTTGGTCCATTTCACCCGCTAAATATTTCACGATCATCACCAATAAGAATAGGGATCTATTCTGATCTGAACCCGACCTCCATACAAAATTTCGTGACGATCGGTCCATAATTGCGGCCTGGAGCGTGTTTACAATTTATAATGGACAGACGGACGGACGGACGGACGGACGGACGGACGGACTGACGGACGGACACACATCTCAAAATCGCTTTATCTCGTCGAGATATGAAGAATGGTATACCACATTGGGGGTCTCCGACGAATATTTCGCGGTGTTACATGAATTTTTACCAAAACAAACTTATAATACCCTTTTCCACATTGTGGTATAGGGTATAAATATAAAAAAGCACTAGCAACTAGGGCTATCGGCCTAGGCACACTTATTTCTAGACTAAATTCCGTCGCACATTCCAAATTCCTTAAAACGGGCGAAGATATATATGGGGGCTATATCCAAATCTGAACCGATTTTTACCAAAATAAATAGCGTTCGTCCTTTGGCCAAAAAAACTATCTTCCCCAATTTTCATGCGAATCGGACAATAAATGCGATCTGTACTTTGTTTACAAAAATACATGGACAGACAGACGCACATGCGTAAATCGACTCATAAAGTGATTCTATGTATGTATATCCCTAAAAGGAACTATGGGTCTATCTCGTTTCCTTTTGCATGTTACAAACTAATGCACAAAGACACCACAAGGTGGTGTAGGGTATAATTATGGACATAGGTCCACCTTTTATTGTAGCTCCCACATATAACAGTATCGATCAACCGATCAGAGTATTTCATGGTGGAGGGTATAAAAAGTTTGCCCCGGCCGAACTTACCGCTTTCTTACTTGTTTCAATACTACCTCTTTATCGGCTTTTCCTTCTCAGAAACGTAACGAAAGAAGACGACGCAAAGCTGAAGGTATGGACATATCAAAGGAGACATTTATACCATTGTAATAAGAAACCTCAGAGAGAAAATAACCGGAAAGTGTGGACCGCTATACTCCATTTTCTTGAGGTAAGTTTGGAAGAACTATAGCCATGTACAAAGTTTGGACCTAATACGGTACTTCCTTGGAGTTACTATATTGCGCACTAGCAATTTCAGTTGGTGGCTCTGTGATATAAACAGCATTTGAGTAATTAATTCTGGTCGGAGAGTACATTTCTTAAAGCAGCACTGTTGCGAAAATTTTGTGGGAGGTACACGAAGGAGTGGAACACGATCAATGACTGGTATAAATATTACGATATGCATAATATGGTCCAAATCGGTTACTCCCTTCGAGAGTTTTAGGGCACACCATTTTAGATATAAATTTTGAACTTTTGTGGTGGAGATACCCGAATTAATGATTGATTTTCGAACTTGACCTAATAGTGGACTAAATCGATTAATTCGCTTTTGATTTTTCGTTCGCAGTAGCCTGACAGACTAACGTTTATTCCTGTACGTACATATTTAGTAACAGATCCTTTATCCAATCCAAAATTTCGTTGTTCCCTGAAGTGTTTTATATGTCAATAACATTTTATATTGCACATTTCTTTGGATAATCAATGTTAATTTGAATATTATATTTAGTACATGTTTCAATATTCTTACGATATATTGATGCAGTTTTTAATCGATTCACGACTGTGTAAACTATACCATTGAACAAAGAACAATTTATGTGATATGATGATTATCCGCATAATTGCTCGATTTCCCGTTGTGGACAACAAGGGTGATAACCATATGCAAACACATTTTCATCAAAAAATAAACAAATTTTTATTGCAGTAAAGAACAACAATAACAACAATACAAATATGACAAACAAATTAATGAAATGCATTGCTGGCACAGCATTCGTTCGACATGTTCCGGACATACTCACTGTGTGAGGGTGCAGACGGACCATAGCCAAATTCCATTGAAATACCAGAAAAAAGAGTTGGTGTCCAGGTCTTTGGGTGTCACATAAACAAAATTTTTTTGAACATATACACACATAAATATAAACATATGCACATATGTATTTTATAAAAATTCTCACACACTTCTCATGGTCTTTGACATGGTTCACTTGAGTCAAGTGGAAATGTAATAAATCTTGAAATACAACAGAATAGTGTATCAGTTCCGTTTTTTGGGACATACGTTTGTGTTTTATGATCATGTGGAATTTTCTACGTGGGGAAAGGCTATAAATGTTTTGTATTTAGGTGTGGGTTTAGACACGTGTATTTTACATATTTTTGAAATTAACTCATATAGATGAATCTCTGTCGCAATTTTGCCTGAATTTACGATAATATAATTTGGATTAAAAAATGTTTCCAGTCACTCCAACAGGAAATGTGTGATATTATGAGGCATTTTTGTGCAAATATTTCATATTTAAATGTTTCGAAATTTTATAAATGAATAAAAATCTTATCACACCCTTCCTGGACACACATACACACCCAATCTAAGGTCATTGTTTTTGCCGATCAAAAACATACCGTATCGTCGCTGCAGGGAACTATGTAAATTTTTTGTATTTTTGTTGTTGCTGTTGCAACAAATTCTCATGCTGTTTGTGTGATTGAACGCCATTGAGTATTGTGTGTGAACAAAACAATATTTATTATTTTTGAAGATTGGTGTTTTTGTTTTCTGTATTTTTTACAATGCATTTTTGATAAGTTTTAACATTTCAGAAATGTTTGTTCCAAACAATTAAGTATGAAATGGACTGTTTAAAATACTACATTGGACAATTTTATATTTTATTTATTTGGTAAAGAATTTACATTTTTTTTTTTAATTTTTAAATTTATATTTTTAATAGGCTTCTTAAAAAAATATTTTTAATGTTTTTTGTTAAAAAATTGTTTTTTATTTCTTCTTTTGTAAATAATAAATATTTTGTAAATTCATGCTCGATAGGAATTACATTCTAAGTCGGTGGTACCAGTTTCGAAAGAGATTTTTTTATACATATTTTTTACTATTGAATTTCTTAATAGTTCAATAATTTCTCTGTCGTACAGACGATCTCTGATTGCAGAGGTTTTACGTTTACGATCTTCTACTGGTTGTGAATGAAACGTATTGGATTACTGATAACAGTTTTAATTTGAGAGGGAGGTGGGCGTCTGTCTGGATCTAGCGCATTATAAGTCTCGAACAGATCAACCGATTTGTTCCAAATTTTAGATCTCACAATATCTTTTCCAAACTGTAAGTCATATCTCTCCACTCGTTTGAACACTCCCCTAAAAAGACTTCAAAATGTTTCCCTAAAATCTGGCGCACAATAACTCTCGAAAATCCAATCGATTTTTACAGTGTTTTATTTAACTTGCCTTGGCGTGTGTTTAGTTCAAATCTGGTAACTCATTTTTAAAACGGTTGCAGTTGACCAATCGAACTAAAACTTTGCACACTTCTCAGATTTGGATGACAATACACGAATATGAAATCAAAACCAATATTGGTCCATTTTTACAATGTTTTACAGTGTTTTATCTAATTTGCTTTTCAAATCTGGTAACTCATTTTTCACATAGTTGCAGTTTACCAATCGAACTTAAAATTTGCACACTTTTTAGATTTGGATGACAATACATGAATATAAAATCAAAACTAATATTGGTCCATTCTTACAGTGTTTTTACGGTGTCTAACTTGACCCCCTTTTCAATCGAACTTTGCACACTTTTCAGATTTGGATGACAATACATGAATATGAAACCAAAACAAATATGGGTCCATTGTTTCCTATAGCCCCCATATAACGGTACCACCAGATTTCCGGTATTTTGCTTTTCAAATCTGGTAACTCGTTTTTTACGCAGTTACAGGTGACCAATCGTACTTAAACTTTGCTCACTTTTCAGATTTGGATCTGAAAATCTGGTAACAGATTTTTAGCACGGTTGCAGTTGACCAATCGAACTAACACTTTGCACATTTTTCAGATTTAGATGACAATACATGAATATGAAACCAAAACCAATATGGGTCCATTTTTTCCTATAGCCTCCATATAACGGTACCACCCGACTTCTGGTATTTTGAGGATTTTGTCTTCATTTTTAGCCCGAATTTGCTGTAACTTGGCATTTGGAGTTCTCAATAGTCCAGGAACTTCCCCACTAAAAATTGTGGACGTAGGTCAAGGTTTAATATAGCATCCATATAACTGTACCACCCAATTTCAAGCATTTTAATCTGAATTTTCTGCTCAAATGGACTGTAATTCGGCATTTGGGGATCTCAGTGGTCAAAAAATGTATTTACTAAAAAGTTAAAAATAAATAATAATTAAAAAAAATTAAGTTTCAGTGTTTTATTTAGAAATGCACTTAAAACTAAAAAATAATTTGTCGCTTAGCCTCAATAAATATATTCTTTCTCATGATAGAATCTCTCAAATAAAACGCTTGCCGTTTAATTTTGCCACCATTCATAATTTAAATGCAAGCGTTTTATTTGAGAGATTCTATCATGAGAAAGAATATATTTATTGAGGCTAAGCGACAAATTATTTTTTAGTTTTAAGTGCATTTCTAAATAAAACACTGAAACTTATTTTTTTTAATTATTATTTATTTCGAAATATAGCTTAGTTTCGAATATGGATTATATCGATTCACTTCGTCAGGTACCTCCAACACAAAATTTCAATTATCCGATTTGACCGAAAATTTGAACATCATAAGTTACTTCCAGACGTGCATATAACAAGTACCAAGAGGGTAATACCAAGAGGCTGTTCGAAGAGCCATTGCACGTACTGACCAATGGTATTCCTTGCGGTCTTGTTTACAGCGATATTCTGTTTTTCGTGGGTAAGTCCATGGTTATGTCGGAAATGGTCCAAAGGCTCTAAATATTACGGTATAAAAGTGCAAAACTTTTGCCATTTTATCAAAGTCAAATTTATGAGTGCAACGCCCATAATCGTGAAGTTATATACCCTAAATGTTTCAATATTTTTGTCGGAATGTTTATACAATCAAAAAAGACAACGAAATTCTGAAACACCCTGACTACACAAGTTTTGGGAAAAATATTTTGGTTATGTATCCCTAATTCAATTTCTCTAGGATGAGAGTATGCCTATCTCTGTCGGCAAATTCGACTAATACTTTTAACTTTTTTAAAAAACAAATGTTGTGAATTTTCATCAGTTTCCCTGATTTTGACAGAAGTGATTGGCCTTTGGGCATAGTCCTTGGAAAGTGTTTAATGTCATCGAGTTCATATACATCTACTCGTACAATTAAGATAAAAATAAGCGGGAACAACAACCATTGAGGTATCATATCGCTCATTTACTCAAAGAGTGACGTATTTCAAAAAAATCCAGTTTCGAGAAAACGCGTTTTAGGTTGGCGATTGAAATTTGACTTCCCAATTTAAAAAGATTATTACACAAAAACTAAAATCACTACTTGGACAATATTTTTCAGACAGCTACCTAGATATCAGTGCTAAATTTCAGTGCAATATCCAATCATGATTTGAAGTGTTTTAGTGCTTCATAACCTCGAAAAACTTTTGTGTTGAATTATTAGCAACTCGTAGTAAATGAGCTGTAACTCGTCGAATTTTAGAGATATCAGCATGAAAATTTCACACAAGATAAAGTGAAAGTCGTAGAAAAACCTTGCTAACTCAGAAAACGCATTTTTTGAGTAAATGAGCGATATGTAGTTTTTCCGACTTAACCTATTGTTTCAGGACACAGCTAAAATTTTGCCGAGCTTTTTTCAGACATATTTTTCGAAAATGTGTTTGCGTAGTTTCAAACAGTACTGCGAGTTGGATTTGGAGTCTATGAATTGTAGTTTGTATCACCCGACTCCTGATAAAAATGTTTTCATATCATGTGGAATATTCGTCGGAGACCCCTAATGTGGTATAACAATCTTCACATCTCGACGAGATAAATCGATTTTGAGATCTGAACATTATAAATTGTAATCAAACTCCTGGCCGCAAATATGGACCGATCGTCACGAAATTTTACATGGAGGTCGGGTTCAGACCATAATAGACACCTATTGTTATTGGTAATGATCGTGAAATATTTAGCAGGGAAAATGGTCCAAAAACATAAGTTGTATACAATTTTGTAGCGACTCTGTAGGTCACAATAATAAGGTAAGGGTATATGACAAAGAAGCTTCCAAATTGAGATGATGATCATATAATATTTAGAGGGTTAAATGGACCACAACTTTTGTGTGAAAATTTTTAATATACAGCTTAAACCTTTCTGGAAGATACATTTCGCCCACGTGAGTTATATTTGGAAAGGTCTACAGCTTTCCATTGATGTCAACTATGTTGATGTACGTGGTCAGATAACAGAGCTACTACCTAATATATACCGTTATTTGTTTGTATTGTACTCATAAAAACGCTAGAGGTTGCATTTATAGCTCAATAGTCACGAAATTTTGCACGAGGTAAGACTTTAGTTCGAAGAAGATGCCTACAATTTTCAACGATGATCTGATTTTATTTAGCGCGTGAAATAGACCATTACTTTTGACGAAAATTGTTGACCAAGCATTTTTTCTTCATGTGCTGTAATCAAATGAAGTCATTGGATCCCCAGTCAGGGGATCCACACGGTCAGTTTTTCCAAAGAAACAGGGGACCATTTGCTTCGAAGATCTTCTTCCATGAACAACTTTCGTTTGATTGGGCTCGCTTTCGAAGACCCAAATGGTCGATTCCTGTTTTGTTTCGGGCTGCTAAGCATAGGCCCAAGATTCGCCTGTAACGATCTTGTAAATGTCGGTTGAAGCACCGCGTTCGTTTTTATACACAATTTGTTTGCACAAATCTACAAGAGCCTCTTTTGATCAATTTTGCTGGATCCAGCTAGAAAAATCGATTTATGCGGGCAGGTGTTCATGCAATATCAAATCTTAGTTGTTTGAAGAAATACCCAAGGATGCCTCTATCTCACGATATATAACGTGGCGATCTTGCATTATCCGTTCACGCACGGCTTAATTTTTTTCTGGTACAACGGCGGCACTCACGACCTTCGTTTTTTTGCGAATATAATTTATTAAGCCAGTTTTTCATAGTGATATAGATTTGCCCTTTATCGACATGCAGAGATTTATTATCCATGTCGAAATTTGTGAAAAATTATAGGACGAAAATGTTCACAAGTAAATTCCATTTTTTGCAAAGTGATTTTTTCAAGTCTGTGAAACAACACAACACATCACAGTTGTTCCGCCCGTGGACAAAAATCGAAAAATTTATGGCGTCAAATTTGATTGCGATTGAAATAAATATTCTCTAAACATATCAAATTTTTAACATCCAGCATTATTTTTGTAAATTTCCAGCGGTTATATGCCAAATTAAGTCGAAGATGTTGTGATTTGTATGTGAGGCCTTAAAAACGAAAAATACATCTGCAGAGCATTCGTAGGTTTTGAGTAAAATTATAAAAAATTGGAGAGGTGAATGTGTAAATTTTAAAATGAAACTTATAGGTGATGGCATTGACAATGTTTTAACGAAAAAAAAAAACAAATTCATAATTCGTTTTCTAAATTTATTAAAAATAATTTCTTTATAAATTACTTTTTCTGCTATTTTTAATATAATTACACTGTGCAACACGAAAATTATTAACCATATTCTGACACCGCAGCGTGATAGAAGACCAAAAAAAGAGAGGATACGTGTCTCCCTGTTTTTTCGTATCTCATCAACTTTCGCGGTTATAGGCCTCCAAAACTTTGAGGCTTTGATGTTTGATAGCTGTATAACAAAACTTGAGAAAAATGTTTAAAAGAAATTTGACCATGGTGATTTTGACCTTGCAGATGAGCTTGATGGATTATATGTGTTCACAATTTTTGTTCTCTAAGACAAGAGCTACAACTTTGTCTCTGAGATTAATTCAAATGTCTTAACGGTTTGAAAGATATAGTCCTGACTAAATGACCCTTTTTACATCAAAGCCTCAAACCTTTGGAGGCCTATAACCGCAAAAGTTGATGAGATAGGGAAAAACGACGAGACACGTGTCTTTTCATTTTTGGTGTTCTATCACACTGTCGAGTCAGAATATGGTTAATAAAACATGACTCAAAAAATTACACACAGTGCTACTATTAATTTATGTTGAGTTTTACTAATGTTGTGAGCATTAGTGAGTCTCGGGATAGTCTCTAGTTTACGATTAAAAAAGTCCAGCTGCCCCAATCTGCCACCCGCTAAGTTATTCCTCTTATTCCACGCCTGTAAAATCGTCAAAATTCCGAAAATCGGGAGGTACGTTTATATGGGAGCTATACCTAAACATGGACCTATACTGAACATTTACTGCAAGGAGGCATTTTGCTCACTCAGAACTCAAAATGCAAAATTACAGCCAAATCGGTTGGAAAATGTGGGAAAAATTGTCAAAATACCGAAAATCTGAGGGTACATTTATATGGCGGCTATACCTAAACGTGGACCTATATTGAATATTTTTTGCAAGGAGGTAGTTTATTCACTCAGAACTCAAAATGCAAAATAACATCCAAGTCGGTTGGATAATTTGGTCAAAATCGTCAAAATACCACAAATCGGGCGGTACATTTCTATGGGAGCTATACCCAAATAGGGACCTACATCCACTAAAAATGGTTTTCTATCTTTTTGGCTTGTTATAAACATACGTTTAAAATTTGGAGGCGGTAGCTCCATTAGAAGTATTTTTGGCACTCTTTTCCATACAAGTGGGACCACTGTGCTACAGCGTGAGTACAAAAAATGAAAAAATTGGATATATTACAGACTTTTGCGATATCTCGGTTGTTTGCCCACTTACGCCAACATGCTTTGCATCAGTATAAAGGAGATCTTTTCTTCTTCCAATGGCTGGCTTTCCTTTTGGAATACTCCTACTAGAAGCGGAGATATTCGCATATGAAAAAAACGTTGACTTTTCTCCACATACGCTTTGTGCTTATTCCGACTCCTGAATATTATCCGACCATCACCAAACTTAACAGGCTTCTTTCTCTGTGGGACCCGCATCAACTCCCAAATAATTCTGGACGATCCGATCAAAATTGCGACCTGTACTGTGATTACAAAAAACTCCGGAAAATGGGATGCATTACCGACTATTGCGATATCTCTGTTGTTTGACCACCTACGACAACCTATCGTTGCAAAGGTGATATTTTCTACTTTCCTTGTCATGTTTTGCTTTTGATGTACCTCTTAAAGAAACAGAGCTTTTGGCTTTGAAATAAAACGTTGACCTTTTCTCCAAAAAAGTTTTTACCCATTCCGACCACTGAATAATATTCGACCATCATCAAAATCAATAGGGTCCCCCTCTGTGGGACCACCATTAACTCCCAAAATTTCGTGACGAGCCGATCTAAATTGCGATGGGATGTATTACCGACTATTGCTATATCTCTGTTATTTGGCCGACTACGCCATCGTTGCATCGTTGTAAAGGTGGGATATCCTACTTTCATAGTCAGGCTTTGCTTTTGGAAGCCCCCAGCCAAAGCTGTGATATTCGTCATTATAATTAAAATCGCAAAAGTGAAAAGTTAGGTTGCATTAGCGACTTTTGCGATATCTTCGTTGTTTGACCACCTACGGCAACCTACTTTACATCGTTGGAAAGGTGATATTTTCTGCTTTCATTAGCAGGATTTGCTTTGAAATAAAATGTTGACTTTTTCCCCAAATAAGTTTTTTGCCCATTCCGACCCCGGAATATTATCGACCATCACCAAAATCAATAGGCTTCTTCCCCTCCGGGACCCTCATCAAACCAAAAATTTGGTGACGATCCGATCAAGTATTTCGATGCGTTACAAACTTTTTGGCCAAAACCAACTTATAATACCCTCCCCACATAGTGGTGTAGGGTATAAAAAGACGCGGGGATATCTCAATTTCCAATTTATGAAACTTTATTTCCATGTCAGATATTTCTGCTTCTGTTGGACATATTCCAACGGGAGAGCATGATAATGGAACTAAACCATTTGAGCTTTAAATTAATAAAAATATGGCATTTATCGTAAAATATTATAATATTTTGAAGTTTTTACTTTAATGTCAAATATTTCTGCTTCTATTTGGTGTAATAAAGATTAATCAAGAAGACCAGGAAAGCTTTCAATCAGTACAAAGTAGATGTCGGCAGCAGTCAAATACAAAATGAAAAGCCGGATATGTGAAAACTTTAGTATCTCCCTAAAAAATGTTTACGAGTGAAAGTCTTATGCACAGGGGTAGTGGTGTAGAGTATCACGCTTTTTTTAAATAGTTTTCTTTACCACTGAGAAGCCCATAACCAATGTACAGCCAATTTAGGCCGAATATGTAGATAAAAACTTCAAATTCGTATATTTTTAAACCAATACATTCGAAATTTTTGCAAATATAGCGTATTTTAAAAATATCGCATAAGTTAGGTACCCCGCCCGCTCTGGAATTCAATAAAATACGTAGCCAGTTTTCGGGAGCTATCTGTGTACATTCCCTGATAAAATTTTAAAATTGAAAAAAGTGGGCGTAAAAGTGGGCGTGGTCAAATTTTCAGCATTTTTTTGCATAAAAACCTAAGTGGGGTTATGGCGAACATTTCACAAAAAGAATTATCCAAATCGGTCCAGCCGTTCTCAATTGATGCCATTACCAATGAACGACATTTGATTTTTACTTATAAAAATTATATATTTCCAAAATTCCTTTGGGCGTGCCACGTTTTTGTTCAAAATGTTCTAATATCAACACCGTTAAAGTTTTTTCAACTATTATTTTTGGAAAAATATAAGCATATCTCGGCTATAAGCTTTGATATATAAATGTTTATAGTTTTGTTTTTAAAATATAATCTTTGAGAATTTACAAAATGTGTAAAGCGTGGCAATGCCGCCCCACCCATGGTGCAGCTACCGTTCTAGTTTGAATTTCAAAAAACCCAGCCTTGTATGACACCTTCGGATCAAGAATGACCCTTACCCAAATTTCAAGATTCTAGCTTCAGCAGTTTCGTCTGCGCGATGATATGTCAGTCAATCACTCACTAATCACTAAGCTCTTGTCAAGGTTAAAAATTCCAGTTTTTTTTTTTTGGTAGGAAACAAATCGTAGTATGAAAAAAAATTAAAACAATTCAAAGGCAAAACGTTAAATTTTATGTTCTTAAATTTCCAGCCCTTTTTGCTTAGTTGAATCTGAAAACGGCAAAAAACATGAATTTTCAGATAATAAAATATAATAAAAAATTTTCATGACCATAACACTGAGGGTAGCGTATGCCTCCCGTTCTAGATTCTTTCTGACTGCTGTACATCTGGATTTGCTTACATATAGTTTTTCGCTTGGGTAATCTAAATTTCAAATACCTATATCTTGTTCTTAAACATTCAATATTTTTACCTTTAACAAAACAAAAAATATTCCCGGATACACAAATGATTACCTTAAATTATCACAATTTCTAGCATTTCCAATTCAACAAACAAAAAAAGAAAACGATTAACAACAATTTGTTCCTGAATTCCATAGCAAATTGATCATTAAGTGCAATAAACTAACCTGTCCATATCTATCTACATATCTACTTGGACTACTTTAATTTAATGGAAATTCATTAATCAAAATGTTTTATATCCTTTTCGATTTGTTTTCCCTTTTATTTTCATTCATTTCAATATAAACGAATAAATAAACATGGAAACAAGTGACCTCAATGACAGAGAATTAATCCAAAGTACATAGAAAAAATCCTAACCTAACCTAAGGCCAATAAAAATGTCCATCAACTGTCACATAGGGTACAGCAAATAGTAAAAACGAAATCTAGGCGAAAAAACAACCACACAAATTTGCAGCAGCAACAACAAATTACATGACGAATAAAGCTACGAGCACCCAGTGAAGTAAATCAAAAGACGAAATAAAAATACCAGCAGTAAATTGCAGATAAATACTGAATGACCAACAAAAACAAGAAAAGAAAACAAATCCATATAAATGTAGAAGTAAACAACTAAAAGCACATAAAAATTAGTCATAAAATCACAGGGAAATCAGCAGCAAAAACCAAACACACAACTTGTGATACGAATGAGCGATATACCGCCGCGGTACACAGAACACTACAGGCCAAAGCAAATCAAAATAATCAGCCTCAGCTTTGAATTAAGAATAAAAACATCAACTTTTCCCAAGGCGAAACAAAAACACATTTACTAGTAATGCAACATTGAATCTTGGAATATAACACAAACATGGTGTCTAAACATTTGTGTTAAAGACAACATGTTCCGCAACTTTCCAGTCAACATTTGTTTTTTTGAGATGCTCATAAACAAATGTTGCCTGCCCCAATATTTACAACATTCCAATAAGAATGTTTTCACTTGGCCTAATCACTTAAATGGGGAGCAACACAACATTTTGGTGTTGTTTACATCCTAGAGAGAATGACCACGAGAGTGCAAAAGAGGGGTGCCACCACCACCACCATTAAGCATGAATGAAATGAGCAAAACAATAAAAAAAGCCAACATAATAACACCAAGAACAACGTTCTTTAGGCCTGGCGAGAAATGTGTCTTTTGCCATAATTTTGTGTCGCTTATTTGTTTGTATGTCCACTAAAAAGGGGATCCCTGCTTTTTAGCCGGCCATAGTTTAGTTGTATATGTAACGGTTCCGGGACGAGTACATCAAACGGAAGCGGTGAATGTTAGACAAAAACAAAGTGTTGTTTGTATTACGAAAAATATCTCTGTGCAAAAAAGACGTAAACAAAGCAAGTCAAAGATAGAAAGAAGTGTGATTTTTCTTTTAAAAGGAAAGAATAGTGTTGTAATGCATGTTATAACTGCAAAATTTTGAAAAATTTGCAAAAAAAAAAAATTAAAAAGTATAAAATACTGAAAGTTTACCATTGTGAGCTAAAAATAGTTTGTTGCGCCAACAAATTGGATGGTTATTGCCAAAAATATAATTAAGTACAGTTTTCATATAAAAAAGGAATATTAGCAAGTAACTAAGTAGCAGCAGGTAATTAACCACAATTACACTGTGTATATAAATCGCTTTATTTTTAGAAATCGTACTTGGAGTAATATTTTGGATGGAATAAACCTGGGGCTGGATTCTTGTTTTATGAAAATTTGAAATGAAAAACATTTCCTTTATAATTTTTTTTTCATTTGACAGTTTTTTACTTTAAAAAAGTCTTCCTTTCACCCCCTGCTTCATTTTCTATTTCCTTGAGATCCAATGGACACCAACTGGACTAAAATGGAATAATTAATTTTCACTCTAGTCCACAGTTTTACTTACTAACTTACTTAGCTGGTCTTTTACATAAAATTTGTCCTATAAGCCAATCTAAAGATTTCCATTCCTCTCTGTTGTTGCTTTGCTTTTTGGAAAACCGCGTCTTTCCATCTCTTCTTCCAATTGTTTGCTCCATCGAAGCCTTGGCTTACCCGCTCTGCGAGTACCGCCATATGGCACGTATTTATATGCCTTTTTAGCGGGTTCATCGTTAATTCTTATGATATGGCCTAGCCAACGCAAACGTGGTATCTCGACACATTTAACTATACTGATGTCGTTGTATGGCGGACACAGCTCGTGGTTCATACGACGTCGATATTCACCGTCAACGCAGATTGGCCAGTAGATCTGTCGAAGAATTTTTCTCTCAAACACACCAAGCACTACCTTATATGATTGCCCAAGTACCCAGGCTTCGGTAGTAGCAGTGTTTTGTAAAGCGTTATTTTTGTTTGAGGAGATGTGGCTTTGATTTTAAACTTCTTACTTTGCCAATACAATTCTTCTTTATACCCTCAGCATTTATGCTAACGAGCAAAATGTGCCTCATTGGGCAAAATGTGCCTCATCGAAATAATGGTTTTAGACCCCAAGTATGTTTGGACGAAATGTGTTTCAGACAATTTGAGGTTGATTTAGCCATGTCCGTCCGTCTGGCTGGCTGGAGCGCACAATTACTCTCGAGCGGATCAACTGATTCGGTCCAAAATTTGGCTTTCGTAATATTTTGTCGAAACTTAGTTTAAGTTCGGTACCTCCCCCACAAAAGTTCGGAAATGTTCGGAAAATTTGTGCGCACGATTACTCTTAAAGGAAGCAACCGATATTGTCCATATTTTGCACATCGTGAGATTTCTACCAGACTTAGATGAGGTTCCAATATGGACTCAATCGGTCTACCCCTTAGGGTACCTCCCACACAAAATTTCGGAAAAGTTCAGTTTAGGACCTGCTCTCAAATCGCTTTGATTTTTGTTGAAGCAACTTGCATTCACTGACCCCCATACGACGCTATAAGTTTCATCAGGGGCAAGTCCATACTTCCTTAGAAAATAGCCTGAAAGGTACAAAAAACCCCTATGACACCGTGTGTAGTGCGCAAGATAACTCGCGAACGGATCTGCCGATTCGGCCCAAAATTTGGCTTTCGTAATATTTTGTCAAAACTTAGTTTAAGTTTGAAGATGGTTTACATCTCTCCACTCTTTCCGGTACCTCCCCCACAAAAGTTCGGAAATGTTCGGGAAATTTGTGCGCACGATAACTTTTAAAGGAAGCAACCGATTTGGTCCATATTTTGCACATCGTGAGATTTCTACCAGACTTAAATGAGGTTCCAATATGGATTTAATCGGTCTACCCCTTCGGGTACCTCGCACACAAAATTTCGGAAAAGTTCAGTTTAGGACCTGCTCTCAAATCGCTTTGATTTTTGTTGAAGCAACTTGCATTCACTGCCCCCATACGACGCTATAAGTTTCATCAGGGGCAAGTCCATACCTCCTGAGAAAATAGCCTGGAAGTTACAAAAAACCTCTATGACACCGTGTGTAGTGCGCACGATAACTCTCGAACGGATCTGCCGATTCGGCCCAAAATTTGGCTTTCGTAATATTTTGTCGAAAATTAGTTTAAGTTCGAAGATGGGTTATATCGGTCCACTCCTTCCGGTACCTCCCCCACAAAAGTTCGGAAATGTTCGGAAAATTTATGCGCACGATTACTCTTAAAGGAAGCAACCGATTTGGTCCATACTTTGCACATTGTGAAATTTCTGCCAGACTTAGATGAGGTTCCAATATGGATTTAATCGGTCTACCCCTTCGGGTACCTCGCACACAAAATTTCGGAAAAGTGCAGTTTAGGACCTGCTCGCGAATCGATTTGATTTTTACTGTAGCAACTTGTGTTTACTGTCCCCCATAAGACGGTTAAGTTTAATCAGGGGCAAGTCCATACTTCCTGAGAAAATAGCCTGAAATTTGCAAAAAAACCCCCATGACACAGTGTGTAGTGGTTGGATCGCAAGATAACTCTCGAACGGATCTGATGATGCGTTTCAAAATGTGGCCTTCGTAATATTTTGTGCAAACTTAGTTAAGTTCAGGTACCTCCCCCACAAAAGTTCAAAAATATTCGGAAAAATTGTGCGCACTATAACTCTTGATGGGAGTGACCGATTTGGTCCATACTTTGCACATCGTAAAATTTCTACAAGACTTTGATGAGGTTCCAATATGGCTTCCATCGATCCACTCTTTCGGGTACCTCCCACACAAAATTTCGGAAAAGTTCAGTTTAGGACCTGTTCTCGAATCGCTTCGATTTTTGTTGCAACCACTTGTATTCACTGCCCTCCATACGACGGTATAAGTTTTATCAGGGGCAAGTGCATACATCCTGAGAAAATAGCCTGAAAGGTGCAAAAAAAAACCATGACACCGTGTGTAGTGGTTTGAGCGCAAGATAACTCTCGAACGGATCTGCCGATTTGGTCCAAATTATGGGATTCGTAATATTTTGTCTAAACTTAGTTTAAGTTCCAAAAAAAGCTATATAGGTCCACTCCTTCAGGTACCTCCCCTCCAAAGTTCATAAATGTTGGGAATAATTGTGCGCACGATGACTATTGAATAGAGTGACCGATATGGAACATACTTTACACATCCAAATATATCTACCAGATATAGATGAGGTTCGAATATGGGCTATATTTGTCCACTCCTTCGGGTAACTCCCACACAAAATTTGGGATAAGTTTTCTTTAAGACCTGCTCTCGGATCACTTTGATTTTTGTTGAAGCAACTTGCTTTCGCTGCTTCAAATGTCACCATATGTAGTGGCTGGAGAGCACAAAAACTCTCGAACTGATCAACGGATTTGGCAATACCGGTTCCCAACTTCCGGTGCTTCCCCTCAATATTTAAAAATGTCACTAAAATGGTATGCACAATAGGGTTAAGACTTTTTGACATTTTTTCTCAAAAATGATTTCCTGCAGCAGGGATGAATGAACTTTTGCCTAATAATCACTACGCTATCGTTTATTCCTTTGAAATATAAAAAAGTTCACGCACAAAACGATTTTAAAAATATAATTTTTTGAAAAAATGTATGAAATGAAAAAAAAATTTCAAAAATTATTCTTTGTTGCACGAATGAATAAATATGAGCCTACTCATAACTATAATAATGTTTATTTCATTCAAATATTGAAAAAGGTCATTCACAAACCACTTTGAAAAAATTTAAAATTTTTTGTTTTTTGTTAAAAAATTATATCTTTAAATAAAAGCGTTTACGACATTTTTACAATTCTCAGAATTGAAGAAAATTAGTGAGAAATAAATGTTATGTCAGTTTAATTAACTCATGTGACTCTAAAGTTTATTTTCAATTGTATATCTGCTTACAGTGACTTCAAAAAATTGTCCATAATTTTAATAAATTCAAATTTTAAAATCATTTTGTGCGTGAGGTTTTTTCACCGAATCACCTTATAATTATGATTTTATGTAAACTTATGGCAAAACTCATCACGCAATGATACAGGGATACGAGGTTGTAAAAAAGTCATAACCCTAATGCACAAGTCTATGCTTCCTGGCATACTGGTCAAAACTGAAATGACTGGTGGGAGCGATATCTATCGAAAAAATATGACTTCCAAAATAAGATCCAGTTCCATAATGGATTATGTCGGTCCATTTATTTAAGTACCTCCTCCGCAACACTTTTGAACTTTAATCCTAATCCACATAATTTTGAAAACCCCCTAAATACATACGTTTTTTGGGAAAAAAGTGTTTAAATTCTACGTCGATATAACCATGTCAGTCAGTCCGTCCGTCCGTCTGTTGAAATCAACATACAGCTCGCAATTTTTATCATAGAGCTTTATAATTTGGTATACAAGTTTCTTTTACACCTAGGATGTTTGGTATTGTAAATGGGCTATATCGGTCCACGTTTTGATATAGCCCCCATATAATGGTACCGCCCTATTTTCGGTATTTTCAATGTTTTAGCCTCATAACCACACCGAAATAGCTGGAATTTGGTAGTTAGTCTTCGTTGGGCGTATAAAACTATCCCCCAGAAATTTAACGGTACAGGTCCACGCTTTACTATAGCCCCCATGGAAAGGTACCTCCCGATTTTCGGTATTTTGATAATTGTGGCTTCAATATTCTTCCGAAATGGCTGAAAATTGATATTTAGTCTTCGTTTGGGATATTAAACTTTGTATATGAAATTTATCGGTATAGGTCCATGCCTGCATATAGCCCCCATAGAACGTTACCTTACGATTTTCGCTATTTCGAAAGTTGTGGCCACAATAATCTACCGAAAATGCGGAAATTTGGTATTAAGTCTTCATTTGGTGTATAAAACTTTACATATGAAATTTGTCGGTATAGGCCCACACTTTCGTATAGCCCCCATAAGGAACGGTACCTCCCGATCTTCAGTATTTTGAAGGTTGTACCCCCAATATTCCTCCGAAATGGCTGAAATTTGGTATTTAGTCTTCGTATTCAACTTTCCCCATTTAAATTTGTCGATATAGGTCCACGCCTTCATACAGCCCCCATAGAACGGTACCTCGCGATTTTCGGTATTTTGAGAATTGTGGCCACAATAACCCACCGAAATGGCTTACATTTGGTACTTCGTCTTCGTTGCGGGTATTCAACTTTTCCCACTAAATTTGACGCTAAATGTCCACGACTTCATATAGCCCCCATTGAAGGGTACCTCCCGATTTCCGGTATTTTGAAGGTTGTGGCCTCAATATTACACCGAAATTAATGAAATTTGGTATTTAGTCTTCGTTGGTGTTATAAAACTTTCCCCCAGAAATTCGTCTGTACAGGTATACGCCTTCATTTTGCCCCCATAGAACAATACCTCCCGATATTCGGTATTTTGAAGGTTGTGGCCTCATTATTTCACCTAAATGGCTGAAATTTGCTATGTAGTGTTCTTTGTAGATACTTAACTTTCTACTTGAAACTTGTCGCTATAGGTTCACCGCTTCATAGCCCCCATAGAGCGGTACCTCCCCATGATCGGTATTTTGCATGTGGTGGCCACAATATCCCCCTGAAAAGGCTGAAATTTGGTATTTTGTCTTCGTTGGGGGTGTAAAACTTTCCACCAAGAATATTTTGGTACAGGTCCACGCCTTCATATAGCCCCATAGATCGGTTCCTCCCGATTTTCGGCATTTTGAAGGTTGTGGTCACAACAACAAACCGAAATGGCTGATATTTTGTATTTAGTCTATGTTGTAGGTAAAAACTTTTCCGATTGAAATTCGTCGGTATTGGTCCATGTTTCGATATAGCCCCCATAGAACGGTACCTAGTCTTCTTCAAGTCTACAAAATTTCCGTCAGAAATTTGTCTATGTAGATCGACGTTTTGATATAGCTCCCATAGAACGGTACCTCTCGAACTTCGGAATTTTGAAGGTTAGCCACAATGTTTTACCGAAATTTCTGAAATTTGGTATTTAGTCTTCTTCATAAACAAAAAGTTCATTTTACTTCAATATAACTCATGGTGGAGGGTGTAACAAGTGCGGCCAGGTCGAACTTAACGTTCTTACTTGTTTAGTACTAAAATCGTAGGAGAGGTTCTTTCCTCTTTTAAATGAACAACGAGTATCAGGTAATGCCATTTACAAAGCCGAATGAGGTTTGAGGGGATACCAAATTCAGACATGGTTTGGAATATCTTTGAACGTAGGGGGCCTTGGAAGGCTGCTTTATAATTGACAAAAAGGTGGTAGGTGTCTATCTGCTTCTTTTGGGTCTTCTCCAGGATTTGTCGGAGGGTAAATATTTGGCCAATGGTACATGTGCCAGGTCTAAAGCCGCATTTGTATGGCCCAATTTTTTCATCAACCATTGGCTTTAGTCGTTCGCATAATATCCCTGACACTATCTTTTTGGCAATAGGGAGAAGACTTATACCCCTACAGATTGAGCATACAGTCCTATCTCCTTTCCTGGGGACAGAGCACAGGATGATCAGGTTCCCATCGTCGTGTACTCGTTCTTCCTGCCAGATAGTGCTAACTAACTGAAGAATACACCTTATCAGCGTGGTTTTGAACAGCTAAGCTGGTAGGCCATCGGCTCCTGCTGTCTTATCATTCTTCAGCCGGTTTATTGCCGTCTTTACCTCATCTTGACTGGGCGGTATACATTCAATACCATCTTCTAGGATTGGAACTGTGGTATCTTCGTCGTCTTCGCTACTATTGGATACAGCAGTGAACAAAGATATAACGCAAATTCCTGATGCCTAACACGGTCTCTACACAAACTTCCTCATGCCATAACGCGCAAGTTCGACTCACAAGATCTACCCTTTGGGATTCTTAATATACTCACGAAGGGCTTTCATCTCCAAATGGAATTATCTCTGCTCCAAAATTTGTGTTCACAGTGTTACAAAAAATCCTTATTTTCCTGACGTTCACGGAGAAACATTTTTATATTTTCCATAGACTGTTTGTCGCACATGAAATCGCTCGTCTCAATTTTCTAATAATACCGATCATCATATTATGGATTTACTTTACACAACTAAAAACAATTCTTAAAAAAGATATTCAGCCTCAATCTTTTTAAATACACATAAAATAAACCTTATAATTTCTGTTTTCATTTTGCAGGTTTTTCGTATTCACCACCAGATTCGTTCAACTTTCTGCACTCAATTAGTGTCAAGTAGTCATTCATCACATCACACGCAAGAAACAATTATTTTATTATGCAACTTGAAGGACAGCTTGTGAAATTACCAGACGTAAAGTGAATATTTTTTGTTGGTGTGGTGTGGATACTAAAAATAACTAAAATTCGAATAAAAGCAAAGGCAGCAAAACAAAAAACAGAAAGTGAAACGTGGTCTTTGCAGATCTTGAAGGCATAGTAAAAAAGTGACATAAAATAAAAATGCAAACAAAAACTAATACACACAGTCAAATAACATACCATGTGAAGACGACACCGCTAGCGTCAAGTGCAACAGCTAAGGAATTATCATTATTAGGATGGCAGAATAATTATGAACAAAAACAGCAACAACAACAACAATACTTAGCCCATCATCAACAGATAAAGTGCAACATGTTGTTAAAGTTTAACACTATCAAAACGAACAATAACAGCAACAACAAGAAGATGAGCATAAACGACCAGCAGGACAAAAAAGACGACAATATCAACATCAACGACAACGAGAAAGACAACATGAGCAATTACACAGACTATTCATGTAACAGTAGCCCCAGTGGGTGTATGTCAGACACCAGCTGTTTAAAATCCGCCTGTTCCATTTCAACAGTGCATTGTCATTCAAATCATAGTCTAATGTCGCCGTCATCTATGTCCGCAAACTCGTCGTTGTCATCATCATCGTCGCTGTTGTCATTGTCAAACTCCTTCGTCTCGCCCTCAGCATCACAGTTTGCGTCCACTAAGGACAATTCTAATTATATGCACTGTGCGGATAATAGGAGAACATGCAACATATACACCACCACATCGGCATCAACAATGACAACAAAAACAGCAAAATCATTGGCAAACAGCTGCAATGGTAACAATAACGATTATAATGTCGCCAACAGAGACTGTAATAGTAGCAGGCCAACACAGCAACAATTTAGCCATAATAATTATAACAACAACAACAAAACCGGCAGCAGCGGCAGCAACAGCAAAATCAAAACATTCAACAGTTTTCCATGGACGACTATCTTTGGTATCAACAACAACAACAGCAGTTTAAATGGTCTCATCAAGTTTGCCATTATTTTGATATTCTTGGCAATATGTGGTAAGTGTTAATTACTTTTTATAATGGCTATTGTTTAAAACTTTAACTAACGACGAATACTGATGTTGTTGAAATTGTGCTTGTTTGTTGAGTTTGTTGAAGGCATTAAATTCGCATACTTAGGAAATATGTGTATATCTGAAAAAATAAGCTACCGCTAGTAGGTTTAAATATGATTATCCCCAATATTTATTTACTTACTCACTACTAAGAGTAAATATCGACTCCTCCCTTTATGTTGCTTTATCTTCCCAATTTCGAATATAACGCTTTTTGGTCTCATTGACCACTTGCTAATTCAATCGCACGGCACAGTGAGTTCAAAATGTTTTTTTTTTTTGTGACAAAAATCGATATTTTCTAAACGGATGAAGAGCTATGACATTTAAAGGATGTGTTTACCAAATAGAGATGTTTTATTTCACAGGGTTACAAGAAATGCATATATTTATAACCTCACAGCGGACGCTACCGTTATATAGTGGCTATATCGAAACCTGTATTACCTACATATATTGTAGTGATTTCATTATACACCAAGATCCCAAAAGTACAATTTTCATCCAATTTGGCCCAAAAATGTGACCAGAAACCTAACCAACTATAATCAATTTTGTACATATATTGAAAATCCGGTTTTAAACGGTTTTTGAAAATTGTAATAACCTAACCCGGTTTTTTAAGGCAATTGAAATTGATTGGTTAGCCCACATTTAGTACACAGGAAAAAATAATTACTGCATTTCAGGAATAGTGTTCATAAAGACTGGCCAAGGTTCAAATTTCTGGATTTCAGGAACGCCTTTCATAAAGCAAAAAAAAAAAACAAAAATACTAGTTTTTTATGAAAGATTGAAAAAAACAATTATTGACTAACAACCACCACAAACCACCAACCAAAACCAGTGACAATTTTTGCTGCTTTTATTAATTAATGCTTTTACTTTGTATTATTGTAATTTACCATTTCTTCTAATGGATTTTCACTGTAGTTGTTTATCGCCTTGTGAACATAGCAGAACAATACGAACCATGTGAGTCTACACATACATGTTGAGTCTATCAGCACTAGGTTGAGATATTAGATGTTGCCTTTATATTAAAGAAATTAAAAAATTGCAGTTGCGAACTATACAGCCAAACACTTTGTTTTTTAGACACCAAATGCACTGTAGTTGTTTGGTTTGTCAGTTAACTAATAACAAAATTGTTGCGACCTACAGTGGTGTGTGGTGTGGTTTGTTGATATAGTCTCAATGTGTTGGTGAAACGATGGTGGGGGTTGTGTTGTGATTTGCTGATACATTGTCAAGAGAGGTGAGACGACGAGACCATTCAGAAGAAAACGAGAGCAAAGTTGAGAGCATTTACCAAACAAGAGAGGAAATATGAGAGCAAATAGTGGAATATAGGGAAAGATACGAAATTGATTTTTGCATCTCATGAAAATCTTACAATATTTGAAAAAAATAGTGGCTTTCGGATAGAAATAAGAAACTGCACATGTATCTTATGTAAGTAACTGTACAGTATGAAAAAACTGCACCACGAACGAAAATATGTAAAAATTCTTGAAATGTTTTTTCTGTGTATATTAGACTGGTTTTAACTCAAAGGGAAAAAATCGATGTCGGATTGTTTTAAGCGGCACCCTCCTAAAATATTTAGTTTTGTTAAAAATTAAGATCGCCTTAATAAGGCAAAAATAAAAAAATAAGATTGCCAAAGTTTGAGCTCAATTGGAATATGTTAACACGTGCCACTGGGGCCTCAAAGTTTCCATAGACCTTTTATATAGCTAATATTAAAATCTGACCCGATTTTCAAAATTTTTTTAGGATTACTTGTTTAGCCAATACAAAAAACTCGTAAACTGTTTTCATCTATTGGACTATAAATGTGGTCTTTAGAGTGATTTTGTGAAAATTCGACTTTGGCTCCATACAAATTTTGAAGAAATCGCTCTACAGACCACATTTATTGTCCAATCGATGAAAATGTTGCTGATGTTGTTGATGTTATAAATGTTGCGAACGTATCGGTTTGAAAATGAATTTGCAAATGAATGAATTTGAAAATGAATTTGGTTGTGTCCCCCATCCCAGGTATTTATTTGGGACCTGAAGGCCCGACCATGCCTTTTTATACCCACCACCATAATATGGAGGGTATAATTAAACTAGTCATTCCGTTTGTAATACATCGAAATATTCATCGGAGACCCCATAAAATATATGTATATATTCTTGATCAGGGTATAATTCTAAGTCGATATAACAAGGTCAGTCTGTCCGTTCGTCCGTTTGTTGAAATCAAGATACAGCTCGCAATTTTTAAAATAGAGCTTTGTAATTTGGTACAGAAGTTTCTATTACTCCAAGGATGTTTGGTACTGCAAATGAACTATATCGGTCCACGTTTTGATGTAGCCCCCATAGAACGGTACCTCCCGATTATCGGTATTTTGAAGGTTGTGGCCGCAATATCCCTCAGAAATGGCTGAAGTATGGCATTTAGTCTTCGTTGGGGATATAAAACTTTCCCCCCAGAAACTTGTCGGTACAGTTCCACACCTTTATATAACCACCCTATTTACTGTATTTTGATTGTTGTGGCCTCAATATTTCACACAAATGGCTGAAATTTGGTATTTGATCTTAGTTTTGGGAATAAAACGTTCCAAATGAAAATTGTCGGTATAGGTTCACGCCTTCATATAGCCCCGATAGAACGGTACCACCCGATTCTCGGTATTTTGAAGGTTTTAGCCTCATTATCACACCGAAATGGCTGAAATTTGGTACTTAGCATTCGTTTGGTGTATGAAACTTTCCCCCAGAAAAATGTTGTATAGGTCCACGCCTTCATATAGCCCCCATAGAACGGTTCATCCCGATTTTTTTAAGGTTGTGGCCACAATAATCCACCGAAATGGCTGAAATTGGGGTTTCACTTGGGATATTAAACGTTCAATATGAAATTTGTCGGTATAGGTTCACGCCTTCTTATAGCACCCATAGTACGGTACCACCCGATTTTCGTTGTTTTGAAGGTTTTAGCCTCATTATCACATCAAAATGGCTGAAATTTGAACTTAGTCTTCGTTGGGGATATACAACTTTCTCCCAATTTGTGAGTGTAGGTCTACGCCTTCATATAGCCCCCATAGAACGGTACCTCCCGATTTTCGGTATTTTAAGGTTGTGGCCACAGCAACCCACGGAAATGGTTGAAATTTGGTATTTAGTCTTTGTTGGAGGTAAAAGCCTTTCTGACTGAAATTCGTCGGTATAGGTCTACGTTTTCCGTACAGCCCCCATAGAACGGTGCCTAACGATTTTCGAAATTCGGAAGGTTGTGACGTCAATATCCCACCGAAAGACTAAAATTTGTTATTTAGTCTTAAATGGGGTTATAAAATATTCCAAAAGGCAATATAAGCGTAACTCTTGATTTTCGGTATTTTGAAGGTTTTACCGAAATATCGGAAATTTGGTATTCAGTCTTCTCTGAGTCTAAAAACTTTCCGCCAGAAATGTGTACGTATAGATCGAGGTTTTGATATAGCCCCATGGAGCCACATTTTTTTATCGAACGGGCTGAAATTTGGTATTTAGTCTTCTTCATAAATGAAAGGAAATTAATTGTTCCATTTTACTTCAGTACAACTGGTGGTGGAGGATGTAACAAGTTCGGCATGGCCGAACTTAACGCCGTTATTACTTGTTTGTATCTGTTACTAGACTATTTTTGTTGTCTCAACAGGAAGATGTGCCTTTACCAAAGTCATCAGTTGGATGTTTAAGTCTTAGTTCGAATTTTCAGACTTCATTCAGCCTCCAGCACATTTTTTACATTCCCGCTTTTTTACAGTATATTCTCCCGATACATTCCTTAAGCGCAACGCGTTGCAGCCAATTTTAGAGTAGTAGCGACGCACCTGGTCGTACCATGCGTTCTTTGGTGGACACCTCAGGTACCCAGAATTTTGTGGATGTTTGCTTTAAGGTGGAGATAGTTTACCACATTGCTGATATGCTATCGGAATGTTGAGTTCTTTAATTGACAAACCATAAGACAAGTCTATTCCTATGATAGTGACGGCTTTTTTCTTCCATTTCACCTGCTTTACAAAAATAATATTGGCTCTTCACTTTCTAAATACATCCGCCGAAACTTACGCTACTTCATAAGCATTATGCAATGTATCTATATTTCAACCATTCGAAGATTTCGAATAAAGAAACAAAAAAAACAATGATTTTAAATCTTGCCAAACACTTTAGATTTGAATGAAGATAAATTGGTCAATCTTTGTAACAAAATGATAAGGATACAACGATCAAAGAGAAAAATTGTGAATAAACAAACTGCAGTTGATGTTGGTATCGACAACAGCAACAACAAGAAAGAAGAAAATACGCAAAAACAACAGAAAGAAAGGAAACGTCAAAACGACTTCAATCAAAGATAAACTGTAATAAGAACTAAAAAAGTGGTCTCAAACAAAGTATCCTGTAACATGAAAAAACAGTAAACACTCATTCGAATCACTTGAACCAAAGGAAAGAAAAACAAAAAGTGTTCAATGTCCAGAGAATATGCATTGCAGTTGAAATAAAAAAGTACGGAACAAAAAACTTTACGAAACAGTGCAAACTATTTCAAAAAGATGAACATGTTTAGGTTTCTGTAAAAGAAACAACAGCATTGGACAAGAGATTCGCACAAACTGGTTTTGTTAATTCAAACTTTGGACATCTTGATACATATTTCTTAAAGATATAGATTAGTTTCTAATACAAACTATATCGGCCCACTCCTTCGGTTACCCCCTACTGTAGGGACAAGTCCGTAATTGTTGAGATAATTACTCTAAGACTGTAAAGCTATAAAAACTTTCGAATTTAATTTCTGAACTCACTGAGACCCGCAAAAGCAAATTACAGCATTTTCGGTCTAAAAATGTGACAAAAAACCCTCGAGATACCTAAAATTGGTCGGTACCTTTGTATGGCGAAAATTTCTAAAATTGGGCGGTTCAGGGCTATGCCAAGACGTGAACCTGAACAGACCAAATTTCAGCCATTTCGATGGGATAATGGGATAATGAGTATAAAAAAGAGTTTATGCCAGAATCGTGGGGGTCAGGAGTTGTTTTTCCATATGTAAACTTCTTTGCGGAACATGTCCTAAGAAATTAAAATATGGACAAAATATTAAATTTGTATATTTCCAGGAGAGGAGGAGAGGCCGTTAATTATTAAAAAAACCGAACAGCTATTCAGGTCTTCTATATACACCCGAAAACGTTTTGATGTCTTCTTTAGAAAAATAACTTTTGAGGTAGTCTGGATACTACAGAATACCGTGAAAGTTATTTTTGCATAGACGGCTCCTGGTGTATATAGAAGACCTCCAAAGCCTTCTGTTGTTCAACGAATCACGCACTCTACTAATGTCTGCAGAATACCTCTATTGTCTATAGAATACCACAAGATGTCTAATTTTTATACCCTCGACCATAGTTGGAGGATATATTAAGTTTGTTTTTTTTTGTTTGGAACTCATCGAAATAATCAATTGTGGCCCAATAAAGTATTTATGTTCTTGATCAGGATAAAATTCTGAATCGTCCATCTATTGAAATCACTCTATAAGCTAGAACGCTATATTTTTGCACCCAATTGTCTTTTTCCGCAGGCCGGTCAAGTTCAAAGATAGGCTATATCGACCCACGTTTTTATATAGCCCTCATATAGCCCCATATAACGATACCTCCCAAGAAATATGCAAAAAACATGCTAAATATGCAAGCGTTTTTTGACGTAAATCGTCAATTAAATTTAGAAAATCATAAAAAGCGTTATAAATAAAGCTGAAGCAATCCATATTTCAATAATTACACTTTCATGCCCTCTACATTTCAATAGTAACAATTTTCATAGTTTTGTACCTTTGTCATTGTGAGTTTGTAAATATTCCAATTTCCCATTGTGATTGATTCATTGTATTTTAAAGTTAACTGACAGAATGCAACTATGTAAATAATTTATTCTACTACTCTTGTAAAACAACTCATTAATTACTACTATCGATATACCATTTTATGCAACTGTAAACTATTAATAATATATTTACGCCCTACTATTTCTTCTCACGATTTGTACTTAAGCTAGAACAAAATTCAATAAAATCGCTCAGTTTGTGATCTACGTTCTAACGCGTTACATAACCATCAGATAAGATCACAAGGGGTGATCTGCATTCTAACACGTTATTGGTAACTATCAGATAAGATCACAATGAGACAATTTGTCCGTCCGTCAGTCAACATCAATCCTCACTTGTGTTTTCCTGAACAATCTAAACCAGATCGTTATAATGGCGCCCAACGTGGGACCATGTACCGCGACCACACCAACCATAATCTGTGAGTAATAGCCGAGGACAACAACAACAACAAAACCAATAGCACAGCGTAATTCTTGGAACGATCAGTTGCCGCATTCGTATCCAAAGATGACCCACAAGAAGAAAATGCCCGTTGGAAAAGAAGCTTGATGAATCAACAACTATGTACGTGTACGATGTATGAGTTCTACTCCAGGGTGAGGTAAACATACATCCACCTCTGCTGTCAGTTATTCACTCCTGCAAAATGAACCGCGAACCATGTTGAGAAAAAGAAGGTTGATGAATCACCAACAATGTACGTGTACGATGCAGTTTTACTCCAAGGGGAGGCAAAATACATCCACCTCTACTGTTAGTTAGTCACCTTTACTCCAGGGGGAGGTTCCGGAGAAAGTCTTCAACGCCATCTTTGTGCAATTACTACAGTCTTATTAGCACAATTGCAGTTTCAACAACGAATGTTCCTCATGCAATCCATCCTAAGCAGAAGCAACAATCCTGATGCAGGTTACAATAGAAGTTCAAAAATCCGTAATTTCTGATGCTTCATCGGGACGCTTTCAGCATCAGAGGGGGAGACTGAAGCAATCCATATTTCAATAATTACACTTTCATGCCCTCTACATTTCAATAGTAACAATTTTCATAGTTTTGTACCTTTGTCATTGTGAGTTTGTAAATATTCCAATTTCCCATTGTGATTGATTCATTGTATTTTAGAGTTAACTGACAGAATGCAACTATGTGAATAATTTATTCTACTACTCTTGTAAAACAACTCATTAATTACTACTTTCGATATACCATTTTATGCAACTGTAAACTATTACTAATATATTTACGCCCTACTATTTCTTCTCACGATTTGTACTTAAGCTAGAACAAAATTCAATAAAATCGCTCAGTTTGTGATCTACATTCTAACGCGTTACATAACCATCAGATAAGATCACAAGGGGTGATCTACATTCTAACATGTTATTGGTAACTATCAGATAAGATCACAATGAGACAATTTGTCCGTCCGGCAGTCAACATCAATCCTCACTTGTGTTTTCCTGAACAATCTAAACCAGATCGTTATAATGGCGCCCAACGTGGGACCATGTACCGCGACCACACCAACCATAATCTGTGAGTAATAGCCGAGGACAACAACAACAACAAAACCAATAGCACAGCGTAATTCTTGGAACGATCAGTTGCCGCATTCGTATCCAAAGATGACCCACAAGAAGAAAATGCCTGTTGGAAAAGAAGCTTGATGAATCAACAACTATGTACGTGTACGATGTATGAGTTCTACTCCAGGGTGAGGTAAACATACATCCACCTCTGCTGTCAGTTATTCACTCCTGCATAATGAACCGCGAACCATGTTGAGAAAAAGAAGGTTGATGAATCACCAACAATGTACGTGTACGATGCAGTTTTACTCCAAGGGGAGGCAAAATACATCCACCTCTACTGTTAGTTAGTCACCTTTACTCCAGGGGGAGGTTCCGGAGAAAGTCTTCAACGCCATCTTTGTGCAATTACTACAGTCTTATTAGCACAATTGCAGTTTCAACAACGAATGTTCCTCATGCAATCCATCCTAAGCAGAAGCAACAATCCTGATGCAGGTTACAATAGAAGTTCAAAAATCCGTAATTTCTGATGCTTCATCGGGACGCTTTCAGCATCAGAGGGGGAGACTGAAGCAATCCATATTTCAATAATTACACTTTCATGCCCTCTACATTTCAATAGTAACAATTTTCATAGTTTTGTACCTTTGTCATTGTGAGTTTGTAAATATTCCAATTTCCCATTGTGATTGATTCATTGTATTTTAGAGTTAACTGACAGAATGCAACTATGTGAATAATTTATTCTACTACTCTTGTAAAACAACTCATTAATTACTACTTTCGATATACCATTTTATGCAACTGTAAACTATTACTAATATATTTACGCCCTACTATTTCTTCTCACGATTTGTACTTAAGCTAGAACAAAATTCAATAAAATCGCTCAGTTTGTGATCTACATTCTAACGCGTTACATAACCATCAGATAAGATCACAAGGGGTGATCTACATTCTAACATGTTATTGGTAACTATCAGATAAGATCACAATGAGACAATTTGTCCGTCCGGCAGTCAACATCAATCCTCACTTGTGTTTTCCTGAACAATCTAAACCAGATCGTTATAAAGCTTTTTGCCGTTTAACGTCGTTTTATCATATTATTATGTTCCTGAGACTCTCTACTCCAGATATCCAGCCATCGCAATAAATCTAGACTAATAATACTTAAGTCAGTTTTCACAAGGTGAGAAAATGCCGAATAACCCAGTTAATCATAGCAATTTTTGTTTTGATAAAAGCGCAACTTTTGCTAGTTTTCGAAATAAGGTTACGTTTTTTAGCACAAAATGGGAAAAAGTAATAGAGTACAATTTAGGGTTCCAGGTTCTGAAATATAACTATAATTAGAAGTATACGTTTTGAATAGCAACATATTAGATTTGAATATATATTATAGTTTTCGGTATATCCAGACATAAACCGATAATTTTAGTTCTCTGTGGTCAAAATGCTTCTGTGGAAAAATCCTCTAAATGAAATAAATGAAATGACATCAGTTAGAAAAACCACACTATATAGTGGCAAAAGAATTAAAAAACCTTGGAATTGTCTTTAACATGGCAAAACCATTTATTTACATATTTCTGTTGAAAAACCAATAGGAATGCTTAAAAATATAGTTTCAAATACATAGGTTTCTGCGTGACCTTTTTTTATGTTTTAAAAGAATAAGCGTTATTTTAGTCAATAATATTCAAAAGTTGATAACACAGTTGAAAGGACATAACGCTTTTGTATATATTCAATTAATTAATTTATGCCACATTAGTTTTGTTGTATAGGATATAAATAACTATATTAAGGAAAATATTCGCCGCAATCTTGCCATTAAAGTTGCCAAAGGCACTAAAAAGATTTCAGGGAATCTTAGTTTCCAAAAAGATGAAATTTCACTGTTTTGCTTACATCCAGATGTAAACTTTAAAAACGTCATATTTCTATCTCTACTTTTTGAGTCTTGTTGCGTATTAAATTGGTAAGCCGTAAGGAAAGGAACAAAGCCGCGCACTACCATTAATAATGTCCGGATTGTCGAGTAGAAAAATCCCACTATTTTTTTACACGTAGTTAAGTTTTTACTCCTATATTTAAGTTAAGTGTTCGGTTTTAGCGATTACAATTTAAAAAGTATTATTGTACGACTACCACGAGTTATTTACCCCCTGTTTGTGTATGTGGACCGAAAGGTTTCTTGCGCTTCCAAAATGAAAAAAAAAATCATTTTCTGTTCATGTAAGCACCTACGAAACGAAAATCTATGCGACCGACAAGCCATACGAAATAATACGTAAACGTACACTTTTCCATGTAAATTTGGGCTTATGTATTTCGAAGGGAATGTCTTTCGTAGAAAGAGAATGTCAAAATCACTCACTTGCTTTGTAGCTGTCGAGTAGAACGTAAACTCTCGAATAACACCGAAAATCTTTAAACAAATGTATGCAACACATTCTTGAAACACAATAAAAATTGTATAAAAAGTTTTAAATGCGGTTTCATTCATTATTTTGAAGAAATCAATTAAACAAAATAATTCAAAATACCGACACATTTTATTTTCTCAAACAAAACAAATCACACACATACCAATGTTTCTATGTATATGTGAATTTTGTTTTGTTTTGTCATAGTAACTCATTTTTAACTAAGTTGCAGTTGATCAATCGAAATGAAACTTTGCACACTTTTCAGAATTGGATGACAATACATGAATATGGGCCATTTTCTACCTACAGCCCCCATATAGCGGTACCACCCGATTTCAGGTATTTTGAGAATTTTTATCTTAATTTTTAGCCCGAATTAGCTGTCATTTGGCATTTGGAATTCCCAATGATACAAACATTTTCCCACCAAAAATTGTCCAGGTTTTGACATAGCTCCCATATAGCGGTACCACCCGATTTAAAGTATTATGAGGATTTTATCTTCATTTTTAGCCCGAATCGGCTGTAACTTGGCAATGGAACCCCCCATTGGTACAGAAATTACCTCATTAAAAATGATGGACATAGGTACAAGTTTTGATATAGTCCCCATAAAGAGGTACCACCCTATTTCAAGTGTTTTAAAGATTTTATGACGTAATTTGGCATTTGGGGTACCCAATGGTAGTGGAACTTCCCCACCAAAAATTGTTGACATAGTTAGAGGTTTTGGTATAGCCCCCATATAGAGGTACCATCCGATTTCAAGTGTTTTAAGGATTTTATATTCATTTTTAGGCATAATTGGCAGTAACTTGGCATTGGGAGTTCTCAATTGTACAGAAACTTCCCCATTAAAAATTATGGACATAAGTCCAGGTTTTGGTATAGACTTTATATAACGATACAACACGATTTCAGCAATTTAAAGTTTTTATCTACATTTTGGGCATAAATTGACTATAATTTTGTTCTCAGTGGTAAAAAAATTTATTTACTAAAAAGACAAAAAGAAATTTAAAAAAACATGTTTCAGTGTTTTTTTTTTATAAATGCACTTAAAACAAGTAAGAACGGCGTTAAGTTCGGCCGGGTCGAACTTGTTACACCCTCCGCCACAAGTTGTATTGAAGTAAAATTGAATAATTAGTTTCCTTTCGTTTTTGAAGAAGACTTAATACTAAATTTCAGCAATTTCGGTAAAACAATGTGAGGCACCGTCCTATGGTGACTATTTCAAAACGCCGATCTATACCGACAAATTTCTGACGGAAAGTTTTTAGACTCAAAGAAGACTAAGTACCAAATTTCCTATATTTCGGTAAGAGTATGTGGCTAAAACTTAAAAAATAGCGAAAATCAAGAAGTACGCTTCTATGGGGATATATGAAGACGTGGACCTTTAAAGATAATACTCTTCTGGAATATTTTATATCTCTTGGAAGACTAAATAACAAATTTCAGCCATTTCGGTGGGATATTGACGTCACAATCTACAGTATTACGAAAATCGGGAGGTACCGTTCTAAGGGGGCTATATCGAAACGTGGACCTATTCCTACGAATTTTAGTCGGAAATGGGGCAATATATATATACCTATACCGACAAATTTAAAGGAGAAGTTTGAGTACCCCCAACGAAGTCTAAATACCAAATTTCAGCCATTTCGGTTGAATATTGAGGCTACAACGTTCACAATACCGAGAATCGGGAGGTACCGTTCTATGGTAGCTACATATATGCACGCATAGACCGATACCGACAAAGTCTTGGGTGAAAGCTTTATACCACCAGTGTGGAGAATAGTTCCAAATTTCAGCCATTTCGGTGTTATAATGAGGCGAAAACCTTAAAAATACCGAAAATCGGGAGTTACCGTTCTATGTAGGCTATACGAAGGCGTGGACCGACACCTACAAAATTCTGGGGGGAAAGTTTTATACCCCTAAAGAAGACTACGTATAAATGAAGCCAAAACCTTAAAAATACCGAAAATCGGGAGGTACCGTTCTATGGGGGCTATATCAAAACGTGGACCGATATATGCCATTTTCAATACAAACCATCCTGCAAGTAATAAAAACTTCTGTACCAAATATTGACTCTCTATCTTTAAAATTGGGAGCTGTATCTTGATTTCAACAGACAGACGGACATGGTTAAATCGACATAGAATTTTATGCTGATCAATAATGTATATACTTTGTAGGGTCGCCGACGAATATTTCGATTTGTTACAAACGGAATGAAAAATTTAATTATACCCTACATATGGTGCAGGGTATAACTAGGAAACAATTTGTCGCTTAGCCTCAATAAGTATTTTCTTTCTTATGATGGAATCTCTCAAATAAAACGCTTGTATTTAAATTATAAATGGTGGCAAAATTCAACGGCAAGCGTTTTATTTGAGAGATTCCATCATTATAAATAAAACACACTATAAATAAAACACTGAAACTTATTTTTTTTTTTAATTATTTTTTTTTTTATATATAGGGGAGATGGGATACACAAGTTCCAATTGTCCGGCATGCGTTATTCATGTCATATGGTGCAAACGAGTTGATGCATGCACCTTATCAGCTTGTCTTGTACAACTCGTCTGGTAACCCGTCAGCTCTTGTTGACTTAATATTTTTAATCGAACTATTGCTGTCATAACTTCACTATGGCTGGGGGGTATACATTAAATTCCGTCATCTGGGATTGGCACTGAGGCCCCGTCATTATCTTTGCTGTTTGTTCCCTTCTTCTGTTATCCTTCACTCCCTGTGGAGCATATGACCTCAACCATCCTTTTATATCAAACTCTGTTGTGTGATGCTTGACTGACGTCGTTCCATGAATAGTTTGCTGCTTGTAGTTCTGCATCGATCGATCTGTTTGTTTCAAATAGCATAGAAAAATGTAATTTCCATATCTTAAGTACAATCCCCGTAGTGCAATCATTCCACTTTAGTTTATTTTATGGTGGTTGGTATAAACTTAACAAATGTTTGCTTGTTGTCTATAGAAAACATCTTCTGTTGCCTATTTAAGAACTCTATTTTCCATAGAGGCTGTTACGAGGTCTGATGATATTTTTAGAATACCTCATGAGTTCATCTGGTGTCTACCGAGTATCTCAAAAGTTCTTCTGGTGTCTATAGAAGACTTGAAGAGATGTTCTGTTATCTATAGTAGACCTCAAGAGGTTTTCTGTTATCTATAGAATATCTAAAGAATCCTTGTCTTGACCATAAATTAGCTTACAAAGTCTGTTTTTTGTACAGAAGTCTTCAGGAGGTCTTCTGTTGTCTGTAGACGATCTTAAAAAGTCCTCTCTTATTTGTAGAGCAGCTCCACATTGTCACATTCTCGAACACTGTTGTTACATTTTAAACTCAGATACTCAATTGTTTGATATCCATAAAAAATAATATGTTCATTAAATGTCATTTAGCATCAGTTTCCTTAACTGAAAGTTATAACATCATTACCGCCTTCACTACCAATCAGTTTCATCAAATAGATTTTTATTAAACCGATAAATTTTTCACCAACCAACAGTTTCATACAGTTTACCCTTTCTTCCTACATTTTTGTGAAACAATAAAGTTGAGTTGAGTTTTTCATTAGCCAAATTAATTTATCTAATAACAGTCAATGTGTCTCGAAAAGATATCAGAGTGTCACATTAGCACTTTATGATGATAGATTGTTGTTTGTTGTTGATGAGTCTAATGCGTACATCATACATACCATTTATACATATTTATATAAATTAATAATGATGATATGTCAATAATCGACAAATAACAAAAATTTAAGTTTAAAGACAACAAAGGTTTAAGAAAAGATAAATTTGGTTTTTCTATTGAATAAATAGACATTCATAGAACAATCTACTCTTAGAAGTTCATTGTTTCAATATTCCATTTAATTATCTGACCATGAAAGTATTTGGCCTTGATTAACAATGTACTTATGTATGTACAATGTTCGCTGTACGAAATGTATTATAGCCACAATGTGTTTATTACCACAAAGATGATAAAGTGTCTATTCCAATAATAATGAAGATGATATTAAGTTACATTATTTATCATCATTGTTATGTTTGTAAATATCAATTATATTCATTTTATTTAAAGATTATTGAGAAGTGTACCACAATCGTTAGTAATAAACACAGGGTTTGAGAGGATGTTCACGTGTTTTAGATCAATGTAAATTACATAAACCAAAATGATGTGTCTTAAAATCTCTAGACTACTTTAATAAATAAATTATACACAATAATTTATTCCCATAGGTAATATACATAATTGCACTAATCGCATTACATCCATGTTAAGGATATCACAAACAATTCGTGGTCAATTTTATTCTCAAAAATTCCAAGAACTATCTGAACTGTAAAACTACTACTAATACTTGTAATGTATACATCTGGCAAATGAGAATCTCAAAAATACTTACTTACTTAAATGACCCATTGCAGAACATTTGTTCCATAAGCCGAATTAAGAAAGATCCCCAATTCGCTTCCTGGAACACAGCGCCTTTTCATCCCATTATCCACTTGATTGCTCCATCGAAGCTTTGGCCTGCCAATTCTGCGTGCACCCCCATGTGGTCCATATTTATACGCCTTATTAGCGGGTTCATAATCCCTCATTCTTATGATAAGGCCTAGCCAACGCAATCGTTGCATCTCGATGCGTTTTTAATATACTGATGTCGTGGTATTGCAGATGCAGCTCGTGGTTCACACAACGTCGATAGTCACCGTCAACGCAGATTGGTCCGTAGATCTTCCGAAATTTTTTTCTCTCAAACACACCAAGCACTTGTCTGCTTGCGCAAGTACCCAGGCTGCGGAACCACACATTAGCACGGGTAGTATCAGCGTTTTGTAAAGCGTTGTTTTTGTTTGACGAGATGTAACTTTGTTTTTAACTGCTAACTTAAGCCAAAGTAGTATCTGTAGGCCAATACAGTTCTTCTTTTTATTTCACAACTGATGTTGTTTGTTGTGTTATGGCGGTGCCGAGGTAGACGAAGTCTTTTACTACCTCAAAATTATAGGAACCAATTTCCACTGTTGGCCCGAGCTCTATGGACGCATTGCGCGTCGACACGATCAATTTTGTCTTTTCGCCGTTTACCGTCTGACCCAATCTAGCATATTCCCTTTCGACATTTTATAAGTTACTTCCCTTACCGAACGACCCATAATGTCAATGTCGCAGGTAAGCAGGTAACATATCACGGTGCGCCTTAACTAATTTAAAATGGAAGGTGCTTACACCTGGAAAGTTTTTGCAGATTCTGAAACTGCAATGCTCATAGACGAGAAATATAAAGAAAAAAAAAATCGCCGGATGGATTTTCAAAAAAATCGCGATTTAAGTTCACATTTTTAGGGATTCTTTAGGTTTTCACGATTTTGCTTGGAAATCGCGAGTCCTATGTAAATGGGCCTGAAGAAAATGTTGTAGCTGTGAAAATTCTCCACAAGATTGACCTTCTTGATATTGTCGTAGGTTTTACAGTTTTTGAGATATAGAAGTTTAAATTGAGACAATGCACTGACTGTATCGCCTGCTTATAAAACAATATCATGCTCAGGCTGCTTTATAATCCACAAAAAGTTGGTAGTTGTCGATCTGCATCTCTTGGGTCTTTTCCCGGATTTGCCGCAGGGTAAATATCTGGTCAATTGTGGATTTGCCAGGTCTAAAGCCGCATTGCTATGACCCAATTATTTTGTTGACCATAGGCTTTAGTCGTTCGCACGGTATCCCTGACACTATCTTGTAGACAATAGGGAGAAGACTTATGCCCCTATAGTTAAAGCAGATAGTCTTATCTCCTTTCTTGTGGATAGGGCACAGGATGCTCAGGTTCCAATCGTCGGGTACTAACTAGCTGATGCATACACCTTATCAGAGTGACGCCTACGGTTTTGAACAGCTCGGCTGGTAAGCAATCGCCTCCTGCTGCCTTATTATTCTTTAACTGGTATATATCTGAATTTACCTCATCTTGGCTGGGCGGTATATATTCAATACTATATTATTGGATTGTGGTATCTTCGCGGTTTTCGCTACTATTGGATACCAACAGTTTGGAAAAATCTTCTTTACATATCCCGAGCACACTATATGTATGTATCAGTTATCAAATTACCTTCCTGGTCTCTACAGGAGGATGTTTCGCTCTTTGGTAGAACTTTCGAACTTCAATCTGGCTCTTGTACATCTCTATTTTTTCACACTCCCGCTTTTCCATTTCTCTCTTTCTCCTGCGAAAAAGACGTTTCACCTGTCTCCTTTTCTCCCGATACCACTCTCGTGCTCTACGCATTGCCACTGATTGTAGAGCTTTATATGCCACATTTTTCTCCTGGTCATAACATGGATTCCTTGGCGGAGGTCTCTGGTATCTAAGTATGGATGCTGCGGATGCGGCTGTTTGCAGGGAGTGGGCTGATATGTCATAGGGACGAGGAGAGTAAGCAATTGGGCCAGTTGAGTGGAATATGATGTGGCTATCTGTTGTGATTGCAGCTTACCGATGTCTAACTTTCGTTGTACTTAATCCGCTACGTTTCCGGGTACGTACCTTTGCTGCAACAAGGTAATGGTCCGAGTCTATAGCACCCATTTAACAGTATCTCCCGATTTTCGGTATTTTGAACGTTTTAGTCTGACAATCACAACGAAATGGTTGAAATATGACATTTAGTCCTTCCTTGCGGCTACTAAACTTTCTTCCAGAAAAATTTCAGTACAGATCCTCCGAATTTCCCAGTTTTAAAATATTTTCAGGATTTTAGTAGGTTTTATATAGTTTTAGTCTTATTTAGGGCTACAAAACATTCCCCAAGAAATTTGTCTGTACAGGTCAACGTTTTGATATAGCCCCCATAGAACGGTACATCTCTACTTTCGGTTTTTGAAAGCTATATCTAACCGAATTGACAGAAATTTGGCATTTAGTCTTCAATGTCGGAATACAACATTCCCGCAGATATGAGGTAAACCCGGCATGTTTATACCCTACACCACTATGTGGGGAGGGTATTATAAATTGGTTTTGGCCAAAAAGTTTGTAACGCATCGAAATAATGGTCGTAGACCCATACTTATATATATCAAAATGAATGTCTCGACGAGCTGAGCCGATCTGGCTATGTGTGTCCGTCCGTCAGTCCGTCCGTCCGTCTGTCCGTCTGTCCATCTAAACCTTGTAATCACGCTACAGGCCGCAATTTTGATCGGATCGTCACGAAGTTTTGGATGTTGATGGGGGTCCCGGAGGGGAAGAAGCCTATTGATTTTGGTGATGGTCGGATAATATTTAGGGGTCGGAAAGGGCAAAAAACTTAGGTGGATAAAAAGACAACGTTTTTTTCCAAAGCCAATATCTCTGCTTCTATATGGGGTATACCAAAAGCAAAACCTGACAATGAAAGCAGAAAATATCACCTTTCTAATGATGTAAAGTAGGTGCTCGTAGGTGATCAAACAACGAAGATATCGCAATAGTAGCAAATAAAACCCCAATTTTCATTTTTGCGATTTTAATTATAGTGACAAATATCACAGCTTTGGTTGAAAATTTTCCAAAAGCAAAGCCTGACTATGAAAGTAAAAGATCCCGTCTTTACAATGATGCAAACTAGGTCGGTGTAGGTAACCAAATAACGGAGATATCGCAATAGTCGGTAATACATCCCATTTTTCTATTTTTTGGAAATCACGCTACAGGTCGCAATATTGATCGGATCGTCACGAAAATTTCAGGGTTAATGGGGGTCTCACAGATGAAGAAGCATATTGATTTTGGTGATGGTCGGATAATATTCAGGGGTCGGAATGGGCAAACACTTATTTGGAGAAAGGTCAACGTTTTATTTCAAAGCCAATATATCTGTTTCTTTAAGAGGTATATCAAAAGCAAAACCTGGCAAGGAAAGTAGAAAATATCACCTTTACAACGATGTAAAGTAGGTTGTCGTAGCTGCTCAAACAACAGAGATATCGCAATAGTCGGTAATGCATCCCATTTTCCGATTTGTTTGTAATCACGCTACAGGTCGCAATTTTAATCGGATCGTCACGAATTTTTTGGGAGTTGATGCGGGTCCCACATAGGAAGAAGCATATTGATTGATATTGATACCCGGATAATATTTAGGGGTCGGAATGGGGAAAAACTCATTTGGAGACAAATTCAAAGTTTTATTCTTTGTGAATATATTGGCTTCTAGTAGGGGTATTCCAACGACAAAGCCTGTCAATGGAAGAAGAAAATATTACCTTTACATTGGTGTAAAGCAGGTTGGCGAAGGTGGTCAAACAAGGTAATGCATCGGTAATGCATCCACTTCTTCCATTTTTTTGCAATCAAGCTACAGGTCGTAATTTTGATCGGATGGTCACGAAATTTTGGTTGCTTATGGGGGTCCCAGGGACAAAGAGGCATATTATTTTTGGTGGTAGTCGGTTTATATTCCCTAAAAGAAATTTTTACCAGTGAAAAGCGTATGCACAGGGTTAGTGGTGTAGGGTATCACATTGTCGGCCCCGTCCCGGCTATAGCCTTTGCTCACTTGTTTTTAGATATATTGCTATTTTGAAGATTTTAGTTTATTTTTCATGCAACAATGACAGTAATTCTTCATTTATTTTTCCAAGGGGTCAGAACATTTCTCCACGAAAAATTTTCCAAATTACGCCGCTAAATTTTCGACCAAAAAAAAATTAAATTTACAATTTAAGGTCACTAGCGATTGGCAATATCGAATTGAATATCGGCTATGCAACCAAAATCCTTTTCCCCAACAATTATGTATTATAGGGTTTTCAGATTTTTTGACCCTTTTAATGGGAAAATGGGACCAAGACAATCAAAATACCAGAAAACAGAGGGCACTGTTCTATGGGGGCTGTGCGTTATGTTGGGCTTATGTTGAATTTTTTGTTATACCCTCGGCATTTATGCTAACAAGGGTATATACGAGGGCAAAATGTGCTTCATCGAAATAATGGTTTTAGACCCCAAGTATGTTTGGACGAAATGTGTTTCAGACAATTTGGAGTTGATTTAGCAATGTCCGTCCGTCTGTCTGTCTGGCTGGCTGGAGCACACGATAACTCTCGAATGGATCAACAGATTCGGTCCAAATTTTGGCTTTCGTAATATTTTGTCCAAACTTAGTTTAAGTTCGAAGATGGGTTATATCGGTCCACTCCTTCCGGTACCTCCCCCACAAAAGTTCCAAAACGTTCGAAACATTTTTGCGCACGATAACTCTTGAAGGGAGTAACCGCTTTGGTCCATATTTTGCACATCGTGAAATTTCTACCAGAATTAGATGAAGTTTCAATATGGACACAATCGGTTTACTCCTTCGGGTACCTCCCACACAAAATTTCGGAAATGTTCGGTATAGGATCTGCTCTCGAATCGCTTTGATTTTTGTTGTAGCAACTTGTATTCACTGTCCCCCATACGACTGTACAAGTTTCATCAGGGGCAAGTCCTGTAAGTTGCAAAAAATCCCTATGATAGCGTGTGTAGTGGTTGGAACGTAATATAACTCTCGACGGATCCAACGATCCGTAATGTTTTGTGCAAACTTAGTTTAAGTTCGAAGATAACCCATATCGGTCCATTCCTTCTGGTACCTCCCCAAAAAAGTTCAAAAATGTTTGTAAAAATTATACGCACGATAACTCAGGATGGGAGTGACCGATTTGGTCCATACTTTACAATTCCTAATATATTTACGAGATACAGATCAGGTTCGAATATGGCCTATATTTGTTTTGTTCACTCCTTCGGGTACTCCCCACACAAAATTTTGGATAGATTCACTTTAAGACCTACTCTCGAATCACTTTGATTTGAAGCATCTTACATTCTCTGCCTCAATTACGGCAGTAGAAGTTTTTTCAAGGGCAAGTCCATACGTCGTGTGAAAAAAGCCCGAAAGGAGTAAAAAGCCCATATGGCACCATATATAGTGGCTGTAGAGCACGAACCGAATACTGCGTTCGTCCACTTTGGATTTCGTAATATTTCCACGAATATTAGATGAAATTCGAAGTGCAGTGCTTATAAGTCCACTGCTTCCGGTACCTCTCCCACAAAAGTTCGCTAAAATGATAAGCGAATATCTCAAAACGTAGCAACCGATTTGGTCCAAATTTTCGATCTCGAAATACTTTACACAAGCTTACTTTATGTTTAAATTTGGGCCATACAAATGTTCAACATATTTGTGTAGTTAAGGGTCCGTTCAAGGATCCTTTGGACATTTTTACCGAAGGTTTTGGCTTGGTTTGGTTTGGTTTTAGGACGCGCAGCTACCGTTGTTGGCAGCTACTTCACTCGGAGACCTTGAGGTCCATTGTGATCATCGTTAAAGAAACTGTGTGTTGTGGTTGGACTATATGTGATCATGATAGATGCTGGACTATTGCGGATTTGTTGTGAAGTTGAGTGTGTAGGTGATGCTGTGATGATGGATGTGAGTTTATAGGTTGTTGCTGAGGTTGTGATGGTGGATGTAAGTTTATAATGAAGTTGTTGTGTGTGGTGACTGGTTTATAATGCAGTGATGTGCGTTGGTCGGTCTATTATAGAGATATTCGTGCATTGTTGTTGAGGTTGCGATGATGATAGACGCCAGGTGACGGTTTATAGTAAAGATGAAATGGTGATTGGTAAGCATCAGATTTGTTGATGTAGAGTGGTTTTGGTGGGTTGGATGTGATGATGATGGATGCTGATTTATAAGATGGGTGTTGAAAATGGTGACTGGTCTATTCTGAAGTAATATACGGTGGTTGGTCTATTGCAGGTTTGTTGATGTAAGGTGGTTTGGTGTGATGGGTGCAATGAGTAATGGATATGGATGCGCGGCTGCTGTGATTGTGGCAAAGATGTTGATGTAGTGGATGTGATGTGGGTGTGTTGCCGCTGAGGGTGTTGTTCAGTGTTGAGCCGATTTCTATCCCCCTGTGTGAAGGAGAAAGAAAAACAGTGAATAATTAGTTTTGTTTGCCAACCATGTGACATTTTTGGCAAATTGGTACAAGTAGATGGGGTCTATGTCGGAGAAGAAAGTCAGAGTATTAATCTCATATCTACCAAAGAATCGATGTCTCCTCGTGAGTAACGAGAGGCACCTACATAGTAGATGTTCGACCGTCTCTGTTTCTTCTGGATCTTGACATAGCCTACAGTAGTCTACACTACTGTTGTCCCATCTAGAAGTTAGGGACCTGACCATGTTGTGACCGGTAATGAGACCTACAGTGGTCTTTATCCCTAACTTATTTAGTGAGAAAAGAGATTTGGTTCTATGCTGAGAATAGCTGGGCCAGATTGCCTTGGATACCTTACAGCCAGTTTCCATTTGCCATCTTTGCCCCGCCTTCTCAAGGAAGTAACCGCGAAGTTTCCGGATGTAGTAGCACTTTGGTGGTCTGATAGATGACTCAACTGGTAAGTCAGTCGACTGAGAGCCACCCCGTGCTAGTTCATCAACCTCTTCGGAACCCAGCAAAGACCAACGAAGTCGCGTACTTCAAGCAGAGTGTTTTTGCAATCGAGGATAGCTTTTGAGTTTATGGTCCATGACTTGAGAGCCTTAAGGGCCGCTATCGACAAAAATAGTCACCGGTCCTTTAAGGACACTCCCAAGTTCTTTGACCATCTCCGCTGCTTTCCTAATTGCAAAAATCTCTGCCTGAAAGACGCTGCAGTTATCGTTGAGTTTGAAGGATTGCTTAATTGGGTTTTCGCAGAAGACCCCGACACCTGTGCCATCCTCCATCGTTGAACCGTTTGTGTAGATGGCCAGACCGCCAAGAGGAGGGCTACCACTAGACCAGGCATCTCTGCTTGGGATTGTGACGTTAATTTGGTTGAAGTTGAGTGCAGTGTCTATATAATCACTGATGTGATCGGGTCCACTGAACTCAAGTAAATCGGTGAAGGGGAAGAGGACCTTTGCATGTCCAAATCGTGAACACTGCCACATACCTGCCTCTCTAAGCCTGAAAGCCGTCCTCGCCGCCTGAAAGTTGATAGTGATGTCCAGAAGTTGGATATCCAGTATCACATTCAGGGCGGCTTGAGGTGTACCTTAATGGCTCCAGAGATTAGCAAAGATGCGGCTCTTTGAACACTAGATAATTTGGTCAGAAGTGCACTGTTCCCGAGTGCATGCCACCAGACAAGCCCACCATAGGTAAGAATTGGGAGAACCACGGTATCATACAACCAGTGTATGATCTTTGGTTTGAGACCCCAACTTTTACCAATGGAGGAATAGAGTGCCATAAAACCCCTCTTAACCCTCTCCTCAGTATTCCTTTTCCAATTTAAGCGTTGGTCCAGGATAACACCGAGGTATTTGGCTTCCGATGAGAGTTTTAGGGCAACACCGTCCAGCTCTGGTAGCGGGAAATCGGGAATTTTGCGCTTCTTCGTGTAGAGTACGAGCTTCGTTGGATTCACACCTAGTCTATTGGTGCGAGCCCAGCGAGACAGCTGCACTAAAGCACGCAGCATAAGGTCTGATATTGTCGACAAGAATTTGCCGCTTATGAGGATAACAACATCGTCAGCATAGGCTACCACCTTCGTCCCTAGTTGGTTGAAATTCACAAGAATTTCGTTTATTACAAGGAACCAGAGGAGGGGTGATAGAACTCCTCCTTGAGCCGTACCCTTGCAAACCTTTTTCCTTACGGAACTATTTCCTAGATGGGAGTTGATGATTCTGCTCTTCAGCATTTCATCAACCCTCCTAACAAGGATATAGGAAACTCCTGCGTTAGTGAGCGAATTATGAATGGATTCCAGCTTCACATTGTTGAAGGCTCCCTCTATATCGAGGAAGGCTGCAAGTGTGAAGCAAGAACCCTCCATATTCCTCTCAATATATCCAACCACCTCGTGTAAGGCGGTGTCCACCGACTTGCCTTTAATATAGACGTGCTGCGAGTTGCTTATAGTACTGGAATCCAGATGAGACCTTATGTCGTGGTCGAGTAGTCTCTCTAGAGTTTTAAGGAGGAAGGAAGAAAGACTAATAGGTCTATAGTCCTTAGGTAGTGTGTGACTAGGCTTCCCAGCTTTGGGAATGTAAGTCACCGTTACCTCCTTCCATGAGTTAGGTATGTACGACAGACGCAGGCAGGCCCTGTAAATTTCCTTTATGGTTGCCAGTACCGAGTCAGCTGCATTTTGCAACATAGCCGGTATAATGCCATCCGGTCCAGGAGATTTATAGGGTTGGAAGCTGTCTATCGCCCATTTTATTCTTGGGATGCTAGATAAGCTGTCAATCAGTTGCTCGTCCTGTGCCGTACAGCCCTGATTGTGACTCGTTCGCTGCGAGTCACTCTCTAGGTCTGTACAGCCTGGAAAATGCACTTCAGACAGCAGATTTAGAGTCTCTAGACCAGAGTTAGTCCACGTGCCGTTTTCTTGTTTGATGCTACCCATGGGTTTGGGATCCTTGGATAGAATCTTACGAAACCTGGCAGCTTCGTTAACTTCTTCTATAGACTCAGCGAAGCAATCCCAAGATCTCTGTTTAGCCTTTTTAATTTCACTCTTGTACTTATTGAAATTAACCCTCTAGGTATCCCAATCTGTACTGAGAGAAGATTTGCTGGCTTTGTTGTATGATTTCCTGGCCGCCTTGCGAAGACTGGCCAGGTCTTTATTCCACCATACCGGCTGAGATTTCTTCCCAGGGTAGGTTATTGGGCAGGAATCCTCGTAACACCTCAGGATGGACTACTTAGATCGTTTACAGCAACCTCGACTTCCTTTGATGTAGACAATCTTTGAGGATTGCTTAACACCAAAGTCGTTTATAAGCTGTAATTGTTCCAGTCTGTCCTCCTGGTATTCCTGTATGGTTTTTGTTTCTCCGAACTTATGGGGACTTTGAAGAGTATCATCTTATGATCTGAAAAAGAGCACTTTTCAGATACCTTCCAGTCTTCCAAATTGGTTAGGATGATGTAAATTACTTCGCCTCTAACTCTATTTTGGAAAGTGGGTGTGGTACCCCTATTACAAATTCTTAAATTATTTTGCAAAATGAATTTGAAAATTGACTCACCCCTAGTGTTGGTATCGCTGCTTCCCCAATGGAAGTGATGAGCATTTGCATCGCATCCAAGAATGATGTGGCCTGTGCTCCCCATTTCGTCCATTAGAGTATTTACGATTCCGCCGGGTGGGTCGGGGTCTTCATAGGGCATGTAGACAGAGGCCATTATAAAGGGTTTTCCATGCCCTCTGTCCATCCTTATGGTGGTGATGTCTCCTCTGCTGAAATTAGAGAGAAGCATTAGTTTTAGGTTCTTTTTTGCGACCACATGTTCTCACCTTGTCTCCGTTCGAGGCAGCGAGGACAGTGTAGTTGTTATTACTCAGTCCAGCAACCTTATTATTGTATAAATAAGGCTCCTGGACTAGAGCAATATCAATTTCGGAAGTCGAGAGAGTAAGTAGGAGCTCGGTAGCAGCAGCTTTACAATGATGCAGATTAATCTGCACCACACTGAGCTGCTGTCGCCTATCTCCTACTGTTGCTTTGTTGGGATTTTGAAGCATAACCTTCCCAATCCAAAATTAAGCAACCCCTCTCGACTACGTAGGTAGGCTTCCCCGCTAACATCCGTTGCAAAGCGAATGACAAGACCGCCGTTCTTCGGATAGGAACTGAGAATTCTCCAGTTTTCCATCTGAAGACCGACGTTCTGCCTATCGACTAGCTTCAGTATTTTGTCCAGCTCCATAGATGGAGGGGGGGGACCCATACTGAAGTCACCATCCCACACGGAATCTCAGCAATGCTGACAGCAGCCAAATCACTCCCCTCCCAAAGAGGATCAAGGTTGTTAATCGTAGATTTAAGGAAATCTGCAGATTCCTTATTCTCGCAGTTAACAACCATGACCCCCTTATAGGGGGCAGACTGACCGACTCTAACTTTACTGCGATCCACCTCGTCTGAGATGAGGACGTCTCTAAGATGACCCTCGATTTGCAACCAGTGACTTGTGCTGATCCTTCCATTAGGGTCCGCCTTGTCAATGATGGCCACTCTCAGGTCATCCGGAACTGTCCGTCGCATCGCACTGTCACCCTTCTACTTGGATGTGCAAGGTTTCTCTTGAGACCCGCTGGCTGATTCACAAGGTTTTTGTGAAGGGACAACGATTGTGGAAGTGTTGCTCTTCCCTGTGTTGTCCTTCACACGGTGATCAACTTCGGCTCACAAGGTTTTTGCTTGGTGACGGTCGCTGCGGAGTGTATAGCCCCACAGTTACTGGCACCTGCACTCACCTTGATTACCGGTGCGGCAGAGGTCTGCGAGATGATCAGCCGTGACAGCGATGATTTCTTCGCAGCCGGTGGTTGCTCCTCAGAGGACCTCATCCTCTTCACCACTGCAGGTTCGGTGGAGTTGGTCTTCGAGGTACCACTGGGCTTTGAAGAAGTCGTCGCTGGCGCTGACTTCTCATCCCGTTTTTCGAGCTTCCCCCTGCCCATCAGCCGACCCACCTCCATCACCTTATTTATGGGCTTAGAAGAAGGGGCAGCAGAGGGGTTTGGGGAGGCAGCGGTTTTTTGGGCCTGGTTTTTGACCTTGTTGGTTTCTTCACAGTCTGTGTGGACTGTGGTTTTGCCAGGTCCAAGGCGGGTATAGTAGTAGGAGGGTAGTCTGTCGTCACATCCGTACGGGTTACGGCAGAATACCCTCCCTCACTCGACGTGGGAATTTTATTAATTTGGAAATCCTTAATCGTTAAGTGAGGATATTTTCTTTCGAATCTCCTCACAAACTTTAGGTTTTTCCTAATCAATTTAAATTCCCAAAGGTTTTCCTAGTGGCCCGATATTATGCTTGTAGTATGGTACAAAAGCCCTATCTATCGATATCCCCCGCAAACTTTAGAGCTTTTATCCTATCCATATTTCTGTCGGTGCATACGCCCCTACATTTTTTTTGTTGAAAAACAGTATTTCAATCCATACAGGCTGAGGGTATATCTCTGTCGGCAGAGCCGACTGATACTTTTTACTTGTTTTAAAAAAAATTCATATTTTCATTTTTAGAAAAAATTCTTTAAATTTCATGACTATCTAATCACAATCCTACCCTTTCTCACCGAAATCTATGAATAAATTTGGTATTAAAATATTATTATTTTTTCAATAATGGGAATCATATACATTGACCATTACCTTCTCAGGGGATTATATATGGACATTGCCGAGAAATGAAACAAATAAGTTCAATATTGAATCTCTTTTATACATACAAATAAATCTTCATATCTACATGCACATGTACATATATTTATGTTCCCATGTCTTGCATTGAAATCCATCCGGAATAATAGAAAAAATAAATAAATTTAATTTCATTTTTTAGATTTTCCTTTTTTGTTTTGTGTTAACTTCCTTTATATTTGTGCCCTTATATATTTCCGTTTGTCCTTTGGACCTTTATAACAACACACACATGCATACATTCATATGCAACTTTGGTGCTTGTCGTGCTTTAGTAAATTTCGGTATGTGTGTGTTTGTGCCTTTAATTTTCATAATTTTTACATATTTTACAATATCTACTCCCCTCCAACTAAGTTGGCTATGTTTTTGTTTTTTCTTTTTATTTTGGAGGGGGATTGTTTCCGAGTCGTGCAAGATCCTGTGTTTGGCCAAGCAATTCACTTAAATGTACTTTTGGTAAGTGCCACAACAAGCCGCACATTTTTCTTCTGCTATTCAGCATATTCCAATGCAATTGTTGCAGATTGCCACAAAGGAGAGGATTGCCGTTAATGATGGGAAAACTAGGTTCTCAATATGAAGTACTACCAAGGAATGAAGTGTAAGATTGCAAAAGGTGCACTAGGGATATTGCTTAGAGGAATCATATTCGGCATGTTTTCAATCATATTTTGAACCAAGATCATATGTGGATAATTTATATTCCGTCTTTTATAATTTTTCATACCTCCCTCTTACAACACTAGCTGTGGTTTTGGTGATTTTTTTTCGGCTCTGCTCAAAGCACTGTTGTCATTGCTGTTATGCAAATGTATCTAATTATGCAAATGGGAAAAACTTACTTCTGTCTTTGGTTTATTTTCAACAAAACGCATTCAGCATGTTTTTTTCTGCTTGCAACAATTTCACTAACATTGGTGTTTTTGTTCCTATCTTTTCCAAGTTGCAAGGACATTTTCGTTATTCGAATTGCTTTCTATTTGTTGTTTTTGTTTTTTGCAGCTTTTTCACTGCTTTAGTGTGAGTCTTTTCATATTTTTAAGGAAGTTGATATTGGCATTTCAAGCCCCATAATGGAATGTCATGTTCCGACAAAAAATAAAATAATAATAAAATTGTTGTTGCTACGTTACTGTAGATATTTTCAATAATGGAAATTTTCCACATTTTTGTGAGATTTTTCTTTGGTTTGCCAACGTTGTTTTCATGCACAAAATAGATATTTGTAGTAAATAGATAATGTAACCACAAAAAGCAAAATATTCAAATGTAAAATTAAAATAAATTTTTATTTAAAATGTTTGTATTATCGATTTTGATAATTGTTTGTGGTTTGTGTTTGGCCAGCACGTTTTATAGTTTACGCTTAAACGTGATTGAGAAATTTTAAAGGGTTTAACAAACCTGCAGATTCCGTTAGAGTTTAAGTTAGGTAAATGAGAGTCTAGAAATGATAGTTAAATTTATAAAGGAGTCAGAATGGTGCAGTGGTAACTATGTCCGCCTTTCACACAAGAGGTATATGTTTGATTACCGATCTTCTGCATTATTTCTCCAATTTGGGATGACCTGTTTAGTGATATCGTATTCAACTTTGTCTTTCCATCGGAGTTTTTGGCTCTTCCCTTGAGGCGTGTATTGTCTTTTCTTTTCCAGGATTTGTCTCAAGGTAAATATCTGGTCAATGGTGGATTTGCCAGGTCTAAAGCCGCACTGATAGGGTCCAATAATTTCATTGACCATAGGCTTTAATCTCTCACACAATATGCCATAGGGAGCATATTATATGCAATAGGGAGCAGACTTATGTCCCTATAATTGGAGCACACAGTCTTATCACCCTTCTTGTGGACTGGACATAGGATGCTCACGTTCCAATCGTCGGGTACGCGTTCTTCCTGCCAGATGGTGCTAACTAGCTGATTCATACACCTTATCAGCGTGTCGCCTCCGGTTTTGAACAGCTCGGCTGGTAGGCCATCTGCTCCTGCCGCCTTATTATTCTTCAGCCGGTTTATTGCTGTCCTTACCTCATCTTGGCTGGGCGGTATACATTCAATACCATCATCTGGGATTGGATCTGTGGTATCTTCGCCGTCTTCACTGCTATCGGATACCAACTGTTTGGAAAAATGTTCTTTCCATATCCTGAGCACACTATCTGTATCAGTAACCAAATTACCTTGTTGATCTCTACAGGAGGATATTCCTGTACCAAAGCCATCAGTTTGATGCTTCACTCTTTGGTAGAATTTTCGGACTTCGTTCTGTCTCCTGTACATCTCCAGTTGTTCACACTCCCTCTTTTCCATTTCTCTCTTTTTCCTGCGGAAAAGACGTTTCTCCTCTCTCCTTTTCTCCCGATACCTCTCTCGTGCGCTACGCGTTGCTACTGATTGTAAAGTAGCCCTATATGCCGCATTTTTTTCTTCGGTAGCAGCACGGCACTCCTGGTCATACCACGGATTCTTTGGTGGAGGTCTCTGGTATCCAAGTACTGATTTTGCGGCTGTTGCATGGAGTGGGCAATATTTTGCCATTGTGCTGATATGTTATCGGGACAAGAAGCGCTATCATTAAGCATTTGGGTCAGTTGAGTGGAATATGCTGTGGCTATCTGTTGTGTTTGCAGCTTGGCGATGTCCAACTTTTGTGTTGTGTCTGTCCGTGCTTTATTTGCAACGTTAAGACGGGTACGTACCTTTGCTGCAACGAGGTAATGGTCCGAATCTATGTTTGCTCCTCGGAACGATCGTACATCCAACACGCTCGATGAATGTCTTCCATCTATCACAACGTGATCAATTTGATTTATTGTTCTTTGGTTTGGAGACAGCCATGTGCCCTTATGAATATCGAGATGCTTAAATCTGGTACTGCTAACTACCATGTTTTTTGCCGCTGCGAAGTCTATCAGCCTCATTCCATTGTCTGATGTTTCACTATGTAGACTGAATTTCCCAACTGTTTGTCCAAAGATATTCTCCTTTCCAATTTTGGCATTAAAATCGCCTAGAACAATTTTAATGTCATGGGCAGGACAACGGTCATATGTTTCTTCTAAGCTCTCGTAGAATATATCTTTGGTCTGTTCGTCCTTGTCTTCGGTTGGGGCATGAGCGCAGATAAAGCTGATGTTAAAGAATTTTGCTTTAAATCGAATTGTAGCAAGTCTTTCATTCACTGGGGTGAAGCTGGAGACCAGATGTTTTAACCTCCGACCAACTAGAAAACCGCAACCAAACTCATGCTTTGTGTCATGGCAGCTATAATACAGTGCGTCACCTTTAGGTGTTGTTGTGACGCCTTTCCCAGTCCATCGTATTTCCTGTATGGCAGTAATATCGGCTTTGTACTTTTCAAGTACGTCTGCCAATGCGAAGACTGCACCTTCTCTATAAAGAGTGCGAACATTCCAGGTGCAGATTCGCAGATCATGGTCCTTAAAACGTTTGCGGGGTTCGTCAACTTTAGAGGGGTTTGTTTTTCTTTTCTTTCGTTTTTTCATAGTAGGCTGTTTTTTCTAGGGGAGGGTTACTAACCCGACGCCCAAACCCAAGTTTTTAACGTTCTTATGGGTGAACGCGCGGCACATGTTAGCTCACTACCTTTAACGGGTGTTAAAGGCAGTTCCCCAGGTGACACCACGGGGAGGTCAGTGTCCACTTGGGATGAAAGAGGGACCAAGATAAATCCTGGGCTTTGCCATGTTAAAACCGGTCAGGACCGTTCCTTGGTATCTTCCATCCCCTACGTCACCCATCCCCTACGTCTCCGAAGAGTTTTGTACCAAAAGAGGATTCAGGCAAGGAGACAGCCTTTCGTGTGTTCTTTTCAACATCCTGCTAGAAAAAGTTTACCCGAGAGGCAAACGTCAAAATAAGTGGCACAATCTACACTAATAGCCACATGTTACTTGCTTATGCTGATGATATAGACATCATGGGACGATCAGTAAAAGAAGTAACCGATACCTTTATGAATGTCAAAGGAGAATCTGCTAAAGTGGGTCTGGCGGTAAACGGCGAGAAGACCAAGCTGATGGTGTCGACGCGCAATGCGCCCATTGAGATCGGACCAACAGTTGAAGTTGGTTCCTATGATTTTGAGGTAGTAAAAGACTTCGTATACCTCGGCACCGCCGTAAACACAACAAACGACATCAGTTGTGAAATAAAAAGAAGAATTGTATTGGCCAACGGAAGCTACTTTGGCTTAAGTAAGCACTTTAAAAACAAAGCCACAACTCGTCAAACAAAAATAAAGCTTTAAAAAACACTAATGCTACCCTTGCTGATGCATGGTTCCGAAGCCTGGGTACTTGCGCAAGCAGATAAGGCAGTGCTTGGCGTGTTTGAGAGAAAAATTCTTCGAAAGATCTACGGACCAATCTGCCTTGACGGTGAATATCGACGTGGTATGAACCACGAGCTGTATCTGCTATACAACCACATCAATGTAGTTAAACGTATCGAGATGCAGCGATTGCGTTGGCTAGGCCATATCATAAGAATGGGCGAAGATGAACCCGCTAAAAAGGCGTATAAATACGAACAGCTTGGCGGTGCACGCAAAATTGGCTGGCCAAGGAATAGATGGCGCAGACAAGTGGATGAAGTGATGAAAAGGCGCAATATTCAGAAAGAGAAGCACTAAACAGAGAGAATTGGAGATCTTTTCTTAGTTCGGTCTATGCAACAAATGTTCTGTAATGGGCCAGCTAAGTAAGTAAGTATATCGATGTCGGTCAGTTGGTACCACTCGTGGTTCATACGACACCGGTATTCAACGTCAAAGCATATTTGTCCATACGAGGGCTACTATATACATATGTATGTATGTATGTATGTATGTATGTATATATCTGGTCTAATCAGGACTAAGTGAATTTCCCGCGGACAAAAAAAACAAATATGAAAGAGGAAAAAAGGTAATAAAAGTTAGTGTGCAGAGCCTAAATAACCCAGTTCCGGCGGGGACCAATGATTTGGCTTCGAGTGGGTGCCGTGGTATCTGTGGTCGAAGGTACTGCTTACAAGCACACAAAACAAAGGGAAAAGGGATGAGGAGACAGGGAAGCATAGCGAAAGTCTTAACTTGACCCAACCATTCGAGACTGGAAGCAACCCTGCCTTCGAAAACGACAGCAAAATCAAAATTAACACCACCATTGTTTTGATGTAACGCCATAAAAAGTACCTCCGATTTCGGGATTTGGATGGCTTTAGCCACATTATCTAACCGAAATGGCCGAGTTGTTATTTAGTATTCGTGGGGAGAACAAAATGTTTCCGCTGAGAATGATCGGTAAATATCCACGTTGTGATATAGCCCCCATCGATTGTACCACCCGATTTTCGTTATTCTGATGGTTTTAGCCACATTATCCTAACGAAACGGTTGAAATTTGTCATATTTTCCGTACAACTAGAGTATAACACATATCTACAGAGAATTTTAGGTAAGGAGGCACGTTTAAAGTGGTATCCTTGATACTATCACAAAATCAGGAAAAATTTTATTAGCTTATTTTGAAGTACAGCTAGCATAGAGTATGTCGCAAAAATCTTCAAGTCGATCGAAGCAACATTGGCTGACCGTTCAAAATGAAGAGGACATTGTTTTTTTTTTTTTTGTTTTTTTTTTCTCGAAATTACATTTTTGAAATTGGTGCCAACGATAGTTTGAAAACGATCATCATATATTTTGGTGAGCTTAGTAAATACCTAAAAATCACGTCATTAAGTGTGACAGATTAAAAAAACATTTGACCGATTTTTGGACAAAAGACTGTCAATTATTTTCGTTGAAATCGAATTTTGACTTTCACAGGCGTATTTTTGTTTTAATCGGTTTTTTAAAATTCTCCTTCGCCTAAAGACAAGATCATTAGGCTCTTAAACCGCCCACAAAACTATGCGAAGATCGGCACCACACAACGCTTTTACAAAAAAGGTTTCGTAGCTATCCATTTACCATCAAACTGTGCAATGTTTTTCATCAACAAAACAACAAAAATTCCAAAAAATATTGGTTGTTTTTTTGTCTGCACAACTAGGGATAACCATTTAAAATAGCTGTCATTGAAAATATATTGCGGGTTCATAGAAATGGCTAGAAAACCTCCACGCAGAAAATGATCAATGTAGGGAGGTATTTGGTATTTACGCAGTTACCTCCTAATTTTACATGTTATCAGTTTGTGCACACATCGCCGAAAAGGAATGACATAGTATTGCCGCTTCTGAATGGGTATCGATGTATCATTGTTTTATACCCATTCTAACAGAAAGCTACACACTCCAGTTGCCATATTCTACTTCTCTTAGGTGTAAGCCTTGACGTGGCACAGAATTTAGTACTTTCATAAACGAAAGGAAACTAATTGTTCCATTTTACCTCAATACAACTCATGGTGGAGGTTATAAAAAGTTTGCCCCGGCCTAACTTACCCCTGTTCTTACTTGTTACTTTTTAAAACTAGTTTAAATTATACCATAGAAACTAATTAAAGTTCACAAACCTAGAAACTGAATTTTTGTTAATGCTCTCGTCTAGATGTAAAATAAAAAAAAATTAAATTACGCATATGCAATGATTTTATGGTTGGCAACATTTCAACATTATTTTGTTCTTTGAAATGGTTTCCACGAAAGCGTCTATAGTTTCGAAACAAGGCCACATACACAATTGCCTATAATGCAAAAACAATAGCACAGGTACTTTTCCTAGAATATGTTTACACTTTATTTCAATTATTGATATTAGTTAAATAAACATTATTGGAAATATAACCCTAACGAGTAAAACCAAAAACACAGACGCGCCGCCTTTGCATAGCAGGATTCTATTGAATAGTTCGTATGGTGATATGTTTGCATGGGAATCCGACTAACCCTCAATGGGTTGATTGTGTTTTGTTTGCCAAGGTTAAACGCCACATAAAGAATGGTACACAAGCACACATAAATATTTCTAATTTTGTGGTAAATGAATACAAACGGTAGTCCAACCACTCGAACTCATTAATGAGGCGATCAAATAACAAATAATCCACCAACATCATAAAGACAAATGTGCCGATACACAAGAAAGGGAATAAAACTGATTCGTATACGAGTAAAAATCTATATAATTTCGTACTTATGTTAGAATGCAGTGGTCTTGTTGGAATCGGCAAAAGGAAAGGGGATGATTGGACAGTGGTTAAGGAAGAAAATGTTAAACAAAAGTTCAACATTATTCAGTATAATGATGTGAACGATAACTCTCGAAGGGAGCAATCGCTTTGATCCAAAGATATATTTTACGAGCGCTTAGAAGAAACTTATGACCGTTACCCTGCCCATGACATTAAAATTATACTAGGCGATTTTAATGCCAAAATTGGAAAGGAGAATATCTTTGGTCCAACAGTCGGGAAATTCAGTCTCCACAGTGAAGCATCTGACAATGGTATGAGGCTGATAGACTTTGCAGCTGCAAGAAACATGGTAGTTAGCAGTACCAGATTTAAGCATCTCGATATTGATAAGGGAACCTGGCTGTCGGCAGATCAAAGAACAAGAAATCAAATTGATCACGTTATGATAGATGGAAGACATGTATGCGTGCAAGCGTGTTGGATGTACGATCGTTCCGAGGTGCAACCATAGACTCGGAACACTACCTTGTTGCAGCAATGGTACGTACCAGATTAAACGTAGCAAACAAAGTGCGAAGAGACACAACACGGAAGTTGGACATTGGTAAGCTGCAATCACAACAGATAGCCACATCATATGCCACTCAACTGGCCCAACTGCTTAATCAAAGCACCCCTAGTCCCGATAACATATCAGGACAATGGCAAAACATTGCCCAATCCATGCAAAATCAGTACTTGGATAGCAGAGACCTCACCACGAGTGTCGTGCTGCTACCAAAGAGAAAAATGCGGCATATAGGGATACTTTACAACCCGTTGCAACGCATAGCGCCCGAGAGAGGTATCGGGAGAAAAGGAGAGAGGGGAAACGTCTTTTCCGCAGGAAAAAGAGAGAGATGGAAAAGCGGGAGTGTGAACAAATCGAGATGTACAGGAGACAGAATGAAGTCCGAAAATTCTACCAAAGAGTGAAACATCAAACTGATGGCTTTGGAACTGGGACATGCTCCTGTAGAGACCAGCAAGGTAATCTTTTAACTAATACAGATAGTGTGCTAAGGATATGGAAAGAGCATTTTTCCAAATTGTTGGTATCCAATAGTAGCGAAGTCGACGAAGATACCACAGATCCAATCCCAGAAGATGGTATTGAATGTATACCACCCGCCCAAGATGAGGTAAAGACAGCAATAAATCGGCTGAAGAATAATAAGGCAGCAGGAACTGATGGCCTACTAGCCGAGCTGTTGAAAACCGGAGGCGACACGCTGATAAGGTGTATGCATCAGCTAGTTAGCTCCATCGGGCAGGAAGAACGCGTACCAGACGATTGGAACCTGAGCATCCTGTTTCCCGTCCGTAAAAAAGGAGATAAGACTTTATGCTCCAAGTATAGGGGCATAAGTCTACTCCCGATTGCCTACAAGGTCGTGTCACGGATATTGTGCGAACGACTAAAGTCCATGGTCAACGAAATAATTGGACCATACCAATGCGGCTTTAGACCTGGCAAGTTCATCACTGACCAGATATTTACCCTGCGGCAAATCCTGGAGAACACCCAAGAGATGCAGATCGACACCTACCATTTTTGTCGATTATAAAGCAGCCTTCGACAACCCGCTACGTTCAAAGATATTCCAAGCCATGTCTGAATTTGGTGTCCCCGCAAAGCTCATTCGGCATTGTAAAATGACTATAACTGACACAAGATCTGCAGTTAAAATAGGAAAGAACCTCTCCGAAGACTTTTGTTTCAAAAGAGGATTCAGGCAAGGAGACAGCCTTTCGTGTGATCTTTTCAACATCCTGCTAGAAAAGGTTATACAAGAGGCAAACGTCTAAAGAAGTGGCACAATCTACACCAATAGCCACATGTTACTTGCTTATGCTGATGATATAGACATCATGGGATGATCAGTAAAAGAAGTAACCGATACCTTTATGAAGGTCGAAGGAGAATATGCTAAAGTGGGTCTGGCGGTAAACGGCGAGAAAACCATGTTGATGGTGTCGACGCGCAATGCGTCCATTGAGATCGGACCAACTGTTGGCTTTGGCTTAAGTAAGCACTTCAAAAACAACTCGTCAAACAAAAATAACACTTTACAAAACACTGATACTACCCGTGCTGATGTATGGTTCCGAAGCCTGGGTACTTGCGCAAGCAGATAAGGCAGTACCTGGCGTGTTTGAGAGAAAAATTCTTCAAAAGATCTACGGACCAATTTGCGTTGACGGTGAATATCGACGTCGTATGAACCACGAGCTGTATCTGCTATACAACGACATAAATATAGTTAAACGTATCGAGATGCAGCGATTGCGTTGGCTAGGTCATATAATAAGAATGAGCGATGATGAACCCGCTAAAAAAAGCGTATAAATACGAGCCATTTGGCGGTGCACGCAGAATTGGCAGGCCAAAGAATCGATGGCGGAAACAAGTGGATGAAGAGATGACAAAGCGCGGTATACCAGAAAGCGAAGCACTAAACAGAGAGAATTGGAGATCTTTTCTTAGTTCGGTCTATGGAACAAATTTCTGTAATGGGCCAGCTAAATAAGTAAGTAAGTAACTCTTGAACGGAGTAATGTGTTTGGTCTATATACTGAGAGCCCAATATAAATTCGAACATCGATCATATCGGTCTGCAATGTCGAATAGCTCCCACGTAACGTTAACTTCGGATTTTACATATTTTGAACATTTTCAACCAAATTAGATGTATTTTGACACTTCAAATTTTCTACAAACCAAAACAGCCAATTTAGATAGAAATTTTAGATTTTAACTTCAAAATACCTGAAACCGGTGGCACCGTTATATGTTTGGTGCAGATGTTTTTTGATCACTATGTGCAAAATTGCATACTATTCGAGCCGAAAATGTTGAAAAGAACTTCATGCCCTGGACCGCAGAGAACCCTAAATGCAAATGTAATGTATTCAGTCGTTTTGCCGACAGACATATACCCTCAGCCTGTGACAAAATAAAAAGAAGCAATCCCAATATTGCCAAAAGATTTATGTTGTAATGAGTACTGCAAGAACTATCCGAATTAAAATTAAAAAAATTATCAGCGAACAGGTTGCAACATGATCTGAAGCCTAAACCTCTGAACTTTTGTGGGTTAGGATCGATATAGTCTATATTTGAATATGAAAGAACGATTACGATGTACCAACAATGAACCAAATCTAGGACTACCTCTAAGAGCCATAGTTTGAGGCCGAAAGACTTTTAAAGCCTTAAGGTAACTATCTTAGTCAGTATGGACTTACCGATGACATACATTTTAGTGTGGCAACATGAGTCGCAAGGACTACCTTCTGTAAGAAGTTTCTAAAGATCCTAAAAATAACCCTAAACTGCAAAGTTTCGACAATTTTTAAATTCTGGGTGGGTGGTACCCTAAGGAGTTAGGCAGTCTTTTTTTAAGTACGAGAGAAACATAACGATGTGCAGAGGTTGTACCAATGTCTATCACTCTTTTCCATAATCGGATAATCCATTCGTAAGTTTTCGTACTCAGCAGTCACTTGGATTGGTGCCGGCAGGATTATTAAGAACATTATCTCAGGAGGTATAAATTATACCGTCGTGAAAGGAACCGCGAGCACAACCTTTATAAAGACTAAATACCAACTTTCAGTCATTTTGGTGGAATATTGAGCCCACAACCTTTAAACAAATCGAGAGGTTCTATGGTGGCAATATGAAGGTGTACACTACAACGACAAATTTAGAGGGGAAAGTTCAATATCTCCAATGGAGACTTAATACCAAATTTCAGCCATTTCGGTGAAATATTGAAGCTCAAACCTTTAAAATATCGAAAATCGGGAGGTACACTTCTATGTGGGCAGTATGAAAGTGTTGACATATACCTACAAATTTAAGGTGGAAAGTTTTGCACCCCCAACGAAGACTAAATACCAAATTTCACCCATTTCAATTGAATACTGAAAACTGGGATGTGCCGTTCCATGGGGGCTATATGAAGGCGTGTGACCTATACCGACACATTTAAAGAGGAAAGTTGAATACGCCCAACGAAGACTAAATACCAAACCTTAGCCATTTCGTTGGATTATAGTGGCCATAACCTTGAAAATACCGAAAATCTGGAGGTACCATTCGAGGGGGCTATACTAAGGCGTGGACCTGTACCGGCACATTTCTGGGAGAAAGTTGTATACGACCAACGAACACTAAAAAAATTAGCCAATTCGGAGAAATATTGAGACCACAACCTTCAAAATACCGCAAATCGGGAGGTACCGTTTAATGGGGGCTATATGAAGGAGTGGGCCTATTCCGACAAACTTCATACTGAAATTTTTATACCCCAAATGAAGACGAAATACCAAATTTCAGCCATTTCGGAGGAGTATTGAGGCCACAACCTTCAAAATACCAAAAATGGGAGGTACCGTTCCAAGGGGTCTATATGAAGAAATGGGCCTATTCCGACAAACTTCATACGGAAATTGTTATACCCCAAATGAAGACGAAATACCAAATTTCAGCCATTTCGGAGAAACATTGAGGCCACAACCTTTAAAATACCGAAAAACGGGAGGTACCTTCCATGGGGTCTATATGAAGGCGTGGACCTATACCGACAAATTTCATATGGAAAGTTTGATACCTCAAATGAAGACTAAATGCCAAATTTAAGCCATTTCGGAAGAATACTGAGGACAAGACTTTAAAAATACCGAAAATCGGGAGGTACCGTTCTATGGGGACTATACGAAGGCGTGGGCCTATACCGACAAAATTATGGGGAAAAGTTTTATACACCCAACGAAGATTAGGTATCAAATTTCAGCCATTTCGGTGTGATAATGAAGCTAAAACCTTCAAAATACCGAAAATCGGGTGGTACGGTTCTATGGGGTCTATATCAAAACGTGGACCGATGTAGCCCATTTGTAATACCAAACATTCTAGGAGCAATAGAAACTTCTATACCAAGTTACAATTGCGGGCTGTATTTTGATTTCAACAGACGGACGGTCACTCGGACATGGTTTTTTCGACTTAGAATTTTACCCTGATAAATAATATATATACTTTATAGGGTCCCCAATGAATATTTCGATGTGTTACAAACGGAATGACAAATGTAATTATACCCACCATATTATGGTGAAGGCTATAAAAATGTGTGGGAGGTGCTCAAAGTAGTGGACCGATGTAGTCCTTATTCAAAACTGATCTATATCGGTTACTCCTTTCGAGAGTTCTCGTGCGCACAACAGCATTGAATTTTTAGGGAGGAGTGGACCAATATAACCGATCTTCGATTTAAATTTGCACAAAATGTACCAAATCAATTGAGAGCGCTCCCCCAGCCAATCTGATTTCTGCGCATTATCCAAACGAAATTGCAGAAATTTGATATTTAGTTTCCGTTAGGGTTCCGCCCGTTTTTCGTTATTGGCTGAAATGGCGGAAAACTGGTTTCAATATAATTTATGTTGGAAGGGGGGTGTTGGGGTATAAAAAGTTCGGTCCATAGACTAATTATAAAAATATATTCTTTCTACAAGATTTTTTTTAATTATTTAATTTATTTAAAAGAGGTTACAATCTATATATGACCAATTAAAAGATCTTCGGTCTACTAAACGCTTTAAAAAGGACTTCTGTGTTTACAAAACCATAAAAGGAATATTTAAACCTTCGAGGTTCTATAGCAGACCTTTTGAAAATGTCATCTAAGAAGTCTTCTGTATATAGAATGCCTTCAATGGGTTTCCGTCCGTAGAATTCATTTGAAAGGTCTCTTTCTATAGAAGAGCTTGAATAGATCTATAAAATACCATTAAAAGGTCCATAGAAGACCCTTAAAAGTTAGTCTGTCTTTAGAAGATCATTAAAAGTCTTCTGTCTATAGAAGTCCCTTATAAGGTTGTATTTTTAACTGTATATTAGAGAGAAGTAGTCTACTTACAGAATATCTTAAAAAAATGTTCTGTCTTCAGAAAATGTTTTTCACTTTTTATTTTTGATTTGTCCCACAGTGCCTTCACCATTCTATTTATTTAGTTACCTAGCGATTTTGGTATTTAAATGTTTATGTAGCGTTGTTAAAGTCATTATGAGTATGTAGCAAATATCTTACGTTTGTGTATACTCATATGATTCGAGTGTGTGTGTGGGTATGTGTACCTATTTGTGTTTATGATCGGTATTTAACCCACGAAAACTGAGATGAGTTCAAGAAACATCTTCTAGTATCAAATTTCACAAAACACAGTTATGTTAATGAGCAGATTTCTCACAAATATTGGCTAAATATCTGACTACGATTGAATGAGTCAGTGGTTGTAAGGCCAAAATAAACAGTCGGACAGACAGTAATGAAAATAAATGCAAATCACAGCTGGCAGGTGCGTATTCAACCACAATGAAATTTCAAAATGTTTCTTAAACATTCAAGGAGCAACGATGGTGAGAACGAACGATGAGAAAGAAATATGAAAAGAAATAATGTGGTTTCTTGTGGGAAGTCATGTTAAGCAAATCAGGAATGGGTGGAATATGTCTATAATTATGTGTAAATCTTAGTTGTGCTGTGTGAAAACGAGTGGTAGTACATCATTACTTGATTATAGAAATTTGATGATGATGATAACATCAATAAATTATGATTTGAAAATAAGTGAGTAAAACCTGATGTAGAAATTGTAAACCACAACTTTTTATCTTTTCTAATTGGTCCTTTACCGATAAAGTCGATGTCTGTATAAAACATGGCAATAGCCTTATTAACTTATGTAGATCTATATTATAAAAGTATTATGGCTTTCAGATAAATTAATATGAATCAGATAATATTATTATATCACCATACTATGCTGTAGTTTGAAAATCTATTATCTTTAAATTATAAATAATTTTTCCATTTCTTCAATTTACTTTATTGACCACACAATCAGTGTAGGAAGAAAGAAAATGTCCATTGAAATTGAAACGACTTAATGCTGAAATCCATTCAATATGCTTTAAGGTAAATCTGCCATAAATTTATTGTGTGTTCAATTGCTGGTATTTTTTTTATTGATAGGGATGAATGTATGAATGTAAGTGTAAGTGTGTATGCGGATGTGTAGATATTCAATCGAAGTAAAATACTTCGAGCCAATGCGTGGAAATCACTGATAAGTAAAATATTAACCAGTTCTCTATGGCCCTTGGTGAACATACAAACATTTATACGTATGTATGTCCATTCCGGATTTTTTTTGTGAAAACATACGAACATAAATACATACATATTGTCGCTATCGAGTTATGAGGGCGACAAAAAAGTAAATTACAAAGTTCGGACAACTGTAAGGGTCGAAGTTATTCCATATATAAATTGCTTAACACATTTTTACTTCCACCTCACGTTTCTTCCCTTCAGTCATTGGGTGTTCATTTACATTAGTCCCAGAGGACAATATTATATGTTTTTACAGACAGGCATCTTCAATGTATGAATACTAAAACCCCTTCAACAAAATGCAGAACAGAGTTTGAATTGGGTAATGAAACATAACTTCTCATAATTACATTTTTTTCTCCTTCTGTATATGCCATGGTGTTCCTCGATATATCCTGTTGTTAACAGACGAGGCAATGGCGATCGTTGATGGGCGATATTACATTATGTCCGAGGATATAATGTCACACGAACTGGACATAAAAAATAAGCACTATGTGATACCCCGCACCGCTACCGCTGAGCATAAGCGTCCATTGATGAACATTTATATGGGGAGGTACCAAACTTATCGGCTAACATTTGGTATTTAGTCTTCGCTGGGGGTGCTAAACTTTCCCCCAGAAATTTGTCGGTATAGGTCTACGATTTAGGAATTTTGACGGTTGTGGTCCCAATATTCCACCGAAATGGCTGAAATTTTATACTAAGTCTTCGTTGTGGGTATATAACATTCCACCAGAAATTCGTCGGTAGAGGAGGATCAAAGTCTTCATGGTATTTTGAAGGTGGTTTTGGTATAACTTTCAAAATACCGTAAAGACATTGATTAACCTCCACCGACGAATTTCTGGTGGAATGTTCTCAATATCTAACCGAAATGGCTGAAATTAGGCATTTAGCCTTCGTTGGGGTCTAACATTTTCCAGAAACCGGAAACTTTTTGGTATAGGCCCAAGTTTTGTAGCCCCAAAAAGACTAAATACCATTTCGAGGTGGTTATGAGGCTAAAATCTTGAAACTATTGCAAATAGGGTGGTACCGTTTATGCAGGCTAAATCACAACGTAAACCTGTAGCGACATATATCTTGGACAAAATTTATTGACCGTAACGAAGACTTAACACGAAATTTCAGCGATTTCGGTGTGATTGATTGAGGCTAAAACTTTGAAAATACTGAAAATTAAGAGGTACCGTTCTATGGGGTCTATATAAAAACGTGGGCCTATAGTCAACAAATTTCTGGGGGAAAAATCAACGCTACCAACGAAAATTAATACGAATTTTCAGCAATTTCGATGAGATGATGAGGCTTAAACCTTGAAAATACCGAAAATCGGGGGCTACCGTACTATGGGTGCTATATCAAAACGTGAACCTATAGCAACAAATTCCGGCGGAAAGTTTAGGGCTCTCAACGATGACTAGATGCGAACTTTAATCAATATCGATGTGACAATGACGCTTCAAATTTGTAAGGCTATAGCAAAACGAGGACTTGTAGCGCCAAATTCTAGGGGATGTTTTTGTACTCCTAATGAAAACTTCATACGAAATCTCAGATAAAGGTTCTTAAACTTTGAAATACTGAATATCTGTAGGTACTGTTACATGGGAGATGTATCAAAACTTGCACCTATATCAACAAATTTCTTTGGAAAAGTTTAATTCTCCCAACGAAGACTAGATACGAAATTGTAGCCATTTCGTTGTAATATAACGGTAACAACTTAAAAATACCGAAAATCGGGAGGTACCGTTCTACGGAGGCTATATCAAAACGAGGACCGGTAGAAATAGAAACTTCTGTAACAAATTATAAAGCCCTGTCTTAAATATTGTATCGCAATTTAAATGGACAGACGGACCGACGGACTCCGACGATTGACGACCTCCGACGACTATTTCGATGTGCTACAACCGGAGTGACAAATAGAATTATGTATACTCTCCGTCTTATGATGGAGAGTATTACAAGTAAACAAACATAAAGTTCTGCCCTGGCCAAACGTTGTATATCCCAACCGTGAATAATTCCAACATAAAATAAAAAATCAATTTTATATCTTTTACGAATACACCAATTTTCGTAATTTAACACAAATTTGTAGACCCAAATTTGTGTTAAATTATGAAAATTGTAGACCATTCCAAAATACCTGAAATTTCTCGGTATCGTTATACAGGAACAATATACTTTGTACAAAAATGTAGATAAAAACTTCAAAATACCGTTATATGGGGGCTATTCATAAAAGTGGATATATCTCCACAATTTACGATTATTTTGAGAAATTTCTTGAAAACGGAGAACTTTAAATGACAAATTATACGTAATTCGGTCAGAACATTTAGCTAAAAACTCCAAAATACCTAAAATCGAGTGGTACCGTTGTATGGGGCTACTTCAAACCTTTGTCTACAATATTTGGGAGAAAACTGATTTGTCTACTAGGAACCCTAAATGTCAAATAATGTAGACAAAAACATCAAAATACAAGACATGAACTAGGTAAGTTTTTTGACTAATAGTAACCCTAAATGCGAAATGATAGCCAGTTCGGTCGGCCATGTGGCTAAAATCATCAAAATACCTCAAACCAGGCTATACCAAAACGTAGGACAATATGAAAAATTTTTGAGCCTCTGGAAACCAAACATATTAAATTACAACCAGTTTCGTGGACAGTGGTTCAGAATCGTTTTTTTTTTTTTTTTTTTTTTTTTTTTTGTCAAAATTCTGTAACTTTTGAACGGATAGAGATATTTTCATAATTCTTTTTTTTGTTCGAAAGATAACAGCTTTCAGCTTTACAGCAACAGCCACCAAATTAGGTCTAGCAGTTGCATAGGAATTCAAGGTCAAAGTTAAAAATTTGAATTTTTTCATATTTGGCTTCAAATATGAGTGTTTTTGATATTTTCATATGTTCTAACTATTTAAAAAAGCTCAATCGCCAATTCCACATTTTTGGAAAAAAATGATTTTAAAAAAAATTGTTTTGTTTTGAAAAAAATTTTTTTCAAAAAAATTCAACTTTTTCCAAAATTGAAAAAATACTCCTTGGATTTTCATAAAACTCTTATAACTGTTATAAATTCATATAATAAAAAAACATTGAATCTGTGTGAATAAGCTATAACCCAGTTGTTCGGGTAACTAGGGAATAACTAGCAATTTTGCTGGCTACTGGTAAACACCCCTAGTTACCGCCCAATCTACTCGCAATGTTATAGACTGGTGAACTTAACATGGGGATGTCATAGGAAGGGGTCTATTGCACCCTCACTGCATTACCAGTAACCAGGCAATTCGATAGTCTTGGAAAATCAATTGTCCCTTCATTGCATTACCAGTAACCAGGTAATTGGATAGTCTTGGGGAACTCAATTGTCCCTTCATTGCATTACCAGTAACCAGTTAAATCGATAGTTACAAATGATAGCCAAAATCACTAGTATGTTTTGATCAGTTAAATTTTGCTGGCTACTGGTAAACACCCCTAGTTACCTCCCAATCTACTCGCAATGTTATAGACTGATGAACTTAACATGGGGATGTCATAGAAAGGGGTCTATTGCCCCCTCACTGCATTACCAGTAACCAGGCAATTCGATAGTCTTGGAAAATCAATTGTCCCTTCATTGCATTACCAGTAACCAGGTAATTGGATAGTCTTGGGGAACTCAATTGTCCCTTCATTGCATTGCCAGTAACCAGTTAAATCGATAGTTACAAATGATAGCCAAAATCACTAGTATGTTTTGATCAGTTAAATGAGTAAATGCTTAACGTGTAACGGATATTATATCAGTTTACAAAATATAATTATAACTGTTAATCTGTATATGCGCTAACCACGCTTTATTTAATTACATGACGTGTATATACATACATATATCACAAAGGATAATTTAGTGTTAATCTTTTGATTCTTGTTGTTGAAACTTGTATGTGAATTCATGAACTAGAACTGTATATTTGGTCCTGAGAATGTTCATCTCAAGTGTCCTTCAGATAATTCAGTAGTACCTGAAATAAAATGTACAAAATAATGAGATAATAAAAAATCTATTGTCCCAAAAATATCGATACTTACCAAATATTCTTCTGTTCTCCACGTTTGTTGTATCTTCATTTAACAACAACTTTTTGCACATCAACGCATCAAAATACGTATTTTATAAATTCAGAAAAAATTAAATTAAATTGACATTTTTTCTCTTTTGTTTTCAAAAAGAGAAATAATAATTTTGAAAAGAGGTTACAAGAGAGAAACATTGTTGATTACACTACCCATCGGTAGTCTATAAAATAGTCAATATATTACACTCCGCATTACCAGTAACTAGTGAATTGACAGGGTAGGCAGGGTAGCTATTGCTATTTCTTGAAAAACTGGGAATTTATATGGGAAACGGTATGGAAAAACACACATGTAATTTCGAAAAAATTTAAAATGTGTGAAACAGACGGAACGAGACGGGTACAAAAGAATCTCGGGAATCATTCTGTGAAAACGGAACATTGTTCCAAGCAGTTCCTTAAAAGTTCTAGCCACTAAACTTGGAATTTCACTAAAATTTAGTACCTGAGGAAAAATGAAATAACTCACTTCGTGTAAACGCCGCAGTAATTTATTAAAATTAATCTTAAAGGCAATAATTCTACCTACCTAAAAAAAAAAATAAAAAAAAAATAAAAAACAAAAACAATGAACACAACATCTGTTATAGCTTCTGAGAAATAGCTGTTTCTTTCACCAAAAAATTTCAAAACATTACGTATTTTCCAAAATTGGGAAACATTTTTCGTTTTAAGGAGCACTCCACGCCCTCACCTTCCAATATTTTGATCTAATTTTTTGCTCTCCTTAGTTGCAATATGTTTACTATCGAATCCCATATAGAAATTAACAATCGGTGACGACAAAAAATTGGGGTTTTGGCCAGGAAAGTCGATTTCTAAACCACTGTGCAACGCACAGTGTTGCCCCTTGCACACAAAAGTGGACAAAGATAGAAGGCGTTGACCTAGGTTGATGAATTTTTGCACAAGTACTTATGAGAGCAACTTTGGTCCATATCGGTTTATATTTAGATATAGGCCCCAAATATATCTTTTGCCGATTTTGCTATAACTCGGTCAATTTTAATTGAATACAATTCAAATTTTATGTTTCTTAGGCCCTTGAGTAGTTTAACCGAATTTCGCAAAAATCGTTCCAGATTTGGATATAGCTCCCATATATATCTTTCCCCGATTTTGCTATAAATCGCTAAATTTTTCATGAATAAGCTTCAAATTTAACATGGGATGTTATGTCATGCCCCTGTTGAGTTTTATAGATTTTGATTTGATTTCGCAAAAATCGGAACAGATTTGGATATAGCCTCCATATATATCTTTCACCGATTTTCTATATTCACCGTCAACCCAGATTGGTCCGTAGATCTTTCGAAGAATTTTTCTCTCAAACACACCAAACACCGCCTTGTCTGCTTGCGCAGGTACCCAGGCTTCGGAACCATACATCAGCACAAGTAGTGTCAGTGTTTTGCGTTGTTTTTGTTTGACGAGATTTGGCTTTATTCCTAAACTGCTTACTCAGTTCGAAGTAGCATCTGTTGTCCAACATTATTCTTCTTCGTATTTCACAACTGATGTTGTTGGTTGTGTTTACGGTGGTACCGAGGTAGACGAAGTCCTCAACAGTTGGCCCGATCTCAATGGAAGCATTGCGCGTCGACACCATCAACTTGGTCTTCTCGCCGTTTACCGCCAGACCCACTTTAGAAGATTCCCTTTCTATTTTTCAAAGGTATCAATTACCGATCAACCCATGTTGTCAATGTCATCGGCATAATCAAGTAACATATGGTTGTTTGTATATATTGTGACACTTCTTTTGACCTTCGCATCTCGTATAACCTCTTCCAGCAGAATATTGAAAAGGTCACAAGAGATGCCTTCACCTTGTTTGAAACCTCTTTTGGTACTAAACTCTTCGGAGAGGTTCTTTCCTTTTTTAACTGAGTACCGAGTATCAGTTAATGTCATTCTACAAAGCCGAATGAGCTTTGCAGGGATACCAAATTCAGACATGGCTTGGAATACCTTTGAACGTAGGGGGCTATCGAAGGCTGCTTTGGAGGTACTGCAAAAAGGTAGTAAGTGCTGATCTGAATCTCTTCTGTCTTCTCCAGGATTTGTCGCAGGGTCAATGGTGGATTTACCAGGTCTAAAGCCACAATGATATGGCCCAATTATTTCATTGACCATAGGCTTTAGTCGTTCTCACATTATCCCTGACACTATCTTGTATGCAATAAGGAGAAGACTTATGCCCCTATAGTTAGAGCATACTGTCTTATCTCCTTTCTAGTGGACAGGACACAGAATGCTCAGGTTCCAATCGTCGGGTACTCGTTCTTCCTGCCAGATTGTGCTAACTAGCTGATGAATACACCTTATAAGCGTGTCGCCATTGGTTTTGAACAGCTCGGCTGGCTAATGGCTCCTGCTGCCTTATTATTTTTCAGCCGGTTTATTGCTGCCTTTACCTCATCTTGGCTGGGCAGTATACATTCTTCCATCAATCACTACATGATCAATTTTATTATTTGTTCTTTGATTTGGAGCCTGCCAGGTACCCTTTTGAATATCGAGATGGTTAAATCTGGTACTGCTAACTACCATGCTTTTTGCGGTTGCAAAGTCTATCAGCCTCATACCATTGTCTGATGTTTCACTGTGGAGATTGAATTTCCCGTCTGTTGGGCCAAAGTTATTCTCCTTTCCAATTTTGACATTAAAATCGCCTAGAATAATTTTTATGTCATGGGCAGGGCAACGGTCATAAGTTCCTTCTAAGCGCTCATAAAATATATCTTTGGTTTGTTCGTCCTTGTCTTCAGTGAGAGCATGAGCGCAAATAAAGCTGATGTTGAAAAATTTTGCTTTTAATCGAATTGCAGCGAATCTTTCTTTCACTGGGGTGAAGCTAGAGGCCAGATGTTTTAACCTCCGACTAACTACAAATCCGCAACCAAAATCATGCTTTGTGTTATGGCAGCTATAATACAGTGCATCACCTTTAGGTGTTGTTGTGACGCCTTTCCCAATCCATCGTACTTTTCAAGTACATCTGCCAATGTGTAAACTGCACCTTCTCTATAAAGAGTATCGCACTCTGCACATTCCAAGTGCAGATTTGAAGATCAATGTCCTTAAAACGTTTGCGGGGTTCGTCAACTTTAGAGTGGTTTGTTATTCATATAATTTTTTTCATAGTAGGCTTCTTCTAGGGGAGGGTTACTAACCCGACGCCCAAACCCAAGTTTTTTACGTTCTTATGGGTGAACGCGCGGCACATGTTAGCTCACTACCTTTAACGGGTGTTAAAGGCAGCTCCCCAGGTGACACCACGGGGAGGTCAGTGTCCACTTGAGATGAAAGAGGGACCAAGATAAATCCTGGGCTATGCCATGTTGAAGCCGATCAGGACCATTCCTTGGTATCTTCTTCGTCACCCAGAAGAGATGTCCAATTAACCGAAATCAAGAGCCAAGTTGCCAATAGGTGGCAATCACAAGATATGTTCTACGAAAAATTTTGCTTTTAATCGAATTGCAGCGAATCTTTCTTTCACTGTGGTGACGCTAGAGGCCAGATGTTTTAACCTCCGACTACCTACAAATCCGCAACCAAACTCATGCTTTGTGTTATGGCAGCTATAATACAGTGCATCACCTTTAGGTGTTGTTGTGACGCCTTTCCCAATCCATCGTACTTTTCAAGTACATCTGCCAATGTGTAAACTGCACCTTCTCTATAAAGAGTATCGCACTCTGCACATTCCAAGTGCAGATTCGCACATCATGGTCACTAAAACGTTTGCGGGGTTCGTCAACTTTGGAGTGGTTTGTTTTTCATTTCTATATTTTTTTTCATAGTAGGCTGCTTTTTCTAGGGGAGGGTTACTAACCCGACACCCAAACCCATGTTTTAAACGCTCTTTTGGGTGAACGCGCGGCACATGTCAGCTCACTACCTTTAACGGGTGTGTTAAAGGCAGCTCCCCAGGTGACACCACGGGGAGGTCAGTGTCCACTTAAGATGAAAGAGGGACCAAGATAAATCGTGGGCTTTGCCATGTTAAAACCGATCATGATCGTGCCTTGGTATCTTCCGTCCCCTATGTCACCCAGAAGAGATGTCCAAATAACCGAAATCAAGAGCCAAGTTGGCAATAGGTGGCAATCAAAAGATATGCTCTACGAAATATTAAGAATTTATATTTTTTTTGTAACAAATTTAAATTTTTAATTCTTTATAACGGTACTTTGCCCATGTCTAGTTGATGTCAACTTATTGTACCTAAAATGTTATATATTTATAGCCCACCCATAAAATCCCCATCCAAAACTTTTAATATTATCAACAAAATTTTCAGAAATAATTATTTTAGCCATCGCATAATTTGCATATGATTATAGCTTTAGATTACCTGGGAAATATTTTTCATATTTAGAGAGCTATAACTTCGATGGATGCACATGTCCACAATTTTCTTTCAGATACGTCGTATCTAATGTGTTTACTGTAAACATATATAACATCACATTTTTCGATTTTTGTTCATTGCGGCAACACTGTGCGACGGACAGATGCGTCTATCTGCCCTACTAATAGAAGTAGAGATATTCACATAAAATGTCGACTTTTTCTCCATGGAAGTTACTTTGCCCATTCCGGCCCCTGAATAATATACGATCATAAAAATCTATAGGCTTGTACCTTTCTGGGGCAATCAACACCCAAAATTGTATGACGATCCGATCAAAATTGCGACCTGTAGCGTGATTACAGGGTATAGATCAGCAGTTGGCAGCGAACCTAAATCCGCAAACACGTTCCTATGATCATTAGCATAGTATTAGGACTTTTCTCTACAGGTTTACGAAATAGTTAGTTATAAATGCATTATTCTACAACCAACTATAAATTAGTTGAAAAGTCATCTATAGATCAACCAGTTGAAAACGTTGAATGTTCAATAGTGTGTTTTCGACGCAAATAATTCTCATATACACTTTCGTAAATATTTCGATATTAATGCAACATACAAGCTAGTTTTGATAGACTCGACATACCAAAAGAGGAACGACAAGGGAACACAACTGAGAAACAACTAGTGTCAAAATAAAAAGTCAAATATAAAAGCAAAAGGGAGAATTAAAAGAACTAAAAAATAAATAAAATATAATAAATAAAAAATACTTTTTTCACTCTCTTTAAGACAACAACAACATTTTTAAACTGACTATAAAAAGTCAAAAAATAGTAAGATATAAATTACTTAAAAATAGTTGGTTTATAACTAGTTAAAAGTAATGCAGAGATGGACAATTGTCCACTGCCTAGCTCATCCCCATGTTAAAATAGTTAGTTGGCGTAATGGAAATAATCGCAAAATAACCACTTGTGGTTATTTTTAAACTGCTTATAAACTATTTTTAAACTAATTTATTTCCCTGCAGGGTTGTTGTTGTTTGATGGTGCCTGATGCTGGTTTAGATCCATGCCGTTCGTTGGTATTGTTGAGGTTACGAAGTTTTTCGACAAATCAGATACACACGACCCGAACGCAACGAAAGACCGCGCATGAGAAAGCAAATGGTTTAATTTGTTTTTGTTTTGTGGTTTGCGTGCATACAAACTCACTAAAACAATGTCATAAATTGCCAATATTTCTAATCATTCATATTTTTGTCTGAAGGCCGGCACTGGTTTAGATGGACAGACCAATAGACCTACGAACGAACACACATAGCCAGATCGACTCAGCTCGCACAGACATTCATTTTGGTATACATAAGTATGGGTCAAAGACCATTATTTCGAAGTTTTATAAATCTTTGAGCCAACCCCAACTCATAAAATAAAATTTTCCATATTCAGTTTACTCCGCAATAAATTCTAACCTTGCACAATGAAAAATTTTGCACACTATGTATTGAAATTTACTTCACTATATTGCACAATATTCAGGACATTCAAATTTTCTCACAACAAATATTCACCTCGTCAAGGGTAAAACTTCACCTATTCTATCCAAACCGTTTCCAAACATTTCAGGCAATTCAAATTTTGTCACAACAAATTTGATTGCATTTGACAATTTTTATGCAAAAAAAAAAATTGTTTGCTTAATTTTATTTTTTGCTTCGTTTTCGCAGAACATCCTTCGGCTGCAAAAAAAAAACAACAACTCCAAATTCATTGACAATTGCAATGCTGGGGGCATTGGGTGTTCATTTGGATGCTCGACGAACATTTCAACAACTTCATATAAATGTAAATCACTGTGGCTTTCTAAGCAACATTTGTTTTAATTCAATTGCAAATCATGCAAAATAACTGTAATACAATTTTGTTAAATATAATTTTATCAGAATCAGGACCAATGGATAACAAAAAAAAAAAAACAACACATAACCAAACGAAATCCTTCTGCCTGCTGTCTGCATAATTTACCCAAACTTTTCACTTTACCCTTGGTGTGAAGGGGAAAAACCGAAAACAAAACTACTGCTATTGCATTTCATTCGGATTTTTAGCAAAGACTAGCTAGCACTTGCCTTGGCTCTGGTTGCATGAATTAATTTTCTAAGAGCAGAAAAGGCAACTTTGTTTGAGTATCCTTAAATGATGCTATTTGTGTTGCAGTATTTGCATAAAGTTTGTTTTTTGTTCTGTTGCTTCTTCTATTACTCGTTTTGTGTGTATTGAGTTCAGGTTTGTGTTGAAGTTTAATTTTGAAACATTTTCTCGTTGAAATTAAATTTTATATTTTGTAGTAATTGTTTCTTGGAAAGAGGTACTATTTGATTTATATAGTTTCATTTAATGAAATTTGAAATCACATAGTATAAGTATGTACATTAGGGTTGTAACCGAAAAATAACACGACAGAACCATGGGGGGGAATATTGTACTGACAAAAATCCGTTTCATTGGTTGATTCGATGAAAAAGGTTCCCGCACCGAAAGCGATTTCTTGAGTTTTGGCCTTTGTACATTATACGAGGGCTGCACGAAAATTATCTGGCCTAGGTAACAAGCGTGTTTTGCCAATCGCCATTTGATTTTTTTTTGGAAAGTTTGACAGTCTTTAGCCTACACGTAATCAGGACAGTTTGTCATACGACCATGTGTTGTGTTGTTTACGGTGACTTGAAATAATCACTTTGTCCAAAAAATGGAATTTACTTGTGAACATTGTCGTTCGATCATGTTTTACAACTTTCGACGTGGATATTCACGGCAAGCGTGCATCGATCGAATTAAATCTTTGTATGTCCATAAAGGGCCGTTCTATAGCATTATGAAAAACTGGTTTAATGAAATCAATCGCCAAAAAACGAAGGTCGTAAGTGTCCCCAAAAATCGGCCGTTGTGCCAGAAAAAAATTAAGCCGTGTTTGAACGGATAACACAAGATCTTCCACCAACTAACATGTGATATTGCAAGAACTCCTGGCCGCAAAAATGGATTTTTCTCGATAGATCCAGCAAAATTGGACAATCGCTGAAAATAGGCTCTTGTGGATTGGTGCAAAGAAATAGTGAATAAAAACGATCGCGGTGCTTCAAACTACGTTTATAAGATCGTCGCAGACGACGAATTTTCGATCTATGCTTAGGAGCCCGAAACAAAACAGGAGTTTTATAATCGCTACATTTGCCAAATTTATGAAATCAAGAAAATCCATATATTTACAAATTTACTCAAAGGGTGAAGGGTGAAGGTTGACTGATGACGTTAGTCATGAAAAACAAAAGTTTATACATAAGTCTCAATAAGCGGGGGAATTCTACTTAACCATTTCTTTAACTTTTATAATTAGATCGCTTTAGGATAAAGACAGGGGACATGGACGATCATAAATGCTAAACAGCATCAATGGACGAAAAAATCGGACAAAGGCCTTAAGAGAATAGAAAGGTTACAAATAATTTTAAAATCCTCCTCGGTTTGACAATGGACCGTAGAAGTGAGGTAGAAAATACCTATTTGTTAATTGTCAAGCATAAAGTCCATAAAAAGTTATCATTAAAACTCATTCCATAGGACATTTTTCGGTATAGGTCCACGCCTTCAAATAGCCCCCATTGAACTTACCACACGACTTTCGGTGTTTTGAAGTTTGTGGCCTCAAAACTCCCCAACAATGGGGGTATAAAACGTTCCCCCAGACACTTGTCGCCATCATATAGCCCCCATAGAACTGTACCTCCCTATTTTCGGTATTTTGAAGATTGTGGCCACAGCAACCCACCGAAGTGGTTGAAATTTGGTATTTAGTCTTTGTTGGAGGTAAAGGCCTTTCTGACTGAAATTCGTCGGTACAGATCCACGTTTCCATATAGCCCCTATATAACGGTACATCCCGATTTTCGTAATTTTGAAGGTTGTGACGTCAATATCCCACCGAAAGACTGATATTTGTTATTTAATCTTCCATGGGGTTATAAAATATCCAAGAAGAGAATTATCAGTATAGGTCCGCAGGTTCCTATATCCCCAATAGAAGCAAACCTCTTGATTTTCGGTATTTTGAAGGTTTTACCGAAATATAGGAAATTTGGTATTTAGTCTTCTTTGAGATTGACATAGCTAAAATCTTGAAAATACCAAAAAGCATTCTGTAGGGATTATCTGGGGTCTATATCAAAAAGTGACCTGTACAGACAAATTTCTGAGGGAAATGTTGGTAGCACCAACGAAGATTAAAAACAAATTTCAGCCATTTCGGTGTGATAATGAGGCTCAAACCATGAAAATATCGAAAAACGGGAGGTACCGATCAATGGGGGCTATATCAAAACTTGGACCTGCACCAACACATTTCTGGAGAAAGGTTTCGTAGCCTCAACGAAGATTGAATAACAAATTTCAGCCATTTGAATGGGATAATAAGGTTAAAACCTTTCAAATACCGAAAATTGGCAGTACCGTTATATAGGGTTTTATCAAAACGTGAACCGATATAAGACATTTTCAATACAGTAATAGAAACGAATGTACCAAATTATAAAGCTTTATCAACAATAAATATTTTTCACTAGCAGGCCCAGGTCCGCGTTGCTGGCCTGTCGTAATGAGTTTTAATGACAAATTTTATCGACTTTGTGATTGACAATGAAAAACCGAGGAGGATTTTAAATTTATCAACAGATTTTGCCTGTAACTTTTCTTTTCTCTTACGGACTTTGTAGGATTTTTTTCGCCTATTGATGGATTTATTATCGTCCATGTCCCCTGTCTTTATTCTAAAGCGATCCACTTATAAGAGTTAAAAAATTGTTAAATCGAATTCTCCCGCTTATAGAGACTTATATATGTAGTTTAGTTTTTCATGGCTAATGGACCGTTGAACCTCTCAATTTAAGGTAATTTGTAAGTATATTGTTTTTCTTGATAGGGGGAGTAACCACCGTTGTCTCGAAAATTAACTTGCACGCCGATGCACTAATAACTTTAGCAAATATAGCGATTGTAAAAGAATAGACCCCGAAATTCGTATACAAAGATATAGCATTTTGGACCACGGGACATTCCAGAACATTTTCTGAAAATTTGCATGAAATTAGGTCCAGTAGTTTTGGAAAAATGATAACCACTGTTTTCAAGATATAACATATTTAACAAAGTGGGCGTGGTCCGGTATTTTCGCTCCAAGTATGTACCTAGGGTTCACGCAACTCCATTGCCTTCCAAAATTTATGCTGAAACCGATATAATCATATGTAGCCTATCTTCACCGGTGGCCCTGACAGTTTCAAGTAAATCAGTTCAGTAGTATTGGTAGAAAAGATAAAAATTGACATTTGGAAAAACTGACATACTTTGCATAAAAACTTAAGACGGGTTATGGCGAACATTATACAAATCGGTCCAGCCGTTCTCAACTGATGCCATTACTAACGAACGATGTTATATTTATACCCTCAGCATTTATGCTAACGAGGGTATATACACTTTCATACGGGCACAATGTGCCTCATCGAAATAATGGTTTTAGACCCCAAGTATGCTTAGAGGAAATGTGTTTCAGACAATTTGGAGTCGATTTAGCAATGTCCGTCTGTCTGTCTGTCTGGCTGGCTGGATCGCACGATAACTTTCGAACGGATGAACCGATTCGGTCCATAATTTGGCTTTCGTAATATTTTGCCCAAACTTAGTTTAAGTTCGAAGATGGTCCACTCCTTCCGGTACCTCCCCCACAAAAGTTCGAAAATGTTCGGAAAATTTGTGCGCATGATAACTCTTGAAGGGAGTGACCGATGTAATCCATACTTTGCACATCGTGAAATTTCTACTAAACTTAGATCCAAAATGGACTCAATCGGTCCACTCCTTCAGGTACCTCCATCACAAAATTTCGGATAAGTTCAGATTAGAACCTGCTCTCGAATCGCTTTGTTGCAACAACTTGTATTCTTTGCTCCCCATACGACGGAACAAGTTTCATCAGGGGCAAGTCCATACTTCCTGAGAAAATAGCCTGGAAGATGCAAAAAGCCCCTATGACACCGTGTGTAGTGGATGGAGCGCAAGATAACTCTTGAACGGATCTGCCGATTCGATCCAAAATTTGGCCTTCGTAGTATTTTGTCCAAAAATAGTTTGAATTCGAAGATAAGCAATATCGGTCCACTCCTTCAGGTACCTCCCCCACAAAAGTTCAAAAATGTTCGGATAGATTGTGCGCACGATAACTCTTGAATTGAGTCAGCGATGTAATCCATACTTTGCACATCCTAATATATCTTCCAGATATAGATCAGGTTCGAATATGGAATATATTTGTCTACTCCTTCTGGTACCTCTCACACAAAATTTCGGTTAAGTTCACTTTAAGACCAGCTCTCGAATCACTTTGATTTTTGTTGAAGCGATTTGCATTCGCTACCTCCATTGCGACGGAAAAAGTTTTTTCAGGGGCAAATCCATATTTCTTAGGAAAACAGAAGGAGAGCACGATATCTCTCGAACTGTTCAACCGATTTGGTCCAACATTTGGTCTTCGTCATATTATATCCAAACTTAGTTTCATGGGGCAATACCGGTCCACAACTTCCGGTACTTCTCCCCAATATTTAAAAAATGTCACTAAAATTTTAGGGCGATATCACTTGAACGGGACAACCAATTTGGTCCAAAGTGTGTATCTCCTAAAATTTTGTCAAAATTTTGTTTAACTTCTAAAATGGCCATATCGGTCCTCCCAAATGGAACCTCCAAAGGTTCTACATTTGTGTCTTAGTGCAGTTAATTCCTAATCCACACTTTTGTCGGCAAGTTCAAATGTCCTGTCAGTAGGTGAAAGTTTCACTTCACATTGGCTGAGGGTATACATCTGTCGGCAAAACCGACTGAAACTTTTTTACTAGTTTTATTTATAAAGATACAGTATCCGACTAATATTTCGATGACACAATGACAATGTTAATTATGGTGTAGGGTATAAAAATACCGAAAATATGACGGTACAGTAACGTGCTATTGGGCTTATATAAAATACCTATACTGACAATTGTTTTGCAAGAAAGCTATATACCCCGTAAAAAAGACCAAATTAGTCATTTCGAAGATATCTTTATATCGAGGTCAATATTAAAAGGTGGACCGATATAATCGATCTTCAATTCCAAATATCCCAGGAGTTCTTTACGAGGTCTATATTAATTGTTGCGAGTTATATTTTCATTCCAAAAGACAGACAACATATGTATAAATTTCCTTCCCAAAATGTTTTAATAATTTCACCTCAACGAAAAAGTACCTCATCAAAGATCAAAGAATCAATAATTTGATAAAAAATTCAAAGATATATGTATATTTAAACCGAAATCATCAAATTCAATGTATGTCTGCAAGACGAAGTTCGCCGGGTCTACTAGTATTTTAATGAATTACAAATTCAAAACACATTCCAAAAATCAGAACTTTAATTTTATTGAGGCAAAGATGGGAACATTTTTTGTCACTTTGTTCCTTGTGTTTTACAAAATGTTGCATTTGTGTCATAAGTGTGGATATGGAACAACTCGACAAAAATTCTATTTTTTAAAAATTTCTCTATAACATTTATATTCCAACATATATTGCTCTAACTTTAGGCAAAGATGTTCTATATACTATCTATCTAATATATAAAAGGCAATGTGTGTATGTTAGTAGCCAGCAAAATGTTTGTAGCCAAAGAAGTAGTTAAATCATGAGTGCAAGTGATTTCGGACTACATCTTTTTACGTGAAAGAAGTCATGATTTTTACAAGGGCATGGTGCAGTGAGGATACTGTCTAATTTACTTCTTAAGCACACATTTTGCATTAGTTCTTTGTAGTGAATAAATCACAACAACATATGATTCAACTACTTCTTTGGCTACAAACAAAGATGTAGTTCGAAATCATTTTATTATTTTTTGTATACAAATTACTTTTTATGGATGCAAACATATTGCTGTTATTATAATTAACAAGAAACAAATTATGTTCTTTGTCTATTTAAGTTTTTTTTTTTGCAAAATTTTGAAATTTCTAAAATGTGAAAAATTTATGAAATGGATTCAAATCGGACATTGTCAAAATGTGAAGAACGGACTGCATTTTTCATGACTCTGCGTGGACTGCTTCAAAAAAAGCTATTCAATCACTACTTCACAAGGAACAACTTCAAATAAATTTTGCTGGGTATGTTTGTATGTTTGTATGTTCCGAATAGACTCAAAAACGGCTGAATAGATTTTCTTGAAAATTTCAGATAATGTACTGGGAACACCGGTGGTGAAAATAGGCTATATATTTATTTGAATGGTCGTAGCGGAAGTGAAATTTCGCGGTCATCCCAAATTATTGAAAAATGTATTATTTCAGATAATATACCTAATTTTAGTAAGCGTGACTACAAAACCGCTAAAACACTGGCTTCAATATGTGGGAGAACGGGGTCAGCGCCATATTTTGGAATACAGTAAAATCCCGATGACTTGAGATGTCACTATATAGAAATTCCGAAAAATCGATTGGGAAATCTTATGAAATTTTGTTTGTGGAGTTTTTAGGTCTGAGAATAGGTCGTAATCTATTTTTTTATCCCGCTAAGTGTAGTGACCACTGGTCCTCCCCAAAATTTTTTTTAAGAAAACCGCGAAATTCAAGATACGTTTTAATATATTGTTTACAAATTGTTTGCAACGCTATGGTAATTACAGTCTTGACCCTGAATGGTCGTCGCGGAAGTGAAAATCGCGGTCATCCCAAAATTTTCAAAAATGTATTATTTCAATTAATTAGAACTGTCGTAAGCTGTTTTTATACGGCTAGGAGTAGTGACCTTTTTGTTCACAGATTGTTTTCCCTGAATGATCGCGGTCATCATAAAGTTTTCAAAAATGTATTATTTCAATTAATATACAGTATGCCAAGTTCATATTCGTACACCTCTAAAAAATGAATAAAATCGTTATTAATTCCATATTTTATGTGCAAATATGAAATAATTGATGGGAATTACCATAACAAAGAAAGATTTGAGAATGTCAAAACAAATTTTTAATTTGTTCCGTCATTTAGGTATAGATGGCGCCTGTGTGGGTGGCAAATTTCGTATTCGTACACCTATACGCACTATATATTTAGAGTTTTTAAGGATTTTCAAAGCAAAATACCACAGATTTTTGTTATTTTCTTCTTTCGGAATGCCTCTACTATAGAAACATGTACAAATAACGGTAATTTTATTAAAAATTTTGCATGAATAAAAAGTCGGACGAATGTTTGAAATAATTAAGAAAAATGTGCTAGATATGATTAACTATTGCAATTTATTCCCGAATTTTGGACGAAAATAGCTAATAGCAGTCCTTCTGTACAAATATCCGAGGTCTAATATGAAAATAAATGTTGTCAGCGTTTGGAAATTCAAAGAAACGTAATCCGAGCTTAGGTAAAGTAAACACATTTTTGGTTTTTACTTGGTTAAAATCGCACGTTTAGTTTTATATTTGACATTAAATGTATTGATATTTTAGAATACGGTTTCGAACATCATTTCATGTCAAGATATATCGAAAATTACGAGGAATAATAATTTTTTAAGGATGAAAATTTCCCCGAAAATAATGCATTTCTTCAAAATGTTTCCCCACGCTCTTTCCTGGACAATTTACTTCATTCTTTTGACATTTTTGCACTAATTTTGGATCCTTCGTTAAAGAAATATAATTTTCAAGAAATAAGAACCATTATTTTCCCAATTTTGGCAGCCATAACCCTCGTTCATAGTAAGCGTAGAATTTCAGTCGTACGCGGACAGTATGAAAACTTGTACAGTTTCATTTTACATCATAATTTCTCACAGTTTTTGACATAAAATGATTTTCGAAACCGTATTCTAAAACTTCAATACATTTAATGTCAAATATGTAACGAAACTTGCGATTTTCACCAAGTAAAAACCAAAAATGTGTTTACTTTACCTAGGCCCGGATTACGTTTCTTCCCATATCCTAACGCTGACAACATTTATTTTCATTTTAGGCCTCGAATATTCTTACAGAAGGACTGCTATTAGCTATTTTCGTCCAAAATTCGGGAATAAATTGCAATAGTTAATCATATCTAGCACTTTTTTCTTAATTATTTAAAATATTCGTCCGACTTTTTATTCATGCAAATTTCTTAATAAAATTACCGTTATTTGTACATATTTCTATAGCAGAGGCATTCCAAAAGAAGAAAAGAACAAAAATCTGCGGAATTTTGCTTTGAAAATCCTTAAAAACTCTAAATATATAGTGCTTATAGGTGTACGAATACGAACTTTGCCACCCACACAGGCGCCATCTATACCTAAATGACGGAATAAATTAAAAATTTGTTTTGTTATTCTCAAATCTTTCTTCGTTATGGTAATTCCCATCAATTATTTCATATTTGCACATAAAATATGGAATTAATAACGATTTTATTCATTTTTTAGGGGTGTACGAATATGAACTTTGCATACTGTACATAATTTTAGTAAGCGTGACACAAAAATGATATAAACACTAGCTTGAGCAAGTGGCATAGCGCGGTCGTGAGCTATTTTAATACGGCAAAGTGTAGTGACCGGAGGTTCTCCTTCAAATTTTTTTTTTTTTTTTTAAATCTGAAGTCCATGATATTTTTGAACGTATTGTTTACAGATTGTTTGCAATACTACTGTAATTACTGTCTTGACCCTGAATGGTCTTCGCGGAAGTGAAATATCGCGGTCATCACAAAATTTGCAAACATTTATTATTTCAGATAATATACATAATTTTGTAAGCGTGCCTAAAAAACGCTATAAACGCTGAACACTAAACAATAAGTGGGACAGCGCGATCAACTCCACATTTTGGAATACAGTAAAATCCGGATAACTTGAGATGTCACAAGATCGAAATTCCAGAAAGATCCATTGGAAATCAGACAAAGTTATTGATATACAATACAATATCATCATTGGAATCAGAATACCGCGATCGTGTTCGATTTTTGAAAATATCATAATTACGGATAAAATCTCAAAATGTGGGAAGTGAAACTTCATGAGCATTGATTTCAGTCCTTGGAATAGCTAGGTAAAGATACATTGTTTAAATACAGCAAAATCTCGATAATAAAAACTACAATTTATAGAAAAATTTTTTTTATGAATTATATAAATGTTGCCATACATATTCCGAAGGAACATACATTTCGCTGAGGGGTATTTTACCACTATTGCATATAGAGCGCGAAGAAAAAAAGCGTTACGTTCGATCGGCCTGAATGAGGTTAAATCCACCAAAAATAGCGAAATCAGGCGCCACCGTTCTATGGGAGCTATATCAAAACGAGGACGTATACTGAACAGTGGCTATATCTCTGAACTATCGAAAATCGGGAGGTACTGTTTTATGGGAGCTATACCAAAACGTGAACCTATTACTGTTACATACCGAGCGCAAATAAAAAGGCGTGTCTTTCGTTCGATACGAATATTTATGCTCTCCTCTTTAAAATATATTAAAACCAGATTTCAGCCATTTCGGTGTGATAATGATGTTAAATCCTCAAAAATAGCGAAAATCAGCCGGTACCGTTCTATGGGAGCTATATCAAAACGTGGACCTATACCAACAATTGTTTGCAGTAATAATTACGACCCAACCGAGACCAACAATCCAATATATAGCAATGTTAATTGACGTGCACCGACCATTATATGTGGGTCACAAAGTGCTTTAAACTGTCGATTTATGGTGAAGGGTATAATAAAAGAGATTTTATATCTTAAATTTGGGGGATACCATTATATGGAATTTATGTCAAAACATTGATTTATATTTTGAAGTTTCTAGAGCGATGCCTAATTATGGGTGTATCAATACTGGATAGATAACTAAAGTTTACACGGAGAACCCAAACAACGGGCCAGCAACGCGGACCGGGTCAGCTAGTTACTAATAAATCTAGTCAAAAGTATAAATATTTTCTTCAGCTCCCTACAGTTGTGACGCAAACATTAGAATGCGATCATCTCAAAACGGGAAAATGGCGTATGGAACACTTAAGAACTGACGATATGTTAATGAGTTGGGATAGCACCACAAACAGATTTTGAGCAAACTCGTGATACAAAATTAATAAATTTTATATACAACATAATAATTGAGTTTTCTTATTTTTTTTGGTCAGAGCCTGAGGGTATATCTCCGTCAACATACCTGACTGATACTTTCTTACTCGTTAATGGTTTTGAAGTGACTGTAAAATATCCGCAAAAACACATTGCTCTTCTTCATGCATAAAACCATTTAGTTGATTAGAGAAAAGGATTTTAGTCAAAAATCTATATACACACATATATTCGAACACCATTATCCTTTACCCCGATTACATCATCCTCCAACTGTGAGTGAAAGCCAAAGGCTTTCATTTTCTTGCCTGTAAAATAGTGGTTTCACATTATTTACGATTATTTCCAAACATTCCTTGTTTTTTTTCTGACTTGCCTTTCCCATTCACACGAAGAATCACCGTCTTTTAACTAATGTTAGCCACATTAACATGCACTCGGCTCCATTTAACCATAATATTGCTTGCATGTGCACAATTAGTTTTTTTTTTATTCATTTGAATGCACCCTCGACAATTTGTGGGCTCGTCCATTTTGTAGAATCGTAAGACGAAGCATTAAACTAAAGAACAAGGAAACCATAAAGGCAAATGTTAGGGTTTTCATTCCAATTCATTACCATTATCATGATGGCCATGGTCATTCTATGTCGGTTGTTACATTTCAAATTTCAATTGGCATTTAGCTGTGTATCTTCAATGGAATCCACAGCAGACACACATACGGTTTAACAGACAAACAGACAAATACTAAACTGGCAATGCAAGCATGCAGACAAATGTCTGTCGGTGTATGTGTGTTCGTTCAACAACTACATTCCGTTTGTTTACCATAGAAGTCATCCTTGAAAATCATCCTTTTATGAATAGTACAAGCACTCCTGTAGTGGTGGTTAAATTGTTTGGTTGTTTGTTCGTGTTCATAGCTCCTACATACAAATGTACATTGTACATACATTCAACCTATTCACATCAATTGAAATATTAACCACAATATACATAATTGCAGGGGTGCGGTTAGTTGAGTAGCAGTAAAAATAAACTGAAATCCACTCCATTACATTTCGACTAGTTAGAGTCGGTCGATCCGTAGACTCTTTCTTCGTGAAGCTGGCTTTGTTGTATGTATCAGGCCCGGAACTTTGAAGTTTGAAGCCACAATACAAATGAAGAAAAGTACTGTTAATTATGCTTACAACTACAACAACAACAATAACATATACAATGTTAGGGAAATGATTTGCCTGTTACCAATATGAACTGGAAAATCAGTTAGCAAACTCATAATGACTTCTGCTGGTGATCTTTGTTTGAACAGACTCAACACCATATGCATGGTCATGGTTGAAAATGAATTGCACTCAGTAGGTACCTACATATATGAGATGTTTATTTTAAATTATAATTATAGCTTCACATGATAAACATAAAATCTAACAGCAGGTAATGAAATCAAAGCAGATTAAAGCAATATATCGCATCAGGAATACATATATGATGAAACGGACATACATACAGTACGACAACTAAATTTTTGCAAAAGCTAGGGAATTGAAATAATTTGCGATTTTTGTTGATTTGTTTGCTTAAGTCCCATAGTGTGGGTAATTAGGATACTATTTCGTAGAAATATACAGCAGATATTTACGATTGACACAAGCTATACGCGACAGCATTGATTACCTGATATCTTGGGGTTGCAATTAAATCAAAACTTGGACTGTACTGAAAATTTTCTGCCAGAATAGTTTACAGCTCCTACGTAGACGAAATACCAAATTTCAGTTATTTCGGTTGGATAATGCGGCGATACCGTTTTATGTGATAGATGCCGTTTTATGGGGGCTATATCAAACCGTTGACATGTACTTAAGGGAAACTTCGTAGCCCCAACAAAGACAAAATGCCAAATTTCCGCCATTTCAGTGGGATAATGAGATAAAAACTTAAAAAAAAAGCAAGTAAAAAAGTATCAGTCGAATTTGCCGACAGAGATGTACGCTCAGTCTATGTGAATTGAAACTTTCATCTACGGACAGATCGAATGTATTTAGGGTCTTCTCAGAATTTTGTGGTCCTTTGTGGACATGTGAACTTGCCGACAAAAAAGTGGATTACGTTTAAAGTTCAAAAGTGTTGCGGAGGAGGAACTTAAAGGAATGGACGGATAGTCCATTATGGAAATTAATCTTATTTTTGGGAGCCACATTTTTATACCCTCAACCTTTAGGCTAGAAATCACCGACGTAGCCAGGGGGGGGGCCCGGGGGGCCCGGGCCCCCCCCCGAAATGAATTTAGTTCTCATATGATATTAGCTTATTTTTTAATTTTTGAGTAAAATTTTAAACTCTTTTAAATTGTTCAAGAAATATGTAAAGTAGTTGGAAGCATTACAGAGAATTATTTAACTACATTGGTATACTCATTGTCCAACATATTTGAAAATATAAAAATAATGAACAAGTTAGGCTTTTTGAGAAATTGTATGCATAGTTCTTGTTAAGTTTAAAGGTGTTGTTTAAGCGTTTAATCGGAATTTAAGGCTGACTGTAAGTGTTACTGAGTTCAGAACAATACGTTTATTTGTATTTATTGAACGTTTGTAACATATTAGGTCCAATACTTTGGCTTATAAACAACATCCAGGAAAAAACATTTTTGCGATATTTTGTTTTTGAAATTTTTTATAAGAGCAATTCAACAATAAAATCTAAAACCGTTGCTTAATCTTTGTGGTTTTAAGTGTTTATATATTTTCTCAAACACGTTTTTATAATGAACTATTTTGAAATTCATAACAATTACAAATTCTTTATTATGTTTGAAATTTGCAATAAAAACAATGTATATCAACCATTTTTTATGATATAATTTCTGTTCCACCGCAGTGTCGTAAATGTCTATTGGACAAAAGGATTTTTCTATAATATTTTTATGTTTTGTTCGACCTTTAAAATTTTAATAAAATCGAGATTATTGAGTTTGAGGTCAATGTTTATATTTTACTAGCTGAACCCGGTGCGCTTCGCTACACCGAATAAGGTATAATATATTTTGACAAATTTATTTGTAGGCCAATTTTCGTCACTCTTTGCAACTTTCATTAAAATCGGGTATATAAAGCGTGTTTAGTGCATCAAATACATGAAATCGGACGAAAATATATATGGGAGCCATATCCAAATCTGAACCGATTTCAATATAATTTGAAAAATGTATTATTAGACCCAATTCCGTCACACATCAAAAATTTCATTGAAATTGGACATGCATAGCGTGTTTAATGCATAAAATACATGAAATCGGTCGAAAATATATATAGAGGCGCTATATCCAAATCTGAACCGATTTCAATATGATTTGGCAAATTTATTTTTAGACCAAATTCCTGCACACATCCAAAATTTGGAGACATTATCTGTTACCAATCTATAGATATTTGCATAAAAAGTCTAAATTTTTTGGTGGTACCTCCGATTCTGATGCTATATCTCGGGATCAACGCGGAATTTCAGAACTTTTTATAGCCTATGTTACCTTCAGGCCATGTAGTGATATACTCTGAAAATTACAGGAAGATCGGTTCAGCGGTTTTTGAGTCCATAAACTTCAAACAAACATTAATTATATTACATATTATTTCCAATATTTCAAAACTACAATGAATTTCATCTTCAGTGATGTTTCTGTCGATTACACTTTGAATAAAACCAGAAGAAAACGTCATAAAAACATACAGCAATTGTATTTTGAGAAGTACTTTCAATGGATGCACATTTCTAGAAATGTTAATTTTTCCTCCTTCGGTAAAGGACCTTGTGACGACAAACGAAATCTAAAAACCTGCTCGGAAACAGGTTCTTCTTCGTCAAAATCTCAACAAGTTCCACTCGATTTTGGGGACAGGAATATAGCCTGTGTGAATTGAAACTTTTATCTATAAACAGATCGAATAGCGGCTACACAGCCTAAATCCTTAAACCCAAAAATTATGCATTACGAGATTTTCAGAAATTTGTAGCCATTTTCGGACGTATGAACTTGCAAACAAAATATGGATTTGTATCATTGATCACAAGTGTTGCGGAGGAGATATGGAGATATGGACAGGACCGACATAGTTCATTTTGGGAGAAGATCTCATTTTAGGAGTCATTCCTTTCAAAAGATATTGCGCCCACCAGTCATATCAGTTCGCCACAGTATAATTTTCACCTTTTGACTCTTATGTCAGGAAATATGGACTTGTCCACGAAAAACATAATACCGCTATAAACACCAGGAATACTTTCAGTAAAAATTTCTAAAGATCCTCAAATAGACCTTAAACTGCACTTAAACAACTATTTTGAAGGTTTGTGATGGAGGTACCCCAGAATGGCCCATTTTTGTTTGGAAAAAAATATTACTAAATCCAAAGTTTGGACCAAATCGGTTTCTCCGTTCAAGAAAATCGCGCATACCACATTAGCTAGAATTCTTGAAATTTGGGGGGAAAATACCAGAAGAAGTAGACCGAAAAGCACCATCTTCGAATTTTGTATATATAAGGCTGGCTGAAATATTGCGATAAACAAAATTTGGACCAACGCAGTATCCGGTTCGAAAGTTGTCGTGCGCACTAGCCACTACACGTGATTGCCTTAGGTGTTGTTTACAGCTTTCGGGCCATTTTCTCTGGAAGTATAGACTTGCATCTGAAAAACTTGTACGGTAGTAATAGGAACCCCGAGAACACTTGTTGCAAAAAAGCAAAGCGTTTCCAGAGAGTTTTTTATTTATTGATTTATTTATTTCATATTTTTACTTATAACTAAATTATTAGCATAAAGGAAGTGAAGCCATGACCATTGAGGTCTTAAGCTTACACAGCTTATTCAGAGAGGTCTTAAACTGCACTTCCCTGAAAATTTTTGAAATAATCTGCGGAAGTTTGCCGAAAGAGTGGATCGATATGGCCCATCTTCGAAGTTGGTCAAAATATCACGGAGGCCAAATTTTGGACCGAATCGGTTGATATGTTTGAGAATTATCGTGCTCTCCTGGCGGCTACACAGCCGAACGGACATAGCTAAGTCGGCTCCAAGTTTTCTGAAACAGATTTCTTCCAAACAGACTTTGGCCCTAAAGCCATTATTAATTGTGTTTCTAGATTTTTGCTAAAAGAATGTATACATGTGTAGACCTTGGATTGGGCGACATAATTTCATTTTAAAAGAAGTTAAGACTGGATTCCAGAGTTTCCCTTGTTCCTGATAAATGTATGAGAACATCCAGAATTTCTATAAGTGAAGTCCGACGATTAGACGCCAAAATTATTCTATTGACAGATGCACGATTTGGCGACAGAATTTGTCATTTACATAACCGCGATTATGTGCTAGAATTTCTTGATGGATAGACTAACTATTGCTCAGCATTAGTTCTCGGTCTTCAGAAAATCTTTGTGATAGGTAGACATCGGACTTTTGCATATTTTTGAAAATTATAATGTTAAGATATTTGAAAATTAAATGTTATGATATTTCTAAGGTTTTCGATTGTATTCGTTTTTTTTTGGTCTTACCGCAGTGATATTACTGAATTTCATAACATTCACTGTAGTTGTGAATTATTTGATAAATGATACGCCCAAAAATATATGGGATTATAAATATATTCATTGTTTTGACCATATATTAACTGTGACATGTTGTCAAAAAAGGTTTAAAAACAAGATAAAATTGGCCAAGAAGTCTTACGCGATTTGAATTGAAAAATAGTAATGAAAATTATTTAATCAGTAGAAGAAGTTTAAAATAAGGTTTGCATCTTTGCTAAATAAGACATTTTCGCTAACATGAACTTTCAAAATTTTGGTCAGGTGGGCCCCCCCCGAAATGAAATCCTGGCTACGTCCCTGCTAGAAATGGTATATACACTTTGATACGAAAAACGTCTGGCTGGCTGGTGCGCACGATAACTCTCGCACAGATAAACCGATTCGAACCAAATTTTGGGATCGTAATATTTTGTCCAAACTTAGTTTAAGTTCGAAGATGGGCCATGTCGGTCCATTCCTTCTGGTACCTGCCCCACAAAAGTTCAAAATGTTACTGTAAAATGGTAACTCTCGAAGCGAGCAATCGATTTGATCAAAACTTTGCACATCGTATTATTCCTTCCAGATATAGATCGGGTTCGATTATGAACCATAGCGGTCCACTCCTTCAGGTACCTCCCACACAAAATTCGGTTAGGTTAAGACCTCCTCTCGGATGGTTTTGCAATTTTTTTAGTACGTTGTCCTTGCGGCTCCCTTTACGACGCACAATGGTCTCAAATCCAAACTTTCTGGCCAAAACTATTTCAACGTCCATTTTGTATTGAAATTAATTATTATTTATAATGAATGTGTACAAACAGCAATTCTTACGTTTTATCGACCAAAAAAAAGAAAAATCCACTTTATTTTAACTGTGGCAAATTTGAGCAAGATTTGACTTCCGAATTTATTTGTACAGACCCCCTGCTAGCTTCCAAATTCGATTTGGAGGTGGACATATTTGGACATTTTTTTAAAAGTTTAAATATATATAAAAAATATCTGTAAAAAATAATTTTCAATATATATAAAAACATTGATTTTAATACGCTTATTTTACAAATTTCTTCGTTCTTTTTGTAAATATCATGAAAGTACTCACTAACAGCTTCCCGATTCATAATAATTTTGGTCTCACTTCTGTATATTTATGCAGCGACACAATACAACAAAAATTTTATATTTTACAGCATAAATTCTGTTTTATTTTTACATAAAAAAGTGTCAACTTTGGTACTGCGCCAATCAACGGAAACTAACGGTATTTACAAAAACGGATTTTTTTCGGTTGACTTGATGTGTTTTTTATTATTCTGCGCAAAAATCAATTAAAATTTTGAAACTTCAAAAAAAAACTTTTGGCCAAAAAATTCCTGCTTGACGGTAGTGCGACGGTACAATTTTTTTCTTGTGGAAGTCCATACTTCCTGAGATATTGGCCTAAAAGCTCCAAGAAACCCTGACGGCACCAACCAAAATGGCAAATCCGCAAGATAATTCTCGCAGGGAGTTTCTGATTGGTGCAGCCTTTGCACATCGTATTATTTCATGCAGTCATGTATCAGGTTGCAATATGGATTGTATCGGTCCCCTCCTTCGAGTACCTCCCACACAAAATTCGGATAAAGTGACGTTTAAGAGCTCCTCACGGATCGTTTTTAAATTCTTGCAGTAAGTATTTTTTGCGGCTCCCTTTACGACGGTACAATTTTTTGCCGGATTAAGTCAATACTTCCTAAGATATTGGCCTAAAAGCTCCAAGAAACCCTGACGGCACCAACCAAAATGGCAAATCCGCAAGATAATTCTCGCAGGGAGTTTCTGATTGATGCAGGCTTTGCACATCCAGTCATGTATGGGATTGAAATATAGACTATATCAGCCCACTCCTTCTGGTCCCTCCCACACAAAATTCGGATAAAGTGTAGTTTAGGAGCACCTCTCGCATCGTTTTGATTCTTTTCAGTAGGTTGTTGGAGCGGCCTCATTTACAAAGGTACATTTTGTTCCGGAGTAAGTCAATACTTCCCAAGATAATGGCCCACAAGCTCCAAAACCCTGCAGGATATTGTGCAAGATAACTCTAAAACTTTTTCAAAAAATTCTTTCAACCTTATTTTAACGATATTTAATATTTCGAATCCTTTGTGAGGAAGTTTGGTTACCAAAAATGTTTGTTATATGTCAATGATTTGGTATAGCCCCACATTTCGGTACATACAGATTTTAAAGCAAACTCGTGATACAAAATCAATATATTTTATATACGGCATAATTATTGCGTTTGGTTTTGTTTTTTTTTTCTTGGTCAGTGGCTGAGGGTATTTCTCCATCAGCACAGATGACTGATACTTTCTTACTTGTTTCGATAGATATCGCGCCCATTACTGCTCATTTCAGTGGGTTATCGTATAATATTTTAACGGACCAGTATGCCAGGAAGCATGGACTTGTCCACGGAAAACATAATATCGCAGTAAACAGAACCACAACGTACAGCATCGGTATATATTTCCAAGAATCTTCGAACAGACCCTGCACTAAATTTGGGCAAAATATTAGGAAATCCAAAGTTTGGACCAAATATGACGAAGGCCAAAATTTTTACCAAATTGGTTGAGAAGTTCGAGAGTTATCCTGCCCTCCAGCCACTATATATTGTGTCGCAGGTGTTTTTCTACACCTTTCGGGCTGTTTTCTTAAGAAGTATAGACTTGCTCCTGAAAAAAAACTTTTGCCGTCGTAATTGAAGCAGCGAATGAAAGTTGTTTCAACAAAAATCGAAGTGTGGGAGGTACTCGAATTAGTGGACAAATTTAGTCTATATTCGAACCTCATCTAAACCTGGTAGATATAGTAGGATGTGTAAAGTATGGTCACTCCCTTCAAGAGTTATCGTGATCACACTTTTTCCGAACATTTTTGAGCTTTTGTGGGGGAGGTACCTGAAGGAGTGGACCGATATGGCTTATATAAACTAAGTTTGGACAAAATATTACGAATGCCACATTTTAGACCGTATCGACAGATCCGTTCGAGAGTTATTTTGCGCTCCAACCACTACACCTGGTGGCATGGGGGGTTTTTGTACCTTTCAGGCTATTTTCTCAGGAAGTATGGACTTGCCCCCGATGAAACTTGTAGCGTCGTATGGGGGCAGTGAGTACAAGTTGCTACAACAAAAATCAAATCGATTCGAGAGCATGTCCTAATCTTAACTTTTCCGAACTTTAGTGTGGTAGGTACCTGAAGGAGTGGACCGATTAAGTCCATACTGGAACCTCATCTAAGTCTGGTAGAAATTTCACGATGTGCAAAGTATGGACCAAATTGGTTACTCTCTTCAAGAGTTATCGTGCGCACAAATTTTCCGAACATTTTCGAAGTTTTGTGGGGGAGGTGCCCGAAGAAGTGGACCGATATGGCCCAAAAACAAAACTTTACAGGAGAATCAAAAAATGGAAAAATATTTTATAGAATATCAACCTTATGAAGGGGAGTTTTGGGGTATTATCAATCATGTACGAGTGGAAGAAAGTAATGAACCCAAACCCGCAAAAAAAACTTGGTTTGGGGATCCGCCATTACAACAAAATCTGCCATTTCTAGAATAGGAAATGCCATTTCTAGAATAGGATAGTTATTTTTGAACGTAGAAGCTTGAAATTTTGATGGATCATGTATTTTAGCTTTATGTATCGCATTCCATCAAAAAACGAATTCGATTTTCATGTGGGTTACGTCTTTGGTGGTATTTATGGTGACGATATATATGTTTGCAACAGTCACTAACATAAGGTATGTTTGGGTTCTGCAAACAAATATATTTGGGTGCAAAAAAATATTTCTTGAAGGAACTGAAGAACATATGCTCGCAAAAGGAACAAAAAAAAAATCATACCATTAACGAGAGTATATACACTTTCATACGGGCCTCATCGAAATAATGATTTTAGACCCCAAGTATGTTTGGACGAAAACCGTTTCAGACAATTTGAAGTTGATTTTCTGGTCTGGTCTGTCTGGCTGGCTGAGCGCACGATAACTCTCGAACGGACCAACCGATTCGGTTCAGAATTTGGCTTTGGGCATATTTTATCCAAACTTAGTTTAAGTTCGAAGATGGGTTATATCGGTCCACTCCTTCCGGTACCTCCCCCACAAAAGTTCGAAAATGTTCAGAAAGTTTGTGTGCCCGACAACTCTTGAAGGGAGTAACCGATTTGGCCCATATTTTGCACATCGTGAAATTTCAACCCGACTGAGATGAGGTTGCAATATGGACTCAATCGGTCCACATCTTCGGGTACCGCCCACACAAAAGTTCGGGAAAGTTCAGGTTAGGACCTCCCAGCAAACTGTTCGATGCCAAAGATGCCTTCAATCATGGGTGCAAGTGATCTGGCATGTCATCTTTTTGGCATCTTCATCGATGAATTTTATATGAGCGTGGACCACAAAAGATGCTATTCATTTTTGGATCCAAAGCATGTCATTTACACCAATGCTTTGACATGTCACGTTCATCAATGCTTCGGCATGTTATTTCTTCCAATGCTTTGGCATGCCATTTTCACCAACCCTTTGTAATGACATTATCATTACGGCGAGAGTTTTAACAAGCTTGGTTGTGATTTCGAGTCTCCGACAATATCAAGCCTATTGTAAATAATTAATCTTATATATTTAAAAAAAATGTGTATAAATAAAATCACAAAATGGATCCTTATTGGATCGATGGAATGCGTTCAAGTGCTAATGAAAAGATCGGATCTTTCACGACTTCCTTCGCATGGGTTCAAATGCGGATGAAAAGATCGGATCTTTTACGACTTCCTTTGCTAATGCAAAGATTAGATCTTTCACGACTTACTTTGTACCAATGCAAAAGATGCCATGAAATCACGTCATCGCATAGAACCACTTTATTGAAATTTTGCTAGGATTCCATAAAACAGTTTTTCATTTTATAACGTTTTTGCTTCTCCTTAAGATTATTATTTTGTTAGTTACGGCTTTTGGCATTTATGGTGACGGTATGGGAGATATATCCAAATCTGAACCGATACAACATGGCTAAAGTTATTTCTATTCCGACTTCCGTAATTATTGCCAAATTTCATTAAAATGGGCCAGAATTTTCGTGTTTTGCCCATCAATTACATGAAATCGGGCGAGCATATATATGGAGCTATAAGCAAATCTGAAGCGATTTTGATATGACTTGGCAAATATTTTTCTAGGCTTAAATTCGTCACACATTTTAAATTACATTAAAATTAGATATATATAGCCAGATTGGCGCACCAAATACCTAAAATCGGGCGAAAATATATATGGGAGCTATATCGAAATCTGAACCGATTTCAATATGATTTGGTAATCTTTTTTCTAGACCTAATTCCGTCTGATATTTCAAACTTCATCAAAATTGGACATATATAGCGTGATTGATGCACGAAATACCTAAAATCGGTCAAAAATATATGTATATGGGAGCAATATCTAAATCTGAACCAATTTCAATATAACTTGGCAAACTTATTTCTATGCAGAATTCTATCACATTTTTCAAAATTGGACAGAATTTGTGTGTTTTGTCTAGTAATTTTCTTGAAATCTGGCGAACATATATATGGTACCTACATCTATATATGGACCGATATTTTCAAATTTGACAGATTAGTTTCTAGGCCAATTATAAAGATATACACGGATTTTTGAAGGTCTACCTTGCCCCTGTGATTTGTTGCTTCAAACCCCTGGCTTTGGCCCCAGAGTGCAATGTAGGAAATCGAATCGACGTTTCCTCGATCGTACGTCAAACAATCGATGAGTACCTTCCATAATGGATATAGTTTGGGAGGGAGTTTATCTGATACTAGCCATGTAATCCGCTATGTGCCAGTAAGTGTTGGCAGTTAAGGGGACGCATTGTTTTCGTATTACTACACAATTTTCAACATCGACGTACATATATACATATATGTACATATGTGATGAATTGAAAATATGTGCAATGTGGGCCTCGCTTTCGGACTTGATATCACATAATGAATTCTCTATTTCCCAATGGCAATGGACGGACATTGAAATATCTTCTTTATTCCACGACCACAATTTCATTTAATATCATGTACATTTGGTACGTTTCTCAATCATAACAAGTCATTTATTACAATTTATTTTGAAAATTAACTTAACATAAATATTTATTTATCAACTTTTATGCTCTTTCAAAGGGACTGTCAGACAAAAAAAAAAAAAAAATAAACTACAGAACACAGAAATACGTACACAACTTGAACCTAACACAACTAAAACTTTCACAAAAACAATATTTATTAAAATCAAAAACAAAAACTTTTTTAAAGCAGTTACTATAACTTTGTCCTTGTACTTGGAACGAAGGGATGTAAAAATGTATGTGTACCAGAAACATGATAAAGATATGAAAGGAGAGCAAAAAAATCCACAATTTATAACAACAACTAAACGATGTTAACACTTTTCCACTTGACCAAAGTTTGGGCAGAGTAACAAATATGGTTGACCAGCAATAAAATCATAATAAAACTAATTTTTACTTTTGTGAAATAGTAATACAAAATAATTAATTTAAAGAGGTTAATATTTTGGGAGCAAATTAAGTATTATTATAAAAATATTAGATGTTCAAGTATTGTTTAATGAAAAATATAAAATAAAATATTTCAAAACTTAAAATGATTACATTTCATCAAAATCAATTGTTTTCTAAAATCTCCTAAACAATGCATCAAAGTATTGAAACATATTTCAGAGCTTAAGTACTATATAAAGTAACATTTCTTTTGTTCCTCTCAATGTGATAAAAAATAAATTTTACAAACAATTTAACAAATTGTTTTTAAATTGTACCCTACAGATTTAATGCAAGCGGCAACAACAGCAACAGTATCTTCATCCTCGTTAGCAACTGAGTAGGGATAACTGCCATGGCAATGGTGGCATTGCCAGCAGCAAAAGCCGCTGCAAACACAACAAACTTTGAACAACAGATAGATTCACTTCGTAAAATATAAAAAAACTACATTAAACTATGTATCTACACCCTACCCCCTTTACCCACTTTGTTATAAGTACATATTATATATGTATGTAGTTTATAGCAAAAAAAAATCTATAAAATATTAAAACCATTAAATAGAGAATCTCGTTTCTCATCTGTTATAGATTTTTCAAAAGCAGTTTTATAATCAGGAAATAAAGTTTGTTTACAACTACACACAAATATACATACATAACCTTATACCTCCGCAGTACACAAAATGTATAACGAAACAGATATGAATAGCCATAATAAATCTAACATTGGAAAATAAATTCAAATTGCATTGAATGGAGTGAAAGAGAAAAATAATGAACTATTTGAAAGTCAAGGGGGAACAGAAATTTTAAACAGAGCGATTTAATGTTCAGTAATTTTAAAGTGTATTGATTTTTCCCCATGGAAATAATTTTATCATTTTGATGAACTTCTAAATTTTTTATTAAAGTAATGAACAATTACAGCTTGCACTTATTGGCGATATTGACTATAATTATTTAAATAACAATATGGTCATGACCTACAAACATATCTTTTTATACTCTCCACAATAATACGAAGGGTATAATTATATTTGTCAGTCCGTTTGTAACACATCGGAATATTCGTCGGAGACCCTATAAAATACATCTTATAAAGGGTGTTTTTTTAAGGCCGATAGAACTTGAAATTGTAAAAAATAACACAAAAAATTAAATTGTAATCAAATTTTTTTTTTTATTCGAAAGATCAATACGTGACATTAACATTTGAAAATGATTTCGGGCATATGGGCACCGCGGCTGTTCTTGACGAAGTGCATTCTGGACGTCCAATTTTTGGCCACTTTTTCGAGCACTGCTGGCCGTATGTCACGAATAACACGAACAATGCTGGCCTCCAAGGCATCAATTGTTGCTGGTTTATCAGCATAAACCAGTGACTTCACGTAGCCCCACAGGAAATAATCGAGAGGTGTCAAATCGCACGACCTTGGAGGCCAATTGAAAGGTCCACTTCTCGAAATCAACTTATCGCCAAATTTTGATTTCAATAAGTCGATGATTGCGTTCGCCGTATGGCACATAGCGCCATCCTGTTGACACCACATCTCCTCCGGATCAATGTCATCCATATTTTCAAACAAAAAATCATTGATCATAGTGCGGTAACGATCTCCATTGACCGTGACACGAGCTCCGGCCTCATTTTTGAAGAAATAAAGTCCGATGATGCCACCAGCGTTAAAACCGCACCATACGGTGCATTTTTCTGGATGTAATGGAGTCTGTAGGGTCTCTTGTGGTGTTATTGGTGTTATACGAAGTCGTCTATAAGTTGCGCGAATCGACGACTGATTTTCAAAGTAAATTTGGATAATTTCGTAGCGTTGTTCAAGCGTGATTCTATTCATGATGATTTGTCAGAGTATACTGAAACAAATAAAAAAAAGTTTCATCAAAATTTAATTTTTTGTGTTACTTTTTACAATTTAAAGTTCTATCTAGCTTAAAAAAACACCCTGTACATATAAAAGAGCTTAGTGAGTGAGTGACTGACTGGCATATCATCGCCCAGACGAAAGCGCTGAAGCTAGAAAGCTGAAATTTTGACTGTGGATTGCTGTCGGTGCGTAGGGGTGAGATAAGGTTGGGTTTTTGGAAATTCGTCCTAGATGGGTACGAAAAGAACTAAAAGGTACTAAATATGGTACCCTTTGTATTAGGCAAACGGGAAGAGCTAGAATTCTGAAATTTGGAATGAGGGTGAATGATGGAGAGTTAGTATGATGCACCAAAGGATTTTTGGAAAAATGGATAGAGGCGGAATCCTGAAATTTGGAATAATGATTACTGTTGCAGTATAGGATTGAAGTAGTTTTGGAAATTCGTATTTAATTGTACGAAAAGTACTAAACGGTACTAAATTTGGTCCAATCTGTATTTGGGTGAACGGATAAAGCTGCAAACCTAAAGTTTGGAATTAGGATTACTGTTGAAGTGTAGGATTTAGTTATGGAGACAGCTTTGGAAATATGTACTTATGTGTACGAGAAGTATTAAATGGTACTAAATTTCGTACAATTTGGTTTTTGGTGAACGGATAGAGCTGGGAACCTAGAATTTGTAATAATAATTAGTGTTGGTGTATAGGTTTGAGGTAGTTTTGGAAATTCGTACTTATGAGTACGAAAAGTACTTAACGGTACTAAATTTGTTACAATTTGGATTTGTGTGTACGGATAGAGCTGGAAAACTGAAATTTGGATTAATGATTTCTGTTGAAGTATTGGATTGAGATGTCTAGGTATTTTTGGAAATTCGTACTTTCAAGGTAATAAATTTGGTACTACTTGGATTTGATTGAACGGATAGAGATGGAATCCTAAAATTAGGAGTATAGGATTGAGGTAGTTTTGGAAATTCGTACTTATTTCGTACTTACTGTGTACGAAAAGTACTAAATGGTACTAATTTGGTTTTGGTTTAACCGATAGATTTGGGATCCTGAAATTTAGAATTACGATTACTGAAGGAGTGTAGGATTGACATAGTTTTTGAATCTTTTACTTAGGTGTACGAAAATGCTAAATTTGGTACAATTTGGATTTGGGTGAAGGGATAGGGCTGGAAATTTGGAATTAAGATTAGGGTTGGAGTGTAGGATTGGGATATTGAGGTTTGATTGGAAATTCTTACTCAAAAGGTACTTAATATGGTACTATTTGGATTTGATTGAACGGATAGGGATAGAATACTGAAATTTGGAAATACGACTACTATTGGTGTATATGATTGAGGTAGTTTTGGAAATTCGTACTTATTGTGTACTAAAAGTACTAAGTGGTACTAATTTCGTTTTGGGTAAACGATAGAGCTGGGATCCTGAAATTTAGAATTAATAATACTGTTAAAGTTTAGGATTGAGCGATGGAGACGGCTTTGGAAAATCGGACTTATGTGTACGGATAGAGCTGAAAACCTGAAATTTGGAATTAAGATTACTGTTGAAGTGTAGGATTGAGATATGGAGGTGGTTTGGTAAATTCGTTCTTATGTGTACTATAACTATTAATGGTAATAAATTTGGATTTTGGTGAATGAGTAGAGCCTGAATCGTGAAATTTGGAATTATGATTACTGTTGCGTTGAGGATTAAGACAGATTTCGGAAATTCGTACTTATGTGTGCAAATAGTACTAAATGGTACTAAATTTGGTACAATTTGGATATGGAACACATGGAGCTAAAATCCTGAAATATAGAATTAAGATTACTGTCAGAATGGAATATTATTAAATGGTACCAAATTTGCTATATGAATCAGGGTTTCGGAGTCGGAGTCTACGAGTCGGAGTCGAGCAATTTTCTGGAGTCGGAGTCTGAGTCGAAAAAAATAACTCGACTCTGACTCCGGGCAACTTTTTTTCCTACATACTCGGTATATTTTAGTCTTATGTGACAAATATGCGAACAAATAATTTTGTTGGCCCGTTTATTCATATTATAAGAATACTATGAAAACATGTAGGCAAAAACTATATTAGAGGATGAGGCAGAATATGTTCACTATCATTTGAGCTTTACCATAGTCATATTCTATGTCCTTTTTGCCATGTCAGTATGTCTGTTGAATTCAGTACAGAGTTTACAGTTATACATTTTAAATTCGTAACGGAATTCTAATCACACTGAATTGTTTTTAATTCCACATATTGTTTCTTATATAGGTCAACGTTTTTATAGCCCCTAAGTTGGCAATGTTCAAAGCTTAAAGTACAAAATATAAGTTTGGTATTGGGCTAAGGAATGGAAGTGGAATTCTGATTTATTATTTATTTGTTAGGTTCACTGTTAGAGGTAGTACAAAAAGTGTACTAGAAGTATTAAATAATACTAAGTATTGAAGCACTGGTATTGTGTGAACCGATAAATGAGTTTTGTTATGTGGATCACTGTTGAGATTGGATCAGAATGTTAATGAAAATTCGGCTTATTTTCTCAAACGCAGAAATATGCATTTTAAAGAAAATTGGTTGATAAATGTGGGTATAACAGTTATATTTCAAGTGAATAATACATACAGTAACAACAGGTTTTTATAAAAAATTCACTCATCTTAAAATACAAAAATCCACTTTATTTTAACTATGGCAAATTTGAGCAAGAATTTACTTCTCAATTTATTAGTATACATCCCCTGCTAGCTTCCAAAATCGATTTGACGGTGGACATATTTGGACTTTTTTTTATAAAGTTTAAATATATATAAAAAATATGTAATAAAATAATGTTCAATATACATACAAACATTGATTTTACTACGCTAAAATAAAACTTTTCTTCTTTATTTTTTAAAATATTATGAAAGTACTCACCATCAGCTTCCCGATTCATAATAAATCTGGTCTCAATTCTGCATATGTATGCAACGACACAACACAACAAAAAGAGTATATTTTACAATACAAAATCTTTTTTATTTTTATACAAAAAAGTGCCAACATTGACACTGCTCTTATTAACGGCAGCTAACGGTATTTACAAAAACTAATTATTTTCGGTTGATTTTTATTATTCTATTATTTTTATTATTCTGTACAAAAAAGATTAAAATTTTTAAACTTAGAAATTATAGTTTTGGCAAAAAATTTTCTGATTGAAACCATTCCCAGCAAAATAAATTAGAAGTAGTGCAATGTGGACTAGTTCTTTCACGGCATGTTTTGATGCAGTTCAAACGGAGTCGTAGTCCATTCCTCACATTTTAACCGCATTTGGATGCAATCCAAAGAATCATATCCACTTGTCACATTTTAACAACATCCGGATGCAGTTCAACGGAGTCGTGAAAAAGGCACTGCAATTCCTCACAGTTTAACAGCATCCGGATGCAGTTCAACGGAGTCGTGAAAAAGGCACTCCAATTCCTCACAATTTAACAGCATCCGGATGCAGTCCAAACGGAGTCGTGAAAAAGGCACTCCGTTCGCTACATTTTATTAGCAGTTGTTAGAGATCCCTACAAGTACATTGGAAGCAGTGCAATGTGGACTAGTTCTTTCACGGCATGTTTTGATGCAGTTCAAACGGAGTCGTGAAAAAGGCACTCCATTCCTTACATTTTAACTGCATTTGGATGCAATCCAAAGAATCACATTCACTTGTCACATTTTAACAACATCCGGATGCAGTTCAACGGACTCGTGAAAAAGGCACTCCGTTCGCTACATTTTATTAGCAGTTGTTAGCGATCCCTACATGTACATAAATCATTTTATACATCTCTACAGACTTAGCCATTTGTTAACCGATTTAAAAAAAATAATAACTTGTTCGAAAGATATTATTCACCCCTTTTAAAGGAAGAAGGATCAATAGAAATCCGTTGTGAAAAAAAGAAGATATGTCCGTTTAAATTTGAAAATGTAAGAAACCCAGATTTTCACTACTTTTACCGTTATAAAAAAATAAAACGAAGTGACCCCAACGAACTAAAGGCATTGTCGTTGTCCATGGATCCCAACACGATAGAATTTTGCATCAGAACGCTTGAATAATTTTCTGGTCAACTTTTGTAGCACAGTGCCATTTATCGACATTTTTTCGAAAAGTTTGCACCTTCTCAAGTCCAAAACTGCCTGAAGGAGCGTCCCAATGCTTTCGCGATGTATTAGAGAGTTCTTAACTACTGTCTTGGCTACAATTTTTGTATTTGTGTTGGATCGAAAATCTCAATGGTTTGGCTGTTATATGCCAAAATATCCAAAAAACGTTAATAAAAAACTTAAAGTCAAAATCGGGAGGCTCGATTTTCACGGTAGATATATGGTCCAGTGGACTTTTTTGCTCAGTTCAATCCCAGGAATCAGAAACGCGAAGGGCTCATTAAGGTTTTCAAATCGCCCCGTCCTAGTGTTAACATTTCCAAAAATGTGTTAATATAAAATAAAAAAAATATTTAAATTGCGAAATTTTTTTTCGGTAAGAAAATTTCCCAATGGAGTGCTGTTGGAGTACATATCGAAATCTTAACTGGTGATGGGAAGACAATATCAAACCCATTTAGCAGATGAAGCAAGAACAGTTCAGCTTAGATTAAATGGAAAGCGGAGAAACACCCGCATGGTTGAATTCAATGTATAATTTTCATAATTTGTGTTAATGAAATACAGTTCTTAATATTTTTGTTTTACACAAATAATAAATGCATTTTATTTGTTTCGGATATTTTGTAAAGTATCAAAACACGTGCTTTGGACTGCATCCCATTCTACCCCCAAAGGTTAGTTAAAATGCAATGTCAAGGGTCAGTTAAAATGCAGTGCCAGAGGGTTAGTTAAAATGCAGTGCCAAAAAATGAGTTAAAATGCAGTGCAATGGTGTGCCTCTTTCAGTAGTCACGCTCTTGTAAAAATCATGAGTGAAAATGCATAATTTGATGCACTTCCAGATCATTTGTACATATGATTTAACTGCCTCTTTGGAGGCAAACTTTTTGCTGGGCTGTGCATAGGCTCAAAAATGTGGATAAGACCTTCAAAACACCCGTACCGTTCTAATTGAAATTTAAAATGTGGGTCACTGTTGATTTTAAGTGTGCGAAAAGATATTTTTTTGGATATCCGAACTAAAGGTATACGAACAGTACTTAAATTAAATATCAATTAAAATAGGTATTAGTACATCAAAATTTTCAGCGTCCACCATTTTCATATTAAATATTGTTTAGTTGTATAGTATTCCCTTTCCGCATGCGAAGTAGCGGGCATTTTGATAGTATAATATAAAACACTGTAATATTGAGATTTGTGAGTGAAATCGGACACTTTTTCAAAATTAAATTTTTGATTTCCTTTATTTTTTTTTATACCCTCCACCATAGTATGGAGGGTATATTAAGTTTGTTTTTCCGTTTGTAACGCATTGAAATACTCATTTGCGACCCTATAAAGTATATATATTCTTGATCAGGGTAAAATTCTAAGTCGATCTGAGCACGTCCGTCCGTCCGTCCGTCCGTCCGTCCGTCCGTCCGTCTGTGGTAATCACTCTAGCATCCACAAAAATGGAGATAGGACGCTGAAATTTTGGGAAAATGCGTCTTTTGTTTGCAGGCAGGTCAAGTTCGATGATGGGCTATATCGGTCCACGTTTTGGTATAGCCCCCATATAACGGTACCCCCCGATTTGCGGTATTTTGACGTTTTTAGCTATATTTTTAGACCGATTTAGCTATAATTTGACATCTAGGGTTCTTATGTATCAATAAACTTATATAACAAAAGTTGTGGACATAGGTCCACGTTTTTGTATAGCCCCCATATAACGGTACCCCCCGATTTGCGGTATTTTGACGTTTTTAGCTACATTATCAGAACGATGTAGCTATAATTTGACATTAAGGGTTCTTAAGTGTAAATAAACTTATATATTAGAAGTTGTGGACATAGGTCCACGTTTTGGTATAGCCCCCATATAACGGTACCCCCCGATTTGCGGTATGTTGACGTTTTTAGCTACATTTTTAGACCGATGTAGCTGTAATTTGACATTTGGGGTTCCTAAATGTCAATAAACTTATATAACAAAAGTCGTGGACATAGGTCCACGTTTTGGTATAGCCCCCATATAACGGTACCCCCCGATTTACGGTATTTTGACGGTTTTAGCTACATTTTCAGACCGATTTGGCTATAATTTGACATTTAGGGTTCTTAAGTATCAGTAAACGTATATAACAAAAGGTGTGGACATAGGTCCACGTTTTGGTATAGCCCCCATATAACGGTACCCCCCGATATACGGTATTTTGACGTTTTTAGCTACATTATCAGACCGATGTAGCTATAATTTGACATTTAGGGTTCTTAAGTGTTAATAAACTTATATATTACAAGTTGTGGACATAGGTCCACGTTTTGGTACAGCCCCCATATAACGGTACCCCCCGATTTGCGGTATTTTGACGTTTCTAGCTACATTTTCAGACCGATTTAGCTATAATTTGACATTTAGGGTTCTTAAATGTCAATAAACTTATATAACAAAAGTTGTGGACATAGGTCCACGTTTTGGTATAGCCCCCATATAACGGTACCCCCCGATTTACGGTATTTTGACGGTTTTAGCTACACTTCCACACCGATTAAGCTATAATTTGACATTTAGGGTTCTTAAGTATCAATAAATTTATATAACAAAAGTTGTGGACATAGGTCCACGTTTTGGTATAGCCCCCATATAACGGTACCCCCCGATTTACGGTATTTTGACGTTTTTAGCTACATTTTCAGACCGATTTAGATATAATTTGACATTTAGAGTTCTTAAGTGTCAATAAACTTATATAACGAAAGTAGTGGACATAGGTCCACGTTTTGGTATAGCCCCCATATAACGTTAACGCCCGATTTCAGGTATTTTGACGTTTTAAGTCACATTTTTAGACCGAATTAACTATAATTTGATATTTAGGGTTCTTAGAGACCAAAAAACTTATATTCGAAAAAATTATGCACATAGGTCCATGTTTTGGTATAGGCTCATATAACCTTCAAGATTTTCGGTATTTTGGGAATTTTACCTACAAGTTTTAACCGAATTAGCTGTAATTTGAAGATTTGACATTTGAAGTTCTTAGTGGTCACCACACCTCTCCACCAAAAATTGTCAAGAAAGGCCGATGTATGGATAAAGCCCCCATATAACGGTACCTCCCAATTTTCAGTAATTGGCAATTTTAGCTACAAGTTTTAACCGAACTAACTGTAATTTGACATTTGAAGGTTGTCGTGGTCACCACACATCTGCACCAACAATTTTCAACAATTTTCAATATAACGATACCTCCCGATTTTCGGTACTTTGAGGATTTTACTTAAAATGTTTAACCGAACGTAGGTCCAAGTTTTGGTATAGCCCCAAAACAAACCTGCCGATTTTCCGTACCTTAGCTTTATTTTTTGGACGAACTTTCTGTAATTTGAAATTTAAGAGCCAACAAAAATTCTGCAACAAAAATTGTTCATTTAAGTTCGTATTTTCGTATAGCCCACATACAGGGGTACCTTCGAACTAGCTGTTAATGACATTTGAAGTTCCCACGTTATGTACCGATTTTAGGTATTTTGAGGATTTTAGCTACAATTTTTAACCGAATTAGGAGTTATTTGACATTAAAGACTCCCATCAAAAACTGTCAACATAGGTCAATGTTTTATTATAACCCCTATATAACGGTACCTCCCAATTTCTAGCCCACCAAAAATTGTCAACATACATAGTTAGATTATAGGCACCATAAAAAGGGCCTCCCGAATGAAGCATTTTATGTACATTATCTGACATTTTAACGTACCCACGTAAAGTTGGGGACTGGAATGAAAACTAATTATTCCATTTTAGTTCAGAATATTTTATGGTGGAGGGTATGAAAAGTTCGGCCCGGCCGAACTTAACGCTTTTTTACTTGTTTTTTTTTGCTTTGGTGATGCTGCTCATCAGCAAAACATTTCAGTATATGTTTTTTGACTAAAGAGATATCGCGCATTGAAAAAGTCGAATTCTGTAAAAACTATATGCAAGGAAGTACTCATAACTTCATTAAAGTTGGTCCAAATAGAAAAAATATTTTTTTTTGTACTTTTTGTTGTTTTATTGTTCACAATTTTCACAGTGGTCTTAAATGGAATTTTCGCGATTTAAAATTTAAAATAAATTTTTTTTCATTGATTGCACTCTTCGATTTTCTTGAATTTTTTTGTATTAAAGTGCGATTATTATCAAAATTTTTAAGTCCTCTTTGGTAGTGGGATTCGAATAATTACTATTTTTTCTAAATTTTCTAAAATTTGTCAATAAAGTTTTTCCTAAATAACACTGAAATGTGTTATTTTACCAAAAAAATCAAATGTTGCATTTACCAAAATTTATTTTGTTATTTTATTTAAGAATTTATCTTACACATCTTAAAATCTTCTTCATTTTGCGATTTTAAGAATGGTTTAGCAATTTGTATGCCAGCAGTAGTGGGCATTACCAAATGAAGTTTTTTTGTGCCCGCGATAAGTTTGGTCGTTTAATAAAACCCAAATTCAAATCCTATTTCGTTTTTAAATAAGCATCTTCAGGTGAAAATATTACGTTAATATTTGGAAGATTATTCGGCTCGGATGCCCATTCATATAATTCTCCAGCTTTAGTTGTTTCATCATAAATTTAATAAGTTTATTGTCCGGTTGGTACAATAACAGCTAAACCCCTTTCAAAATCGAAAAATGGCGAAGTTTTGAAGATGTTTAAGATAAATACCAAAATCAAAGTACCAAACAAATTTAAAAAAAATTAATTTTTATGTTTCTCACTGGTATAAAGGAAAAATTGTACTGACAAATTTAAAAAAAAAAAAATTAACAGCCTGTTCATGTATGTCGACCGAAAGCTTTTTTGCGCTTCGGAAGTGGAAAAAATCATTTTCTGTTCATGTAAACGCCTTCGAAACGAAAATCTATGCGACCGACAAGCCATACGAAATAACACGTAAACGTACACTCTGCATTAAATTTGGGTTTATGTATTTCGAAAGGACTGTCTCTTATAGAAAGATAATGTCAAATCACTCACTCGCTTTGTACCTGCCGAGTAGAACGTGAACTCGCGAATAACATCGAAAATCTTAAAACAAGTTTATACAATACATTCTTGAAACAAAATAAAAACTGAAAAGACACGTTTTAATGGCGGTTTCATTCGTTATTTTGAAGAAATCAATCAAATAAAATAATTCAAAATACCCACACATTTTATTTTTCAAACAAAACAAATCACACATATTCCAATGTTTGTATGTATGTATATGTGGATTTTGTTTTCATTTCTCATTTGGCTCTCATTTATGGAACATAGTTGTACAAATGTACATTCAAATTAGTAGTATTTCGCATAGGATACGTAACGGCAGTCGCACGATAGTTTGCGAAATACATGAACGCAATTTTAGACGGAAGTGAGTGACTGCTTTCCTTTCGTACAGGTTTCCGTGCGACATACATGAACAGGCGGTAAGAAAAAAATAGTAATCATTCGAATCCAACTTTCAAACAGGACTTAACATTTTTGTAATTCATCGTATTTTATTAAAAAAAATTGAGAAAATCGAGGACTACAATCGTTGATAAAAATTGAGTTTAAATATTCGCGAAAATTCCACCACTATGCAAATGTTTATTTTCTATTTTGTGTTAGATAGCTAATAAAACAGCAACAAATACAATACACCCTCAGTTACTGAATAAAAGAAAAAACAACAAAACCACACCAAACACAATAATTATGCCGTATATAAAATATATTGATTTTTTATCACAAGTTTGCTTTAACATATGTAGGTACCGTAATGTGGGCCTATACCAAATCATTGACATATACCAAGCATTTTTAGTAACCAAACTTGTTCGTAAAGGACTCGAAATTTTAAATTACGTTAAACAAAGTTTGGAAGAAATTTTGAAAACTTTTAGTATGTGCCGGCCGGGATTTGGAGCTTTTGGGCCACTATCTCAGGAAGTATTGAATTACTCCAGAAAAAAAATTGTACCGTGGTAAATGAGGCCGCTAGAACAACCTACTGAAAAAAGAATGGAAACGGCGCGAAAGGAGATCTTAAATTTAACTTTTTCCTAGGGTGGTGCCATTTTGGTTGGTGCCGTCAGGATTTCATGGAGCTTTTAGGCCAATATCTCAGAAAGTATGGACTTGCGTAAGAAAAAAATTGTACCGTCGTTAAGGGAGCCGCAAGGACAACCTAATGAAAAGAATTTTTCAGAACGATCCGAGAGGAGCTCTTAAACTTCACTTTATCCGAATTTTGTGTGGGAGGTACCAGAAGGAGTGTACCGATATTGTTCATATTCAAACCCGATATATATCTGGAAAGAATAATACGATGTGCAAAGTTTGGACCAAATCAATTGCTCCCTTCGAGAGTTATCGCTCACACCATTTTACAGGACCCCAAGTATGTTTGTACGAAATCCGTTTCAGACAATTTGGAGTCGATTTAGCAATGTCCGTCCGTCTGTCTGTCTGGCTGGTGCGCACGATAACTCTCGAACGACTGAACCGATTTAGTTCAAAATTTGGCTTTCGTAATATTGTGTCCAAACTTAGTTTAAGATCAAATATGGGTTATATCGGTCCACTCCTTCCGGTACCTCCTCCACAAAGGTTCGAAAATGTTCAGAAAATTTGTGCGCACGATAACTCTTAAAGGGAGTAACCAATTTGGTCCACATCGTGAAATTTATACTAGATTTAGATGAGCTTCAAATATGGACTCAATCGGTCCACTCCTTCGGGTAACTCCCACACAAAATTTCGGAACAGTTCAGTTTAGGACCTGCTCTCGAATCGCTTTGATTTTTGTTGTAACAACTTGTATTTACTGCCCCCAATGAGGCGGAACAAGTATCATCAGGGGCAAGTCCATACTTCCTGAGAAAATAGCCTGAAAGGTGCAAAAAGAACCTCTATGACACCGTGTGTTGTGGTTGGAGCGCAAGATAACTCTCGAACGGATCTGCCGATTCGGTCCAACATTTAGCCTTCGTAATATTTTGTCCAAGCTTAGTTTATGTTCGAAGATAAGCGATATCGGTCCACTACTACAGGTACCTATCCCCCAAAAGTTCGAAAATGTTCGGAAAAATTGTGCGGACGATAACTCTTGAAGGGAGTGACGGATTTGATCCGTCCTAATATATCTACCAGATACTGATCAGGTTCGAATATGGACTGTATTTGTCCACTCTTTCGGGTACCTCCCACACAAAATTTCGGAAAAGTTCACTTTACGACCTGCTCTCGAATCACCTTGAGTTTGTTGAAGCAACTTGCATTCGCTGCCTCCATTACGACGGTAAAAGTTTTTTCAAGGGCAAGTATTTACTTCTTGAGAAAACAGCCCGAAAGATGTAAAAAACACTTAAAAAAAACTGCGCATAATATCGCGCAGAAAGTAGAAATCTTGCAAATATATTTGAGGTCGCTGGAAATTCATTGAAAAAGAGAAGCTGTTTCAATCTCTTGTATTTGAAATCAAAAAAACACATGCTTATTAGGGCTTTATTTTTTCAAACTTATAAAAATACCACACCATATTAACAAATGTTGTACCGCCTCTATAGCGGTGTTTTAGTGTGCGCCACGTCGTTCGGACTTTGAAGGAGGTTACATGCCATTTATATGAAGAAGTCTTTATGGGAAATAGTTTTTTTTCTGATGAATATATTTTTTCTTCAAAAATATATATCCCTAATATACATCGAACATATAAATAAATATAAAAATGTCGTATGGAATTTGACACTAACATTACAGCCCAGTTCAGTCAGCTGGGTATTGCTGTTACCTTTTCTTGTTCTGCTATGAGCTGAGGGTATGTCTCTGTCAGCAAAGCCGACTGATACTTTTTTACTTGTTTTTTAATTGTTTGCCCGATTTTTTGACAAAAAAACGGCAAATTTTTTGTTAAAATCTAAATTTTGTCTTTGACAGTGCAGAATTTTTCTAAACAGATTTTTTAAAATTCTGTACCGCTAGAAGAAAAGATTATAAATTTATTAAAACGCCCACAAAAAATGTCGAAACTCGGCCTGTTCGTTTTCGAGCTATCGTTGACACCGTCAAACGCTTTTACAAAAAAGGTAGACATTTACCACAAAAATATGCAATATTTTTCAACAACAACATGCTTTATGACATGGCAGCTATAATACAGTGCGTCACCTTTAGTTGTTCTGTTCACGCCTTTCCCAATCCATGGTATTTCCTGTATGGCAGTTATATCGGCGTAGTATTTTCCAAGTTCATCTGCCAATGCGTAAACTGCACTTTACCTGTAAAGAGTGCGAACATTCCAGGTGAAGATTCGTTCGTTCTTAAAGTGTTTGAGGGGTTCGTCAACTTAAGAGGGGTTTATTTTTATTTTTCTTTATAGTATGTTTCATTGTGGAAGTGTGGTTTACTAGCCCAACCCAGGTGTGAACGCGGGGCACATTTTATTTTAGCTGTGCTCCTTTACTTACCTGAGGTTACCATTTTTACCATTTGTTACCATTTTTAACCTGCAAATAGTTCCTTAACCCCAAAAAGTGGTAAAACTGGCAGAAATTTGTAAGAGAGTGAGAGAGGAGAGAGATCACACATGCCTTTCTCTTCTACCACATGCTACCAGACAAATTTCTACAGGTAAAAAATTGTAAAACTGATTATTCGACATTTGTTTGACGATTATTTCACAATGAAGAAAAAATGAACGAAAAACAGAAGAAAAAGTCGAACGCTGACAAAACAATATTAAAAACTGTGAAATAAAAGAAGAAATTTAATTTTTATGTTTCTTTTTGACATTGCTACCAGATCTACCATTTTTTCGTTCCTTTACTTTTCTGGTAAAAATGTTCATGAGAGAGCAATTTTGACACTTTTCTCTTCTACCACTTTTAACCTTAAAAAAGTAAAGGGACAAAGCTATTACTACCTTTAACGGGAGTAAATGGCAGTTCCCCAAGTGAAGGAGAGACTAAGATTAGTCCATGTTAAAACCAGTCAGGACAGTTGTTTGTTATTTTCCGCCTCCTACATCACCCCAATTTAAAATCAATGTTACTATAATTTTAAACTTAAGTGTAACTTCTAAAAATATATTTTAAAAGTTGTTGTTTCCTAAAATATACATACATATTTATAAAAATAAGTGAAATAAATATAATATAATAAATATACTGTTTGTATTGAGAGATTACTGATAAAATGATATATTTACCTCTGTCCTCCTCACATCCTCTTACATCGAACAAATTTCATATTGCTTTATTGTTATCTATACTTCGCAGTAAAGAATAACATATTTGGCAGACACCATTTTCATGATGTTCTTAAATGTTCGCAGTCTCCCCAACATCAGCAGCATCACATCATGTTCAGTGATGTGAATGCACCAGCTGTTTCATAGTTTAATGCCTTTGCGTAAAAAGTATCTGCTTTGCTTGTACATGTAAAGAGTTATAACTTATTGTCAAACATTATTGAAGAAGTACATGAAATATTGAATTTGCTACTGTCAATAATACAGAGCAGATGGTTGGGTGCATGTATTTTCGTTCAGCTTTTCTCTTTGTCGTCCATATTTTTTTGTTCACTTACATTCTCTGCAACACGGAAAAATGACAAAGTTGTATTCTTTTGCCATTCTCGTACAACAAAAAATATTCACATGAAAAAGTTGCTATTATGCTGATAGTTTACGCACACCCAGACATTGCGGAATACAGTAGCAAATATTTCATAGATTATTGCAACTGAACGGAGAAGAAGAAGACGGATGAAGCTTGTAAGCTTGCATCACATATTAGCATTTAATATATTTTTTGTACGGTGTTCGTTTTTTTCGCCTTATGGCAAGTTTCCATCTTAGTTTATGGTCCATCAAAAGTTTAGTGTAGTATGAAGTTTTTTTTTCTCTCTTTTCACTATTATTAACGAAACTGAAAAGGGGTTTTTGATGTTTTGCCCAAATGGCTACAAATAGGTTTTTTCCAAAACAGGTGATTTTCTTTGGTGTTTTGTGTATCTAAGAAATATTTTAGATGTTTAAGAACGCTACAAAAATAAAGTTATACATCTACAGCAATAGAGGAATCATTTTATTGTGAAGTTTCTATATTGCTACCGAAATTGCAGTTAGGGTAGAACGAACCATCGACAAATGCCCAAATAAAACGATCCGTACGTCCATCTGTCTATTAGATATTTTAATCAAACTTCTTTCCTCTGAAATGGAGTTGGGGTTCTAACTAAAATAACAGGGCCCTCCCCGACTTGGTAATTATTTTAGACATTTCACTTTCGAACCGTTCCTAGAATCTTTTTATGTTCTAAAAAGTTGTTTATTGAAATCTTAGGTACATTTTTTGAAGTTGACTGTATCCTTAATTTTTGTGCGGTTCGGTATCTGTGGACCGGAATCGGATAAAAAGTAAAAAAATCGAATATCGTTTTCTTGAATTTTGAACGGTTTAGTATCTATGGAGCAGACTATGTAGTAGAAAAAATTAAAAGGGAAAACTGACCTTGACGAGTGTTGAATGGATTTTATGTGTTTACAATTATTATTCTTTAAGACGAGAGCTACAACTTCTCTTCTATGGGTAAACCCAAATTCGTAGCGGTTTAGAAGATATGTGCCTGACAAAATGATCCCTTTTGACATCAAGGTCTCAGGTTTTTGGGGGCCCATAACCGCGAAAGTTTAAGTGATAGGGAAAAACGCCGGGACACGTATCTTTTTATTTTTGATCTTCTATCATGCTGCGGTATCAGAATATGGTTAATAAACCATGACTCAAAAAATTACACACAGTGTATACCTACAATTATCTTTCACAATATTCTATACCACCATCGAAGACTAAATACCAAATATCGGCTACTTCGTTTGGATTATGTGATTAAAACCTTCAAAATTCCTAAAATCCGATGACGGGGGCTATATGAAAACGTGGACTTACACCCACATTTTTTTTTAATATTTTGTACCCACAATGGAGACCTAAACCAAATTTTAACCATTTCGGTTAGATAATTCTTATACAAACTTGAAAATATCGAAAATTAGGCGGTACCTTTTTATGAGGTTTGGTATATCAAAACGTGGACCTGTGCAGACAAATTGCTGAGGAAAAATTGTAACGAGTGGTTTTGTCTAGGGCTGAGGTAGGCTCATTCGCGGCCAGGGCCGGCCTAAGGACCCAAAAAACTTAAGTAAAACACGAGTCTTTACAGGTTTAATCCTTATTGTCAACTCTTCGTGTTTGACCCTACGGCAAAATAAATTACATTAAAAGTAGTTTATAACTAGTTTAAAAATAACCACAACTGGTTATTTTTCGATTATTTTCCATTACGCCAACTCACTATTTTAAAATGTGGAAGAGCTAGGCAGTGGGCAATTGTCCATATCTGCATTACTTTTAACCAGTTATAAACCAACTATTTTTGACTAATTTATATCTAACTATTTTTTGACCTTTTAAAAATGTTGTTTTTGTCTTAAAGAGAGTGAAAAAAACTTTTTTTATTTCTTTTAATTTCTCTTTTATTTTTTCTTTTATCTTTGACTTTTTATTTTGACACCAGCTGTTTCTCGGTTATGTTTCCCTGTTGTTCCTCTTTTGGTATGTATAGTCTATCAAAAACCAGCTTGTATAACTGTATGTTGCATTTATATCGAAATAATTACGAAAGTGTATATGAGAATTATTTGCGTCGAAAACACTATTTAAAATTTAACGTTTTCAACTGGTTGGTCTCTAGATGACTTTTCAACTAATTTATAGTTGGTTGTAGAATAATTGCTTTGTAAGTGACTATTTTCAAACTGGTTGATAATTAGTTGAAAATTAGTGCAGAGATAGCCAGTTATCCATTTTTTAGATTTTCAATCTGGTTTATCTATAGATGACTTTTCAACCAATTTGTAGTTAGTTGTAGAATAATGAATATGTAACTAGCTATTTTTTCAACCGGTTAGGAAAGGCCCGCAGGGATGTGTGTATGTGTGTGGAAAGCGCATGCAATATGAGTTATTAGTTGAGTTCGTTTCTGCGTTGTTCGTATGGTGTAGCTCAGCTCCCCATTACTCGGTTTGCTGTCGGCTCGGGTCAATCGAGGGGCTTTCGGCTCGGCAGTTGTAGGGTGTGTCTCGGCTCTACAATACTCTGATTTTTTGTTGGCTCGGGGCAATTGGTTGGTTTTCGGCTCTTCAGTTTTCGGATGTAACTCGGCTCTACACGACTCGGCTTGGGACAATCGGATGGCTGTCAGCTCGGCAGTTGTCGGAAGTGGCTCGGGTTCCTGTCGGTTTAGGGAAATCGGGTTGCTGTCGGCTCGACGGTCGTCGGGTGTATGACTCGGCTCAATGGCATTCGGGTTGCTGTGGGGGAAGAGGTCGGTTAATATTTTGGAGCTGGCTATGAGCGTTAAGCTTAAGAGGCTTGGTGCTTGCTAAGAGCTTGGAACTTGCTAAGAGCTTGGAGCTTGCTCAGATCGTAGCTAACTAGTAATGAGACTGCGGACGAGTCACACGTCTTGTCGTACATATTCGGGTGGTTGCACTGAACCCAACATATGCTATATGATGATTGGCCAATATTAAGTATGGGGTAAATTTGTAAGTTTGATACTGACAGTATAATGAAAATATTACGGTGGGATGGACATTAATGCGGGTCCAATGAGATGTAAAAATAGTATGAAACGGTTAAATTTAGTAGGCCGACGAAGACTAAATACCAAATCCCAGCCATTTCGATGGTTTAATGAGGATAAATATATCGAATATCGGGAGTTACTGTTCTATGGTATATTCCATATCAAGAAGGTGAACCGATATAGACCATTTTCTATACCAAACATCATAGGAGTAATAGAATATTTGGCGAGGTTGAAAGATGCGCAGCCAGTGACTTTTTCACCCGCAGACAAATGGTCCCTTGTCTTCATCCTGGATAGGTTTGCTTATGATGATGATGTGATGATGAGAAACTTATTGATTGTTGAGTAGGGTTACGACTTTTTGACATTATTTCTGAAAAATTAATTCCTGTAGTGAGAATGAATGAACTTTTGCCTATTAATGCCTAAAATAATATTCATTCTACTTTATTATAAAAAAGGTTCCGCACAAACCACTTTGCAATTTTTTTTAAATTGTTGTTTTTTTCTCAAAAAAATATTTCCTTTTGCAAGAATGAATGGTCTTTCACCTATTAATGACTAAAATAACTTTTATTCCACTTAAATTTTAAAAAAAGTCCAACCACTTTTAATTTTTATGATATATGAAATAAAGTTATATAGAATATAAAATGATATACATACATATATGATATAATACGATGATAAAATTAGTGAGATACAAACGGTTATGCCCTTTTAATTATGTCGTGTGCCCCTATACCTTGGTTTCAGTTTAATATCTGCTTACAATGACTTCCAAAAAAAAAAATTCAAAATTTCGGAAAAATAAAAACATTAAAAGCTTTTTGGGGCGAAGCTTTTTTTATCGAATCACTTTATAATTAAGATATTAGTGTTTGTTTTGTTTTAGTTGAAGATTCAATCATATGATTGTCTAAGTCTGGAGTTTCTTAGTTGAATCGTGCTGTCAGCTTGCAAATATTTTGTTCTGGTGTTTTTTGGGAAAGCCGAAAAGTGAGCATCATTCTCATTAACATGAGAATACTCGATGCTTAAAGAGTTCAGGTTTTCACTAAAAATTCATCATTTCAAAAACTGAAAAGCCAATTGATAATTCCCTTCGCCGGGATGAAATCATGATATTGGTAGCGATCAGTTAATTTTGCAAGCTGTCAGTGCGTTTTGTAAACATTTTTCTCTGCAAAGAGGAAAGTGATGAAGTAAAGCCAATGGGGGAAACTCCAGACTTAGACAATCATATGATTGAATCTTCAACTAAAACAAAACAAACACAAAACAGCGAAGGCTCGCGCAAAACGGAATTTTGTAAATAACATTCCAACGACATACTCACAGGTAACTGTGTTGATGTTATTTCAACTTAACAGAAATCGATGATTTCTTAGTTGAATCGTGCTGTCAGCTTGCAAATATTTTGTTCTGGTGTTTTTTGGGAAAGCTGAAAAGTGAGCATCATTCTCATTAACATGAGAATACTCGATGCTTAAAGAGTTCAGGTTTTCACTAAAAATTCATCATTTCAAAAACTGAAAAGCCAATTGATAATTCCCTTCGCCGGGATGAAATCATGATATTGGTTGCGATCAGTTAATTTTGCAAGCTGTCAGTGCGTTTTGTAAACATTTTTCTCTGCAAAGAGGAAAGTGATGAAGTAAAGCCAATGGGGGAAACTCCAGACTTAGACAATCATATGATTGAATCTTCAACTAAAACAAAACAAACACAAAACAGCGAAGGCTCGCGCAAAACGGAATTTTGTAAATAAAATTCCAACGACATACTCACAGGTAACTGTGTTGATGTTATTTCAACTTAACAGAAATCGATGATTTCTTAGTTGAATCGTGCTGTCAGCTTGCAAATATTTTGTTCTGGTGTTTTTTGGGAAAGCCGAAAAGTGAGCATCATTCTCATTAACATGAGAATACTCGATGCTTAAAGAGTTCAGGTTTTCACTAAAAATTCATCATTTCAAAAACTGAAAAGCCAATTGATAATTCCCTTCGCCGGGATGAAATCATGATATTGGTAGCGATCAGTTAATTTTGCAAGCTGTCAGTGCGTTTTGTAAACATTTTTCTCTGCAAAGAGGAAAGTGATGAAGTAAAGCCAATGGGGGAAACTCCAGACTTAGACAATCATTAAGATATTAGGTAAAAACTCATCAAAATATCATACTGGGATATGAGGTTGTAAAAAAAGTCGTAAACCTATTGTTGAATGAAAGATGAAGAAAGTGAAACCTGGACGAGGTGGACATATAATCGCTTACGCCGTTCCTGTCGCTTGATTTTAAATTAAAGACCTTTGCACGTCCGAAATGTAAATCCGCACGATCCTGACTCTCAGAGCTTAAAATCCGTCCTCGCAAGCTGAAACTGGAAAATGATATTCAGGGGATGGAGATCCAGGATTTAGTTAAAGGCGGCCTGAAGAGTGTTTTTGATAGCTACCGTAAACAGAATTGACGCAGCCCTTTGTACACTTGATAACAGTAGTAACTTATTCCCTAGTACTTGCCACCATACAAGTCCTTGACAGGTTAGGCTTAAGATTGGTCTAAGACCCCAAGTTGTCCCAATAGAGGAGAATAGAGCAATACTCCGCTCCTCGATGCTGCTTTTCCATGTCAAGCGATGATCCAGAATTGGTATTTTGCATCCAAAGAAAGTCCGAATACAACTGCGTCCAATAGTGGAGGCTAAAGACTGATGGTATAAGTAAACTGTAACGAGGGCATATTTTTTGGGCGCAAGTCCATATCTCATGAAATAATGTTTCAAAAGCTCTAAAAACGATGCCTACACTAACTTAAATGGCTGATGAGCACGGAAACTTACGAATTGAGTAGCCGATTTGGCCTAAAATTTGCACATGTGAAAATTGCTTCCAAACGGACCTCAAGATCCGAAAAAGTCTAAACTGGAAAACATCTTCGGGTATCTGCTTCGCGAAATGTCAACATTCTACTTTTTATACCTTCCACCATGAACTTTATTGAAGTGAATAAGAACAAGTACTTCCTCTTATTGCAGGAGTAGTATATCCCAACTGATAATAATCTCTTCAACAGAGCTCTTATGGGGCATCATCGTAGTTCTTTCCAAAACGTGGATCAATATTTACCATTTTCCGAATTGAGCTTTTGAGCTGGCTACACACAATACTAAATTACACCAACCTCGGTTCGAAAATTTGACAACAAAATTCCCGAAATACAAAAAAATTGGGTAATACCAGCTAGACTTAAACCTGGATATATGCAAATCCGATTTTCACTGTCAATATATGGGGGCTATATGAAAACGTGGTCCTATACCGAGAAATTTCTGGTGGAAAGTTTTTACAGCAAATGAAGACTAAATACCAAATTTCAACTATTTCGGTGTGTTAATGAAGCTAAAACCTTCAAAATGACGAAATTCGGGAGGTACCGTTCAATGGGGGCTATATGAAGACGTGAACCTATACCGAAAAATTTCAGGCGGAAAGTTTTGCACCCCCAACGAAGACTAACTACCAAACTGTAGTGATTTCGGTGCGATATGGAGAACACAACCTTCAAAATACCGAAAATCCGTAGGTACCGTACTGTGAGGGCTATATCAAAACGTGGACCTATACCGATAAATTTCAGGTGGAAAGTTATGTACCCCCAACGAAGACTTTCTACCAAATTTCAGTCATTTCGGTGGGATATTGAAGACACAACATTCAAATTACCGAAAATCGGAGCTACCGTTCTATGGGAGCTATATAAAGACGTGGGCCTATACCGACAAATTTCAGGCGGAATGTTTTGTACCCCCAACTAAGGCTAAATACCAAATTTCAGTGTTATAATGAGGCTAAGACCTTCAAAAAACAGAAAATCGGGTGGTACCGTTCTATGGGACGGACGGACAGACAGACATTGCTATTTCGACATCCGACAAATAGTTTGATGTGTTACAAACGAAATGACAGATTTAATTATACCCTCCATTTTATGGTGGAGGGTATACAAATGTTGCTAGCGAAGCTAATGTTATTTGGTATTTTTGCTATAATAAAACAGCACCGGCCACACATACTAATATTTTGCAACACACTCGATATTAGAAAAGAGACTAAGCAACAGAGTTTCAACGGTTTAGCCAGTCATCATTGCCGGGATAAGGGCTGTTCGAGGATCGCTTTAAAATATTTACTACGGCGACCAACTAAAATGGTTGTTAGGCAGCATAACCATCTCAAAGGAACGACACCCAATGGTCTCCTATATGGGCCCCAAAATTACCAATATCTGTGTTGATTCGGCCTGTCAGTTAAAAAATTGGGCCCACTCTATATGATACGTATGAAAACTTCGAAACTTCTTTTTTCACCTACTAGAATAATATCTATTTTAAAAACTAGGGATCTTAGCACATTTAGGATCGCCGATCCTGTCATTGTTCTTTGTTCAATCGCACATCGAGGGTATATCTCTGTCGACAAATCAGTCTGATACTTTTTTAGTTGTTGTGCAACTCCTTTTGTCAGTATAGCTGTAGACCTCTCATTTACGTCTGTCCTGTTACCATGCACATCTGTTAATAAATATCCATGTTTTACACCATATATAATAAACAATGATGTGCAACAAATATTTAAATGTACATTTCAACAGATATTTCATTCATAACAACGTAATTTATGCACATATGTAAAAATATGTATGCATGAAGTGTAACATGTACATATGTATTTTATACAATGTAGACATTGGAATATAACAGAATATCATTATATATCCCTGTCGGACTTTTATCAACCAGTTGATAAAATAGTTAATAATAAATCGATTATTTTTAAACTGACTATAAACTGGTTGAAATGTCATCTAGAGATCAAAGTATTTGTGCATGCCGAAAAAATAATGCGAAAATGTTTAAATAATTCACATTTGCATTTTCTTAATAACTTTCACATAATTGAAGCATCCAATAACACTATGCAACACTGTAAATGCAAACAACTTCTAGTATGGATTTTTTGCAAGTACATATTTAGACTACAAAAACCCTAGTTGGGTTTTGTCCTGTCAGATCCAGTTCGGATTTTATGGCCTCATCTAAACCGGGCTAAATATACACTTTTTTGCATTTGTCAGGCCTTTATCGCAGAAAAGAATAGGAATTTGGTCTTGCTGCCTTTAGCAATATTGTAGCCCTAAACTAGTAGAACTTAACTTTTGAAGAAACCACATAAGAAAAACTCCATCTAGGGCATCGAAATCTATAAAATATAGAAAATTTACATAATTGCTGAAATTCTGGTCAGTATCGGCTAAACTATTGGGAGTTGAACCAAGAAACCTTTTGCAAAAATTTTCCGAATAAAGTTCTCAACAATTCTTTAGAACATTCTGAAACTCCAAAATGCTTACTTCATGTTGTTTCAGCGGTACTTTGCATCATATCTTTTACAACACGTATTTCAAACACAGTTCACACCAACAGTTTATTCTCGCATTTCGGATTTCACTACATTATTGACATTTTTATTAAATCGTCGTTGAAAAATGTACTGAAAAACAACGGGATAGAGGCATTTTACAACAATCACATGTTCTGAAGAGTTGTGTATTACATTCCAGGGAAGAAAATATTCAGAAAAAATTAACGGTTTTGGAGATACGGTGCGAAGTGTATATAAATTGTGGTATTTTTGCATATATTTTGAAATTTGAGGCAATAAATGTAGTTTTTCGAGTTTATTATTTCTCCAAATATTATATTCTTGCCCTTATCTACAAGTTTGCTTCAGAGGTCAAAAGAAGATTCGCATTGGTTTCAGAGATATAGCCCCGAATTTCTTTAAAAACTCAATATTTAACCATGTTTAGATGGGGCCATAAAATCCGACCTGGATCTGACACAACAAAACCCAACTAGGGTTTCTTGTCGTTTGGGTCTGTACTTTCAAAATATTCGAACTTGGAATTGTTTGCACAACATCACCTTAAAAATGTTGCACAATGAAATAGAAGCCGGTGTTGATTGACTGATCATATTCGTACATATTATTCATATTGTTCCGGTATAAAAAAGGAACACGAAGGAAATATAAAAATTTGCCTCTTCTTTTTCTCTCTATCAAAACATAACAAAGAGAGAGAGAGAATATGAAAAGCCAAAGTCATAAAACACACAAAACAATTTTTTCACTGTATGATTTACCCCCTGTTTTTGTAACTCTTTTTTGTTCGTTCGTCAATATTCGTAATAATTTGGGCATCCATAGCTCAGCCCCTAGATGACATACAGACCTAATTCTTCCTAGACACATTCTATATATAGTCAAGAATTCCTCATTCAAAAATCAGCTTTCCACAGTTGTGCTAAGGCGAGTAAATCGGTCTACAAAATTTGACAATTCGTGTGAGAACAATAATTTTTTTTACAAAAACAGGGGGTTAAACTGACTACAAATAGGCTAAAAAGGTTAGTTTATAATCAGTCGAAAAATAAACTATCTATAGACAATACTGACTACTTAGGCGCTCATCGCCTTGTAAAACTAGTCAGTTGGCATAAGGGAAACAATCGATAAAAAGTCAGTTTTATGTTTACAAAAAAGCTAGTTTTAAGTTAACTTTTAATCTGTTTCAGTCCCTACAGGGATCACACTCATTAAAACACACACAGATGTATGCGAGAATTTTAACAAGTAAAAAAGTATCAGTCGGCTTTGCCGACGGAGATATACCCTCAGCCTATGTGAATTGGAACTTTCATTTACGGACAGATCGAATGTATTTAGGGTATTTTCAGAATTTGTGGCACTTTCTATATATATCGCGCCCACTAGTAATTTCAGTGGGTTATCGTACACCTGTTGGATCAGTATGCCAGGAAGCATGGACTTGTCCACGCTTATGGCTGTACATCATCGGTATAAATTTCCAAAGTATCTCCGAACAGACCCTAAACTGCACAAATGTTGAATTTTTGTGGGGGAGGTATCCTTAGGAGAGAACTGATATGGGTCATTTTAGAAGTTAAACTAAGTTTGGACAAAATATGACGAAGGCCAAATTTTGGACCAACTCGGGCTATCAGTTCGAGAGTTATTGTGCTCTCCAGCTACTACATATGGTGCCATAGGGGTTTTTACAACTTTCGGGCTGTTTTTCCAAGAAGTATGGACTTGCCACTGAAAAAAAAAACGTTTACCGTTGCAATTGAGACAGCGATTGCAAGTGGCTTCAACAGAAATCAAAGTTAGTCAAGAGCAGGTCTTAAAGTGAACTTACCCGAAATTTTGTGTGGGAGGTACCCGAAGGAATGGGCAAATATAGTCCATATTTATACCTAATCTGTATCTGCGTCTGGTAGATATATTAGGATGCGTAAAGTATGGACCAAATCGGTCCGTCCCTTCAAGAGTTATCGTGCGCACAATTTTTCCGAACATTTTTGAACTTTTGTGGGGGAGGTAACTGAAGTAGTGAACCGATATGGCTTATCTTCGAACTTAAACTAAGTTTGGACAAAATATTATGAAGGCCAAAATTTGGATCGAATCGGCAGATCCGTTCGAGAGTTCTCTTGCGCTCCAACCACTACACACGGTGTCATAGGGGTTATGTGAAATTTTCAGGCAATTTCTCAGGAAGTAGGGTTTTGCCCCTGATGGAACTTGTACCACCGTATGGGGGGCCGTGAATACAAGATGCTAAAACAAAAATCAAAACGATTCGAGAGCAGGTTCTAAACTGATCTTTTCCGAAATTTTTTGTGGGAGGTACCCGAAGGCGTGGACCGATTGAGTCCATATTGGAACCTCATCTAAGTTTAGTAGAAATTTGACGATATGCAAACTTTAGACCAAATCGGTTACTCCCTTCAAGAGTTATCGTGCGCACAAATTTTCCGAACATTTTCGAAATATTGTGGGGGAGGTACCGGAAGAAGAAGACCGATATAACCCATCTGCGAACTTAAACTAAGTTTGGACAAAATATTGCGAAAGCCAGATTTTGGACCAAATCGGTTCATCCATTCGAGAGTTATTGTGCGCACTAGCCAGCCAGACAGACAGACAGTCAGAGGGACGGACATTGCTAAATCGACTCCAAATTGTCTGAAACAGATTTCGTCCAAACATACTTGGGGTCTAAAACCATTATTTTCATGAGGCACATTGTGCCCGTATGAAAGTGTATATACATACCCTAGTTAGCATAAATACTGAGGGTATAAAAAGTGCACACTAAAGTCACTAAGAAGGATCAGTAGGAAAAGTCTACGGAATATACAAGTTCACACCGATAAGGGTTAATTTATTTATAAGCTTTAGTGGGCGAGGCACAAACAACCAACATGGAAAAAAGCTTCAAGCAGTTCAAGTGCTAATAGTAAGAAAAATTCAGATCCTTTTAAAACAGTATACACATCGGATGAGGTGAGTGAGGTAAGGAAAGAAAAATTGTCAGACAATTGCTTGATGTCTGATGTCCGAAAAAAAACCTATCTGTCTGATCTCTGTTTTCATTTAGAGAGTAATATTTGAGAAATTCACAATGAGAGGATATTGTCATCTCTCATGTATATCCAATAGACTCCCAAGTTAACTGTTCCTGATTTTATTTAAATTGAAATGCCTAAATAGTTTTCATTTTTCGCCAACTTTTACATATACTCCTCTTGAAAAAGTACGCACATGTGTAAAACACAGAATACAGCAAAAATTTAAAATGTTAAAAGTAATCATCACACAAAAGGCAGACATTGAAACAATAGCTAAAACAAAATAGGCATGGTAATACTATGAAATTGTAGAAAATCTACATTTCCATATGAAATAATGCAACTAACACATGTAAGCTTGTATCAAAATGCAGACAAACACACACAAAGGAGAGTTTCACTTGCATTTCTCCACACATTCATGAATAGGTGGGGGGATCAACTATTATTTATGGCTTTATAAGTGCTCAACCAAATGGAGAAGGCGCATAGTATATGTACAATATTTTTTGCACACACACACTTCAATGCTTGTAGATATACTTTGTGTCTGAATGTGAACATAGGACTCCGGCTTTAATAAAATTTTAATTTCATATTTTGACTGTCATCACTGCAATGAAATGAAAAACGCATAATACATGAGTCTTTAGTACTGATGATGTAGAATTAAGTTCAGCAGACAGCATGGGAACGTATTTATATTGCCAACGAACAAGAGAATTTTTATCATTCCTAGAATTCTCACGTTAGCTGTCAGTACTGAATATGTACCAGTTTATTTATAGAATATGCCCAGCAAACAATGTAACATGTGAGCAATAGTTTAAATTCATATTTTTGTGAAATAGTGTTCTATTCATCCGAATGACCACATAACGAGGATAATGAGTGACTTTTAATCCGGATTTATTCGGATATACTTGACAAGTACAAGGCCAATCAATATTACCGCTTTACAGATTGTGCGAGGGAACAGGAAAGGAACAGGAATCATAACTAATCTAGAGCACAACCGCCTTGCGTGAGTTATGCCCGGGTTCAATTCCTAGACCAGGCCACATCACAATTTTAATATTTCAGCCATGTAAAACTTCTCTACAAGTGGTGTGGTAAGACACACCGTTTGCTCTCAACTATACCAAGTAGTTTCCATATCATTGAGATAAAACGAATCGGATCTCCATTGGAGATATTTCTGAGAGCCTATCATTGTTGTCAGTCTAACGTCAACACATTACAACGACAAATTTGTTTAGCGGCCAAGTAAGTCCATGCTTCATGACATAATGGCAAAAAGCTCAAAAAATTCTACGACGACCAACTAAAATGGTTGTTTGTCTATAGAACACAATTTATAGCTTCTCCGTCTGAAAAAGTTATATTAATATTCCCCTGTCCCAAGAAGGCCTCTTAAAGGTCCCCTGACATAACGACCAACAAACATAATACAAAATTTAATTAGAAAGTCTATTGGGCTCTAAGTCGATCTTGTGAATTTCAGAAAACCGAAAATTTATTTATTGGTTTATTTGAAAGTAGGAGTAGCATATTATAAGTGGAAATATTTTCAAGTCGATCGGAACAATATCGCCTGAGATATGAGCTTTGGAATTAAAAAAATTATTGTATTTTGCATGCAACATAGAAATTAACAAGTAAAAAGTCGGACGGACCGAACTTTTTATACACTCCACCATAAAATAGTCTTAATTAAAATTGAATAATTAGTTTCCTTTCACAGTTTTATGTTGTACAATTTTTCGACTACGGATACCCCAAATGTCTAATCTAATATAATCTAATCTAAAAAATATGTTCAGCCAGGTGCAATGTACCAACTTCGGGGCTATATCAAAGTGTGGAACTATCTTTAAAATTTTTGGTGGAAAAGTTTTATAACCGCAAGGAAACTCAAAAGTGAAATTACGGGTATTTCCGTTAAACAATATAGCTAAGATCCTCAAAATACCGAAAATTGGGAGGTACGGTTAACGATTTTTTGTGAAGAACTTTCGTGACCACTGAAAACTTCAAATGTCAAATTGCAGCTTGTTCGATGATTGGTGGAGAAGTTTCGGAACCACAGAAAAGCTCAACTGTTATATTACAGCTAGTTCTGTTAAAAATCGTAGCTAAAATCCTCAAAATACCGAAAATCGAAAGGCACCGTTATATGGGGGGCTATAAAAACCATAGACCTATGTTGACGATTTTTGGTTTAGAAGTTTCGTGACCACCGAGACCCTCAAATGCCAAATTACAGCTAGTTCGTTTAAACATTTTAGCTAAAACATTCAAAATACCCAAAAATCGGGAGGTACCGTTATATGGGGGCTATACCAAAAAAATGGACCTGTACGACGATGCCAGTTTTTTAAGGGCAAGTCCATACTTCCTAAGAAAACTGCTCGATATATGTAAAAAAACATATAGCACCATGTGCAGTGGCTGGAGTGAACGATAACACTCGAACGGATCAGCCGATTCGGTCCAAAATTTGACCTTCCTAATAAATTCTCTAAATCTAGTATAACTTCGAAAATGGTCCGTATCGGTCTTCTCCTTAGGGTTCCTCCCCCACAAAAGTTCAACATTTTTATTTAAGTGCCGCTTAGGATCTGTCGGAAGATACTTTGGAAATTTATACCGAAGCTATTGAAAAGAAATGACTCCCAAACGCCCAATAAAGGCCACACAAATCAGAAACCCCTCTATCCGTAGATGAAAGTTTCAACTCACACAGGCTGTGGGTATATCTATGTCGGCAAAGCAAACGACCGGGGTCCATTGAACTAGACAGTGAACTAGGTCGTTCAATTGAACTAGATTGGCAAAACTCTACACGGAAAGTAATATAGTTTTTTACAAACAAACCACAAGGATAAAGGAAATCCACTTACATTTATGTTAGACAGTAGTTTCGTTATGTAACCGATTTATTATATAATTTGCATCAAGGGTGAGGTTAAGAGTTGGTTTTCATGTTTCGTTTTCCTAATTTGTCGGAATATGCCCCAGAATTTAAAGTATGTAATTAAATTTGAATTTCTTTCCCATGCAAATTATGGTCAATTTCACTCGCCAAGTACTATCTGACCATTATCCCAAGCATATTCCTTGATTAAAACTCTTACATCTTGCCAACATTTTTCAATATTGAACTATAACTGTGCCCTCTAGCTTGATTGTGATTACACTGCACACAATCCCAGTATAAATTAGGTTGTAACTCGATTATCTGACCACGCACATCAACATCAATGGAATGGTCAAGAGTTCTTCTTCTAAATACAACTTACGTGGGTGGAACATATTTTCCAGAGTCCATTTAACCCGCTTAATATTATCTCATCTTCATGATTAATTACAAGCTTCTTCTTGTCGCAAAACTCAAACCTTACCTACATTTTCGCGCCGATCAAATTATTATTGCAAACTACAGAGCCGCTGCAAAAATGGATACAATTTTGTTTTTGGTCCATGTCACTCCCTTAATATTTCACGATCATCACCAATAAAAATAGGTGTCTATTTTGGTCGGAACCTGACCTCCGTTACAAAGTTTCGTGACGATTGGTCCATAATTGTGGCCTGGATATTGATTACAATTTTTAATGGACGGACGGAAAGACACGCATCTCAAAGTCGCTTCATCTCGTCGAGATATGAATTTTGGTATACCCCACGAATATTTCGCGGTGTAACATGAATTTTCGGAAAAACAAAATTGTAATACCCTTCCTTATCAAACGTTTTTATTTTTAAAAACTTTTTTGCGCGTTTTATGACCAAAAAAAAATTTTAACAAAAAAATTTAATAATAGATTTGGATGTACTCTTTCAGATAAAAAAATAATTTAATAATAATTTTGTTTCGTTGTTTTCTTGGAAAGAATTCATAAAAAAAAGACTTCTATTGGGCCTTACAATTAAAGTGAAATGTTACTAAGTAATGGATCTATTGAACACTTTGAATCACGGCTGATGGTCGGTTAAAAAATTATTAATCGGCTTTGCCGACAGAGAAATAACTCAGTCTGCGTGAGTTGAAACTTTCATCTACGGAAAATATAGAATCGAATGTCAAATAACAAACAACATATATTTCGGTAAGACAAGTAAAAATCTCCAAATACCAATAAACTGGTGGTACCGTTATATAGGGGCTATACTGAGACATAGACCTATGTTGACAATTTTTGGTAGAGAAGTTTTGTGACAACTAAGAGCCAAATGTTGGGTGTCACCGTGGTGCATTGGTATGCACACCCGCCTTGCACGCAGAAGATCGTGGGTTCGATTCCCCGGCCAGCAACATCAACGGTGGCAAAATACCCCTAAGTAATGTTGGCGACATTTCCTGAGTATTTCAGTTTTGTAAAACTTTCTCTGCAAGTGGTGTCTTAGGACACGCCGTTCGGACTCGGCGATAAACTGTAGGTCCCATATCATTGAGCTAATATGAATCGGGGTGCACTCATTGATATGAGAGAAGTCTCCCTTGCCCTGCCTGGGATGTTTGAGGAACAATTATCATTATTATTAAGAGCCAAATGTTAAATTACAGGTAGTTCGGTCAAAAATGTAGCTAAAATCCTCAAAATACCGAAAATCGGAAATTACCGTTATATGGGGCTATATCAAATCATTGTATACATGTGGAAATATCGGGGAATGTCGTTATATGGCGGCTATACCGAGAAATGGACGTACGTTAACACTTTTTGGTGGAGATATCTTGTTGCCACTGGGAACCTCAAACGTCAAATTACAGGTAGTTCGGTTTAAAAATAGGACCAAAATCCTCAAACGACCAAAAATCGGAAGCTATCGTTACAGTGGGGCTATATCGGAACATGGGCCTATGATAACAATTTTTTTTAGATATTTCTTGACCTCTGGGAACCTCAAATGTTAAATTACAAGTATTTTGGCCAAAGAATGTAGCTAAAATCCTTAAAATACCGGAAACCAGTAGGGCTGTACCAAAACTTAGCGAATATTCAAAATACCAAGTTACAATTCGATATTTAAATGTGACTAATACGTTCAAAATAATTTAAAGTGAATTTGAATGGGGCGTTATATGGGGGCCATACCAAAACGTGGGTCTATATGTTTTTTAGCCTCTGGAAATACAAAATACCAAATTCCAACAAATTCGGCTGTAAAATGGAACAAATATCGTCAAAATTCCTTAAAACGTCAACTCGTCACTTTGTATGGGGGCTATACAAAAACGTGGACCTATATAGCCCATTTATACAATATAATACCAAAAGTTCTACGTACCTAAAATAAATTTTCCCAAGATTACATCGACCTACCTCAATCAGTTCGGAAGGTAGAGTGATTTCCACAGACGGACGGACATGGCTATATCGATGTAAAATTGCACGAAGATCAAGAATATATATAGTTTATGGGGTCTAAAAGGATTATTTCGAGGAGTTACAAACGGAATGACAAACTTCATATACCCCCCATAGTATGGTGGAGGGTATAACAATAGCAAAAGTGAAAATAGTGAGTGAAATTCTATACAGTAGTATTTGTTGTAAATTTGATTTAAATAAAGTAAATGCTTATTAAATATTTATGCTACATATCACATTTTTAAATTAACCTAAATCCATCAGTTACTTTCGTAACAACATTTTTAAACATTCCCATAAATATGTTTTATTATTCTTTATTGTTTACACTTTCTTACATTTCATTTTATTTTCTCTTTCCCATTTCAGACACAACAAAAGCTGTATTGCACGATGTAAATTTATTCATTGAACCACCCGCCGTGCGCCGTAACCAATCGGTCACATTACGCTGCCAATATTCTCTGGGCGGTGTACCTTTGTATTCAGTGAAATTTTATCGCGGCCAATTGGAATTCTTTCGTTATACGCCGGGTGAATATCCGAACACAAAAGTTTTTCATTATCCAGGAATAAAAGTCGATGTAAGTAAAAATAAAAAAATAAAAATAATTTGCAAACAAAACTAAAAAAGGACAAAAGAAAATGCTTAATCCTTTATAAACTTGACAAACCATGTTCCATATTCATATGATTTTATTCATTGTTGTGTTATTACCTTTAAATGGCTTCAAAAAAGCTTTACACATAATCTGAGTCTTGTTTTACGAGAAATATGTAAGAAATTGTTTTTTAGTGTTGAAATTAAAAGTGGACCCAGTAGTACTCTCGGGGAAAAATGTTTGTGTTTTTTTTACACAAAAATTTTTACAAAATGTTACTAATACTGCCGTTAAAATTAACACAAATACATCCTCATCTAGGTGGCGATGATCTAACGTTTGTTGTTGCTGTCAAAACTCTACACCAATGCAGATTGGAGCATAGATCAGACGAAGAATTTTTTTTCTCAAACACACCATGTGTTGCCTCATCTGCTTGTGCACTTCGCTTGTGAGAAAATTAAATACCTGGATCAGTGGACAGATATACTACATTCTTGTTCTATGTCTGGAAGAAAAATTCAGGGAAGAATTTTAATTTTAGACCAAATCGGTTGATTGTGGGAGGAGTAGACCGATGTGACTCATCTTCGGAGTTGGTCTTAGTTAAGATAAAATATTACGAGGACCATATCGGTTAATCCGTTCTGTGTTTCGAGCGCTCTAGACAAACTGACATTGGAGATTATGACTCTCAGTGAGAGGTTTTTCCTTCCTGCGGAATTAGCTGTATAAATTACGCATAGCTCACAGCACTGATTGCTTCGCGCAATATTGATTGTAGATCATAGACGAACAAGATGAGCACTCGTCATTGTTGTAGATTAATATTTTTCCCAATGGATATACATTTAAGAGTTTTGGGTAGCTACGCAGAGCTACAGATATTTCTTCAAAATATTCAGCGTGGAACTATTCTATTGCACCAATGATCAGCCCATGATTAAGAAACAAATGATCAGATTTTATCTTATCTTCACCGGAGCAGCTTTCTTGAAGATAGCCATGTGGATTCCTGACTGAAATGAGTTTGGGATTTCAGCGCCCTCAGCGGAAATCTGGTGGCAGCCGTTGTTGTTTTGTGGAACGACATCAATAAAAAATTAACGCCTCCGAAACTTTCCACATTTTGACATTGTATGTCAAGTTCCATGAAGGTGTAAGTTTTTTTTTAGGTCCAATTTATGGGTTGTTTAAGGAGTGTTTTAAAATTTTCATCGAAGGTAGTTTATCCCAGCAAAAATTCGGATCCGTTAGTCATTACGTAACCCAATACAAATTAATGTAAACAAAAATAACTACTTTGTTTTTTCAAAATAGTCTGGCTTAATCCCATTGTTGTTGTTTTAATATTTTAAAACAAGTATTTTTATTAGTGGAAAAGATTTGGCATTGTTCGCCAAGGGGTAAGGCAGGGAATACTATAGTTTCGATCCACGCCACTGGATCTCATCAGTTCCCTTGTTTCTTGTTTGTGGATATTCTCCACCGAAGTTATTTTTCAATAGCTTCTTCAACAAGAAACTTTTTATACCCAAACATCAATCGTCAGCTCGAAGTATAAAGGTAAGTGAAGAAAAAAGTTCAATGAGAAGTTTTTCCTTGGCAACCTCATACAACTCCGACGAAAGTGTCTGCGAAAACAATTCAAACCTCTTCCACTTGTATGTGTCGTCGAATTTAGATGAATGCACACACCAAAATTTGGTTGGTCTGCTTTACAGCAAAAACAACACACGTCGTGCCAGTGTCCAGTGGCGTGGATCGAAACTATAGTATTCCCTGCCTTACCCCTTGGCGAACAAAGCCAAATCTTTTCCACTAATAAAATAGTTGTTTTAAAATATTAAAACAACAACAATGGGATTAAGATAGACTATTTTGAAAAAACAAAATTGCAAACGCTATCCCAATAAAAAAAAAAAAAAAAAAACACGCCACAATGCTTCAAATTGAAGACACTGGCACGACGTGTGTTGTTTTTGCTGTAAAGCAGACGAACCAAGCATTCGTCTAAATTCGACGACACATACAAGTGGAAGAGGTTTGAATTGTTTTCGCAGACACTTTCGTCGGAGTTGTATGAGGTTGCCAAGGAAAAACTTCTCATTGAACTTTTTTCTTCACTTACCTTTATACTTCGAGCTGACGATTGATGTTTGGGTATTAAAAGTTTCTTGTTGAAGAAGTTATTGAAAAATAACTTCGGTGGAGAATATCCACAAACATGAAACAAGGGAACTGATGAGATCCAGTGGCGTGGATCGAAACTATAGTATTCCCTGCCTTACCCCTTGGCGAACAATGCCAAATCTTTTCCACTAATAAAATAGTTGTTTTAAAATATTAAAACAACAACAATGGGATTAAGCCAGACTATTTTGAAAAAACAAAATTGCAAATGCTATCCCAATAAAAAAAAAACGCCACAATGCTTCAAAAATAACTACTTATGTTACTCCTTACTAATTAATGAGTACGGTTGCACAGTGTGTAATGTGTTCGGCTACAAATCAGAAGTTCGCAAGATCAAATCCAGCAGACAGCAGAATAATCTTTATAAATAAAAATCAAATGTCGTTCGTTGGTAATGGCATCAGTTAAGAACGGCTGGACCGATTTGGAAAATTCTTTTTGTGAAATGTTCGCCATAACCCGTAAATAAAATTTGACCATAACCACTTTTACGCCCTCTTTTTGCAATTTTCAATTTTTATCTTTTCTACAAAAACTACTAAACCGATTTTTCTGAAATTGTCAGGGAATGTACAGGGATGGTTCCCGGTTAAAATGGGCTACAAATTTTGTTGAATTTCTGAGGGAGCGGGTACTTCCCCTATACCATATTTCTTTAAAAATGTTATATTTTCTATATAAATAAAAATCAAATCAATAAAATCAATCAATAAAAATCAATCAAAAATCAAATGACATCAGTTGAGAACGGCTTGACCGATTGAGATAATTCTCTTTTTGAAATGTTCATCATAAGCCAACTTAGGTTTTCATGCAAATAAAATTTTACAACGCCCACTCTTTTCAATTAATTATTTTTCCAACTCTACTGAACCTAACTTCATGCAGTTTTCAGAAAATGTTTAGGAATGTCCCGTGGTCCAAAATGCTATAGACGAATTTCGGGGGCCTGTTTTTTAGTTTCTATTACTCCAAGGACACCTAGACGGTGCCACCCGATTTTCGATATTTTCAAGGTTTTAGACTGAATATACCACCGAAGTTTAGTCTTTAGTCTTCGTTGGGTGACGTAGGGAATGAAATATACAAGCAACGATCCTGACCGGCTTTAACATAGCAACACTTTGGACTTATCTTCGTCCCTCTCTCATCTCAAGTGTACACTGATCTCCGTCTGTGTTAATCATTCGATGATGGGCTATATCGGTCCACGTTTTGTATAGCCCCCAAGTAACGGTACCACCCGATTTCAGGTATTTTTACGTTTTTAGTCCCATTTTCAAACCGAATTAATTGAGACTATTTTATGGTATAGGGTATAAAAAGTTCGGCCTAGGGCTCCTAGTGATCAACAAACTTATATTACAAAAATTATGGGCATAAGTCCATGCTTTGGTATAGCCCCCATATAACTGTACCTTACGATTTTCGGTACTTTAATGGTTTTAGCCACATTATTAAGCCGAAATGGCTGAAGTTTGGCATTGCCGGTTCTCAGAGGGTACAAAAGCTCATTTCCGAAAATTTTAAATATAAGTCCATTTTTGGAAGGTACAACGATACTAACCTATCTGACAAACGACATTTATAAGATCGTCACAGATGACGAATTTTGGATCTATGCTTAGGAGCCCGAAACAAAACAGGAATCGACAATTTGGGTCTTCAAAAGCGAGCCCAATCCAACAAAATTTGTTCATGGAAGGAGACTTTCGAAATAAATGGTCCCCTGTGTTTTCGGCAAAACTGACCGTGTGGCGACTATACGGCTTGAGATATGTTGGACGGTTAATTCTAAGTGTTACACTACAATTTGTTTGACTGAAGTCTCCTGAGAAATTCGAATAACGAACAAAAGAAATCGAATCGTTCTGCATCATGACAATGGGAGCTCTCACACATCGATTCAAACTAGCGCCGGTTTGTCCGGACAAAACGTAGAATTGATGGGTTATGCGCCATACTGCCCTGACTGGGGATCCAATGAATTCATTTGATTGCAGCACATCAAGAAAAACAAGCGTGGTTAATGACTTTTGTCGCCAGAAGATGCTGTAAAAGCGTTCAAAAACCATGTTTTGGTGGTGTCTCAATGAAGCCACTGAAAACAATCCAACACATGCTCGCATGTCAAACTGACCTAAGTACGCTTAGGCTAAAAACTCTCAAACTTTCCAAAAAATATCAAATAATGCCTGACGACACTGCATGTTGCCCAGGCCAGAAGGTTTTTTAGTGCCCCTCGTAAATACCAATTTTCAGTCATTTCGGTGGAATATTGAAGCCACAACCTTCAAAACACCGAAAATTGGGTGGTACACTTCAATGAAGGCAATATGAAGGCGCTGACCTATACCTACAAATTGCAGGTGGGAAGTTTTGCATTCCCAACGAAGCTATTTCGGTGGAATATTGAGGTCACAACTTTAGAGGGGTTTGTTTTTCTTTTCTTTCGTTTTTTCATAGTAGGCTGCTTTTTCTAGGGGAGGGTTACTAACCCGACGCCCGCACCCAAGTTTTTACCGTTCTTATGGGTGAACGCGCGGCACATGTTAGCTCACTACCTTTAGCGGGTGTTAATGGCAGCTCCCCAGTTGACACCACTCCCCAGCTCCCCAGTCCACTTGAGATGAAAAAGGGACCAAGATAAATCCTCGGCTTTGTCATGTTAAAGCCGGTCAGAACCGTTCCTTGGTATCTTCCATCCCCTACGTCACCCAAGTTGATGGTGTCGACGCACAATGCGTCTATAGAGATTGGACCAACTGTTGTTCGGCTTATAGAACAACCGTTATGTAATGGCCCAGCTAAGTAAGTAAGTATTGAGGCCTTACTTACTTACTTACTTAGTTGGCCCATTACAGAACATTTGTTTCATAGATCAAACTAAGAAATGATCTCCACTCCTCTCTGTTTTTCGCTTGACTTTTTGGAATACCGCGCCTTTTCATTTCTTCATCCACTTGTATGCTCCATCGAAGCTTAGGCCTGCCGATTCTGCGTGCACCGCCATGTGGCATGTATTCATACGCCTTTTTAGCGGGTTCATCATCGCTCATTCTCATGATATGGCCTAGCCAACGCAATCGTTGCATCTCGATACGTTTAACTATATTCATGTCTTTGTATAGCTTATATAGCTCGTGGTTCATATGACGTCGATATTCACCGTCAACGCAAATCGGCCCGTAGATCTTTCGAAGAATTTTCCTCTCAAACACACCAAGCACTTCCTTATCTGCTTGCGCAAGTACCCATGCTTCGGAGCCATACATTAGCATGGGTAGTATCAGCGTTTTGTATAGTGTTATTTTTGTTTGACGAGATGTGGCTTTGTTTTTAAATTGCTTACTTAGACCATAGTACCATCTGTTGGCCAATACAATTCTTCTTATTTCACAACTGATGTTGTTTGTTGTGTTTATGGCAGTGCCGAGGTAGACGAAGTCTTTAACTACCTCAAAATTGTAGGTACCAACTTCCACAGTTAGTCCGAGCTCTATGGACGCTTTGCGCGTCGACACCATCAATTTGGTCTTTTCGCCGTTTACCGCCAGACCCACTTTCGCAGATTCTGCTTCGACCTTCCTAAAGGTATCAATTACTTCCTTTACTGATCGTCCCATGATGTCTATGTCATCAGCATAGGCAAGTAACATGTGGCTATTGGTGTAAATTTTGCCATTTCTTTTGACATTTGCATCTCGTATTACCTTTTCCAGCAAAATGTTGAAAAGATCGCACGAAAGGCTGTCTCCTTGACTGAAACTTCTTTTGGTACAAAATTCTTCGGAGAGTTTCTTTTCAATTTTAAACTGAGGACCTAGCATCAGTTAAAGTCATTTTACAAAGCCGAATGAGCTTTGCGGGGATACCAAATTCAGACATTGCGTGTAATACCTTTGATCGGAGGGGACTGTCGAATGCTGCTTAATAATCGACAAAAAGGTGAAATGTGTCGATCTGCATCTCTTGGGTCTTCTCTAGGATTTGCCGCAGGGTAAATATCTGGTCAATGATGGACTTGCCAGGTCTAAAGCCACATTGGTATGGTCCAATTATTTCGTTGACCATTGGGTTTAGTCGTTCGCACAATATCCCTGATACTATCTTATAGGCAATAGGGAGAAGACTTATGCCCCTATAGTTGGAGCATACAGGCTTATCTTGTGGACGGGACATAGTATGCTCAGGTTCCAATCGTCGGGTACGTGTTCTTCCTGCCAGATGGTGCTAACTAGCTGATGCATACACCTTATCAGCGCGTCGCCTCCGGTTTTAAACTGCTCGGCTGGTAAGCCATCGGCTCCTGCTGCTTTATTATTCTTCAGCCGGTTGATTGCTGTTTTTACCTCATCTTGGCCGGGCGGTATACATTCTATACCATCTTCTGGGATTGGATCTGTGGTATCATCGCCTTCGCTACTATTGGATACCAGCAGATTGTAGAAATGATCCTTCCATATCCTGAGCACGCTATCTGTATCTGTTACCAGGTTACCTTGCTGGTCTCTACAGGAGGATGTGCCGTACCAAAGTAATCTGTAATCTGTTTGATGTTTCACTCTTTGGTAGAATTTTCGGACTTCATTCTGGCTCGTGTACATCTCGATTTTTTCACACTCCCGCTTTTCCATTTCTCTCTTTTTCTTGCGGAAAAGACGTTTCTCTTCTCTCCTTTTCTCCCGATATCTCTCTCGTGCGCTACGCGTTGCTACTGATTGTAAAGTAGCTCTATATGCCGCATTTTTCTCTTCGGTAGCAGCACGACACTCCTGGTCATACCATGAATTCCTTTGTGGAGGTCTCTGGAATCCAAGTATGGATTTTGCGGCTGTTTGCATGGAGTGGGCAATATGTTGTCATTGTGTTGTTATGTTATCGGGACAAGGAGTGCTCGCGTTAAGCAATTGGGCTAGTTGAGTGGAATATGCTGTGGCTATCTGTTGTGTTTGCAGCCTATTGATGTCCAACTTCCGCGTTGTGTCTGTTCGTGCTTTATTTGCAACGTTTAGACGGGTACGTACCTTTGCTGCAACAAGGTAGTGGTCCGAATCAATGTTTGCGCCTCGGAACGATCGTACATCCAACACGCTGGATGTCTTCCACCTATTACAACATGATCAATTTGATTACTTGTTTTTTGATCTGGAGACAGCCAGGTGCCCTTATGAATATCGAGATGATTAAATCTGGTACTGCTAACTACCATGTTTTTTGCAGCTGCAAAGTCTATCAGCCTCATACCATTGTCAGATGTTTCACTGTGGAGACTGAATTTCCCGACTGTTGGGCCAAAGATATTCTCCTTTCCAATTTTGGCATTAAAATCGCCTAGAAGCGCTCGTAAAACATATTTTTGGTCTGTTCGTCCTTTTCTTCAGTGGGAGCATGAGCGCAAATAAAGCTGATGTTGAAGAATTTAGCTTTTATTCGAATTGCAGCAAGTCTTTCATTCACTGAGGTGAAGCTGGATACCAGATGTTTTAGTCTCCGACTAACTAGAATGATTTTAATGTCATGGGCAGGGCAACGGTCATATGTTTCTTCTAAGCGCTCGTAAAATATATCTTTGGTCTGTTCGTCCTTTCCTTCAGTGGGAGCATGAGCGCAAATAAAGCTGATGTTGAAGAATTTAGCTTTTATTCGAATTGCAGCAAGTCTTTCATTCACTGGGGTGAAGCTGGATACCAGATGTTTTAGTCTCCGACTAACTACGAATCCGCAACCAAACTCGTGCTTTACGTCATGGCAGCTATAATACAGTGCGTCACCTTTAGGTGTTGTTGTGACGCCTTTCCCAATCCATCGTATTTCCTGTATGGCAGTAATATCGGCATTGTACTTTTCAAGTACGTCTGCCAATGCAAAGACTGCACATTCTCTATAAAGAGTGCGAACATTCCAGGTGCAGATTCGCAGATCATGGTCCTTAAAACGTTTGCGGGGTTCGTCAACTTTAGAGGGGTTTGTTTTTCTTTTCTTTCGTTTTTTCATAGTAGGATGTTTTTTTTCTAGGGGAGGGTTACTAAACCGACGCCCAAACCCAAGTTTTTAACGTTCTTATGGGTGAACGCGCGGCACATGTTAGCTCACTACCTTTAACGGGTGTTAAAGGCAGTTCCCCAGGTGACACCACGGGGAGGTCAGTGTCCACTTGAGATGAAAGAGGGACCAAGATAAATCCTGGGCTTTGCCATGTTAAAGCCGGTCAAGACCGTTGCTTGGTATCATTCATCCCCTACGCCACCCAAGTATTGAGGCCACAAACTTCAAAATACCGAAAACTTGGATGTGCCGTTCTATGGGGGCTATATGAAGGCTCGGACCTACATCGATTTATTTAGAGGGGAAAGTTGAATACCCCCAACGAAAACCTAATAACAAATTTCAGCCATTTCGATGGATTATTGTGGACATAACCTTGAAAATACCGAAAATCGGGAGGTACCGTTCTATGGGGGCTATATAAAGGCATAGGCCTATAGCGACAAAATTATGGGAAAGAGTTGTATACCAGCAACGAAAACTAAATACCGAGTTTCAGCCATTTTTGTGTGATAATGAAGCTAAAACCTTGAAAATATCGAAAATAGTGTGGTACCGTTCTATGGGGGCTATATCACAACGTGGACCGATATAACCAATTTTCAATACCAAACATCCTAAGAGTAATAGAAACTAAATACCGAAAACTAAATACCGAGTTTCAGCCATTTTTGTGTGATAATGAAGCTAAAACCTTGAAAATATCGAAAATAGTGTGGTACCGTTCTATGGGGGCTATATCACAACGTGGACCGATATAACCAATTTTCAATACCAAACATCCTAAGAGTAATAGAAACTTCTATACCAAATTACAAAGCTCTATCTTAAAAACTGAAGACGGACAGACGGACATGGTTATATCGACTTAGAAATTTACCTTGATCTAGAATATATATATTTTAAAGGGTCTCCGATTAATATTTCGATGTGTTACAAACGGAATGACAAATTTAATTATACCATCCATATTATGGTGGAGGGTATAAAAATGACAATTTGTGTACAAAAACCCCTAAACGCTGCGGTAACTTATTAAAGGGCTCTTAAAAGCAACAATCCAACCTACATAACAAAATCTAATGAACAAAATATCTGTTATAGTTTCCGAGAATTAGCTATTTCTTTCTTTAGAGATTTTGCAAAAATGACGCATTTTCCAAAATTGGGATTTTTTTATTGTTTATGAGCATACAATGCCCAAACCTTTCACTATTTCAAACAAATTTTTTTGTTTGCTTAGTTTTAATGTGATTAACCACGAATCCCATATAGAAATGAACAATCGGCGAAGACAAAAAATTGGGGTTTTTGCCATGGTGCGCCCTTCAAACTTGTTTTATTATGTGCACATTGTGTAGATACCCCACAAACTCATAAAAATTTGCGATGAAAAGTTCTAAAACTTATGTTTTCACCTACGAAAATGCTATTTATATTTTAATTACGGATCTGCTCTAAGCTAACTTAGATCCACCCCTACTGTGATTGGTTGTTTTCATAGGCTGAGGTTATATATCTGTAGGAAAAGCTGATGATAATTTTTTACTTATTATGTACACTTTCGGTCCAAATTTGCTGTAATTGGTAACTGGTATTTACAGTGTATATTTGGAATGAAATAGGGAACTGGGTTTTGCCATTTTAAATTCTGTAAGGGATATATGTCCCTCTATGTCACTTAACAACTTATTGCCCAAAATACTGGACTGATTTAATAATGATATTTTTCCGCGAGAGTACAGTTGCGTGTACATGTGTTTTTTTATCTCCATTTAAGAAGTATACATATATTTTTGTTCTATTTATTTTCACATTAAAATAAAACAAGAAACTGTTTCATGACATTTTTTTACCCATTTCAATTCATTTCTTTTCTCTTCTTCTTCTTTTTTCAACTTTCTTCCACAGGAGAGTGTTTCGAATGCCACTCAAGTTGTTATACGCAATGTGAACTTTGGTTTATCTGGAAATTTTTCCTGTGAAGTTACAGCCGATGCTCCATTATTTTCAACCGCCACAGCATATGCTCAGATGCAAGTTGTCGGTAAGTCTTGTCAGCCAGCCAGCTGGCCAACTTTTCTGAATGCCATACAATGGAAAAGTTTTTCCGTTTTTGTTTTTTGTTGTTCTTGTTATTGTATCTCCTACATCTGAACGCCCTTGTGTTGCTATAAAACTATACGTTTGTGTGTGCCTTACAGACAAGCACAGACACGTAGTGGTAGGTAGTAGCTTGTATGTAGGACATTCACAAAGGACGGTTGAGGTATTTTCCGGTTTTATAAAGAGTGGGAATGAACCTTGTCCAGCCACCCCAAACCAATTACTAAACACTAGGTAGTGGCCTACGACCCTATGAGTGTAATTACTAAACGGCTGGAGGCAAAGTGGTGGCATTGGGGGACTATTGTCTACATTCTTACCAACCAGCATCAATTGTAGGGGGTCACCTTTAAGAATGTCCTGGGTAGTTTTACTGTTCGTTGGCAAGCATTTTAGGCAGAAAATAAAACTTTTAATTGAAATACTTTGTACTAGTGTACAAAAACAAAAATGGAATGGAGAATGGAACAAAAAAAAAAAAATAATAAAAAGCAATTTTTGTGACACATTTAAAAGATTTCACAGTTTTTGGCTGGTGTTGCTGCTCGTGCTGCTTGTGTAGCAGCTACCTTTTGGTGATTGCCTACCCACCTACTACACACAACTCGTTTTAATTGTTTTATATTTGGATGCAACAAATATAAACGAAAATTGAATTTAAATAGTTTTCAGATTGTTGCTTTCACTAGGGATTTTAACAAAAGTGAAGTTTCCTAGAATTGGTTACGGTGATTTTTAAAAACTTTTCCTCAACATATACGCCAATAAGGTGTTGGCTAAAGTTCCAGTGATGTCAGCATTGATTGCTTTAAAAGTGCCAAATTAAATTATTTACTAACAAGAGAGCCTAACAAAGTAGCCAATTGATGAAATTGAATCGTGAAAGGAGAAATAATTAACTTTATTAAGAAAATTTATTGGATTTAAAAATGGAAACGTATTTTTGGGAGGTTTGTTGCAAAAATTTTGGAAAAATTAAGAATGATCGCTACCCCCATTACAAATAAAAAGTAAAAGTGTGGGTTTGAGTCGTCGGCTTTCCTTTTTCAGTTGCATTATTGATCATTAAGCTCGATTTCCAACGAGAACTGAATTATAAATTAATACTAAAAATTATTTTCGACTAAAAAGGCAAAATTTTCAAATAAATAAAATCAGGTGAGCCAGGCTGGGGTTTGAACCCACGTCCTTGAACAACACAAGAAAAAAGTGTTGTCACGGCGTGTTAGTCTTCAGAGCCAAAGTCATAACTTTCAAAGACTACGCTAAGCGTTAGTCATGACAGCCATACAAAGGCTGGAAAAAAACATTCAGCACTGTAAAAAACAAACTGAATTTGAAAGAGTAAGATGATAGCGAAGCCGTCCCACATCCGATATGTCTGAGGAGCCTTCTTTACCAAAGGCGAAACTTGTCATGTCACATAGTGGTGCGTGTGTGGGTTCGAGTCGTCGGCTTTCCTTTTTCGGATGTATTATTGATCATTAAGCTCTATTTCCAACAATAAATTAATTATAAAAAGCGTTAAGTTCGGCCGGGCCGAACACCATAAAAGATATCTTAGTTAGTTTTCTTTCCCTTCCACAATTTTAAGTGGAATTGTTTTGTGACCACGGAAACCCAAATGCCTACATAAGGTCAGAAAACATATCAAACAATTTCTTCAATAGGGCGCCACGTTTATTTGGGGAGGCTGAATCAAAGTGTGGATTTATGTTGACAAAGAAATTTTGTCAACACTGGGAACCCCAAATGTCAAATTACATATAGTTTGGTCAACACATATAGCTAAACTTCTGACAAATTAAAAATTTTTGGTGGAAAATTTTGTGACCACTTTGAACCTAAAATGTCAAATAACAGACTGTTCGGTTAAAAAGTTGTTAAAACTTTCTAAATACGTAAAATGTGGGATGTACCGTTATATGGAAGCTATACAAAAACATGGACCTATATTGAACAATTTCAGTGGAGAGGTGTTGTGATCGCTAAGAACCTCAAATGGCAAGTTTGTAGCTAAAATCCTCAAAATAACGAAAATGGGGAGTTACCGTTATACCAAAAAAAATTGCGAGCACTGGGAACCTCAAATGTCGAATGCTGGTGCGGTTAAAGTTTTTAGCTAAAATCAAAAAAAAAAAAAAACACAAGTGAACCAAAGGTATCGTCCGTTCGGGGCCGACTATGTGATACCCTACACCACTACCCCAGTGCAAAATGTTAAAATTGGGATAGCTTAGCGCCTTTGGTCTGAATGTCTTCATTAATATAGGTCAATATAGTTGAAACGGATTTAAGTGCATCGTCAGTACAACTTAAAGAAAAAATGGAAAAGTGGGATGTACGCCAACCACCAATAGGCTTCCTTCTCTGTGAGACCCCTCTAAACCACCAAAATTTCGTAAGGATCCGATCAAAATTCCGACCTATAGTATGATTGCACAATAAATGGAAAAGGGATGCATTACCGACTATTGCGAAATCTCTGTTGTTTGACCACCTATGACAACCTACTTCACATTGTTTTACAGGTGATATTTTCCACTTTCCTTGCCAGGTTTTGCTTTCGATATACCTCTTACAGAAGAGGGATATTCGCTTTGAAATAAAACGTTGGCCTTTTCTCCAAATAAGTTTTTTTTCACATTCCGACACCGGAATAATATCCGACATTTGCCAAAATCAATAGGTTTTTTCCTCTGTTGGACCCCCATTAACACCCAAAATTTCGTGACTATCCAATCAAAATTGGGACGTGTAGCGTGATTATAAAAAATAAAAAATGGGATGTGTTACCGACTATTGCGATATCTCCGTTATTTGGCCACCTACGCCAACCTGCTTTACATCATTGAATAGATGAGATTTTCTACATTCATCGTCAGACTTTGCTTTTGGAAGGTCCCCAACCAAAGCTGTGATATTCGTCATTATTATTAAAATCGCAAAAAAGAAAAGTTGGGTTTAAATTGCGGCACCTACGACAACCTCGTTTACATCGTTAGAAAGGTGACATTTTTTAACTTCGTTCGTTGAGTTTTTCTCCAAATAAGTTTTTTGCCCATTCCGACCCCTAAATGTTATCCAACCATCACCAAAATCAATTGGCTTCTTCCCCTTCAGGACCCTCATCAACACCCAAAATTTGGTGACGATCCGATCAAAATTGCGACCTGTAGCGTGAATACAAGGTTTAGATGGACAGACGGACGGACAGACAGACGGACGGAAGGACACACATAGCCAGATCGACTCAGCTAGTCGAGACATTAATTTTGGTATATATAAGTATGGGTCTACGACCATTAGAGTGAAACAGGCAGTTCCCCAAGGTGGGGTGATATCTACGGAACAGTTTAACCTCTACCCCTCGTGTAACGTATGCGGATGATTGCACGATCCTGGCGTCAGGTACATTTCCTGGTGACATTTGTGAAAGACTGAGCTCCCATTTTACCGATATTACCGCCTTTTTCCAAGCGAGATATGCAGATATCCGCCACTAACCCCCAGATTTTGTAAAAATGTTTGTTTTTCTCACACGAATTGTCAAATTTTGTAGATCGATCTACTCGCCTTAGCGCAAATGGAGAACGCCAATTTTTTTAATGAGGAATTCTTAACTATATACGGAACTAATCTACGAAGAATTAAGTCTATATGTCATCTGTGGGCTGAACTATAAATGCCTAAATTATTACGAATATAGACGAACGAACAAAAATAAGTTACAAAAACAGGGGGTAAATCTACGGTCACTCTATTCACCACATGGACGGCGCAGGTTAGAAGAGAGTTAAATGTTGTGGTCAATGTTGGCAGAATCCCGACCACAAACTACCCCAAAATTCTAAGGGTCATATTCGACAGCACGTTCTCTTCGTTCGCGCATTCTATAAGCGGCAAGCTGAAATGTAGGAACAATGTTCTCAAGCCCCTAGCCGGCGGTACTTGGGGCGCAGATAAATAAACCTTGATGGCCACATATAACGCGATAGGTATGTCTGTGCTAAGCTATGCGGCGGCAGTTTGGTCCGTGAATCTAAGTGATACGCCATGGAAAAATATTCAAACTTGTCAGAATGCCGTCCTGAGAATGCAAAATGCCTCCTCAAGACACCAGTGGACCATCTACACGCAGAGAAAAAATATTTTTCGGTTTTGTTGGAACAAAAATATCTATTTTGGTTCCAAAAATGTGTTTGTTTTGTACAAACATTGCAATCCAAATCCAAAAATACCATCTTTTGTTCCGAACATAGAAAACAAAAACAACTTTCGAATTTCCGCAATATTGTAAAAATCGTTAACAATACCGATTGTAGGAACAATCATAATCTAAATTTCTTACAAAACATATTCTCAGCCCTGAAAACCAGATACTAATTTTTTTGATTTGAGTGTATATACTTCTCATATACACTTTCCACACAACTTTGATATAAATATCGCGTTTAATATTACGAGCATTGATGAACGCAATACATGGTTTGCTACTTTAGCTGACAACAAAGACAAACAAAAAGCCACAAGCAGCCACCACAACATAAGGAATAATTAAACACCATAACAAACATGAAAAGGAAAGAAGAATAAAAACAAGAGTCTCATTGTTGGTATACATACACACAAAAACAAAGGTAAAGGCAGCCTGTCATACAAACACCACAACTCACCAAAATTGTTTTTTCAACACGGCATCGAATAGCGAGAGAAGAGAAAAAAATTTTCGAAGAAAAGAGAGAAATATTGTTCAGTTGACACTAACTATTTTTGGATTTAATAAAAACGATTGTTGGATTCACAATACTACATAAGGAATCCAACAAAATGTAAAAAATACATATTTTGCTCTTGGAATATTGTTGGATCAAACATATTTTTTTCTCTGCGTGTACATGATGAGGTAAATATGCTCACGGTGCGCCTTAACAAAATTTAAATGGAAGGAGATTACACCCGGGAAGTTTTTGCGGATTCTGTGAACTTTGACCGCGAATTATTTAAAAAACCCTCCGTCTTTTTTTTAGTTTTTTTGATTTTTCTCATCTATGAACATTGCAGTTTTAGAATCCGCAGAAAATTCCCAGGTGTAAGCGAATTCCATTTCAATTTGGCTAATGCACACCGTGTTCTTCCAGTACAGCGACGCAATCACATGCTTTCGATGCAGTACCGGCTCGTCCCAAGCACCATATGGTCGATAGACCCCGCCCATTAAGGCAGGTCAAGGAGAATATTCATGATCTAGATGAAGAGGCCCACCGTTACAAGAGAGAACCTCTAGATAAACTCTCTCATACGGAAGCAGGTGCAGATGGCATAAGCAGCTATAGTTTGAATGCGGTCCTCGGAGCACATCCCCCATCTGTCGCAACTGAGGAGAGTTATCTGCCAGAATAAACCAGAATAGTTTTGGCTCAACTACGCTATTGGGCAAGGATCAACAGCATTGTGCAAAGCATTCGCCGGGATGCGGCCAGGCCTCACAACACAAGGCACATTTTCAACTGCCCCAAATATATCAAACGCTGTTACAACAACAATAACAACAAGAATATGTTAGACATGTTCAACTTGTGGAGATCAATTGTGATGACTTTTGCCGATACGACACGCGCTAATAAGAGTAAAGTGACAGGCACTGTAGGTCGGATGCAGCAAATGTTCGAAGAAAAAGGTCATCCCAGCATCATGTTCTGGATCGCATTCTTCGCGTTTCCATGAAAGATGAGCTCAATGGGTAGACTAAATCACCAAACATCGAGTAGGTCCTTGAGCAGTTGTGTTCAATTGAAAGCAGCCAATGGTAAAACTCATATTAAGGGAACAGGTGTCTGCAGAGACGACCTGATGTCTCTCTTCTGTCACTTTACTGAGAGGAGTGATGTCTTTTTATATCGTCTTCACATGCTTCCTCCATCGGAGCTTTGACCTTGACGTTCTGCGAGTACCACCATACAGCCGGTATTCCACAGCAAAAAAAGTCTTCCCAAAATAATGGGTTTTTCTAGTATTTTTGGTAGTCGTAACTACTTACAAAACCCCCTACTAACCCATTATTTTAACAAGGGCATGTCGCACTGAATAACTAGTTATTCTATGACCAATATAACCAATATAACCACTAGAGTAACTAGTTATTTGATGGTCACTGGAAGTCGATAAATAAGCTATAAGTTAAACAAGTAAAAACGGTGTTAAGTTCGGCCGGGTCGAACTTGTTATACCGTCCACCACAAGTTGTATTGAAGTAAAATGGAACAATTAGTTTCCTTTCGTGTATGAAGAAGACTTAATACTAAATTTCAGCAATTACGGTAAAAAAATGTGAGGCACCGTTCTATGGGGGCTATTTCAAAACGTCGATCTATACCGACAAATTTCTGACGGAAAGTTTTTAGGCTCAAAAAAGACTAAATACCAAATTTTCTTTATTTCGGTAAGAGAATGTAGCTAAAACTTAAAAAATACCGAAAATCAAGAAGTAAGCTTCTATGGGGATATAGAAAGACGTGGACCTATACTGATAATACTCTTCTGGAATATTTTATAACCCTTGGAAGACGAACTATCGAATTTCAGCCTTTTCGGTGGGATATTGACGTCACAATCTTCAGTATTACGAAAATCGGGAGGTACCGTTCTAAGGGGGCTATATCGAAACGTGGGTCTATACCGACGAATTTTAGTCGGAAATGGGACAATATGAAAGCGTGGAACTTCTGGTGAACAGTTTTATATCACATTGAATACTAAATACCAAATTTCAGCCATTTTGGTGGAATATTGAAGCCACAACCTTTAAAATACGGAAAATCGGGAGGTACCGTTCTATGGGGGTTATATTAAGGCATGGACCGATACCGACAAAGTTCTGGGGGAAAGTTTTATACCACCAACGTAGACTAAGTACCAAATTTCAGCCATTTCGGTGTGATAATGAAGGTAAAACCTTCAAAATAACGCGAATCCGGAGGTTCTATGGGGGCTATATGAAGGCGTGGACTGATACCGACAAAATTCTGGGGGAAGGTTTTATAATCCTAAAGAAGACCACGTACCAAATTTCAGCCATTTTGGTAGGATAATGAAGCTAAAACCTTAAAAATACCGAAAATCGGGAGGTACCGTTCTATGGGGGCTATATCAAAATGTGGACCGATATAGCCCATTTTCAATACCAACCATCCTGCAAGTAATAAAAACTTCTGTATCAAATATTGACTATCTATCTTTAAAATTGCGAGCTGTATCTTGATTTCAACAGACAGACAGACGGATGGACAGACTGACGTGGTTAAATCGACATAGAATTTTATGCTGATCAATAATATATATACTTTATACGGTCTCCGACGAATATTTCGATGTGTTACAAACGGAATGAAACATTTAATTATACCCTCCATATGATGGAGGGTATAAAAAGATTGTACTTAAACAAGAGACTTTAAAAAAAATGTTGAAGAATTGATGGCAAAAAAAAAAACTATCAAATTTTTTAGTTAAAATCGAAATATCGATCTCTACAGTTCACAATTTTTTTTTTAAAAATGGATATTTTTTAATCCGATTCGCTTAAGTACAAGATTATGTTCTTAATGATCCCACCAAAACATATGCTGATTGGTATATTCGCTTTCGAGCTACAGTGGTCACCGCAAACTGCTTTAGTACTCGTAAAAACAGTGTTTTGTAGGCGGCCATTTGTCAGAAAACCGTGCAATATTTTTCAAAAAAAAAAAAAAAAAAAAAAAAATCCGAAAGTAGCTCAAGGTGTTATCAATAAGATGAAAACAATATCTTTTGTAAAAAAATGGTAGATTTCTTGTAAAAATTCATGAAAAATTTCATTTTTTGTGCACAATAAGTGACCATAACCCCTTAATTGTGGACAAAATAAACTTATAATACATTTTCCACATTATATTGTGAAGTATAAATATGTGGGATCTAAAACTAGTATTCCAGAGTGTATATAAGTTTTGTCATAAATGTGATTGTAATTATAATTCTATTGTCATGGAACATTACTAAATATAATAAATCCTTTGCTTACAAGGATTTCCTATAAAATGAATAAACGATTTATCAAAATTTTATTAAAGTTCATCTCTCTATCATAAAAAATAAAAACTCTTTTGATAAATGTAGAAAAAAAAAACATTTTGCGCGGAGTCGGAGTCGAGCTTTTTTTCACAACTCCAGACTCCGACTCCAGCAAAATTTGCTAGACTCCGACTCCAGACTCCGACTCCAAAGCCCTGGTTCTATGCAACACCTAAAGGTCAAACACTGTATTATAGCTGTCATAAGACAATATACCAGTTGACAGTTAACACTGTTTTTCTCTGGTTATCCTTTAAACTATTCCTAATAAAACCTTTCACAAATAATACCTTAATTACAGCAAATATTTCTATTTCGCACATCATAACAAGAATGACAACACCTTTAAACAGCAACAACAACAAAATTATACATTCTTATGAACTTTACTCAGGTCGCGCAATTATTTCCTGTGTTAATAAACAATTCTCTGAAATAATTAATCTCTGTTGACATCACCCCATTTTTTGTGTTCGCTAAAAATAAAACTGAACAAAAAACGCACTGAGCTCTCACACGCACCATCCATAATCAACGTGAATCAAGTAGCACCACTCCAAAACAACAATTTGCATCATTAGTGTATTTAAGATGTGAACTAAGAGCAAAAAACATAAAAAAAAAATACCTATAAAGAGGTCTCACAACAAAATGAGTGAAAAACAACAACACTAACTATTATCCTAAATACCAACATGACTGGCAGCACAGCACAGGAAGTAAGCTTAAAGCTAAAATTATAGTTAAGCTAACGAAAGGGTAAGAGGACAAAAAACTTACCAAAGGTAAAAGTAAACAGAAACAAGAAAATTTGCTTAGATGTGTTTTGTGAAAAAACTGGCACAGTGTAATTGGGTGTGACAAAGTCTTTGTTGACGAGCTGAAAGGCGTCTATGTAGTTCTACTGAAGTGAGTTTTTATAGACGAACTCAAAAGTAGCCTTTATAAACGAGCTCAAAGGCCGTCTTAATAGATGAGCTCAAAGCTCGTCCTTAGAGACAGGCTCAAATGTCGTCTTTATAGACGAGCTCAAAGGTCGTCTTTATAGACGTGCTCAAAGGTCGTCTTTATAGACGAACTAAAATGTCGTATTTACAGACGATCTCTAAGATCATCTTTATATACAAGTGAAGGTGTCTTTATAGACGAGCTAAAGGTCGTCTTTATAGACGAGCTAAAGGTCATCTTTATAGACGAGCTAAAGGTCATCTTTATAGACGAGCTAAAGGTCGTCTTTATAGACTAGCTAAAGGTCATCTTTATAGACGAGCTAAAGGTCGTCGTTATAGACGAGCTAAAGGTCGTCTTTATAGACGAGCTAAAGGTCGTCTTTATAGACGAGCTAAAGGTCGTCTTTATAGACGAGCTAAAGGTCGTCTTTATAGACGAGCTAAAGGTCGTCTTTATAGACGAGCTAATGGTCGTCTTTATAGACGAGCTAAAGGTCGTCTTTATAGACTAGCTAAAGGTCGTATTTATAGACGAGCTAAAGGTCGTCTTTATAGACTAGCTAAAGGTCGTCTTTGTAGACGAGCTAAAGGTCGTCTTTATAGACGAGCTAAAGGTCGTCTTTATAGACGAGCTAAAGGTCGTCTTTATAGACGAGCTAAAGGTCGTCTTTATAGACGAGCTAAAGGTCGTCTTTATAGACGAGCTAAAGGTCGTCTTTATAGACGAGCTAAAGGTCGTCTTTATAGACGAGCTAAAGGTCGTCTTTATAGACTAGCTAAAGGTCTTCTTTATAGACTAGCTAAAGGTCGTCTTTATAGACGAGCTAAAGGTCGTCTTTATAGACGAGCTAAAGGTCGTCTTTATAGAAGAGCTAAAGGTCGTCTTTATAGACGAGCTAAAAGTCGCCTTTATAGACGAGCAAAAGGTCGTCTTTATAGACGAACTAAAGGTCGTCTTTATAGACGAACTAAAGGTCGTCTTTATAGACGAACTAAAGGTCGTCTTTATAGACGAACTAAAGGTCGTCTTTATGGACGAACTGAAGGTCGTCTTTATGGACGAACTGAAGGTCGTCTTTATAGACGAGCTGAAGGTCGTCTTTATAGACGAGCTGAAGGTCGTCTTTATAGACGAGCTGAAGGTCGTCTTTATAGACGAGCTAGTTGTCGGCTTAATACACGAGCTAAAGTTCGTCTTTATAGACGAGCTAAAGGTCGTCTTTATAGACGACCTAAAGGTCTTCTTTATAGACAAGCTGAAGGTCGCCTTTATAGACGAGCTAAAAGCAATCTTTATAGACGAGCAAAAAGTCACCTTTATAGACGAGCTAAAGGTCCTCTTTATAGACGACCTAAAGGTCTTCTTTATAGACAAGCTGAAGGTCGTCTTTATAGACGAGCTATATGTCGGCTTAATACACGAGCTAAAGGTCGTCTTTATAGACGAACTAAAGGTCGTCTTTATAGATGAGCTAAAGGACGTCTTTATAGACGAGCTAAAGGTCGTCTTTATAGACGAGCTGAAGGTCGTCTTTATAGACGAGCTGAAGGTCGTCTTTATAGACGAGCTAATTGTCGGCTTAATACACGAGCTAAAGTTCGTCTTTATAGACGAGCTAAAGTTCGTCTTTATAGACGACCTAAACGTCTTCTTTATAGACAAGCTGAAGGTCGCCTTTTCATACGAGCTAAAGGTCGCCATTATAGATGAGCTAAAAGTAATCTTTAAAGACGACCTAAAGGTCGTCTTTATTGACGAGCTAAAGGTCGTCTTTATAGACGAGCTAAAGGTCATCTTTATAGGCGAGCTAAAGGTCGTCTTTATAGGCGAGCTAAAGGTCGTCTTTATGGATAAGCTAAAGGTCGTCTTTATAGACGAGCTAAAGGTCGTCTTTATAGACGAACTAAAAGTCGTCTTAATAGACGAGCTAAAGATCGTCTTTATAGACGAGCTATAGATCGTCTTTATAGACGAGCTTAAGGTCGTTTTTATAGACGAGCTAAAGGTCGCCTCTATAGACGAGCTGAAGACCAGTTGGACCTTATCGTCACTAGACTATAGCTGAAGCAGGGAATAGGAATGGAGCTGGACCTACATTAAGATTATTTATCTATTTAGTTTTTAATTTCTCATAACATCACTGTATTCGAGAAAACATTTCTACTAACTGTAGTGACGAAAGTTTGCATTTTTCGCACAGGTAGAATAATGACATAGCCACAACAACTTAAAAAGGTGATAAAATGAAACAGCATTATTTAGAAAAAGAACAACATAACGTATACATGAGGCAAAAAAACTAACTGATTCTTCTGGTAAAAAAAAACATTAACAGCAAAATATAGATGGTGTTTGCATTTATTTAGCGTTGCTGGATTTACTCAATGTGTCATGGCAAGAAAAATAGTAAAACGCCAAAAGGTGTTTGCTCAGTCATCTTAATACAATATCTGTTTGAAAAAGTCTATGAATAAAGCGACAATGAATGACTGATGGAATAAAAAAGTGGTGAGTGGGGGACCGCAAACGCCATGTTATAGTGTACCACTGCGGAAGAGTGTGACACAGACTACGCGGAAACCCTACTGGTAGATGGGTAGAAGTCATTAGTATTGTTATGTGAGAGACATTTTTGGTATATATCTTTATTTAGACCTAGGCTAAAGGTTTAATTATGACCCTATTTGAGATAATTTTAATGACAGTTTGTAACAGTATGGGATTTAAGCACAATCTTTTTTAAAGACATTACTTCTTTAGTGTCGTCTGCTAACTACAAATAATACTACTAGTTAATAACTAGCTGTAACAAGTGGTATTATTAATTATTAGCAGCATTCCTCTGAGTAACAATTGTAAGAAATTTTGAAAATCTTATATATAAAAGGCAATGTGTGTATGTTAGTATGTTTGTACGAGTATGTTCCGTATAGACTCAAAAACTGCTTAACCGATTTTCTTGAAAATTTCAGAGTATGTACAGGGAACACCGGTTGTGAAAATAGGCTATATATTTTTTAGCATTTCGGAGGGGGACTACTTTTATAAAAACCCTATTTTAGTACGCCCACTTTTTAAATATGTTACATTTCCAAAACTACAGACCCCATTTTCCTGAAAATTTCAGAGAACGTACAGGGAGGACCCGTGGTGAAAATAAGCTATACATTTGTTTGTTGTTATAAAAACCCTATTTTAGAACGCCCACTTTTTTGTTGAATTTCGAATAGGTACCTCACCTATGTCTGATTTAATAAAGAACGCTATCTTAGCAAAACTGAGACGAACGATTGAATTAATTCTTCAGAACTACCACCCTCTGAACCACCCTGCTGTGGATTTGCATCCTCCGAACCACCTCGCCCTGAATTTCCCCCCCTTCGAACCACCTCGCTCCGAACTTCCACCCTCCGAACCACCCTGCTCCAAACTTCCACCCTTCGAACCACCACGCTCCGAATTTCCACCCTCTAACCAACCTGCTACGAACTTCCAACCTCCAATTCACCCCGCTCCGAACTTCTACCTTCCGAATCACCCTGCTCCGAACTTCCACCCTCCGATACAATGATGGTTGTGTCTCCGACCCGAGGGTCTTTTTTGTGGCTTTAAGACCCGACCACACCCACTTTTTAAATATGTTATATCTTCAAAACTTCTAAACAGATTTCCATGGAATTTTCAGATGATGGAGGGATGGGCCTTGGTGGAAAAAAGCTATAAATTTTGTTACATTTCGGAGGTGCGGGTTATACCCTGCGTCCTATTTTGTTAAATGCGCTATATATGTAAACTTTACAAATCATAAGACCCGATCAATCCCACTTTCTTAAATATGTTACAAATCAGTGGAAATACCAGATGTTATGCATAGCGAAGCTTTGGTCTTATTGGAAAGCAACTATTTAAATTAGAAGGCAACATATCGATAGCTATAGCTTCATCAGGTATATAAGATATTCATTATAAGAAGGTGGAAGGACGACACATTTGGTCCTTAAGTTGCCACTGGACATTCATTTGAATGAAGGGCACATATGCAATATTAAATATTACTTATCACCTGGAACGAATTTACAATGGCACATAATAATTTAAGGAGCAATTCACCTTTAGATTTTAGATTTTTATTTATAGTCACCCGAAGATTCCGAATAATTAGCGATGCAAGAAAAATACAATTGCTGACTTAATGTAACATAAAACTGTTTCAAGGGCCAGCAACGCGGACCTGGTCGGCTAGTTTAATAATAAAATAAACAAGTATGAAAGTACCAGTCAGCTGTGCAGACAGAGATATACCCTCCGTCTCGCATCTAAAGAAAATCTTCATCTGTTCCCTTGTTTCTTGTTTTTCAACAAGAAACTTTTATACCCAAGTGTCAATTGCAAGGGAACAAGGGAACTGATGAAACTGTAGTCTCTCCTGCCTTACCCCTTGGTACACATTGCCAATTTTTCCCACTAATAAATTAAAGTTGTTTTAATAAAATATTAAAACAACGACTATGGTATTAAGCCTGACTATTTTGAAAAGCAAAATATGTTCAATACTTGTACTCATCACACGATACCGTTGTTGGTGTCATATTAAATATTCAAGAATAACAAGGACATAAAAAATGTACTTGAAAAATTAACAAGTAAGAAAAGTCTATAGTCGGACGGAGCCGACCATGGGATACCCCATACCACTATCCTTGGACAATCGCTCTCCACGGAACTTCTTTTCAATGATTGTGAACATTTAATTATCAAATATTAGAGATGTAATGTATAATACTTATAACCAAAACCAAAAAGTTATCTAGCATGACAAAGAGACTTTTGTAGCAGGAAAGGAAAATTTAGTTCACACAAACTAAAATGTAATGAACCCCACTTATGTAGTACTACTACTTCCGGTGTTTAACCGCTACGTTATTGAAATTTTTACCAATTTCACACAAAAGTTTCAGTCCATTTAACCCGCTAAGTATTATCTGATCTTCACGTTGGTTTGTACGCTTCTTCTTCATCATAAACTCAAACTTTGTTTAAAATTTTGACCTACAGAGCCGCTACAAAATTCGTTAAAATTTTGTTTTTGGTCCATTTCACGATCATCACCAAAAGCTAATCACTTCCATTCTGGCCCGAACCCAGCCTCCTTAAAAAATTCTTTACAATCGGTCCATAATTGCGGCCTTAAGCTTGTTTACAATTTTTAATGGACGGACACACATCGCTAAATCGCTTTGTCTCGTCGAGATATGAATTTTGACATACCAAATAAGGGGTCTAGGATGAATATTTTGTGGTGTTACATACATTTTTGGAGAGACAATATGTAGCATGGGATAAAAATGTGGTTCTCTACACAGAACCCATTATATATTAGGCAGTAGGCCCGTTATCTAGCAAACACTTTATTGCAATTTACATCAAAGGAAAGGTCAGTAGTTTTTTCCCATATGTAGGCTACTTTGCGAAATATATATGTCCTCAAGGAATTAAAATATCGACCAAAAATAAAATTTTTATATTTTTCATACAAAAGTAATGGTCCATTTCACCCGCTTAAGAATATCAGATCATCATTCAAAATTGTAGGCATCTTTTTCGACCTATACTCTTACCCGGTGCAAAATTTCGTGACTATTGATGTATAATTGCGACTTCTAGCGAGTTTATTATTACACTACAAACAAATAATGGAATATATTAGCCTGTAACTCTGTTATCTTAGCATGTACACCAACATAATTGGCATCAATTGAAAGGTCAAGCGTTTCACTTTCAAGTATATCTCACTTGTCGGGAATGTCACTTCCAGGAATTAAGATATAAGCTGTAAATTAAAAATTTTCACAATTTTCACACAAAAGTTTTGGTCCATTTAACCCTATAAATATTATCCGATTGCCATCTCGAATTGCAAGCTACTCCTATGTGATATACTCTTACCTTATTTAAAATTACGCGTTGATCGGACTATTATTGAGACCTACAGAGCCGCTAGAAAATTGGATAAATATTATGTTTTTGGTCCATTTCACCCGCTAAATATTTCGCGATCATCACCAATAAGAATAGGGTTCTATTCTGATCTGAACCCGACATCCACACAAAATTTCGTGACGATCGGTCCATAATTGCGGCCTGGAGCGTGTTTACAATTTATAGTGGACAGACGGACGGAGGGACGGACGGAGGGACGGACGGACACACATCTCAAAATCGCTTTATCTCGTCGAGATATGAAGATTGGTATACCACATTGGTGGTCTCCGACGAATATTTCGCGGTGTTACATGAATTTTTACCAAAACAAACTTATAATACCCTTTTCCACATTGTGGTATAGGGTATAAATACTAAAAATCATTTGAAAACATTGTGCAGTTTTATTCAAAAACCAGTAGGAAAAGACCAAAGTCGGGCGGGGCCGACTATGTAATACCCTACACCAGTCGAAATATGTAAAAATGGAATAATTAGTATACATCCCAATACGCAAATTGGAGCCATGTTTGGGGAAAATCGTTAAAATACCTTAAATCGGGAGGTACCGTTATATGGGGGCTACAAAAGAACATGGACCTATCTTAACAATTTTAAGTGGCGAAAATTCGTGGCCACTGGGAACCACATATGTAAAATTTCAGCTAGTTCAAGCAAAAAATGTGGCTAAGATCCCTAAAATACCTTAAATCGGGAGGTATCGTTATATGGGGACTACACCGAACCGTGGACCTATCTTGACAATTTTTAGTGGAGCAATTTCGCGGCCATTGAGAACCTCAAATGTAAAATTTGAGCTAGTTTGGGCAAAAAATGTGGCTAAGATCCATAAAATCGGGAGGTATCGTTATATGGGGACTATACCGAACCGTGGACCTATCTTGACAATTTTTAGTGGAGCAATTTTGCGGCCATTGGGAACCTCAAATGTAAAATTTCAGCTGGTTTGGGCAACAAATGCGGCTAAGATCCTTAAAATACCTTAAATCGGGAGGTACCGTTATATGGGGGCTATACCAAAACTTGGACCGATATAGCCCATCTTCGAACTCGATCTTCCGACGGCTAAAAAAATGGTATTCCCCAATTTTCAGCGAAATCGGTCAACAAATGCGACCTGTATGTTGCGAACGGACGGACGGACATGCATAAATCGACTCAGAAAGTGATTCTATGTATATCCCTAGAAGGAACTATGGGTCTATCTCGCTTCCTTTTGTATGTTACATACAAATGCACATAATACCCCTTACCACATAGTGGTGTAGGGTATAAAAATATATGTTAACATCCTTTATGTAGTGCAACACTTCGCGAAATTTTAATATATTAGCTTTGGAAGTTATTTTTATACCCTACACCACACTATGGTAAGGGGTATATGTCTTTGTGCATTTGTATGTAACATACAAAAGGAAGCGAAATAGACCCATAGTTCCTTTTGGCGATATACATATAATCACTTTCTGAGTCGATTTATGCATGCCCGTCCGTCTGTCCATGTATTTTTGTTCGCAATGTACAGGTCGCATTTTGTGTCCGATTCATCTGAAAATAGGGTAATATAATTTTTTTTAGCCATAGGAAGAACGCTATTGCTTTTGGTGAAAATCGAGAGTTTTTGAATGTTTCTGTTGCATTCGCATTTAAACGAATTCGTCGGTAACATTTATTCTTGAGCTCGAGTCGGAAGAGTACTAAAATTTCCCTCAGTGTATTAAAATAGGGGATGTTTTCATATCAGATTATCTTCCTCTAAATGTGGAGCACATGTCCAAGCCTTTAAACGGCAGACTTGTTCGCGGAAAAATCATTTTATTGAAGAAAAAATCAAGGTTTCTATAAGAAATTTTGACCTGTTTCATACTTATTTTGAAAATGTTCCATCTTTTCAGCATCCGAAGCACTAGATTGTATCCGTCGAGGTTGTCTGTGTCATATTCTATCTTATTGTGAAGAAATATGACATAGCTGCGCGACTCTTATTGATATTCCGAGATGTTTCTATTATCTGTCAATTTAAACCCGTTTACGCTGTTATTTCGGCGTCTGCGAAATTATTTATGTATATGGTTTTATTGGTGAAAAATGATTAGAAAGCCCCGCTTTATCGACTGAAAGAAAATTCGGCGTTAATATCCCCACAATTCACGAAAATAAAATGACTGTTTTATCCTGATGACCGAAAATAAATGCCTATTTTTCATAGTACTATCGCGAAAAGCTAGAAACATAATTCTTTCTGTGTTTGATACGGAACATCATAGGCTTTAAATCCCTACAAGATTAGAAACGTAGATTTCTTCGCTTCGGGATAAATAAGCGAACATTAACAGAAATTTAGGTGTTCTATTCTACTGACGTGTGATTTTGATGAAATTTGGATTGTGTGACTGAATTTGATCTAAAAATAAATGTGTCAAACTACATCGAAATCGTTTTAGATTTGGATATAGTTCCCATATATATTTTCGTCCGATTTGATGTATTTGCTGCCCCAATCACGCTATATATGTTTGATTTCGATGAAATGTGGAATGGTCGACTGAATTCGGTCTAAAATTAATGTGCCCAATTACATCGAAATCGGTTCAGATTTGGATATAGCTCCAATATACATATATGTTCGGCCGATTTGACGTATTTGCTGCACCAAACACACTATATGCGTCCGATTTTGATGAAATTTGGAATGTTTGACTGAATTCTGTCTAGAAATAAGTGTGCCAAATTACATTGAAGTCGGTTCAGATTTGGATATAGCTCCCATATATATTTTCACCCGATCTGTCCAATTTTGATGAAATTTGGAATGTGTGACGGAATTTTGTCTAGTAATAAGTGTACCATATATGATACCCTACACCACTGTGAATATGTAAAATATAGGAGATATACACTGCCGCTCACTTGAATAGAACCCCCTTGTACAATTTTTTCTACCTCCATTTTTCCGAGTTATAGAAAATATGAAGTCTAAGTTTTATTATATTTCGCTTCATGTAGTAAACTTAGTCATTAGTTTGCATTCAAATCCAATTTATATAAGAATTATACAAGGAAAACAAAATAAATTCAAAAATTGAAGTAAAAAAATTTGGCTCATTTGAATAAACTTGGGAATACAGAAAGATTGTATTAGAATATCGATGCATATTCACTCTATATTGAAAATGAAGTACTTTCAGTATTCAGTAAAAGTATATCCCTCCTGATTAAGGATACACCCGTATATCCTGCTTTGGCAAGGATTCTTTAAATAATCAGGTGTAATGAATAACAAAGCTTTCTTTTTTCTTTCAACAAGTTTATTTTTGGAAGCATACTGTCTCCTTTAGTCGTATATTTTACGCATAAGTCATTCCCATACATTTTAGAGAATATTTACCACTGTAGAATATGGCGGCCGCTCCAGGATATCCGCATTTCTTTTCAAAAATTTATGTTTCGATGACTCGAAGTGTACAAAAGTTTATAAAATCGTGACGAAATTTCCGCTCGGTATACCCGAAAATGCTTCTCCCTATTGGAAATGCGTGGTTTAGAGCTCCTTTAAAAATTGTCCTGCGGGTGAAAGAAATTGACGCCCAAGTCCTCTTTCATCCCATATATACTTTTGTTCCTGCCTCGTTCCGTTCGTATAACTCTTTTTTAATTTTTTCCATACCGTTTGGCGTTCGTCATATTTTGTTCAAACTTAGTTTAACATCTAAAATGACCCATATCGGTCCTCTCCTTAGGATAACTCCCCCACAAAAGTTCAACATTTGTGTCCAAGTGCAGTTTAGGGTCTGTTCGAAGATACTTTGGAAATTTATACCGATGATGTTCTTTGTGGTCCTGTTTACAGCCATATTATATTTTCCGTGGACAAATCCATGCTTCCTGACATACTGATCCAACAGTTATACCATACCCCACTAAATGACTATGGGGCGCGATATCTATCGAAAAGATGTGACTCTCAAAATAGGAACCACATCCGTAATGCACTATGTCGATCCATTCCCTCCTCCGCTACACGTTTGTACTTTAATCCTAATCCACATTTTTGTCGGCAAGTTCAAATATCCGAAAAGGGCCACAAAAATCTGAAAAGGCCCTAAACACATTCGATCTGTCAGTAGAGGAAAGTTCCAATTCACATAGGCTGAGTTTATATCTCTGTCGGCAAATCCGACTGATACTTTTTTACTTGTTTTGTCCTTATTTTACTAAAATTAAAACTTTTATTACGCTCAATAATTTAATATTCAAAGTAATTTATCGTTCCAAAATAAATTTTTGCAGTAGTTTTGGATGTAATAAACATGGATTTAATTATACCCTCAGCATTTATGCTAACGAGGGTATATACACTTTCATACGGGCAAAATGTGCCTCATCGAAATAATGGTTTTAGACCCCAAGTATGTTTGGACGAAATGTGTTTCAGACAATTTGGAGTCGATTGAGCAATGTCCGTCCGTCTGTCTGTCTGCCTGTCTGGCTGGAGCGCACGATAACTCTCGAACGGATCAATCGATTCGATCCAAAATTTGGCTTTCGTAATATTTTGTCCAAACTTAGTTTAAGTTCGAAGATGGGTTATATCGGCCCACTCCTTTCGGTACCTCCCCCACAAAAGTTCGAAAATGTTCGGAAAATTTGTACGTACGATAACTCTTGAAGGGAGTAACCGATTTGGTCCATACTTTGCAAGTCGTGAAATGTCTACCAGACTCAGATGAGTTTCCAATATGGACTCAATCGGTTCACTCCTTCGGGTACCTCCCACCTTTGATTTTTGTTTTAGCAACGTGTATTCACTGCCGCCTATACGACGGTACAAGTTTCATCAGGGGCAAGTCCACACTTCCTGAGAAAATAGCCCCAAGTTGCAAAATAACCCTATGACACCGTGTGAGGTGGTTGGAGCGCAAGATAACTCTCGAACGGATCTGCCGATTCGATCCAAAATTTGGCCTTAGTAATATTTTGTCTAAACATAGTTTAAATTCGAAGATAAGCCATATCGGTCCACTCCTTCAGGTACCTCCCCCACAAAAGTTCAAAAATGTTCGGAAAAATTGTTCGTACGGTAACTCTTGAAGGAAGTGGCCGAATTGGTCCATACGTTACACATCCTAATATATCTACCAGATATAGGTCAGGTTCAAACATGGACTACATTTGTCCACTCCATCCGGTACCTCCCACACAAAATTTCGGATAAGTTCACTTTAAGACCTGCAATCGAATCACGTTGATTTTTGTTGAAGCAACTTGCATTCGCTGCCTCAATTACGATGGTGAAATTTTTTTCAGGGGCAAGTCCATACTTCTTGAACAAACAGCCCGAAGGGTGTAAAAACACCTATGGCACCATATGTTGTGGCTGGAGATCCACTTCCATAATGGTCAATGTCGATCCATTCCGCATTCCTCCGCAAAACTTTTGATCTTTAATCCTAATCAACATTTTTGTCGGTTCATACATCCAAAATTTTTAAAACCCCCTAAATACATACGTTTTTTTTTTGGTAAAAATTGCTTCAATATACACAGGCTGAGGGTATATCTCTGTCAGCAAAGCTGACTGATACTTTTTTAATTGTTTTGTTTAGAAGTGAATAGTGATCATATGGTATTTACAGCTACCCAGTTCTTAGTACACCGATTTTGTGAACCAAATTTGAAAAGTAATGGAGTGGGAAAAAATTGTGTAAAAGTGGGTATAGATATTATTTGCTGTTTGAGTTGTGATAACTGAGTACTTTTAATGTATTAAGGTTCCAGGTGCAGAGGTTTGCAGACGAACATGTTATTTCTCTTTTTCAGTGACCACCTCACTCAGGGGTTACCCCCTTTTTTAAGAGAGCGTTTTGCGGTGTTGCCTTTAGCTCGGAAACGAATGGAGGAGCGACCATCATATATATTGTGAGCTTATTAAGTACGTAATAATCTTGCTTTTGAACGAGAGACTTTTAAAAATATCAATTAAAAAAAAAATGGGCCGTTTTTGAGCATAAATTCGTCAAAAAAGGTTTTTAAAGGAAAATTCTCATATTTAAAGATAAGAGTTTGATGTATTCACAAAAAATGTGAAGACAGAAAACCAAATTTCAGTCATTTCGGGTGAATATTGAGACCACAACCTTCAAAATACCGAAAATGGGGAGGTAAGGTTATATGGAGGCTATATGAAGACAAGGACCTATACCGAGAGAATTCAGGTGGAAAGCCACAAACTCCTAACGAAGACTAAATACCAATTTTCAGCCATTTCGGTGTGATAATGAGGCTGAAACCTTTAAAATACCGAAAATCGGGAGGTACCGTCCTATGGGGGCTATATGAAGGCGTTCACCTATACCGACAAACTTCAAGGTGAAAGTTTTATACCCCCAACGAAAACTAAGTACCAAATTTCAGCAATTTCGGTGTAATAATGAAGCTAAAACTTTAAAATACCGAAAATCGGGAGGTACCGCTCTATAGGGGCTATATCAAAACGTGGACCTACACCCATAATTCTCTGTTGGAATGTTTCATACCTCTGCCGAAGACTAAACACCAAATTTCAGTCATTTCAGTTGGTCATTGTGACTAAAACTTACAAAATACTAAAAATCGGGAAGTACGGTTCTATGGGGGCTACAAAAAAACCTGGACAGACCATCCCAGTTTTTTGTCCTGGAGAATGTAAGTCAATAATTAGTACGTGTACCAAAATTGCATGCACCTACGATAACTCCTTCTATTTTTGGCCACAGTTAATATGAACTCGCGACATAGTGCGGCATAACAGTGACAGATACGAAAAGGTGCTGGCGCTATTTTGACCGGCAGAGCTTACCAAGATTGATAAAACTCAGTATAAGAGCACACTCAGCCGGGGAGGCCCCATAACAATTGACGGTGATCGATTTTGCAGTCATTCGAAATGTGAAATCATAAAAAACTTTGGGCCTATTCGGAATTTCAATGGTAGTGCTTAAGCAAATGATGAAAGTACAGTTGAGCATTTGACCTCAATTCCTCAATTTATCTTTAGCCCCCCCAAAAGGCTGGAAAGCTGGGTGGCCTACTAAAGCCGGGAAGGATCTCAGAAATCTGATTTCCCTCCTATCGCCAATAGCGAAGATTCCTCCCCATTATGAGATGTTATAGTCAGTCGTCTAATACCCTCTTCGCATTGTGGTGATGGGTATAAATAAATATTCCTAAATACATTCATATAACTGTATTTTTATGGGATATTCCAGCTAAAGACTTTTCAAATTTTCATTTATTCCAAGTCGAGTCAAGTATATGTTTTGAAGAACCTTAAAAAATAAGTAGTGATCGACTCCGTCACATAAATTCCAAATTTTCATTTACTATTTTTGAACTAACATAACATATATAGAAAAGAGCAAGCCGTGCAAATTTTCACAGACTACCTAAGAAAAGACGGAATCTATTTACACCTTTTAGCATCCTTTACACAGTTTTTGTCCCACCTATTCATAATGCGTCTAACTTTCTTCCCCACACCTACCTTATAATACACACTAAGCAAAGGTGCAAAGAAAATAAATTTCATTCTCCACCCGTGCACTTCTTTGCTTTGTGAAGCGTTTTTTCTTTGTCCTGAAGCGTCATAATACTGTTGACGTTCTTTTCTTTCCCCTTTTTTGTAGACGATACTAAGAGTAGTAGAATAAGAAATGTACGGCCATTTTTTGTGGTGTCTGAAAAGTTTCCTTAGTTATTCCGGCTTTTGTGTGGCAATGCACCTTTTTGTACCGACATTGATGATTGTTGTTCAGGCATAGTTTTTCTCTTGTGTTCCGTTTCTTAGTAGACGAAGGAAAAACCTCTTACCACAAACAATACAGAAGAGTATATTCACCTGCAAGCATAGCGACATATTCATAGTATAAATGAGGGAGGTATGAACACACGTACCATCTTACGCACGCACTCATGTTCTGACAGATGTATGACCGCTGGCTAACATTTCGTCATTGAGTTTTGTAGTAATTTTGTTTTCTTCTGCTTTAGCTTATATCCTTATATTATGAATTGGTCACACATTTTTCTCTTAACTAAGTTGACACAGAGAAAGACTGTATCTAAAAAATGTACTTGGAGAAGATATTCTATAGACACGCTTAATAGTACCTTAAGGTGTTATATACTATTATGAAGACTCACAAACACACGTGTACACATTCTCTGTGTCATTTATGTAGAATAGTTTTACGTTACCAGAAAATCCAATTAGTTCTTTGATAATGTTAGCATATCTATGCAGAATTTGTTTTCGCCTAAAGTTATTTCCCCTTTATTTTCGTGTAGCTTCATATGAAATTCTAATTTATGTATGTTTGAATTCAATTTCGTCTGGGGAGATTTCCCTTTGAATATTTACTATTAGGTTCAAGTGAAATATTAACTTTTGTAATTTATTATATTAAAGGAATTAATGTACATAGACAGGAAACGCCAAGGGGATAACGTAATGGGAATGATTGTGATAGGGTATTGTAAACACGTGAAGTGTTTAGGTATCTTCTGTTATTAAAGATGTTACCAGATTTTATTTTCATATGAAAATTAGTTAGTCTTCAACACAAAATAGAAATAGATTATTTCAAAATACTTTTACAGGAAACAATTTTTACATTTTGACAGTCAAACTAAATTGTTATACAAAATTTAAATCAGATATCGATGCAATACTTCCTCAACCTCGTATCTTAAAAAATGCGATTTTGACTTTTTTATATCAAACTATTGCTATTTTTGTGTTTTATTACTGCAACCGCTTATTATCTCAATATGTTGCGCGGTTCTCTAAATATTTATATATATTCTCGTATCTCATTCACTTCTATTTTCATAACTGACTCAAACTCGTATCTTAATACCTGAGCAATAATGTCTGACTGACAATCAATGCCCGGGCGAAACGGCGGAAGCTAGGATATTGAAATTATGGGTAAGGGTTAAGGCCTCAACACATAAGAAGCATTGCATTCTTGCTTAAGTCATATCTGATAAATGACTAAAGACCAAGTTCAACCTAATAAAAGATTTCTGAATCACATTTGAATTAGTTCGAACTTGGTCTTTAGTCTTTTATCAGATATGACTTAAGCAAGAATTCAATGCTTCTTATGTGTTGAGGCCTTAAAATGCCATTTAGTCATGGGTCGTAGGTGGTCGATTTGGCTGGGTTTTTGAAAGTTCGTAGTAGAACTGTTACGGAGAAAAGTACTAAAATTCACAAAAAGTTTACCTTTCGTATTACGCGAACGATTAGAACTAGAATTCTGAGCGGAAAATTGTGATATGACGGAATGCAAGATAGTTGTATTAAAGGGTTTTTAGAAATTATAAAAATAAGGTACGACAAGTACTAAAAATTACTAAAGGTGTACAATTGGTATTATGTGAACGAATAAAGTTAACCCTTTCGGTGATTCTATGCCATATGGCATAGTCTCTTTTTGAAGCCCGTTTTAAGGCAAAATACATATAGGTAATTTTTTTTAAACAATTTTGTATTTTTCTTTAAAGCCTTTTCTAAAAATAAATGGAAAAAAGATATTGATTGCTGGACCCTACAAGGTGTTATGCTTCAGAGAGCGAACGTCCCTCGCGAGATTAACAATTTGCATGAAAAGGCCATGTTATACTTTTATATATTTTGTTAAAGAAAATTGTTTATTTGTTAACTTTTTGGGGTCAATTTAGTAGCTGAACATTCCCTTAGTAATTTAAAAAAAAAAATTGGCCCGAAATATAGTTCAGTAGAGCTTCCAGATTTTTTTTATTTCAGACTATGCCATATGGCATAGATATTTCCCAACGGAAATTTTTATTTTGGTGTATAAGTTCATATCGACTAGACGTATTGACAATGCCTAATAAACTAAATACCGAAGAAATTGAAAATATTTTAATTAGTTTTGATAACTCAGATATATCTGATTTTGACGATGAGGAAGAAGAAGAAAATGTTTTGGAGTCATTATTGCAAACCTTAAATGATACAAATAACAATGCCTTTTTGATCGAGGAGTTAACTAATCCGGATGAGAATACCGATCAATTTGAGAAAAATTTAGATGTAGGAGAAGATTTGATGGATTTGGAAGATGCCTCGAATATATCATTCCAAAAAATTCTTTCATATAAATGGACAAAGAAAGAATGGGATACTCCAAACTCAGAATTTTCAGAAAGTTATCCAAAACAAGATGTAAAAACTCCTGTTTCATATTTTCTGAAGTACTTTTCATATGATTTTATTGACAGTATTGTTCAGGCAACAAATCAAGCCTCAATTATGAAGAGTGGAACTGCTGCTAATGTTCAAAAAGAAGAGATTTTGACATTAATGGGATTAGAAATCATTATTGGAACACTCGGATATCCTCGATTAGATATGTACTGGGCTGGTGGTACTGAAATACCAGCCTTTCGTAAATACATGACAAAAAAGCGGTTTCATAAAATACGTACTTGCCTAAAGTTTTGCGTAGAGGAAAACTCAACCGACAAACTTTCTAAAGTTCGTCCACTTATAAATACATTCTTGAAAAGATCTTATGATATTCCAAAAGATGAAAACTGTTGTTGTGATGAAATGATGATTCCATGCAAATCTAAAACTGGATTGAAGCAGTATATGCCTAAGAAGCCTATTAAATGGGGAATAAAAATATTTTGCCTATGTAGCTCAAACGGAATTGTTTATGATCTGGAAATTTACCAGGGAAAAAACACAATTGTTGGAGAATCCAATTTAGGTTTTTGTTCGGATATTATTATTCATCTATGTAAAACTATTCCGGAAAATAAAAACCACAAGATATTTTTTGATAACTATTTCACCACTATAAACTTATTAATATATTTGCGAGAAAAGGGAATATGGGCAACAGGCACCATACGAGGAAACAGGACTGGAAAAGCTCCTCTAAAACCAGAAAAGGATTTAAAAAAGTTGGGAAGAGGTACCTATGACTATTGCATTGAAAGGAACCAAAACATTATAGTTTTGAAATGGCTAGATGGAGGCTGTGTTCAATTGGCATCGACCATTTATGGCGATAAAGACACAAAAGAGGTCACCAGATTTTGTTCTGTGCAAAAGAAGAAGATCGTTGTATCACAGCCTAACGTTATAGCTGTATATAATAAATATATGGGAGGAGTCGACAAGATGGATTTTTTGCTATCTTTGTATCGAATTTGTATTCGGACAAGAAAGTGGACACTTAGAGTCTTCGACCATTTTCTGGATTTAGCAGTATGCAACTCTTGGTTAGAATATCGCAATGATTGCGAAAGTAATAACATAGGAAAAAAAGATCAAATGGATTTATTAGCATTCCGGAATGATGTAGCTGATGGATTGCTGGAATTGGCGACAGTTCAAAGTGTCTCACGAAAACGAGGCAGGCCCAAACAATCGGAGGACTTAGACCTTTCTAACACTCCATCAACTTCGAAGGCAGGACTTTTTTATGAAAAGGCGCCTTCAGGCTCGACTCGTTTCGATGGTATTCAGCATTGGCCTGAATATACACCTGCAAAACGAATATGTAAAGTACCAGGATGCAAAGGATATTCCAGATACTTGTGTGCTAAATGCAAGGTTCATCTCTGCATTCCAAATGGGACCAGAAATTGCTTTAGGTTATACCATGAAAAGTGAGGTAAGTTATCGATTAATTTCTATATTTGAATTTGTCTTATATTATTTCATTTTTTTCAGATAACTATACAGACGCAGAATACTCTTGAACCGGATATTGACAATGAACTATAAATATGCAGAATACCCTTGAACCGGAAATTGACAATGAATTCCTATTTTTTAACGTTTTAGTTACAATGAACTCTTATTTTTATAGTTTTTGCGTTTGCTTATGTTTAAGTTAAAAAACAAATAATTTTAATCCAATAAAAACAATAACATTAAAAATGAATTAAAATCTTTTATATATTATTTTTGTTTCCTTTAGATGCATTCTATGCCATATGGCATAGTGTCCAAAAACCACTTTTGCAGGTAAAATGTTAAAAAATTAGTTTTTATTATTCATAAAGAGGGCTTAAGTATATAAAAAAAAATCAAAAATAGATTTTTAAAATCAAAAACAAAAAAGAAGCACCGAAAGGGTTAAAATCTTCAAAATTGTTATGCTAATATCGGTTGAGAAATTTTGTTAATCTACGGAGGTGATTTAGAAATATGTACATTGTACAAATATATACAAGAGTACTAAATTAAGTACTGTTTGGCGTTGAGTGAACGGATAAAAATGGAATACATACAAACATATGTTTCAAAAATACCCCCGAAAGGACAAGGGGAGTTTTTCTCCTATCAATGAGTGCACGTCAATTAATATTGGCTCAATAATGTGGGACATACTTCTTATCGCCGGAACGGCTTGTCTTACGACACCACTTTCTAGGGAAGTTTTTCAAGACATTACATTACAAGACATTATACTGAGGGGATTTGCCACCGTCTAATATGAGACAATCTGAGGGCAAAGTGGAGGTGTTTCTCACTGCACCACCATGGTTGCCAAGGCCTATGCAATAGTTACCATAAAAACAGGCAATCTTTATGGTGGTAAGTGAACGATAAAAGTGAAATAATGATATTTATTGTCTATGTCACTGATTGTGTGTATATTTCAGGTACCATGAATAAAATAACCATATTCCCACAATGCAGCGTGATAGAAGAAAGAGGATATACTTGTCTCGGCGTTTGTCGCTATCACATGCACTTTTGTTGTTACGGGCCCACAAACATTAGATTTGATTTACTGCCTCAAGCTTGTATCCCAATAAATGAGTTTTATGCTTAAACTAACAAGTAAAAAAGTATCAGTCGGCTTTGCCGACAGAGATATACCCTCAGCGTGTGTATATTGAAACAATTTTTCCCCAAAATACGTATGTATTAGGGGGTTTTAAAAATTTTGGGCATTTGAACCGACAAAAATGTTGATTAGGATTAAAGATCAAAAGTTTTGCGGAGGAGATACTAAAAGGAATGGATCGACATTGACCGTTATGGAAATGGATCTCCAGCCACAACATATGGTGCCATAGGGGGTTTTTACACTGTACGGGCTGTTTGCTCAAGAAGTATGGACTTGCCCCTAAAAAACTTTTACCTTCGTAATAGAGGCAGCGAATGCAAGTTGCTTCAACAAAAATCAAAGTGATTCGATATTAGGTCATAAAGTGAACTTATCCGAAATTTTGTGTGGGAGGTACCGGATGGAGTGGACAAATATAGTCCATATTTGAACCTGATCTATATCTGGTAGATATATTAGGTTGTGTAAAGTATAGACCAATTCGACCACTCCCTTCAAGAGTTACCGTACGAACAATTTTTCTGAACATTTTTGAACTTTTGTGGGGGAGGTACTTGAAGGAGTGGACCAATATGGCTTATCTTCAAAGTTAAACTATGTTTGGACAAAATATTACTAAGGCCATATTTTGGACCGAATCGGCAGATCCGTTCGAGAGTTATCTTGGGCCCCAACCACCTCACACGGTGTCATAGGGGTTTTTTGCAACTTTCAGGCTATTTTCTCAAGAAGTGTGGACTTGCCCCTGATGAAACTTGTACCGTCGTATGGAGGGCAGTGAATACAAGTTGCTAAAACAAAAATCAAAGCGATTCGAGAGATGGCCCTAAACTGAACTTTTCCGAAATTTTGTGTGGGAGGTACCCGAAGGAGTGGACCTATTGAGACCATATTGGAACCTCATATTACTCTGGTAGAAAGTTTACGCTATACAAAAAATGGACCAAATCGGTCACTCCCTTCAAGAGTTATCGTGCGCACAAACTTTCCGAACATTTTCGAACTTTTGTGGGGCAGGTACCGGAAGGAGTGGGCCGATGTAGCTCATCTTCGAACTTAAACTAAGTTTGGGAAAAATATTACGAAAGCCAAAATTTTAACCGAATCGATTCATCAGTTCGAGAGTTATCGTGCGCTCCAGCCAGCAGGACAGACAGACAGACAGACAGACGGACGGACATGGCTAGATCGACTCCAAATTGTCTGAAACACATTTCGTCCAAACATACTTGGGGTCTAAAACCATTATTTCGATGAGGCACATTTTCATCGTATCAAAGTGTATATACCATCCTTAGCCTAAAGGCTGAGGGTATAAAAAGGCTAGCATAGTATTCCTACGAATACGCATAGATGTACTTAATTCCCTAATAACTGCCTTTTACCCTTTAACCCAAACACGGATGTATTAAAAGATAAATCATTTTTTGTCTCTCCTGAAAAGTTGTATTTTTTAAGATACGAGGTTGAGGAAGTAAGGCATCGATATGTTTCAAAAAGTTTCAACATATTTTTATGGCATGTTTCAATAAGACAAAGTGAATACAAATTTGTTCGACTGATACTCATTGACATGTTGTTCTGTTTTCCACCCGATTTCAGGTATATTGAAGTTATTAGCTATGTTTTCTGGCCGAATTAGCTATAATTTACATTTAGGTTTCCCAGTGGTAAAGAAACACCAATAATTGTGGCATAGCTTCCATACAAAGGTATGCTGGGTACTTTCGTAACAGAAAGAAAACTAATTATTACATTTTTGCACAGAATATTTCATGTTGGAGGGTATAAAAAGTTCAGCCCGGCCAAACTTAACTATTTTTACTTGTTTTTATACCCTCCACCATAGTATGAAGGGTGTATTAAGTGTATTTTTCCGGTTGTTACGCATTGAAATAGTCATTTGCGACCCTATAAAGTATATATATTCTTGATCAGGGAAAAACTCCGAGTCAATTTGTGCATTTCTGTCCGTCCGTCTATCACTCGAGCATCCACAAAAATGTACATAGGACGCTGAAGTTTTGGGAAGATTAATATTTTGTTTGCAGTCAGGTCAAGTTCGATCTACGTCTACGGCCCTCATATAACGCTAACTCCCGATTTTCGATATTTTGAGAATTTTAGCTACAATTTTTAACCGAACTAACTGTAATTAAACATTTGAGGTTCACAGCGGTCACCAAAAATCGTCACCATAGGTCTATGTTTTGGTACAGCCCCCATGTAACGGTACTTCTCGATTTTCGGTATTTTAAGGATTTTAGCTAAATTTTTTAACCGAACTATCTGTAAATTGACACTTTAGGTTCTCAGTAGCCACCAAACTTCTATACCCAGAATCGTCAACATATGTCCAAGTTTTTGTATAGCCCCCATATAACGCTACCTCCCGATTTTCGGTATTTTGAGAATTTTAGCTACAAGTTTTAACCGAACTATCTGTAATTTCCTATTTAAGGTTCCGAGTGGTCATGAAACTTCTCCACCAAAAAGTCGAACTAGCTGTAATTTGGCATTTAAATTTTCAGTGGTCACAACGGTTCCTCCCGATTTTCTGTATTTTGAGGGTCTTAGGCTACATTATTTGACGGAACTGCACTGATGAAAAATTTTTATTTCCACCAAAATTTGTAAAGATATGTCGACACTTTGATATAGCCCCATAAGTGGTGTCCTTCACATGGCTGAATACATTTTTTAGATTAGATTAGGTAATTTAGGCATTTGGGGTATCCATGGTCGAAAAATGTTTCCAGCTAAAATTGTGAAAAGAAAATAATTGATCCATTTTAATTAAGACTATTTTATGGTGGATGCTATAAAAAGTTCGGAGTGGCCAAACTTTTGGTACCTATGGTACCTTGGTGCGTATGATTGTAATTTTAATTTGCGTACTTAATAAGGTACCAATGCTAAAACAACAATTTTTAGTGATAATCGTATAGTTTCTCCTATATGTACCATACTCACTTGCATTTTTTCCCTATAATTGCACATATCACCCAATTATATTTCAAAAAATCAAGTTTCGAGAAAAACGCGTTTTAAGTTGCGGAATAAATATAAAATAACTATTGGGATCATTTTTTGTACAGATCTTGTCAAATATTCATGCTAAATTTCTGTGCAAGATCAAGCATGATTCGAATTGTTTTAGTGCTTTATAACCTCAAAAAACCTTTTTGTTGATTTATGCCAAACTCCTAGAAAACAAGCTGTAACTCGTTGATTTTTAGAGATATCAACATGAAATTTTGACACAAAATAAAATAGAACAAAAACAAAACATTGTTCCACAACATCCCATACGGGACAAGGGAGACTTCTCTCATATCAATGAGTGCACCCCGATTCATATTTAGCTCACTGATATGGGACCTACTGTTTATCGCCGAGTCCGAACGGCGTGTCTTAAGACACCACTTGTGGAGAAGTTTTTCAAAGCTGAAATACTCAGGAAATGTCGCCAACATCACTAAGGGGTATTTTGCCACCGTTGGAAATTTTTGATGTTGCCTGGCCGGGGAATCGATCCCACGACCTTCTGCGTGCAAGGCGGGCGTGCATACCATTGCACCACGGTGGTCGTAGAAAAAAAAACATTTTTGGAGTTATGCCACTCTTTGAGTAAATGAGCGATATGTTTGGACGGACAGCGCGTCCGTCTGTATCTCAGTTGTCTGACAGGCTGGAGCGCAGATAACTTTCGAACGGATCAACCGATTTGGTCAAAGTTTTGGATATCGTAAAGAAAAAAATTTCGCTAAAATAGTAGTAATCGATTCGATCTGAACTTTGCACATCGCAGTATTTCTTCCAGAAATATATCGAACCCAAAATTTATTATATCGGTCCAGTTCTTCAAATAAATTGTTTTTCCAAATGTACAATAAGTTCCAAGAGAATATGTGGGGCCAACATCTTCATGTACGTCCCTCTCAAAATTCAACATAAGTGCAGCTTAAGACTGATCCTTTGGACTTTTTTGACATTTGTAGTCTTGTTTACTGCGATATCAAATTTTGAGGGGGAAAGTCCATGCTTCAAAGCTCTAAATACTAAGCAGACCAACTAAAATGGCTTGTGGACGCAGTAACTATTCATAGATGAGAAAAAAAAAAAACAAAAAAAAAAAAATCGCCGGAGGAATTTTCAAATAAATCGCGATCCAAGTTCACATTTTTTGGGTTATTTTAGGTTTTCACGATTTTGCGTGGGAACGACAAGTCCTATCGAAATGGGACTAAAGAAAATGTTAAAGAGGATTTTCACTGCTACAACATTTTCCTTAGTTGCCTTTCGATAGGACTTGCCGCTTCCAGCAAAATCCTGAAACTCTAAAATGAACCTAAAAATGTGAACTTTGACCGCGATTTATTTAAAAATCCCTCCATCTATTTTCCCAGGTGTAAGCCGTTTTGAACTAAAGTTAGTTAAGGACACCATACATGACATTGTTTTATAAGGAGGCGATACAGTCAGTGCATTGTACCAATTTGAACTTCTATATCTCAAAAATGGTAAAACTTAGGAAAAAGTAGTAAAGGCCAATCTGGTAGAGAATTTTTATATATACAACATTTTTTAGTCCCATTACGATAGGACTTGCAATTTCCAAGCAAAACCGTGAAAACCTAAAAGACACCTAAAGATGTGAACTTTGACCGCGATTTATTTAAAAATCCATCCAGCGATTTTTTTTCTTGTTTTTGGATTTTTCTCATCTATGAACATTGTAGTTTCAGAAACTGCAAAAACTTCCCAAGTGTAAGCACCTTTCAATTAAAGTTAGTTAAGGCGTTCTTTAACATTATACCAAAAGTAAAGAAAGCAGCCAGAACAACAATCATGAAAATTTTCGACTTATATTATTTTGTCACGACTTAGCTAGAGTTTGCCAATTGGTTTCTGAGATATTTGATCGACCATGCTGTGGCTTAGTCCAAGCATGAGTTTTGTAGTCTCAAACAGTACTCTGAGAAGGATTTGGAGTCTATGAATCGTAGTCTGTATCACCCGTTTTTAAATATCTAAAGTTTTTAATTAATCAAATTTGGCGTTTTTATGGCATTAATTAATTTATTCTTAGGTTATCGACACAATAGCTAGATATAGAAGTCCAATCTGTGCTCGCAGATTCGTGTTATTCTTCTTTTTAAAGGTAATTAGTTTATAGAAGTCGTATGGGTATTTCGATATGTAATTAAAACAATGAGGCGTTATGTTCGGGTCGAACTATACCCCTATACCCTATAACTCCTGTATAACTCAATTCGTCCTACTCGCGAATATAGTTAAGTACGAGTAGGGATTGGATTAAAACGTGGATATATTTTAACCACTTTCTGCATGGAGGCTCTTTCACAAAAAGGAATCCCAAAATCTGTATTACAGCTGATATTCTAAAAATTAGATTAAGAGCTTTGAAATACTGAATATCTTGCGATAGCAGAAATAATGTCAATTCTCTACTTTTATTCTGGGATATACCATAACGTTGATCTATATTTTTTAATCATATAGGTCCAAAATACTGAAAACGGGGCGCAACTTTTATATGGTGACTATACCAAACGTGGTTTCAATTTCAATTCTAAATATCTTATATTTAACTTATATTTAATACTCTGTAAAAAGTTAAAATTGTATCCTAAATATTGTGATCTTTTTCTACTGAATTTTTATACTTTGTGTCAATATTTCATATAAAATCAACAGCAAAACCTTAAGAAAGCTTTACGTAACCCTACACACCATTTTAAATTTTCATGATTTTTGGTCAAGTTGGGCCCCCCGAAATGAAATCCTGCGTACGTCCCTGGCGGGTATAAATTAATTTCATCTTACAAAGCCTTATGGGCTTTGTGGGGATACCAAAATTCGGGGAACGTTAGGGGCTTTCGATAACACTGTACAACATTAAAAATAATTACAGGTAAAATTGGGCAGATTATGAAAGAGGAACGAAAAATAGAAGATACATGTATCGGCATTTTGAGATTTTACGTCGCGAGGTAATCTAAATAGGGAGTCTAATATTTCGCTTTGTGAACTGTTTTGGAAATATTCAGAGTAATATTCCTCGTAATCCTTGCATTTTAGGTATGTAGTGTTCTTGGCACTATTAATGAAAATGCTCGACGGAATATGCTAACCCGCTAACGTCTCGCTAAAGTGGTCTTTTTGGTCCTTTTTTTAATAAAGTTTTCAAATCTTATTTAAGGGTGGATCACAGTGGGTTTATATATTCCACAAAAATGTCCGCCATAAGATTTTACTCTAGGTCTCAGAATACTCCAAACTGAAAAATCTAAACTAAGGTTAGAAAATGTGAAAAAATAAAAACTCATTTTAGAGTTAAAGACACACTTTTTCCGAGTTGGCACCAGATTGTTTAACAAATTGTCATTTTAGAAAGAAATCAAATAAAACATCAAATTTTAATATAAGTTACCGAAGACATGAAATTTGTGTATATGCATATACATATACCCGAAATTTATTGTTGAATTTTTTGCTTGCAATTATTTTGCACTTTTTTTTGAGTTGAGGCATGAAAGTAACATGAATCTTTATGTTATGATATATGATGCCAAAGAATGACATATTATACGTCAAATTCCACTATAAATCTCGGAATAAACTATATATGTAGACGTAACGGATTTTAAGAAAATTACAGCTACAACTCTGCTGTAAAAACAAGAATTTTTATGTTGGTTTCCTTTTTTCATAAAACGTAAATTTTCCATAAAACGTAATTTTCCGAGGTGAACGTTAAAGGAAATAGTGTTCCGCGATAAATTGTAATGTACAATTTTAAAGAAATGAAATCTTTAAACGCAAAAACTATCATGAAAAATTGCTCTAATTTGGGTATATACACAAAATCATTTATTAAGGGTAAATTTCGTATTTTTTCTGAATATAGTGGATGTTCTCCCACAAATATCCCCTTTAGAAGAATTTTATCAACGAAAAAAATAGGTTAAATTAAATTTTACAACGAAGCTTCAAAACAAATAAATTTCCAGGTGTAATATACATATCGTCTGCTCCTTCGGAAAAGGTCGTAAGTCCCTCTCAATAAATTTTTCAGGAGGAAGAAAAAACATTCCAGCGCTTTCTGTATTAAAGATTTTATTATGGTGGTAAAGGCAGTATTTTTCGTTTATTTATTCCGCTTCAATACCTGTACTTTGTTTGATAAAATTCCGTCGCGTTTGGGAGATAATTGGATGTCTTTGGACTTACGACCTTTTTCTTGTACAGTTTTGTATTTTTGTAGGGACTTACGACCTTTTCCTACAATTTACGGACGTTTTTAAAATAAAATATTTATACTTTACAAAACAATGTGGAAAGGGTATTATAAGTTTGTTTTGTCCCATATTCCTGTAACATCGCGAAGTATTCGTCGTTGACCCCCTCCCCTTGCCATTTTTCCATATCTAGCGATCTAGCTATGTGTGTCCGTCCATCCATTAACAATTGTAATAAAACTCCAAGCCTCAATTTTGGACCGATCGTCACGAAATTTTGTGACGAGGTCGGGTTCTGACCAGAAGTGACCCCATTAGATGTTGGTTATGATCGAAAGGTGTGAAATGGACCAAACCCACAAATTTTACCCGACTTTGTAGCTGTCCTGTAGATCGCAGTAATATTCCGATCGGTGCGAAATTTTAAGAATGATTTGAGTTTAAGACAAATTATTAGCGGGTTTAATGGACCAAAACTTTTGTGTGAAATCTTATATATAAAACACAATGTGTATGTTCCGCATAGACTCAAAAACGGCAGAACCGATTTTTTTGAAAATTTCAGAGAATATACAAGGAACAACCGAGGTGAAAATAGACGTTATATTTTTTGAATTTCGGAGGGGGGGGGGAGGCCCTATTTTTTAAAAAACGCTTTTTTTGCAAAAGTTATGAAAGTATCGGACAGAAAATTAATTTGCGAGGCAACGGTTGTTGAATCTCCGACCCTAAGTACTTATTCCATGTAATTTTCAGATTATGCACGGTGGAAGTAGGCTATATATTTTGTTGAATTTTGGAGGAGCGGTTTACATCTGTGCCCTATTTTTTTAAATGCGCTATATATATAAAACTTACGAACGATTCCGTTTCCCGAATCCTGGGTACATATTTTAGCAATAAGACCCGACCAGAGTAAAATTCTAAGTCGGTATAACCATGACCGTCTTTTGAAATTAAGATACAGCTCGCAATTTTTATGATAGATCTACGTGATTTGGTATAGAAGTTTCTATTACTTCTAGGATGTTTGGTATTGACACCTTCATATAGCCCCCATAGAACGGTACCTCCCGATTTCCGGTATTTTGAAGGTGTGGCCTCAATATTCCTCCGAAATGGCTGAAATTTGGTATTTATTCTTTGTTTCGGGTATGAAACTTTCTCCCATTTATTTGTTTATATAGGTCCACTCCTTCATATAGCCCCATGAACGGTGTCTCCCGAATTTCGGTATTTTGAAGGTTAGTCACATTGTTTTACCGAAACTGCTGAAATTTGATATTTAGTCTACTTCATCAACGAAAGGAAACTAATTGAAGTAAAATTCAATACAACTCATGAGGGAGGGAAAACAAGTTCGGCCTGGCCGAATTTAACCACGTTCTTACTTGTTATTGATATTAACCTGCATATCCCAACTAATTTGCGATGCAAAAAAATTTAATTGACATAAGAAAAGGTAACATGAACTGTTTCAAGGGCCAGAAACGTGGACCGGTTCGGCTAATATTTAATATAAAACATGACACTTTGTACTTACGACCTTGTATTTTTGCCTTACGACTTTTCCTTCAATTAAATTTCATGATTAATTCCGTTAATGTACGTGGTTTCTTAGCTACATTGTAATCCCACATAGTGTCCTTTTTTGTCTTTCCAAGTATTTCTGCCCCAACGCACTGCATCTTTTTGTCTGCAAACCATGAGATTTTACATGGCATGTAATGTCTTCCTGCGTTTAGGAAGTTTATCATCAGAGCTTTCAGAATCGCCGTGAAAACCATAGGGAAGTAGACCCATGACACCATCGTCTAATTCCATTCCAAATTCATACTGCTCTTTGTTAGCAAAAACGATGTTGTCTTCTTAGTTTAATAAGATTTCAATCAATTATTATTTTAGAATCATTTAATAATATAAACATTGCACTTACCCGTCCGTTAGAAGGTATTACTTTATTCAATTCAGAATACAAACTAAACTCGTTATGTGAATAAATGTCCCTAGAGAAACCACAAATTACCAGCTATTATAAAGTTAAGTAAGATATACGACAGCAAAACAGTAAAAATCTTGGTTTTTTTTTAAATTTTTTCAATATATGAGGTATTTGAACACATACAGCATCCCAATTTGTATCAATGAAAAGGCCAGAAGACCATCTTTCATAATCAGTTCGCTTATAGAGGAAAATAGATTCCAAATGTAAATTTTTGTTGCAATATAGAAATTATCACATTATTGTTCAAAAGTTTGGTGCAAAGGCTCCGCCAAATATCATCCGATTATCATTCAAAGGTGTAGGCTAGTTCTTTACATTGTACCCCAACCATGGATGACGTTAAACATTATATCTGAACTACATTAGCTGTAGTATTCTTTAAAAGTATACATTTTCCTGTGGATTTACGACCTTTTCGTACTCAAATTTGTACGTTTTGTGGACTTACGACCTTTTCCGACAAGGGCAAAACATATAGAAAAACGCGACATACTACCATTTTCTTTGTATCATACGACGTGTTTTGACGTGTACTATCATCCTGTATCAAAAACGCGATTTCCAAAAAAAAGTGGACTTACGACCTTTTCCGACGGAGCAGACGATATGTATGTATATGAACAAATATAAGAATAATGGTATATACAAAATTTTTGATTATTCTATCTAAAGCTTTTCCATTCAAATTTTATATTCTAATGCAGAAGCATGATAGAAGACCAGTAATAGGTAGACACGGTCTCTGCATATTTCCCCCTAACTTGCACTTTCGCGGTTAAGGGCGAGAAAAGATTTGAGGTCTTGATGTCAAAAGCGATAATTTTGTCAGGTTTATATCTTTCAACCAGTTAAGAATTTTGATTTACTCTTGGAGGTAAAGTTTGAAGCTCATGTCTAAAGAACAAAAAGTGTGAACACATAAAACCCGTCATACTTCGTCTTCAGAGTCAAAGTCGTCAAAGCCAAATTTCTTTTATAAATTGTTCTCGGCCTTTGGTCAATAAACACCAAACCTTTAAAAATTCAACAAAACTACCAAAAGTTTTTATAACTTTTTCTCAGATTTTGGTCTAAAGATACAAAACCCTTTAAATAACAAGGAAGCATACAGTCAACAACAAAATTTATAAAAAATATGATGTTACTAGGAGCCTCAGAATTCGCTCGTAGAAAGACCGAATGCCCAAGTTATTCACTGAGACCTTAGGTATATGTATATTAGTAATTGACAGTTTTCTTAAATTGTTAATTGTTCGGTATGTATTGACCAAAACCCAGGAACAAGTTATAAAAACACGATTTTTTGTCTATTTGAGACCTTATGATCCGCTCCTTCGGACCCTTAACGGCGAAGTGCAAGTGAGGGGGAAGGAAATGTGCCTGTACCAAAGCTATCAGTTTGATGTTTCACTATTTGGTAGCATTTTCGGACTTCATTCTGGCTCCTGCACATCTCCATTTTTTAAACTCTCGCTTTTCCATTTCCATCTTTTTCCTGCTGTAAAGACTTTTCAGCTCTCTCCTTTTTCCCAATTAATCTCTCGAGTGCTACAAGTTGCTACTGATTGCAGAGTAGGCCTCCATACCGTATTCTTCTCTTCAGTAGCAGCACGACACTTCTGGTCCTACCATGGGTTCCTTGGTGAAGGTCTCGGATATGCAACTATGGATTTTGGGGCTGTCTGCATGGAGTGGACAATATATTAACACATTGTTGATTATTTTTGGTCCGATTCATGTCAAATTTTGGGACTGCGCATATTTTTGGCTTCTGATTAAATTGCAATCAAAACATATGACATATGCAAAATGCATAAACTTTTGCATATGCAAAATTTTTCTGTTTAATTTTTCTGTTTAAAATTATTTTCAGACAAGTCAATAAAATAGAGAAATGTATAACCACAGCCTTAACCTTCTAAATACCGAAAATCGGGAGGTATCGTTCTATGGGGGCTATATGAAGGCCTGAACCTAAAACGACAAATTTTAGTTGGAAAGTTGTTTACCCCCAAGGAAGAACTAATACCAAATTTCAGCTATTTTGTCGGGGTATTGAGGCCACAACCTTCAAAATACAGGAAATCGGGAGGTACCGTTCTATGGGGGCTATATGAAGACGTGGACCTATATCGAGAAATTTCAGGTGGAAAGTTTTATACCCCAAGGAAGAGCTAATATCAAATTTCAGGCATTTCGGAGGGATATTGAGGCCACAACCTTCAAAATACCAGAATTCCGGAGGTACCGTTCTATACCGAGAAATTTCAGGTGGAAGGTTTTATACCCCCAACGAAGACTAAATAACAAATTTCAGTCATTTCGGTGGGATATCGAGGCTACAACATTCAAAATACCGAAAATCGGGAGGTACCGTTCTATAGGGGCTATACGAAGACATGGACCAATACTGACAGATTTTAGGTGGAAAGTTTAATACTCCCAACGAAGACGTTATACAAAATGTCAGCCATTTAAGTGTGATGATGAGGCCACAACCTTCAAAATATCGGAAATCGGGAGGTACCGTTCTATGGGGGCTATATGAAGATGTGGACCCATGCGGACAAATTTCAGGTGTAAAATTTCATACCCCTAACGAAGACTTAATACCACATTTCAGCCATTTCGGTGGCATATGGTTTTTCATATGCTCATTTTATGCAAATATGTAAAAATATGCACGATATGCAAAATATGCAAAAATTTCTGGGCCTAATTCGTTTTATTTTGTGATTAAAACGTGTTTCTGTCTAATCAGATTATAAGTTATCAGAAAGAGGAGTGGTTTCGTTAAGCAATTGAACCAGTTGAGAGGAATATACTGTAGCTCTCTGTTGTAAATGCAGCTTACCGATGACTAACTTCCGTGTAGTGTACGTAACCGTGCATTTGCTGCAACAAGGTGGTGATCCGAGTCGATGTCCGCCTCTTCGAAATGATCGTACATCCTACACGCTATTAATGTCTTTCATCTATCACACTGTGATCAAATTGATTTCATGTTTGTTTTGGTCTGGTGCTTCTTGAATCTCAGGATTCTTAAATCTGATACTGCTAACCACCATCATTTTCCGGTGCGTAGTCGAAGTGGGTTGCACGATAACTATCTAACCTAACCCAATTAAAATTTGTTTTATTATCGTCTTAAGTAGTCTCCATGACGATTTATACACTTGTTCATGCGCTCAAACCAATTGTTAAAGCACTTATTCTACTCCGACTGAGACACCTCCAAATTACTGTTTAACTGTTTAATTTCGGGCTACTAAGCATATATCCAAGATTCGTCTATGACGATCATATAAACTTCGTTTTAAGAACTGCGATTGCATTTATTCACAATTTCTTTGCACCAATTCACAAGAGCCTATTTTGAGCGATTGACCAATTTTGTTTGATCCAGCGAGGTGCGGCCAGGTGTTCATGCAACATCAAATGTTAGTTGGCGGAATAAATGTCTAAGGATATCTCTGCCTCACGGTATATAACATGGCGATGTTGCTTTATCCGTTCACGCACTGCTTATTTTTTTTTTTTTTTTTGTTTGGCACAACGGCCGATTTTGGGTCTCCCTCACGTCTTTCGTTTCTTAGCGAGTATCGGCCATGATTGAATTCATTAAACCAGATTTTCATAGTGCTATAGTACGGCCCTTTATCGACATATAAAGATTTAATTTGATCGATGCTCGACTCTTGCCCTGATTATCCACGTCGAAAATTGTGAAAAATTATCGGATGAAAATGTTCACAAGAATATTCCATTTTTTTCCAAAGTGATTTTTTCAATCACAGTAAAATATATCTTCGGTCTGTTTGTCCTTGTTGTCAGTGGGACGATAAGTGCAAAGAAAACTTATGTTGACAAATTTAGCTTTTATCCAAAACGTAAACGTAAAATGTCAGTATATGATGGTCAAATTCATAATTTGTTTATCAAAGTGCTGCAATCTATAATATGATTCTGCCCTATCATAACCGCAATTTTATGTCAGCTTATGTTGACAGTTCAAAACACAATATGAATATTGGTATTTTGCAATTCTCTCTCTACATTAAAACTCATTAACCTTAATAGAATAACCTAACAATTGTTTCACTCGTAACAATACCACGATTAAGTCAGTATCCAAAAGAGTGAATTTGGAACCAATATAAATCCTAAATTGTTTCATATTAATGCCAATATAAGCCGTCCGCCAATAAATCTTGAGTCATGTACAATATAAATAAATCCTTTTGTATTAAGTCAGCAGTATATTGGTCACAAGTATTTGTTATATTTGTTTCATTTCCACTACCTAAAAAATGTCCTTGCTTTGCCTTTCACTACAGAAAATATTTGATGTCGCTACACCACTTAAACAAATCACTTTATTTATTTTTATTTTATTTTCAAACCGCAATTTAATTTCCTTCGTATGTTGTAAAAATTCTTGCAACAAGACAGAGAACACTTCATTAAAATGAGAAATGCCATGCAATCAGCATTGTCTAATTTAAATTAAATACATTCTTTTATGATTGCCGCTATCAAGAAGAGTAAGACAACAATAAACTGATGCGAAAAGAAAAACAGTGGTGGGGGCAGATAACAGCCATACTAGTGTAGAAAAAAGACTCTCTTTTTTTCAAATTGTCTATTAAAAAGGGCGTAAGGTGTTTGTGACAGTTTCTTAAGCATAAGTTAAACTATATGCAATCTTTGAGAAACCAATGCAGTTTCTCTCTGAAAATTATAAAAATATATTTATTTGATTTTAGTTTATATTCCAAACCCCATTCAAAGATACTCCCTAACTTAAAATTCATTGTTTATACCCCACGTATTCGAACGTTAAATTGACAAAATACAACAATTTCATCCTTGTTAACATGAATCTATTGTTTTAAACTTACGAGAATACATCAGAGCACATGTGCTCTTTTAAACAAAAGGCAACAATTCATGTCTGTTGCGAAACATTAATGTGGCTGCCATTTTTCCTTGGGCTTTGGTGGAGATTCAAATACAGTCGAACTTCTCTATAACGAAATTTTGTCAAACTTGTTTTCATTGAAGATCACAATAAGAAAGAGAAGCAAATTTCATTTTTCAACACCCTTAGATTCTAAGGCATAGAATAAAACAAGTAAGAGAGGTCTATAGTCGGACGGGGCTGACCATATGATATCCTACACCACTTCCCCTGGGCACTAGTTTTCCACTGATTTAAGTTTATATGATTGCGACATTAGGGATATGACTTTTTGACATTTTTTCTCAAAAATTATTTCCTGTAGTGAGAGTGAATGAACTTTGTCCTATTAATGCCTAAAATAACATTCATTCCATTTTATTCTAAAAAAGGATCCGCACAAATCACTTTGAAAAAAAAAAAATATATTTTTTTTTTTTTGAATAAATTCTATGACAGGAACAATTATTTTTTCTCAGACAATTATCTCCTGCTGCAAGAATGAATTGTCTTTTGCCCATTAATGACTAAAATAACTTCTATTCCATTTAAATTTAAAAAAAAGGTCCCGCACAAACCACTTTTAATTTTTATGATATATGAAATAAAGTTATATATAATATAAATGATATATGTATATGCTATAATACGATGATAAAATTGAGGAGAAACAACCGATTATGTCATTTTGGATATGTCGTGTACCTTTTTTCAGTAAAATTTCTGCATACAGTGACTTCAGAAAATTGTTAAAAGTTCTGAAAAATAAAAACTTTAAAAGCATTTTGTGAGGAAGCTTTTTTGTCGAATCACTTTATAATTAAGATTTTATGTAATCTTAGGTTAAAACTCAACAAAATATCATACAGGTATACGAAGTTGTAAAAAAGTCATAACCCTATTGCAACATATTTTTGCCGTCCGGTCATGAATATATAATTATTTCTTTATTTTATAATGGACACATATACCGTTTTGGGTATATATACATAGATACATGTTTTTTTTTTCAAAAATTAACATTTGTATAAAGTAGGAAATATCAAAAGATATTTAGAAGTAGTTTTCTCTGATTTTTACCCAATCATCCAATAAAAAAACGACAAATTTTTTAGGTATTACATTACTTTTGACCAAAGGTAGCACAAAATTTTCACGACCAGTATATCATTGCAATTTGCATCAATTTAAATTGTGGGACTTTTGCTCGACATTTTGTAGCATAGCAACTAAATGCAGTTCGTTACAAGCAAACCAAAACAATAAAGAAACCCATTTATATGTTACACAGTGCTTCTGTTATCTAACAGCTACATTGATATAATTTGCATCAAGAGAGAAGTCACGAGTTGGTTTTCTAGTTTCATTTTCGTAATTTGTCTGAATATGCCCCCAGGAATTAATATGTGGAGCCAAAATTAAATTTTTATATCTTTCCCACAAAAGTTTTGGTTAATTTTACCCGCTAAATATTATCCTATCATTATCGAAAATTATTTGCTCAGTGTTGTTTTTGTTCGACTTTTTTCAAAATGTACATAAATAAAGACATTTGTTTTGAGCTTGAAGCCAGATTTTATTTTTATTATTTTTTATTTTCCGATATTTCGTAATGAATTATATTGCATCTTCAGGGAATCTACAAAAAATATATTTTTTATAATGGTATCACGATCTAAACAAAGTGTCAAGTATTACTTAAAAGCTATGATAGAACTTCACTATCATCGTCTAATGTAAATATTGCACTGAGTTGTTTTACATATTGCACGATCTACTTCTTTTGTGTGAGATGACGGTAGCGGTAAGCAGCATTATCGGTGTCACTCTTGAAGTTTATTCTTTTTTATACCCTCAGCCTTTAGGCTAAATAGGGTATATGATACGACAAAAAATGTGCCTCATCGAAATAATGGTCTTAGACCCCAAGTATGTTTGTACGATATCCGTTTCAGACAATTTTAAGTAGATCTAGCAATGTCCGTCCGTCTGTCTGGCAGGCTGGTGCGCACGATAACTGTCGAACGGATCAATCGATTCGGTTCAAATTTTGGGTATCGAAATATTTTGTCCAGATTCGATTTAAGTGCGAAGATGGGCCATAGGGCCAATCCTTCAGGTACCTCCCCCACAAATGTTCAAAAATTGTCTCAAAATTTGTACGCACGATAACTCTTGTAGGGAACAACCGATTTGGTCCATACTTTGCACATCGTGTAATTACTACCAATATGGACTCAATCGGTCCACTCATTCGAGTACCTCCCACACAAAATTTCGGAAAAGTTCACTTTAGGACCTGGTCTCGAATCGCTTTGATTTTTGTTTACGCGAGTTGTATTCGCTGTCCTCTATACGACGCTGTAAGTTTCATTAGGGGCAAGTCCATACTTCCTGAGAAAATAGCCTGAAAGTTACAAAAAACCCTATGACACCGTGTGTATTGGTTGGAGCGCAAGATAACTCTTGAACGTATCTGGCGATTCGGTCCAAAATTTGGCTTTCGTAATATGTTGTCCAAACTAAGTTCATGTTCAAAGATGGATTACATCGGTGCACTCCTTCCGGTACCTCCCCCACAAAAGATCGAAAATGTTCGGAAAATTTGTGCGTACGATAACTCTTGAAGGGAGTAACCGATTTGGTCCATACTTTGCACATTATAAAATTTCTACCAGACTTAGATGAGGTTCCAATATGGACTCGGTAAACTCCTTCGAGTACCTCCCTCACAAAATTTCGGAAAAGTTCAGTTTAGGACCTGCTCTCGAATCGCCTTGGTTTTTGTTGTAACATCTTGTATTCACTGTCTCCTATGCGAAGGGCAAGTCCATACTTCCTGAAAAAATAGCCTGAAAGTTGAAAAACAAACCCTATGACACCATGTTTATGACTGGAAGCCCAAGATAATTCTCGAATGCCGATTCCGGCCAAAATTTGGCCTTCGTAATATTGTTTCCAAACTTACTTTAAGTTCGTAGATAAGCCATATCGGTCCACTCCTTCAGGTACCTACCCCAAAAAAGTTCAAAAATATTCGGGAAAATTGTGCGCACTATAACTCTTGATGGGAGTGACCGATTTGGTCCATACTTTACACATTATCATAATATCTACCAGATATATATCATATTCGAATATGGACTATATTTGTCCACTCCATCCCGTACCTCCCACACAAAATTTTGGATAAGTTCACGTTAAGACCTGCTATTGAATCACTTTGATTTTTGTTGAAGCAACTTACATTCGGTGCCTCAATTACGATGGTAAAAGTTGTTTCAGGGGCAAGTCCATACTTCTTGAGGAAACAGCCCGAAGGGTGTAAAAACCCCCTATGGCACCCCATGGTCTATGTCGGTCCATTCCTTTAAGTACGTTTTCCGCAAAATTTTCGAACTTTAATCCTATTCAACATCTTTGTCGGTTCATACGACCAAAATTTTTAAACCCCCTAAATACATACATTTTTTTTTTAAAAGTGTTTCAATTTGCACAGGCTGAGGGTATATCTCTGTCGGTAAAGCCGACTGATACTTTCTTATTTGTGTTGTTGGTAAATTGTTTATGTGTAACATCTCCAATGTTAGTCTCTTATTATAATTGTTCTCTGTTTGGAGTATTTTTACGTTTTCGAAGTTTGGTTGGTGATTGTTTCTCTTGCAATGGTCAGCGAGTACTGTTGTTTGTGTATTGTTGATGTTTCTCAATTTAATATTTGACTTGTGGGCTGACATTCTCGTCTTTAATTTGTTTTTTGTTGTGCCTACGTACATTTTTCCACATTCTTCGTTGTTGTTGCCATTGCATTCTATGTTGTATATTACATTGTGTTTATCTTCATTTGGTATTGCTAAAAAGTTTTTTAGTGTATTGTTTGTTTTCTGGGCTATTGTGATTTTGTTTTTGTCATACAAGTCCGACTTTAGGAACCTCTCGGATATGTGAGGTATGTAAATCATTGATTTATAAGTTTTTTCTTCGTGTTCTTCTTTTCGTCGTGAATTTCTATTTTTAATAAGGTTGTTGATTACTCTTATAGGAAAGCCGTTCATTGTGAGTATATCTCTTATTTTGTTTTTATTTTGACTGTGGAATTTTTCTTCGCTTATGATCAACACTCTGTGTATAAAGTTTTTGGCAGTGTTTATTATCATTTGCCTGGGATGTTTTGAGAAGAAGTTAATGATTCTCCCCGAAGATGTTGGTTTTTGATACCAATTAATTTCCAATTTTTCGTTGTTTCTGTGTACCAGGGTGTCCAAATATAGTATACATTTATTGTTTTCTTCTTCCATTGTAAATTTAATGTTGTCATTGAAGCTGTTTAACATTGTCAAAGTTTCCTGTTTGGCACTTGTTTCGAGAATCACAAAAAGATCGTCCACATACTTCGTCAATATCGTCGGTTTCGTCGTAAGATTTTCCAAACAGGTGTCAAGAAGTTTCTCCATTACTAAATCAGCTACAATCGGAGAAGCCGGTGAACCCATGGGGAGTCCTCTCTTTTGTTTATATACTTTGTCGTCATATTTAAAGAATACTGAAAAATAAGCCCTTTGTCATATTAGTGTATTCTTTGATTTCGTCCCATCTCTCTTCTATTATTCTTAATCCTAGGTCTACAGGAACACTTGGGAATAGGGATACAACGTCAAAAGAAAAATACATAAATTTGTGTGGTTGTGAACGACGATAACATATTTGTTGATATATAAAAATGTCATTTTTAGTATGGATATATAAATTAGAGGTATTTCTCTATATTTTAGAAAAAAATTGTTTTAACAAAAGTGTTGCATGCCTAAAAAAATCTTCAAAATATGACCAAATTTTCCATAATTTTGAAATATATTAGAGTGTAGAAAAAAGAGTGTCTAGAAGGTCGTGAGAAAATTTTTTGTATTTTCCTCTTGATTTTTTTCTTTAATTTTCCGCTAAAACCCCATGCCATGGTGAAAATAGTCATGGTTCATATTTTTGGCTTTCTGGGTTTTTTTCTTCATTTTCTCTGGCCTTGTTTTACATTATGTCGTGTTTTGCATTTATGTCTATGTTAACCCTAGATAAGACTATGTGTGCAGGTTTACCGTTACTATGTATAAATAATCCGAACTTTATATATGATTTATATGACATTATGGCGATGGAAGTTAATGTCGACAATTTGGAGTTCATTTTGTTCTTATGAAAGTTTGTTTTAATTTTCATAAAAAAATTTCAATCAAGGTGCAATTGCCAAGTGAAGCGGTAATCCCAGCTGTTGTCTAATTCTGCTATGAGAATATACGGAGGAACGAACTTGCATGAAAAACCAAAAATTTAAAACGCAAAAAAGCATAGCTCTACTATTTTTCAAACGATTCCTTCTTGCTTTAAGTAAATAATTACTCAGTTTGATATCTTCTACGCAGCCAAGAGCACAAGGAAAGCATTTTCCTGTTTTTAATTAGTTTTTCACTTTCACACTTAACCCACTATAACATATCCAATTGTTAACCAATTTTAAACAGTTATTGCTTGTTTGAAAGACCATTTAAAGAAAGGAAAAAAAATATAGAAACCCGTTGTGAAAAAAGAAGTTATATCCGTTTAAAGTTTAAAATCCAAGAAACTCCGTTTTTCACTACATTTTTAGTTATAATATCAAAAAACCAAAGACAACATATCTTCGTCTTCCATGGACTCACACAAAACAGAATTTATGCATCAGAACCTCTGCAAAATTGTTTGTCAACTTTTATATCACAGTGTTATTGATCAACCAAAAATTTAAATGAAATCAACACAGAAACCCCAGAAAAGTTTTTAAAACCTCTTAATATCAGTAAATATTACAAAAATTTAATTGAAGCTGAAATAAAAAATGCACCACTCTAGCTCGAATACTAATACCAATATTTTGTGGACTTATTTAGGACAACGAAATCTAGACCTTTATCGACCGATGTATTTAAAAATATTAATTTGCAATTTTATGATCAATTTTGGCCTTTTTAGCGTAAAAATCGATAATTTGATTTGACTGTCCACCATTTGTGTATAAACTAATATTTTGTAAAATCCGCCTATGAAGGACACTATTTTTGTATTCTAAATAAGCCCACAAAAACGTAGGTTCATTCGTTTTATAGTTAAGTGGTCACCGCAAACTGCTTTAATAAAAAGAGTGTTTCGTAGACGGTCATTTGCCACAAAACTATGTAATATTTTTAAACAACAAAAATTTCGAATGTAGCTTTAAATGTACTCTTTGAGATGAAAGAACAAAACACTGAAAAAGTTTGGAAATTTTCTTACAAAAAATTAATGAAAAATGACAGAACATATGTGCAACTGGGAGTAAGACTTGAAAATTAAAATATTAATAGAAGACATATTTATTAACCTTAAGTTGAGCTAAGAATTTGTTTTTTGAGATTAATGTGTCACGGAGATTCGAAGAATACAATGCTTTGAACCCCCAAATTATTCCCTGAATTAATCTCCGTTTTTATGGATTTTACCCCAATGTCCGTCGTGCATCAATTTGTCAGTATTGAACTATAACTGCGACCTTTAGCGTGAATGTAATTACACTGCACGCAATTAAAGCTTGGGGTCCTTGTATATAATAGGGTGTAACTCTGTTATCTGACCACATCACTACATCAACATAAGTAACATCAATGGAAAGATTAAAAGATCCTCTTCGAAGTATAACTCACGATGCCGTTCAGGATATAATACAAGTTTTACACAAAAGTTTTTTTTTTATACCCTCAGCATTTATGCTAACGGGGGTATATACACTTTCATACGGGCAAAATGTGCCTCAGCGAAATAATGGTATTAAACCCCAAGTATGTCTGGACGAAATGTGTTTTAGACAATTTAGAGTCGATTTAGCAATGTCCGTCCGTCTGTCTGGCTGGTGCGCACGATAACTCTCGAACGGATGAACCGATTTGGTCCAAAATTTGGTTTTCGCAATATTTTGTCCAAACTTAGTTTAAGTTCGAAGATGGGTTATATCGGTCCACTCATTCCGGTACCTCCCCCACAAAAGTTCGAAAATGTTCGGAAAATTTGTGCGCACGATAACTCTTGAAGGGAATAACCGATTTGGTCTAAAGTTTGCACATCGTGAAATTTCTGCAAAACTTAGATGAGGTTCTAGTATGGACTCAATCGGTCTACGCCTTCGGGTACGTACCACACAAAATTTCGGAAAAGTTCAGTTAGGACCTGCTCTCGAATCGTTTTGATTATTGTTGTAGCATCTTGTATTCACGGCCTCCCATACGGCGGTACAAGTTTCATCAGAGGCAAAACCGTACTTCCTGAGAAAATAGCCTGAAAGGTTCAAAAACCCCTATGACACCGTGTGTAGTGGTTGGAGCGCAAGATAACTCTCAAACGGATCTGCCGATTCGATCCGAAATTTGGCCTTCATAATATTTTGTCCAAACTTAGTTTAAGTTCGAAGATAAGCCATATCGGTTCACTCCTTCAGGTACCTCCCCCACACAAGTTCAAAAGTGTTCGGAAAAATTGTGCTCACGATAACTCTTGAAGGGACGGAGCGATTTGGTCCATACTTTACACATCCTAATATATCTACCAGATATAGATCAGGTTTGAATATGGACTACATTTGTCTATTCCTTCGGTTATCTCCCACACAAAATTTCGGATAAGTTCACTTTAAGACCTGCCCTTGACTAAATTCGATTTCTATTGAAGCAACTTGCAATCGCTGTCTCAATTACAACGGTAAAAGTTTGTTCAGTGGCAAGTCCATACTTTTTTGGAAAACAGCCCGAAAGTTGTAAAAAGTTGTAGTTTAACTTCTAAAATGGCCCATATCGGCCCTCTGATGAGGATACCTCCCACACACAAGTTCAACATTTGTGTCCAAGTGCAGTTTAGGGTCTGTTCGGAGATCCTTTGGAAATTTATACCGATGATGTACAGCCATATTATGTTTCCGTGGACAAGTCCATGCTTCCTGGCACACTGGTCCAACAGGTGTACGATATCTATCGAAAAGATATGACTCTCAAAATAAGATCCACTTCCTTAATGCACTATGTCGGTCCATTCCTTCCTCCGCAAAACTTTTGAACTTTAATCCTAATCCACATTTTTGTCGGCAAGTTCAAATGTCCAAAAAGTGTCACAAAATTCTGAAAAGACCCAAAATACATTCGATCTGTCCGTAGATGAAAGTTCCAATTCACATAGGCTGAGGGTATATCTCTGTCGGCAAAGCCGACTGATACTTTTTTACTTGTTAATATTATCTGATCATCATGTTAAATTTCAAGCTTCTTCTTCGATGTAAGACCAAAACCTTACTTAAAATTTCGATCAAACTATTATTGCAAATTTGTAGCATCGGGGGAAAATATGGTTCTCTACACAAAACCTATTATATAATAGGCAGTAGGCCCGTTATGTTGCAGACACATTATTTGCAATTTGCATCAGGGGAAAAGTCAGTAGTTCTTTTTCCATGTCGTCGGTGTCATGCTTAAGTGTTCCATACGCCATTTGCCCGATTTGAGATAATCGCATTTTAATGTTTTGCGCCACAACTGCGTGGAGCTGACTAAAGAAAATAT